>NC_077230.1:14404616-15055715 GCF_027887165.1 Monodelphis domestica | reverse complement strand
ATTACTGTTCCCATCTGATGTTTGGCTTGAAACTCAGCCAGGAAAGCAATAATACTGTTCAGGAGGCTTTCCTGGAAAAAACTCTGTGAGAAATCTATTTTCAAGGCTGTAAGACACTATGGCACTTTCTTGATTGCATGGGGAAATACCATTTACACAACTAAACCCCTGCCCAGATGACTCTGTTGTCCTTAGATTTTTCTGATGTGGAGACCAGAGGCAGGAGATGGAAACTTCTCTACTTCTATTTAGTTCTGAAAGTCAAAGGCGATTCTATGCTCAAATAGTTTGACTGCCATTCTTATTGGGTAGAAGAGGGGGACCCAGGGTTGTCCCACAGGGTGAAGAATGTCACAGTTTCCTCCTTTCCCCCAAGATCTTTATTTAAGATCTAATCAGTCTGGGGGACAGCTGGGTAGCTCAGTGGATTGAGAGCCAGGCCTAAAAATGGGAGGTCCTAGGTTCAAATATGACCTCAGACACTTCCTAGCTGTGTGACCCTGGGCAAGTCACTTGAACCCCATTGCCTAGCCCTTACCACTCTTCTGCCTTGGAGCCAATACACAGTATTGATTCTAAGACAGAAGGTAAGGGTTTAAAAAAAAAAAGATCTAATCAGTCTGAAATGAACACTAAGGAACACCTTGTCACTTCAGCTGAAAGGGACCATCTTGCTAGAATGATCAATTGAAGTGATTATAGGAGCTCTTTTGTGGTGGTAAAAAAAAATGAAGATTCAGGGGATACCCATCAATTGAAGAATAACTGAATAAGTTGTGGTATATTGATGTGGAACACTACTGAAGTGTAAGAAATGAAGAAATAGATTATTTTAAAGAAACAAAAAAACTATATGAACTGATGCAGAAGGAAGTCAGCAGAACAAGAACAATTTCCACTATAAGATCATTGTAAAATGAAAGTTAAAATGTAATCCATGGAGTGAACTAGGGGGCTTGGTGGATAGAAAGCCACACCTAGAGACAGTGCATCCTGGGTTCAAATCTGGCTCTAGACATTTCCTACCTGTGTGATCCTGAGCCAGTCACTTAACCTCAATTGCTTAGCCCTTACCGCTCTTCTGATTTGGAACCAATGCCTGGTATTGGCTCTAAGACAGAAGGCAAATATTCTAAAACAAAATGTAATACATGTAAAAAAATGTACAATTTGGAGGACTTTTGCAAAATGCTGAATGAAATAAGCAGAACCAGAATAGTTTATACAATATCAAAAGATATTTAAAGTTATAATATTTATGGTCATTAGTTACTCCAGGGAACCTGTGATGAAACACGCTGCCTTTTCCTAAGAGGTGATGAATTTAGGATGTCCCTTAAGGTGAGGGAGCAAGTAAATTTCCCAACTTTGCTTTTGTACTCTTGTTCATGCTTGAGGAGGTAGGCAAAATGAAAATGGTTTGGGTTGGAAAATTGAAGCCTAAGGTTATGTGAATGGGCAAATGAGGATTAATGTTAATTAATTCTTCTATTAATTATGCTTTTATTAATCCAATTAAACATTCATTCTATCTATAAATGGAAACATGAATGATTAGGAAACAATCGAATATGGGATGTTGGGACATTTCTCTTGGTAGAAAGAGGGGCAATGAATTATCAACCTGATTGGATAATCCATACTGACACCCCTGACTAACAAGAAAGAATTGATGCCACCCATTAATGGGGGCAGAGCCAAGAAATGAATGATATCTAGGTCCTCCAAGGGCACAGGGAGCTTGGTAATTACCTCTGAGTAATCTGTAGTGTTAGGTGGTATGTATTACAAGTGGGAGTCTGAAAGGGTACGTTATCTTTGTTGTAGAAATGGTCATTTTGGCAGCATATGTTATTTTGGAGTAAAAATCATTGATTTTTAGTATATCCTATTCTGGCATGTAAATTTCTCCCCCCCCCCCTTAACTTCAGACCCTTTATTATTAAAATTATACATCACTTCTTTTCAAATTCTCTTGGCATGTAAATTTTCCCCCCCTAACTTCAGACCCTTTATTATTAAAATTATACATTACTTCTTTTCAAATTCTCTTGGCATGTAAATTTCTTGTTATTTATGTATAGTCCCATATCATTCTATCTGGTGTTTCTTGATATACAACTTGTCTTCTCCTTGCTGCTCATATAATTCTTTCTCTAAAATTGAAGCAACTATATATCTAAGTGAGTTAAACTTGGGACTCCTAATTGATTACATGCCCTGAGTTCTCTCGGTATCTTTTGCCATCTTTCCCCCATATTCCTGGATAGTTTTCTTATACGGTTTCTTGAATTAAGACATTAGAATTTTGGTTTTAATAATTTTTTTTCTGTGAAACCACGTAATCTCATTGTCTTGCCAAATTCTGCCTTCAAAACTTAGTTACTTCCATTTATAAAAGCCTCGTGTGTTTTTTTAATAAAGAATCAATATTTTCCTATAATATTTGTTACATTTTCTCTTTCTTCTCTTCTGTCTCTGTCATTCTATTTTCATGTTTTTCTTTCCAAATTCTCTTTCCAGGGTCCTAATCTATCTCTTTACCTCTTTAAAAATGCTTTAATTAAGTTTCCAATTTCGTAGGAAATTATTAGAGATAGCTAAGTGGCACAGTGGATAGAATGCTATGCCTAGAGATAAGGAAACTTGAGTTCAAATCCAGCCTCAAATACTCAATAGCTAAAGTTACCTAAACTCTGGTTCAGTTTCCTTATCTATGAAATGTAAGTAATGATACCATCTACCTTCCATTGTTGTGAGAATCAAATGAAATTGATTTATAAAGTGCTAAATTCCTCTTTTCCTTCCTTTTTTCTTTCCTTCCTCCTTTTCTCTCTGCTTTTCACCTCCCTCCCTCTTTCCAGCTCTCTCACTCTACCTCTTTTGCTACCTTCTTTTTTCCTTGGGGTTGTTCCATTCTCATTTCAGAGAATTTGGTTATTATTATTGAAATACTATTCTTTCTTCTGGAAATTTCTCCCCATCCTACTTAGATTTTAATATCACAATATCCAGTGTCCTACATGAGAACATAGAAATGTCACAAATGAAAACAAATATGGGAAGAATAGCTAGGCCAGACAAAGTGCACACAGAGATGGTCCGTTCAGGAAGCAATATACTTTTAAGGTCATTGAAAGGTTGCTTATTAAGAGATTTGAAAGTGAGGCATATATTGAATAATAGGAAAAAATCATGGTTGATATTATTGCTGGAAAAAATAATTGAAAGGACATCAATAACTACAGACCAAGATACCTGCTTTCTCATCTCCAGCAAATCATTATGAGAATACTCTGAACACATATTACGGACATTTATTATGAAAATGTGGGAAGGAAAAAGGCAGGCTTTCACAAATGATATACTACAGCAGGCAGCATTTTTTTTTTGCACAATTTATTGAAAAGTGCTAAGAATTCAAAATCCCTTTGTGCTCATTTTTTCCTGTCAATTATATTTGTTTGTTGATTTTAGAAAAGCAGTTGATTCAATAGAATAAAATGCCACCTAAAGACTCTTTAGTCAATAGGGAATTGTGTAGGAGAGTTTATTTATGGGAAGACAGGTGAAGGAAAGGTCCCTCTTGCTTTTGAGGCATGCAGTGACCTCCACCTGAACCCAATAATCAGAATTCTCTATTTGTCTTGTCTTATTAGTTGAGACTTATGCAATTCCCAAGCTGGTGCCTGGGGAAAAAAAGACTTCAATTTCATTTTTTTTAAAATCTTGCTGTAGTTTAGTTCAATGAGGCTCCTACCCAGATCAAGCCCACTATGCTGGGAGTTGCCCATACAACACAACCATTCTGCCAAGATGTTATCATGGTCTTTCCCTGCTGCTAAGAGCATAAGTTTCCCTTTGCTTCTCTTTTCTCTTACTTTAATAAAATGATCTTTGTTACCAGGGTGTTCCCTACAACCCTTGAACTTATATCTGAGGATTAGAAAGAATCCCAGGTAGAAGTCATGTCACTGGTTGCAGTTAAAACAAGGAAGGAGAAGCCCCACATTTCTGGGTGGCTAAAGATAATTTGAAAGTTGCTAGGACACCTAGGTGGTACAATAGATAGAGTGTTAGGCCTAGAGTCAGGAAAACTCATCTTCATGAATTCAAATCTGACCTCAGACACTTACTAGTTGTGTGATCCTGGGCAAGTCATTTAATGCTGTTTGCCTCAGTTTCCTTATCTGTAAAATGAGTTGGAGAAGGAAATGTCTGGGGCGGCCAAGTGGCTCAGTAGATTGAGAGACGGTTCTAGATATGGGAGGTCCTGGATTCAAATTTGACCTCAGATATTTACTAGCTGTATGACTCTGGGCAAGTCCCTTAATCCCTATTGCCTAGCCCTTTTTGCTCCTCTGCCTTAGAACAGATACACATTATTGATTCTAAGACAGAAGGTAAGAGTTTTTATTTAAAATTTTTTTATTTAGAATATTTTTCCATGGTTACAGGATTCATGATTTTCCCCACCCCTCTTCCCTCCCCACTCCCAGAGCCAATGAGCTATTCCACTGGGTTATACAGGTATCATAGTTCAAAATCTACTTCCACGTTATTCATATTTGCAGTAGAGAGATCTTTTAACATCAAAATCCCAATCACATCCCCAGCAAACCACGTGATCAATCCTGTTTTTCTTCTGCATTTCTGCTCCCACAGTTCTTTCTCTGGATGTGGATACATTCTTTTTCATGAGTTCCTCTGGATTGTCCTAGTCATTGCATTGCTTCTAATAGAAAGGTCAATTACATTTGATTGTGCCACAATGTACCAGTCTCTGTGTACAATGTTCTCCTGGTTCTGCTCCTCTCACTCTGCATCACTTCATGGAGGTTGTTCCAGTTCACATGGAATTCCTCCAGTTCATTATTCCTTTGAGCACAATAATATTCCATCACCAACATGTACCACAGTTTGTTCAGCCATTCCCCAATTGAAGGGTATCCCTTTATCTTCTATTTTTTTTTTTTTTGCCACCACAAAAAGCACAGCTATGAATATTTTTGTACAAGTCTTTTTCCTTAGGATCTCTTTGGGATACAAATTCAGCAGTGGTATGACTAGATCAAGGGCAGGAAGTCTTTTAAAGCCCTTTGGGGCTCCAAATTGCCCAAAAGGTAAGAGGTTTTTGTTTGTTTGTTTGTTTTTAGAAGGAAATGGCAAAACAGTCCAGTATCTTTGTCAAGAAAACCCCAAATGAGGGCAGCTGGGTATCTCGGTGGCTAGATAGTCACCCCTAGAGATGGAAGGTACCAGGTTCAAATGCAGCCTCAGACACATCCTATCTGTGTGATCCTGGGCAAGTCATTTATAAGCCCTATTGCCTAGCTCTTCTTGTTCTTCTGCCTTAGAACCGATACATAGTATTGATTCTAAGATGGAAGGTAAAAGTTTAATTTTTTAAAAAGCAAACAAGCAAAACTCCAAATGAGCTCACACAGTCAGACAAGGCAGAAAATGGCTGAACAACACCAAAGCTGAGAAAGTAGCTAGCTTATCTCTGCCCTCTGCTCTCATTCAGAGGAAATAATCATCTCACAATCAAGTTGAGAGCTTGTTACTCAGGTAGTTTCTTTGTGGTTAATTTTAATGACTGCTAATGAGCTATTTTATCTTTGTTAGCATAATAACTAGAGAACTAGCCTTGATGTCCAAAGAACCTGGATTCAAACTTTACCTCTAACACATCCTCATTGTATAACCCAGGCTGGATAGGCCACTTCACTTCTCAGGGCTCAAGGCAATTCTTTTAGATTCTAAATTATAGACAAGATACTGATAATGGTAAAGAGAATTTCCTCCCACATGACTACCTCACTAATAAACCATTTCCTCCCTTTCTTCCTCTCTTCCTCCCTCCCTCCCTTCCTTCCTTCCTCCCTCCCTCCCTCCCTTCCTTCCTTTCTTCCTCCCTCCCTCCCTCCCTTCCTTCCTCCCTTCCTTCCTTCCTCCCTCCCTCCCTCCCTTCCTTCCTTCCTTTCTTCCTTCCTCCCTCCCTCCCTTCCTTCCTCCCTCCCTTCCTTTCTTTCTTCCTCCCTCCCTTCCTTCCTCCCTTCCTTCCTTCCTTCCTCCCTCCCTTCCTTCCTTCCTTCCTTCCTTCCTTCCTTCCTCCCTCCCTTCCTTCCTTCCTTCCTCCCTCCCTCCCTCCCTTCCTTCCTTCCTTCCTCCCTCCCTCCCTTCCTTCCTTCCTCCCTCCCTCCCTTCCTTCCTTCCTCCCTCCCTCCCTTCCTTCCTTCCTCCCTCCATTCCTTCCTTCCTCCCTCCCTCCCTCCCTTCTTCCCTTCCTTCCTTCCTTCCTTCCTTCCTTTCTCCTTCCCTCCCTCCTTTCTTCCTTCCTTTCTCCTTCCCTCCCTCCTTCCTTCCCTTCCTTCTTTCCTTCCTTCCTCCCTCCCTCCCTCCCTTCCTTCCTTCCTCCCTCCATTCCTTCCTTCCTCCCTCCCTCCCTTCTTCCCTTCTTTCCTTCCTTCCTTCCTTCCTTCCTTCCTTCCTTCCTTCCTTCCTTCCTTCCTTCCTTCCTTCCTCCCTCCCTTCCTTCCTTCCTTTCTCCCTCCATTCCTTCTCTTCCTTCCTTCCTTCCTCCCTCCCTCCTTCTCTTCCTTCCTTCCTTCCTTCCTCCCTTCCTTCTTTCCTTCCTTCCTTCCTTCCTTCCTTCCTTCCTCCCTCCCTTCCTTCCTTCCTTTCTCCCTCCATTCCTTCTCTTCCTTCCTTCCTCCCTCCCTCCTTCTCTTCCTTCCTTCCTTCCTCCCTTCCTTCCTTCCTTCCTTCCTTCCTCCCTCCCTCCCTCCCTTTCTTCCTTCCTTCCTTCCTTCCTTCCTTCCTTCCTTCCTTCCTTCCTTCCTTCCTTCCTTCCTTCCTTCCTTCCTTCCTTCCTTCCTTCCTTCCTTTCTCCTTCCCTCCCTCCTTTCTTCCTTCCTTTCTCCTTCCCTCCCTCCTTTCTTCCCTTCCTTCCTTCCTTCCTTCCTTCCTTCCTTCCTTCCTTCCTTCCTTCCTTCCTTCCTTCCTCCCTCCCTCCCTCCCTCCCTTCCTTCCTTCCTTCCTCCCTCCCTCCCTTCCTTCCTTCCTCCCTCCATTCCTTCCTTCCTTCCTCCCTCCCTCCTTCTCTTCCTTCCTTCCTTCCTCCCTCCCTCCTTCTCTTCCTTCCTTCCTTCCTCGCTCCCTTCCTTCCTTCCTCCCTCCCTCCCTTCCTTCCTTCCTCCCTCCCTTCCTTCCTTCCTTCCTCCATTCCTTCCTTCCTCCCTCCCTCCCTCCCTTCTTCCCTTCCTTCTTTCCTTCCTTCCTTCCTTCCTTCCTCCCTCCCTCCCTTCCTTCCTTCCTCCCTCCATTCCTTCCTTCCTCCCTCCCTCCCTTCTTCCCTTCTTTCCTTCTCTTCCTTCCTTCCTTCCTCCCTTCTTTCCTTCCTTCCTTCCTCCCTCCCTCCCTCCCTCCCTTTCTTCCTTCCTTCCTTCCTTCCTTCCTTCCTTCCTTCCTTCCTTCCTTCCTTTCTCCTTCCCTCCCTCCTTTCTTCCTTCCTTTCTCCTTCCCTCCCTCCTTTCTTCCCTTCCTTCCTTCCTTCCTTCCTTCCTTCCTTCCTTCCTCCCTCCCTCCCTTCCTTCCTTCCTCCCTCCATTCCTTCCTTCCTCCCTCCCTCCCTTCCTTCCTCCCTCCCTCCCTTCCTTCCTCCCTTCCTTCCTTCCTCCCTCCCTCCCTTCCTTCCTTCCTTCCTTCCTTCCTTCCTTCCTTCCTTCCTCCCTCCCTCCCTTCCTTCCCTCCTCCCTCCCTCCCTTCCTTCCTTCCTCCCTCCATTCCTTCCTTCCTCCCTCCATTCCTTCCTTCCTTCCTCCCTCCCTCCTTCTCTTCCTTCCTTCCTTCCTCCCTCCCTCCTTCTCTTCCTTCCTTCCTTCCTCGCTCCCTTCCTTCCTTCCTCCCTCCCTCCCTTCCTTCCTTCCTCCCTCCCTTCCTTCCTTCCTCCCTCCATTCCTTCCTTCCTCCCTCCCTCCCTCCCTTCTTCCCTTCCTTCTTTCCTTCCTCCCTCCATTCCTTCCTTCCTCCCTCCCTCCCTTCCTTCCTCCCTCCCTCCCTTCCTTCCTCCCTTCCTTCCTTCCTCCCTTCCTTCCTTCCTCCCTCCCTCCCTTCCTTCCTTCCTTCCTTCCTTCCTCCCTCCCTCCCTTCCTTCCCTCCTCCCTCCATTCCTTCCTTCCTTCCTCCCTCCCTCCTTCTCTTCCTTCCTTCCTTCCTTCCTTCCTCCCTCCCTCCCTTCCTTCCCTCCTCCCTCCCTTCCTCTCTCCCTCCCTCCCTCCCTCCCTTCCTCCCTCCCTCCCTCCCTTCTTCCCTCCCTCCCTCCTTTCCTTCCTTCCTTCCTTCCTTCCTTCCTTCCTTCCTTCCTTCCTTCCTTCCTTCCTTCCTTCCTTCCTTCCTTCCTTCCTTCCTTCCTTCCTTCCTTCCTTCCTTCCTTCCTTCCTTCCTTCCTTCCTTCCTTCTTTTCTTCATTGGCATTGTTCAAGTCCATGTTTTTATCACCCTACAGATAGCTGTGGTACTGGAAATGGATATGGAACGCAGGGAAGGGCAGAACATAAAGCAGTGGAGATAGATACCACTTACCTAACTGAAAGTCTGCTTTAAGCCAAGATTAAAAACCTGCAGCTATAAGTGGGTTTTGAGATCTTCTACCAAAGATGGGCCTGGGAGCTGGAAGGAGGAGGATGGAAAAGTAAGAGAAGCCTTGCAGGCAGATTGGGCAGGGAGAAACCCCAATACCTCCCAGGCTTTGACTACAGGGCTTAACCCTTCCAGAACCACAGAAATAGCAGTGGCTACCTCCCTTCTAAAGAAGAGAAATTTGCAGAATTATCTCATAGTCTTATCTGATTTTGTTATGGAGGTAACCAGGGTTGAGAGGGATTGCCAATCAGCTCCTTGGAGCATGCTCAGATTTTCCCTTCCGGATGCTTAGATAGAAGGTAAACACTATTACCTGCCTGCTTCTGGTTCTGCACTGGGAAGCTTGAAGAAACTACTTCCAAACAAGAGTTGCTAGAGCTACCAATAGCTGCTAGAGCTATGCATGGTGCCAAGGAGTTTTCTGGTTAGCTTAGAAGCTAGACAGAATGGTAACTCAGGAGGCCCAGAGCTGGAACTGAGCTTGCATACAAAATGGTTGATAACATCCCTCCCTTGGCATTTTATGAATTTTATTTCCTGACATTTAAGTGGGGCAAGAATTGTTATGAGCTCCCAGGTGGGGTGGGGCATTGGCTAGCCTGTCTCTGACACGGTCATCTCATTATGGGGGACTCTATTTCTTTTTTCTTTTTGTTTTTATTCTTTTTTTAACCCCTACTTTCCATCTTAGAATCAATACGATGAATTGGGTCTAAGGCAGAAGAGCCTATCTTTTTAGGTAAGGTCTCAGCTCTTGGAGTGAAGTGATCTGCCTGGGGTCAAAAAGAGAGGAAATGTCTGAGGTCAAATTTAAACCCAGAACCTCTTATCTCTAAAGCCTAGATCTCAACCCTGTGAGCCACCTAGCTGCCTCAGTTATCTTTATTTTTAACTGATCTTAAATTAAGTCAACAAGTATTTGTTAAGCAGTTACTACATATCAAGTACCATGCTAAGTGCTGGTGAATATTATTCAGAGGGGAGCATGCCCAAGTGACCAGTGAGTTTGGGAATTCCATCCAAGCCATCAGAGAGATATCACCGGCCACCTGAGGCTAAACAGTGATGGTTGAGACTGGTAAAGATCCAGTACAGCAGCCAAGGATCTGCTTAATTCAATCCATAGCAGATTGACCTGGCATTGGAGACACCACATCCTACAAGGAGCCATCCCAATTGAGCAAAGAAACAACTTGTGCATTGTTCACAAAATGGCCCCCTGAGAAACTTAGTTGGGTCCTGAGACAAGAAAAGGACTCCTAGAGATAGATGTCTCCAGATACTCCTCAGCCCTAAGTATTCTCTTCATGTGTTTCTCACTATATCTGTGTTCTAAGTTTGAGCCCACTTTCCTCAGGGACCAAACCAGCCTACAGGGAGAAAAGTATGCCCCTGGCTTTGGGAATTGTTTTGTAAATACAGTTCTAGCTGTATCTTTTCAGTTAATACCCTCCTGAAAAAACTAATTGACATCAATTTGCTGATCAATTTTGGAGTATACTATTGGATGGAGGCATTTGAATGACAATCCCCAACTCCTTAAGTTACCCCTAAAACCCTGGGAAATGGAGTAGTCTTTGACTTATGGGAATCTAGACAGCTATTGCGATGTAAACCAGGACAGCAAGTTCAGAAGATGACTTTGATTTCCCCTCTGAGTCTTTTTGCATCTAAAGGAACTTAGGTTTGTATGATAAAAAGAGAAGAAGAATCTCTGACTCATTAAAAAAATCACTTTAAGGATATCTGATTTTTTTTTCAAGTAATAATACTTCTCTGAGTTTATCAGCTTCTTTCCTCCTTGATTTGGCTAATCATGGATTGAACAGAAAGTGAAAAACAAAGTGGAGTCTCCACCTCCCCTTCCCAAGATCTGTTGTACTGGAAACATTAAAAAGGACTAGATTCATGTCTTAAAAGGAGTGAGGCATTGATCTTTTTAATGTGAATGTCCAAATTGTGATGGGAATGAATTCTGACTGTTTTCATATGCTGAAATCCCAGGAAGGTTTCCTGGATGTGGCCCCCTGCAATTACTAAAGTAGGAATTTTATGGAGTTTCTTTGTTAATATATCCAGATCAAAAAGTGTACTCTCCTTGTTCTTCCCCCCCTCTCACTTCTCCTTCAAAAGTACCCACCACAACAAGAATAGAGTTTATGGGCCATAGCAGGCTTGTTAAAACCTGCCTTGATTGTATTTGTGTCCTTTGTGAAAGAAAAGCATTTATGTTTTGTAGCGTGTAACTCTGTTCTGTGGGCCAAGAATAGAAAGAGCATTTTATTGTCTTAAGTGTAGTAGAGTGTGATTTATAATTGGAAATTTGGTCTTTAAGTCTAGAACAGCCTCCTGCTGAAGAAACTCCCCCCACTTGGACTACTACCAGAGGTTTGGGGAAACATCAAATGCTTTTTACGTGGAATCTCACAGATGTCATCCTAATCCCCATGTGTGAAGAATTAACTTGATTTGGGGGAAAGTGCAAAAGACCTTGGCAAGGCTCAGGTTCTGCAAGAAGTCTGAGGATAGGGCAGCCTCCAGGCATGACTCAGTGGATAGAAATTTGGCTTCACAGCCAGCAAGACCCAGGTTCAAGTTCTATCTTGGATCACGTCCTAGTTGGATTACTCTAGGCAACCCATAACCTCTTGGTGCTCTGGGCAACTTTGTAAGATTATCAATGGCAGAGAGAGTGCCAATTGGTTTGATTGGGGCAGTTTGCTCATCTGGGAGTTCCCTACACCAGGAAATCCTAGGTCTAGTTCATGTATTATATAACCTCATCCGTCCTCTAAGAGGAGAGAAAACTAGGCGAATGTCTCTACAAAAATATTTGTGTGGGAACAAGAAAGCTTCCATAAATATTTCATAACTCTAAAAACCATAGACTACAGTAACTGGCTTTTGAACTTAAAATTGTTGCCTATAATATAGAATATAATATAAAATGCCTTCGCATGCATGTATATTCTCTCTTTTACAACTTCCATATTATTATATATTAATGTATTATATATATATAGTCATTCAGTCATTTGTGTTCAACTTTCTGTGATTCCATTTGAGGTTTTCTTGGCAAAGATACTAGAGTGTTTTTGCCATTTCATCCTGACTCATTTTACAGTTGAAGAAACTGAGGCAAACAGGTTTAAATGACTTGCCTAGCAAGCTAGTCAGAGGCCAGATGTGAACTCATGAAGATGAGGCTTCCTGATTTCAAGTCCAGAGCTTTATCCACTGTGCTACATAGTTATACTATCAAATAAATAATATATCAAAATTCATAATATATCCTATTATTATAATATTAATATGTCACCATTATATATTATTCCAAAGTCTCTTACTTTTCTCATCTGCTAGTTATATGGTGTTAAGAAATAGGGTAAAACAATGAGAAAATATACCACCTTTATGCCTTTGTGTATAAAAAGTTTTTCATTTGGTACAAGACAGAATTAAAAACGTTCATTCCCAAACTTAGACTGTCCTGAAGCTTGCTGGGAAAAGAACACACCTAGTACCCCAGCACTGTTGCTAAACACCGTAGCTATCAACCTTGGATCCACGACTTCAATCTAAAAGATTTTTGTCATTGAGAAGTTGATACACTTTTCCTGTAATGTTGGAACCATTTTGCTAATTGGGGTCTTCAATGTTTTGAGCAGCCTTCTGTGACTTCTCCATAAACAGTCATGTGCTCATTTGGGGATCACATGTCAGAATGTAGTAGCACCATTTTTATTCACATAGAAATGTGTTAAAGAAGAGAGAGAGGCAAAGAACTGAAAGGTCTTGGGAAAATAATAACCTTAATGGGAACCAAAAAAAAAAAAGAATGTTTTCAATGATTGTCAAGGCTTGGGCTACAACTTTCGATTTTCTGGCATCAGTGTCAATGTGGAAAACGAAAGAACCCTGTTTCACATTTTCAGCCATCGACCATGTTACATGAGGGGAAGACATCCTGGGACTCTAAATTTGATTTGACCTGTTTGAATAGAGGTAAAAGTGATGCTGCTGCTGAATCCTCCAAGCAGGAGAAGATGCTGATAGATGCCTCCATAGCTTCCAGGAAGGATCCATTCCAGATAGAGACAGCTTCTGGGGAAAGTTGAGAACAGCCTTGAGAAAGAAATGCCAGGATCTTCTCAAAACACTTTTGCCATTGTGCTATTTCTTTCTGAATGGGAAAGTTTTTCACCTATTAGACCATAGACCTCCCAACAGCACCCCTTAAATGCTGTAGAAAGGAGATGCCCAACAATCAACTGAGTTCAAGTGTGGCAGAACTATATTAAAATGTGACTGAGAAACATTTAATAAATTAATAAAAAAGGAAACATAAATATATGCGATTTTCTAAGTCAATATTTGACCTGCAATGATTCTTATATGTGGTTTAGTTTTTCCCATTTCTATTTGAGTTTGACACCACTGATGTAGAATTTGGGAAGATTAATTGGCCAGACCATAGAAGTATTTATTACCATTACCTGGAATCAAATTGAGTAGAGGGACTATGTTGTCAGTCTATGCCTTTCTGGCCTGATTGACTAGCTTGCTATTTCTTTCTTTTAAAAACAATTAGGTATTTTTAAATTTACTTTTTCATTTTTTATTGTCATGCAAAGTACCCTTCCATATTGGTCATTGTCATGTCAAGAGCCAAGTCATACATCATCAAAACCCCAAAATAAAACCAGATACACTGATGTGAAAGATGATTCCAGCAGTTCTTGCTCTGGAAGTGGAGAGCATTTTTCATCATCATACGTCTTTCAGGATTGTCCCAGATCCTTTGCTGAGAGTAGCCACATTTTCACAGATCATCATCATCTGATGTTGCTGTTATTGGGCACGTTGTTCTCCCAGTTGTTTATTTCACTCTTCATCAGTTCCTGCAGATCTTTTCAGCTTTTTCTGAAATCATCTTGCTTAGCATTACCCATAATAGTATTCCATTACCAATATGTATCACAACTTGTTCAGCCATTCCCCAACCCAATTTCTAATTCTTTGCCACCACAAAAAGAGCTGCTGTAAATATTTTTGTCTGCGTAGGTCCTTTCTCCTTTTTTATTTTCTCTTTGGGATAAAGATACAGTAGTGGTATTCCTGGATCAAAGGGTCTGCACAGTTTTATAACACTTTGGATATAGTTCCAAATTGCCCTCCAGAATGATTGGATAATAGTTTGCTCTTTCTTAAACTATGTTCTACTTCCTCCTTTCAAAGCAAAAACTTTTTTTCTGACAGTGGTTGGAGACTCAAATTTCTTATGATGGATTTCAATTCATTAGCAGTATGCGTCCTTGGGTCCACAGTGATGAGATATATATGTAGGAAAAATCCTAGTGCTCGTACTTGTACTGCTTTCCTTTTTGGATGTTCACGTGTTATTGTTAGAGACCTGCTACCCTATTCTGGTCAATAGAAACCTTTATCCAAGGGAGTGGATTGTAGCCACAAGCCAGTTTTGCAGAAGAATTTGTTTATGTAAAGACAGATTTCATGAAAGGTCTCTCTCCATTTCAGACTTGTGACTTCTTCCTGAACCCCAGCCACTGGAATTTTCTTATTTGTTCTTGTTTTGTATAATCCCCAAATGCTAAACCATTGAATGAGTGCTATTGTGTAAGATCAAATTACTGAATTGGTCCCATGCCAAAGAATTCCATTTCATTAAAAAAAAAAAAACCAAAAACTAAACTATTGCTCTCTACCAGGATCAAACCTATGGTGTTGGGAGCTCCTCATACAGCCAGTCCATTACACAAGGATGCCATCGGGTCCTCCTTCTGCTACTAGAAGTATAAATCTCCTTTCCTACTTATCTTTTCTATTGCTTTAATAACATTGTTTTTGTTTCTGTGTCATGGCTGTCATTGCTATGGTGTTCTCCATGAACTTTAATCATTCAAAAAAAAATTAAACTAATTATCCACACTGGAAAAACCACATGAATAATGAATGACTATTGTTGAGACTACGCTATGCACTTGATAGACGGTTCATAAATCCGATCTATTCATTCATGTATCTTGGACAGTAACTACAGACGGACAGTAAACTGGGCCCAGAAATGCACAGAAGGTAGAACACAGTTCGGATCGCATTTGGAAAACTGTGCAGTACTTTCAGTGATCCCAGGGCTCTCTTTGAATCAAAGACCTCTCTTTTGCCAACAATATTTTTCTGGTAGGGAGATAGCGTGGTGTAACAGGATCAATCATGGAGTCAGACTTTCAACTTAAGTCTGACTTACAAGATATACTCATTGTATATAGACAAATAACTTAGCCCCTCAATACCCAAGCTTGAAGTCTATATGGTACAGACTAGCTGTTTATTTGAATCGCCAGTAGTAATTTCCACGCTTCTGAGTCTCTCGTGACAAAATCATCAATCTGACAGAAAAAAATAAATTGTTCTGGTGATTCTACATAGCTACAAAATATGACATATCATAGACTCTGAAGAATTAAAGTTGATGATCACCAAAAATGCCATGGACATATGCATGGCACCTGTGACTATGCTAAGTACATTAGCCATTAAGAACAATGCATCAGAACCAATAGAAGGCATTTCATCAAAAAACCATATTGGGGGGCAGCAAGGTGGCTCAGTGTCTAGAGTGACAGGCCTGGAGTCAGGAGAACCTGGGTTCAAATCTGGACTGAGGCATTTCATAGGTGTGTGTGTGACCCTAGGCAAGTCACTTAACTCTGTCTGCCTAGTCCTTACTCTTTTGTCTTTTAGTTGTTACTAAGAGAAAGTAAGGGATTACAAAAATAAATATGTTGCCTAGAAGAAGTGGGTCAGTCCTATGGTTAGAATAAGAAATAACAGATAGCCTATATTTTCCACTGGTATCCATAAAAAGTTAGAGGAAGTTCTCCTACTCATTGGATGGGCTCCCTTTGGAGGATTTAGAACAACACATAAATACAAGTTACAAGGAAGCTCTGTCGTTGGCAAGAATACTCTCATCAGTGAACTATAGAAGTGTTGAAAGTATTTTTCTGGTGATGCTCCATTTCTCTAAATAGTGGAATGTCCCCCGAATCAAAACGACAAGCTCCATCAAAGAGCAATGAAGGGACACAAAATGACTAAAAATAGATGATAACATATGAACAAAAATGAAGGGCGTATTAGAAACTATTCAAAAGATATGACTAAAAAGATTGATGAGCAGAAAAGGAGGCAGGAATGAAGGATGATGGATGAACAGCCTAGCAAAGAACATTATAGAAGGTTTCCATCATCCCTATTTCTTATAGAGTTTTCTTTTTGTTAAAAAACAAACAAACAAACAAACAAAAAACCATTAACTTCTTGGCTTGTTTTACTGATAAATTTTTCCTTCAAAAAGCAAAAAAAAAGGAACCAGAGGAGTTTGCTATCTTCTCTCCTACACCTATCCCTTCTCCAGGCTTCTCTATTCAAGTTGACAGTATTTCCATTCTCCCAGCTGTCCAGGTCTGCAATCTTGTAATCATCCTTGACTCTTACCTTTCTCTTTATTCTTATTGAATCGATTACCAAATCTTTCCCATTCTATCTCTCAAATATCTCTTGTATTTCTTCCCTGCTTGCCTCCTAATTGTTTACCATTCCCTCATCTAAAACCTAGTCTATGGCATAGCCTCCTAACTGGTCTCCTTATAACCAGCCTCTCCAAACTACTCTTCAGTTGCCTTCCAAATGCTAGTTGGTCTTCCAAAAAGGTCTTCCCAAGTCATACATCTCATTGCATCGCTCCTCCCTACACAGACCCCAAGAATCTTTAGCCACACACTATTGCCTCTAGGATAAAATAAACATTTTTTGCCTAGTATGGTCTTATGGTCCTCCATAGGGTATATGGGGTATCAGGGAAGACTTGTATCTCTGATGTGAAGGCTTGCCGATCCCTTTTAGGGCTGCCCATCCTCCTTTGCCACCCAACTCTCATCTCTAGGTCTAAGAAGATGTAAGCAACAAGCACACTCTAGTACTGTCTCAGAAGAGAGATCAAATCAAATGGAAGGCAAGGAAGCCTCAGATCCATCAGTGACTTAGCTAGGGGTCTAACCAGTATGTGTGGTCCCACACAGGAGGGACAGATGAGAACAATTTGTTCAATGTCCATGAAGGGGGATAAAGCAGACACTGTGGAATGCTTAGAACTTGGTTGCACATCAAAGAAGTCGAGGTCATCCATTGCATCCAGAACCATCACCAGTCATCCTTACAAACATTTTTCAAAGAGATTTTATTTTACCAATTACATGTAACAACAGTTTACAATATAAGTTTCCTGAAATTATAGGATCAAAATTATCTCCCCCTCCCTCCCCCATCACTTCCAGAGCTGATGAGCAATTTGATCTGGGTTATATGTGTATTATCAAGCAAAACATACTTCCCTATTGGTCATTGTTGTGAGAGAATAAGACCAAAACCCCCAAACAAAACTATAAATAAACTAATGTGAGAAATAGTATTCTGTGATCTGCATTCTGACCCCCAACAGTTGGTTCTTGCTCTGGAGGTGGAGAGCATTCTCCGTCATAAGTCCTGCAGAATTGCCTTGGATCATTGTATTGCTGAGAATAACTAAGTTTTTCACAGTTGATCATTATCCAATATTGTTACAGTGTTCTCCTGGTTCTGCTTATTTTGCTATGCATCAATTCATGTAAATCTTTCCAGCTTTTTTTTCTGAAACAATCTTGCTTATCATTTCTTAGAGCAGAATACTATTCCATCACCATCATACACCATAACTTGTTCGGCCATTTCCCAAATGACAGACATTCCCTCAATTTCCAATTTTTTGCCACCACAAAAAGAGCTGCTATCAAAACTTGTGCACAAGTAGGTCCTCCCCGCCCCACCACCCCTCTTAATGATCTCTTTACCTCTAGTCATCTTGACTTTGTCTTGCCACTGGACTTTGATGACTCTGGAAGAGCGATCGAGGCTGAGGACTTTGTGCTACTGAATCAATTAAATTTATGCATTAGTTAAAAGACATCATCAGTGATGTCATTTTGGTCCCACTTGGGAGTACAACAGCAGTAAGTAACAACCAAGGTGCTCCATAATCTGACTCCAAACTACTTTTGTAGCTTTATTTCATAATTTTTCCCTTCACACTGCCTATGCTCCAACTAAATCAGACTACTGGCTATTTTCTAAACTCAATATTCTGTCTCCATGGATTTCACAAGACACTACCTGTCATATTCTGCAAGACATCCCTGATATGCATGGGCAGATGGGAGAGATGCCCTATTTCCACCTTCAGAATCTTTATCTCCCTTTGAGGCTTGTCTTAGTTGCTTTATATAGCTTTCCCTCACTCCCCCAAACCAAATATTTTCTTTCTCCCTCCTCAAATTTCCCATAGAACTTTGTCTTTTATCTCTTCTGTAATGAGGCCATCCAGTGGATCATACATGGGAATAGGCCAATGCTCTGGTCATTTCAGGTGTCACATGGGTTCTGGCTAGAAGTAAGGAGCCTTTTTCTTGGCTACTTCTAGCAACAGGTTCTTTGACCTTTTGATAAAAGACATGAGGCTTCTGAATGGCACTGAGTGCCTCTGCCATGCCATTCCAAGAAGGAGCTGGAGGGAGAGGGTGTTCCATCAAAGAAGGTCGACTACTGAAATAGTAAGAATTACCCACTCAGGAAACTTGAAAGGTAGCAACCACTTCTCCTCCTGCTCTCTTCCTCATTCTGAGCATATGGCTTGGGATTCTCATAGTTCTCCAATAGACTCCCTATGGGGAAGGAAGGAATTTCTCATTCCCTTCCCCCTTGCAGCTCACACATGACAGCAAGAACATGTGCTGACCTAGTCAAGCCTGAAACCAGATCCTAAGAGTTGGGCTTCCTCTTCTGCTTTCCGTTGCTTTCTATAAAATACAGGGGACCAAATCATGATGCTAAGATGAATATTTCCAGCCTTGGCACCTATGAGGCGAACTTGAGAGATCTGGAATTATGGAGTGGTCCAGGTGGACTGACAGCAGGAATATTTTTTCAACCACACTTTTCTTGGAAGATCTGATCACTAGCAGAAGGATGAGCTCATGCCATGGCCCAGATTTTTAGAAACTCTGACCCTTGAGATGCAAGTGAAATACCTGTTTAGCAGCCCCATTAAGCATTTCAGGTTTTCAGGTTTTCAGCATCAATCCCTTGGAAGAATATCATAAAAGCAATGATGTATAACTGTTTCATGCTTTCTGTGTTAATGTGTACTTATGAGTCTTTTATGTTTTATACATTTCCTTTGTGGTAGAACAAATATCTAGGTACATTTCATCTATTTTGTATACTGAGTCAAGGGACCCTTTTGGGGTAGACCCCAATGTGAATCATTAACCTAAACTTTGTTTAAGAGATTATTCCCAAATTTATTTCAACTTTATTTATTTAAAATATATTTAATTATTTCAACTGGGGTTGAAAGCATGATGTGCCAGAGACAATGAGAAAAAGCCTGACTTCTTTCTTTAGAGGTCAGACTCCTTCAGGACTGGTCTGAGTCATCATGACCCTGGAGCAGAAAAGGGAGCCCTGGTGTTCCTGGGCCAGCAAATATTTACACTTCTTTCTCCCCATCATTTCCTACTTTCTATTATACTGATCTGTTTATATACTGTAAGCCCTCTTCTCCGAGGACAAGGAAAGCTCCTGGAGTCCAGGGACCCATTTGTTTTTGTCTTTGTTTCCCTAGCACCCTGTGCATAGCAAACACTCCATATGTTGCTTATTGTGCTTGAATTTAGGACCGTAACTCAGAGCATTAAACAAGAGGCAGCTATCAGCTAAAAAACTTAAGTTCCATTAGTGACTCCAAAGGCTTTCCTGACGTGTACACACATCCATGTTCCTAGTCCCCGGCTCTTAGAACTGGGCCATCATTTAGTTCACCACTTGGATACTCCACACATATGGTCTCAATCAGAATATTACCAGAGACTGGGTGCTTATTTCTTCCAGATCTAAGCCTCATTCCTAATACACTTGAATCGAACTTCAAATACTCTCTCCAAATGATTTGTGAGTAGACAGGCTTGCTTCATAACCTCCCCAAATTTCAGTATTATGACATTTAAGGCGTCCACAGAAGTAGACCGATTTAGAAGAATGACTCCTATCGCCTCGTTGGCTTCGGATATAGGCATTAAAGAGACGTGGCATCCCCATACCAGGGTTCCCTTCTCCACTCAGGAGTCCCAGCTCTGCTCTCACAATGACTGCTTCAGTCCTAAAGGAATCCGACCCCTAAAAAGGGGGCCAGGCTTTTTCTCATTGTAATGTCTGTTTGCAAAGTGGGTGAGCTTATAAAAACCATTAAACTGCTTTCTTTATTACATATATGAATATATACACACATGCGCATGTGTTTGTAGACTTGTATATTCATGTGTGTGGTTCATATGCATGAACCACACAAAATTGCTTAGGGGGCAATAGTAGGACAGAGGTAAAAAAATGATTGTAGTTGACTCACTATCCAACTAAGTGGTGGGATTCACTGTTACTAACCAAGGACTACTGGAGACATATGAATGTCTCCCATTGGGAGAAACCAAAGGCAGTAGCACATAATTGGAGGCTGTTTCCCCCCTACACATCCATTTGGCTAAGACATAGGCAAGATGACCACACAGGTCATTCCCATAGTTTGTTTTTATGATCCTACCAAAAATGTCCTTGCATATGGATACAAGGGGAGAGATTTATAGGTGTTCAGGAAACATTTTTTCCCTTCTCTGATTTAGAGCTCCCTAATGTATGTGTGCATGTTTGATTACATAGAATCTCATCTAGAAGGATGCATGGACATTGTGGGGGAGGTGACTGACTTTAACTTAATTTCTTTTCCTCTCTTTTGGCTTTCTACCAGCAGTGATGGGCGGGGGAGGAAGTAACAAGGAGAAGCTGGTGAAGAGGACTGTGATGGAGAGGGTGAAAGAGAGAAGGTCTCTCTTTTTTTTTTAAGCATAGCCAACCTTTTCAATACTCCAAGGACATGTGTTGTGCACTTAATAAGAAGCTATACAAAAACTCAATGGAGCTTCACAGTCAGTCAGTGATCTGCTTCTAGCCAAATAGCTGAGACTTTTTGAAGTTTTCTTTTCTAGAAAGAGAAACTTCAATATTGATCACTGAACAACAGCTAAGTGGCTCATTGGATAGAGAGCCAGGTCCAGATCCAGGAGGTCCTAGGTTCATATAAGGCACCAGACATTTCCTAGCTGTGTGACCTTGGATAAGTCAATTAGCCCCCACTGCCTCACCTTTACTGCTCTTTTGCCTTAGAATCGATATTTAGTATTTATTCTAAAACAGAATGTAAAGGTTTAAAAAAATTGATCCATCAGTCTTCTGGAAGACCATCCTGTGGTCAAGAGACAGTCATCATTGTCTGACAATGGTGGTCATATAGAGTGGAATGAAAAGGCATTAGAAACTTGCTGTGCTAAGTGATTAAATTTATTAATTTATTAAAGTTATTAATTTATTAAATACAAATGCTGTGCTAAACTCTGAGGATACAAAGTAAAAATTAAGACACTCCTTGTTTTCAATGAGCTTACATTCTGATTAGAGGAGACCATGTATATGTAGGGGGCAGCTGTAGGGCAGATGGGAAAACTTGGTTGTTCTTAGCACAAATTTGCTTAGGGGGCATTAGTAGGACAGAGTAAAAAAAAATTATTGCAGTTGACTCACTATCCAACTAAGTGTTGGGATTCACTGTTACCAAGGACTACTGAGAAGGAGGTCATGTCCTACAGTTTGCAGGACGGTTAGGTGGCACAATGGATAAAGTGTACAGTGGATAAAATGGTAGCCATGAAGTCAGGAAGATCTGGATTCAAATCCAATATCAGATACTTGTATGACCCCAAGCAAGTCACTTAACCTGTTTGCCTCAGTTTCTTCATCTGTAAAATAAGCTAGGGAAAGAAATGGCCAACCCTTCCAACATCTTTGCCAAGAAAACCCCAAATGGAGTTATGAAGAGTTAAACATGACTACTCAAAGCAGGTGTTTAAAGAACACACCAATAGGGCAGATGGGAATGCCTAGTAGAACTTTGGGAGCAATATCAGGTCAGATAGGACTACCCAGTAGTCCACCATCTTGTTGGAAGGATTGTAGTTGATGTCTCACTGCTCATCTAAGGGATGTGACTAGCTGTGTTCCCAACCAAGGACTACTGGGAAAGGGATTGTGGTCCTAAAGCTTGGAGTTATTTGTGAGAGAAAAGTATATTGGGGGTGGGGGTGGAAGAATGAATATCCCTCTGGTAGGGGATGGTGGGAACTAGGAAATAAGACTGGATGGGGGGAGGGAGTGCTCCCTAAATTCTGTTCTGCAGGATCCTCAGGAGCCTATTGGAACATGGGCAGTTGTTATAAGAGGACTGAGGTACCCATTAAACCAAATGTACCTCAAATTGGCAAAATTTTAGACATTATAACAAAATGAAGTAAAGAATTCAAATGTGTGTGGATTCATCTTACTTAAAACACACTCTTTCCTTTTCTCCATTTCTTTTGTCTCTCTCATTTAATTTTGTCTCAATTACATGCCAACATTTTTTAACATTTATTTTTTTAAATTTTGAGTTTTATATCCTTTTTCCTCTCCCTTCCCCTCCCCAATTATACATGTACAGTCATGCAAAATACATTTCCATATTTCTTTTAATCACTTCCATACAGCCAAGTTTCTAAGCTCAGAATAATCTTTTACTTCTCTCCCTTCTCATGCCCCTATCCAGTTTCTAAGTCCTCTTGTTTTCACTTCAGAGTTGGTCATCTGGTCTCTACCACCCTCATTTAGACTATTAGCACCTTTTGTCTAGTATAACAGAATCTTTTTTTTCTAAACTCCTTACCTTTCTTCTTAGAATTAATACTATGTATTGATTCCATGGCATACGATGCTAAGGGCTAGGCAATGGGGTTCAGTGACACATATAAGAAGTATCTGAGGTCAGATTTGAACCTAGGACATCCTCTCTCTAAGCCTGGTTCTCAATCCACTGAGCCACCAGCTGTTCCTATAATAGATTCTTCATTGACTTTCCTGCCTCCAGTCTCTCTAAATCATTCTTTACCAATATTCTTTCCAATAGGCTATAATCATGTTATTCCTATTCAAAACATGTTGTTGTTCATTCATTTCAGACATGTCCAATTCTTTGAGATTTTCTTTTATTTCTTTTTTAATTTTTAATTTTATTTAAAAATTTTTTCCCATGGTTCCATGATTCATGTTGTCTCCCTCTCCTCTTTCCTCCCTCCTACCAGAGTTGACAAGCATTTCACTGGGTTATACATGTGTTATCACTCAAAACCTATTTCTATATTATTCATTTTTGGAATAGAATAGTCTTTTAAAGCAAAACCCCAAAATTATATACCCATAGAAACAAGTGATAAGTCATATGTTTTCTTCTGGATTTCTACTCCCACAATTCTTTCCCTTTTGAGTTTTGTTGTTGTTGTTGTTGTTGGTTGTTTGTTTACCCTTACCTTCTATCTTGGAGTCAATACTATGTATTGGTTCTAAGGCAGATGCATGGTAAGAGCTAGACAATGGGGGTTAAGTGACTTGCCCAGGGTCACACAGCTGGGAAGTATCTGAGGCTAAATTTGAACCCAGAACCTCCTGTCTCTAGGTCTGGCTCTCAATCCACTAAGTGACCCATCTGTGCCCTTTTTTGAGGTTTTTCTTGACAAAAATAATGGAGTGATTTGCCATTTCCTTCTCCAGTTCATTTTAAAGATGAGGAAATTGAGATAAATAAGGTTAAATGACCTGCCCAGAGTCACACAGGTCTTCCTGACTCCAGGCTTGGCATGATTCACTGCAACATCCCTGTTCTAATATACATTGCCTGACAAATAAAATATAAATTCTTGACAGGGATTAGAGACTTTTCATAATCTGGCTTCAGTGCCCTTCTAACATCATCTTAAACTACTTCTCTATGTGCATGTCATAGTCTTTCTGTAGACTGTTCAAATCTCTGTCCCTCTTAGACTGCTCTTCTGTCTCATTCTACCCTTTCTTGTCTCTGTGTCATTGCTAATGCTGTTGCTTTTGTTATTCAATCATGCCCAACTCTCTAAGAACCCATTTGTGATTTTCTTAGCAAAGTGGTTTACCATTTCCTTCCCTAACTCATTTTATAGATGAGGAAACTGAGGCAAACAGAGTAGAATGACTTACCCAGGGTCACACAGCTAGTGTCTGAGGCTGGAGTTGAACTTACGTCTTCCTGACTCTAGGTCTGGTGCTATATCCATTGGGCCATTTAGCTATTCACCATTGCTAAAAAGTTTCCCCCATACCTCAAAAACATTCCCCCATCCCTATCTGTTAAATATCCCTTCATCTTTGAAAGCCTGACTCATATGTCAGTAGCTTCTCCAGATCACACTTCCTTATCCTCCCTCCCCTTGGAATAATTAAAATGATTTCTCTCTGGGTCATAGCACCTTGTCCCACCTTTCCTTTGCCCTTGTCTCTCTTTTCTTTTTTCAAGATGTGGTTATTTTCCTACTTAAGATCATAGATAAAAAATTGGAAGAGACTTTAGAGGTCATGGAGTCCAATCCCACAAAAATGAGGAAAGTTAAGTGAGCAAAGGGAGGGTCATACAAGTAGAAAGAAACTAAGCTAGTATATTTTTCTCCCCAAACTTGGCTAAGCTTTTAAGATTCATTCAATTTAATAAACATTTATTAAGCACCTTCTAAGTGCCAGCCCTGGTTCTAGGAGCTGGGGATGCAACTGAGTAAAAGAAAGATGGTCCCAGACTCGAGATGACAATAACACTGGAGGAGGCAACATACAAAAAGAAGCTAGAAAGGGGAAGAGGGGAAGACAGGGGGCATCTTCCTTCTGAAATCCAAGCATATGCAGAGTGGAAAGATCTGAGAAATCCGTTTCTGCCCTTTATACCTGAAGGCAGTGCGAGAACTCTGATATACTGCCCTCCAACCCTCCAATCAATCTGAGGACAGAGGAGGCCATAAGAGGTGGTGCCAACAAAGACCTGAGTTACCATCATGAGGATGAGGTTAGCCATGATGAGCTCATACTAGGAGGGCCTTCTTCTGAGGAGCTGAAACAAGGTATGCAGTGGACACTGAGTGGGGAGGTTGGGATTCATTTTAGGGTACATGTCATACACATTTTTGCATATCCTCTCTATCTAGAATAGTGATGTTTGAGAAATGTTTGTTGAATTGCGATATTTGTCCAGGGACAGAGATGTCTTTGTCAGAGAGTGTTTACTCAAAATTTTGTGTGAACCATTAGTTTCAGCTGGCATCCCACCAAACATTTTTCCTCTATGCTTTTGGTTTCATGTCCTCTCCCATTCCCTTTTCCCTCCTCTGCTTCTGTTGGAGCTAAGAGCATTGCTGAATAACAACGAAAGCGTTCTCAACCAGAAAAGGTCAAGGAAAAGCAAGAATTTCCTAGCAGGTTTTTCCAATGCAGAGAGTATTTTCTGGGCTCTTTCTCCCATAGCCATGGGATAGCTCTCCCTTTGAGTTCTAGGGATATCCTGAGGACTTCAGAGTTTTCTGTTCTTCAATGTCAATAGCTTAAGCTCCTATCAGCTGTGTTCCCCCTACTCTTACTAGGTGCCAGGTACTAGCTCCATTTGAACACAGTACCAATTAGCTTTCATGAAAGGAGATTTACTTCAAAGACATAAAAAGAACAAAAGTACAAACACGTCTCCTCAGTATTTCAAGAGCATCCACTCCTCTGTACCATCTCAGCCTCTGGGGAGAATGGGCTCACACTTGGTACAGTTTCTACCTAACATTGCTTCAACCAAGTTCATATCCAGATGACTACTGACTGAGTGTTTGACTCAGCTACCACTAGAGCAGATCCCAAAGCTTAATTCTAGAAGATCATTCCATGCTTCTTCCATGCTCATCAATGCTGGGCTGACTCCAACTCTATGACTCCTGGAGACTCGTTCTCCTGACTTTGAGACTCACAAGAGTAAATCTTCCTTCCCTTAAATTTTTTTTTTAATGGTGGAGGCAAAAGAAGAGAGCACTAAGGTCACCTGTCAGCCTCAGAGGGGAGAAGGCCCAAGACTACTCCCTTTAAAGCATTCTCTCACTGGATGCTGTCAGTGGAATCAAACCAAACAGAGTTCCAACTAAGACTTTTTCAAGGTATCCTCAGATTCCACAACCGCAGCCAACTAAAATGGTGTCTCCTAGTCATGTGGTTAGCACAATTATGTAATGTTTACCCATGCTCCAGAGTCAGTCCCAAAGTATTTCCACTACATAGCAGCATCATTCTCCTGGAAACAGGCTCCCTGGCTTGCCATCAGAGACGCTCTGCACACAATGCCAGTTCCTTGACACCAAGTATAATTGACTGCTTTGTTAATATAGTCAGATACCTATCACAAGACCTGTTCAAATAAAGCCTAGACAATCATTTGTCAGGGAGGTCATAAAACAGATTCCCAATTCAGGTACAGAGAACCTCTGAAGTTCTGGAACTCACATCCTATAAAACAGAAATGGAATTATGTAGCTCAAAGTCAAAAGGTGAGGCTCCCCATCCTGTTCCTACTTGGAAGACTTGTCTCCTAAGAGCTGTGCTCCTCTATAGCACTCACTACCATGGAAAGTGAGAAAAAACAGTTAATTCAGGGTTTGGGATTTATAGCTTGAGCTGTGGAAGAGTCTGGTGGGTTTAGCTGTTTTAAAATAATAACTCTTATAAGCACTGCAATAGCAGAAACAGGCTAATTGTGTGACTGTGGACCACCATCACAGGATATTAGTCATGAATGCGCAATCTTAGATGAGTGTCAGGAGGATGCTAAAAGCAGAAGATTTCCTCAGAGGCAAGTAGCCTTGGGAAGTTCACTCCCTCATTGTTCTTTCTTGTTGTTTTAGACAGTCTGTCTCTGGTGAAGGTCAAGATGGAGATAATTATTCCCCAAGGACTGATGGAGAAGTTGGGAAAGAGTGGATACAACTAGATTCCAATGGTGGTGACCATCCAAGAGGGAGTAATCCTTTATCAGACGTCTTCCATTAGTCCACCAACAACACCAACATAGCCTGACAATGTCACCAAGTGGTTACACTAATATTCTCCTGACCTGTTTACCCATATAATCTACAATCACTGAAAGCTTCCAAAATACTTGGCAAGTCTGATGTATTCATTATCTATTTCCAGCTGTCTTTTGATTAGGCATCAGAACAGTTGTGACCAGGTGCTCCTTTCTGCAATCCTGTGTTCTTGATATTGGGGCAGAAATGCAATGGTTTGGTCAGGGTCACAAATCTGACCATCATGTCTTGCTTAGGTTTGGAGCAAAGATTAAATTAAAGTTAAAATCCGTGATATTTTCAATTAATTCTCTTATATTAATAAACTTCTGTTTTCTTTTACCATTTTCATCAAGTGGTTTCTAGAGTTATGTAGATGAATGAGATTTAAGAAAGATTTAAGAATGAGATAACAGAAAGAACATAAGGGAAATGGAATGGTTAGGATGAGGGTCCAAGTCAAAAGATTTGATTGGTGAGTAAATAAAAGTCTAGGCCAGGTCTTCTTCCCCCCCCCACTTTATTTATTTATTTGGTTATAATAATCACAATGTTTCCCTCCCTCCTCTCCACCCACCCTTCCCACAGCCAACCTCCAATTTCATTGGATATTACTTGTGTCCTTGATCAGAACTTATTTCCATGTTGTTGTTTGCACTAGGATGTTCATTTAGAGTCTCCATCCCCAACTGTATCCCTTTGACATGTATTCAAGCAGTTGTTTTTCTTCTGTGTTTTTACTCCCACAGTTTTTCCTCTGGATGTGGATAGTGATTTTTCTCATAAATTCCTCCAAGTTGTTCAGGATCACTGCATTGCCACTAATAGAGAAGTCCATTATATTTGATTGTACCACAGTGCATCGGTCTCTGTGTACAATATTTTTCTGGTTCTGCTCCTCTCACTCTGCATCAATTCCTGAAGGTCATTCCAATTCACATGGAATTCCTCCACTTTATTATTCCTTTGAGCACAATAGTATTCCATCAACAACATATACCATAAATTGTTCAGTCATTCCTCAATTGAAGGGCATCCCCTCATTTTCCAATTTTTGGCCACCACAAAAAGTGCAGCTATGAATATTCTTGTACAAGTCTTTTTCCTTATTATCTCTTGGGGTTACAAACCCAGCAGTGCTATGGCTGGATCAAAGGGCAGACAGTCTTTTAGCACCCTTTGGGCATAGTTCCAAATTGCCCTCCAGAATGGTTGGATCAATTCACAACTCCACCAGGAATGCATTAATGCCCCAATTTTGCCACATCCCCTCCATCATTCATTACTTTCCTTTGCTGTCATGTTAGCCAATCTGCTAGGTGTGAGGTGATACCTCAGAGTTGTTCTGATTTGCATCTCTCTGATTATAAGAGATTTAGAACACTTTTTCATGTGCTGATTAATAGTTTTGATTTCTGTGACTGAAAATTGCCTAGTCATGTCCCTTGCCCATTTATCAATTGGAGAATGGCTTGATTTTTTGTGCAATTGATTTCAGTCTTTGTAAATTTGAGTAATTAGACCTTTGTCAAAGGTTTTTGTTATGAAGATTGTTTCCCAATTTGTTGCTTCCCTTCTAATTTTGGATACACTAGTTTTGTTTGTACAAAGACTTTTTAATTTGATGTAATCAAAATGATTGATTTTACATTTTGTGATTTTTTTTCTAGCTCTTGCTTGGTTTTAAAGTCTTTCCTTTCCCAAAGGTCTGACAAGTATACTATTCTGTGTTAACCTAATTTGCTTATAGTTTCCTTCTTTATATTCAGGTCATTCAACCATTCTGAGTTTATCTTGGTGTACAGTGTGAGATGTTGATTCAAACCCAATCTCTCCCATACTGTCTTCCAATTTTCCCAGCAGTTTTTATCAAATAGTGGGTTTTGGTCCAAAAAACTGGGATCTTTGGGCTTGTCATAGACTGTCTTGCTGAGGACATTTACCCCTGGTCTATTCCACTAATCCTCCTTTCTGTCTTTTAGCCAGTACCAAATTGTTTTGATGACCACTGCTTTATAGTATAGGTTGAGATCTGGGACAGTAAGTTCTCCTTCCTTTGTATTTTTATTCATGATTTCCAAGGATATTCTTGATCTTTTGTTCTTCCAAATGAACTCTGTTATGCTTTTTTCTAATTTAGTAAAAAAGTTTTTTCATAATTCAATGGGTATGGCACTACGTAAGTAAATTAATTTGGGCAGGATTGTCATTTTTATTATGTTAGCTCATCCTACCCATGAGCAATCAATGTTTTTCCAATTGCTTAGATCTAGTTTTAATTGTGTGCAGAGTGTTTTGTAGTTGTGTTCATATAGTTCCTGTGTTTGTCTTGGCAGATAGATTCCTAAGAATTTTATATTGTCTAGGGTGATTTTAAATGGTATTTCTCCTTCTAATTCTTGCTGCTGAAATGGGTTGGAGATATATAGAAATAATGATGACTTATGCGGGCTTATTTTGTATCCTGCAACTTTGCTAAAGTTGTTGATTATTTCCACTAGCTTTTTACTTGATTCTCTAAGATTCTTAAGTAGACCATCATATCATCTGCAAAGAGTGAGAGCTTGGTCTCCTCATTGCCAATTTTAATACCTTCAATTTCTTTTTCGTCTCTAATTGCTATTGCTAGTGCTTCTAGTACAATGTCAAATAATAGAGGTGATAATGGGCATCCTTGTTTCACTCCTGATCTTATTGGGAATGCATCGAGTTTATCCCCATTGCAGATGATATTAGTTGATGGTTTTAGATATATACTGTTTATTATTTTTAGGAATGACCCTTCTATTCCTATGCTTTCTAGTGTTTTTAATAGGAATGGGTGTTGTATTTTATCAAAGGCTTTTTCTGCATCTATTGAAATAATCATGTGATTTTTGTTGGTTTGCTTGTTGATGTGGTCAATTACGTGGATGGTTTTCCTAATATTGAACCAGCCCTGAATCCCTGGTATAAATCTTACTTGATCATGGTGAATGACTCTTCTGATTACTTGCTGGAGTCTTTTTGCTAGTATCCTATTTAAGATTTTTGCATCTATGTTCATTAGGGAGATTGGTCTATAATTTTCTTTCTCTGTTTTTGGCCTGCCTGGCTTTTGGATCAGTACCATGTTTGTGTCATAAAAGGAATTTGGTAGAACTCCCTCTTTGCTTTTTCTGTCAAATAGTTTGTATAATATTGGGATTAGTTGTTCTTTGAATGTTTGATAGAATTCATTTGTGAATCAGGCCCTGGGGATTTTTTCTTTAGGGAGTTCTTTGATGGCTTGTTCAATTTCTTTTTTCTGATATGGGGTTCTTTAGGTAATCTATTTCTTCCTCTATTAGTCTAGGCAATTTATATTTTTGTAAGTATTCATCCATATCACCTAGATTGCCATATTTGTTGCCATATAATTGGGCATAAAGGTTTTTAATGATTGCCTTAATTTCCTCTTCATTGGAGGTGAGGTCTCCCTTTTCATCTTGGATACTGTCAATTTGGTTTTCTTCTTTCCTTTTTTTAATTAGCCTGACCAGTACTTTGTTATTTTATTTGTTTTTTCAAAGTACCAGCTTCTAGTATTATTTATTAAATCAATAGTTCTTTGACTCTCAATTTTATGATTTCTCCTTTGATTTTTAGGATCTCTAATTTAGTCTTCATTTGAGGATTTTTAATTTATTCACTTTCTAGTTTTTTTTTAATTTGCATGCCCAATTCATTGACCTCTGCCCTTCCTAATTTGTTAATATATGAACTCAAGGACATAAATTTCCCCCTGAGTACTGCTTTGGCTGCATCACATAGGTTTTGAAAGGATGTCTCATCATTGTCATTTTCTTCAATGAAGTTATTAATTGTTCCTATGATTGTTCTTTGACTAACGGGTTTTGGAGAATACTATTGTTCAATTTCCAATTAATTTTTGATTTACCTCTCTATGTACCCTTACTAATTATTATATTCATTGCATTGTGGTCTGAGAAGGTTGCATTTATTATTTCTGCTCTTTTACACTTGTTTGCAATGTTTTTATGCCCTAATACATGGTCAATTTTTGTGAAGGTACCATGTGCTCCTGAAAAGAAGGTGTATTCCTTTTTGTCCCTATTTATTTTTCTCCACATATCTACTAACTCTAATTTTTCCAAGATTTCATTCACTTCTCTTACCTCTTTCTTGTTTATTTTTTGGTTTGATTTATCTAGTTCGGATAGAGGAAGGTAAGGTTAGGTCTCCCACTAGTATAGTTTTTCTATCTATTTTATCCTGGAGCTCCACTAGTTTCTCCTTTAGAAATTTGGATGCTATGCCATTTGGTGCATACACTTTGAGTACTGATATTACCTCACTCTCTATACTGCCTTTTATAAGGATATAATTGACTTCCCTATTTCTTTTAACTAGATTTATTTTTACTTTGGCTTTGTCAGATATCATGATTGTGACTCCTGCCTTCTTTTTATCAGTTGATGCCCAATAGGTTTGGCTCCATCCTCTTACTTTCACCCTATGTGTATCTACCTTCCTCATGTGTGTTTCTTGTAGACAGCATATGGTAGGGTTCTGGATTCTAATCCACTCTGCTATTCACTTGCATTTTATGGGTGAGTTCATTCCATTCACATTCAGAGTTATGATTACCAACTATGTATTTCCCAGCATTTTGATTTCTACTCCTAGTCCTGCCTTTTCTTCTTTCACTCTTTCCTTTTACACCAATGTTTTTTTTAATCAGTCCCCCTAGTTCCCAACCTTATTTTGCTTCCCTTTCTACCCCCCCTCCCTTCTTATTACCCCCTTATTTTCTTTGCAGTCTTTTATAAAACTACCCCCCACCCTCTCCCTCCTTTAAACTGCTTCCCTCCCCACCAATCCATTTGTTACCCTTCTACTCCCCTATAGGGCGCAAATCTATTCTCTGCCCCAATGGATTGGATTGTTCTTTCCTCTTTGGGTCAATTTCAATGCACATAAGAGTTGAGTATTACCTATCTCCAACCTCTTTATACTTCCAGTGTTTTGATGTTCTCCCCCCTCCTGCCATGAGCTTCTTTGTGGCATATAAATTTACCTACTTTTGTTTCTTTTACCATTTCTTTTAGTATTAACCTCTTTTAGCTCTATTTGTATATTTTATATCTATACATACACATGTATATATGTTTATGCATACATATATTTATATACCTATTTATGTCTTCTCATTTCATCCTATACAGTTTGTCACTGTTCCTTCTAAGTGTAATTGTTCTAGCTGCCCAGTTGATAATAAGAGTTTAAAAGTTACCAAAGACCTCTTTTCTTATAGGGATACATATAATTTTAACTTATTGAGTCTCTTTTTTAAAAAAAAAAAGGTTTATTTTGTTTTGTTTTTCTTTTTTCCCTCTTTTTTAATTACTTTTTGATGATTCTCTTGAGTTCTGTGATTGGACATCAAATTTTCTGTTCATGACTGGTCTTTTCTTTACAAATTCTTGGAATTTTTCTATTTTGTTGAATGACCATACTTTCTCCTGTAAGAATATAGTTAGTTTTGCTGGGTAGTTGATTCTTGGTTGTAGACCTAGTTCCCTTGCTTTCCGGAATACCATATTCCATGCCTTTCAGTCCTTCAGCCAGATCCTGTGTTTTCCTCACTATGGTTTCATGGTATCTGAATGACTTCTTCTTGGCAGCTTGTAATATTTTTTCTTTCTGTGATAGTTTTTGGATTTTGGCTATAACATTCCTGGGTGCTGTCAGTTGGGAATTAAGTACAGGAGGTGATCTGTGGATTCTTTCAATTTCCACTTTTCCCTCTTATTCTAGAATATCAGGGGAGTTTTCTTGAATAATTTCCTGTAGCATTATGTCCAGACTTTTTCTTTTGCCATGGTCTTCTGGTAGACCAATGATTCTTAAACTGTCTCTCCTCAAACAATTTTCTAAATCATCTATTTTGTGAATGATATGCTTCATATTTTCCTCAATTTTTTTCATTCTTTTGGTTTTGTTTTATAGTGTCCTGCTGCCTTGTGAGGTCACTTAATTCTAGTTGTTGTATTCTGGTTCTTAAAGACTGAATTTTATCCCTGGCTTGTTGGTTATCCTTCTCATTCTGGTGTGATTTTCTTTGGAGGTCATCTTTCATTCTCTTTACCTCCTCTATCATATCCTTTGCCTCATCTTTCATCTCCTTTGCCTCATTAACAAGGTGCTTGATTTTGGCTTTCAGGACACTATTTTCTGTTTCCAGATGACTTATCTTAGTTTTTAAGTTCTTTTCCAAATCATCTTCAGCCTCTCTTAATTGTGTTTTGAATTGCATTTTGAGTTCTCCCAAAGCCTGTATCCAATTTGCTGGGATTGCTGATTTATCATTTGATGATTCCCTCCTCCTCTGTTCTGTTTGCTCTTTGTTCGTTGTCTGTATAGAAGCTGCCTATTTTAATTTCTTTTTTCTTTTTCTGTTGTTTCCTCATATTTACCCCTTCTTTACTCCCCATATTAGTCTTTGTTCTTGCTCCTCTCATTTTTTTGATTTGAGGATTTTCTGTCAGTCTCCCTTCTTGGAGCTTTGACAGAAGATCTCTCTGTGCAGTCTGTGGGGAAGGGGTGTTAGAGTTTGAGCTTCCCTGTCCTCTGGAGGCTTTTGGATTAAAGTCCAGTAGTCTGTGGGGGAGGGGTGTTGTAGCTTGGGTTTCCCTGATCTCTGAAGGCTTTTGATGGGATTAATTTCAGCTGGGTTGGGATGCATGTGCCCTGAGGCCAAAACCTCCTGGAAGGCTGGAGCAATATGGAGGGTCTCCACCTCTCTGAGAAGACTGCCTGCTCTTTGCTCCCTCTCCATCCCCTTCCCCACCGCCTGTGTTCGATGCTCTAGGCCTGGCACAGCTCTGCCCACAAGGTACACCCTCCAGACAAGCACCTTTGCCCACCCAGAGGTTCCTGCTGCTGCTGGAGGCTTAGAGCTCTATGTGTGTGTGTGGGGGGGTCCTGGGACCTTCCTTCTGCATTCCCCTTAAACCCGAGGATTCTTGGATTCTGACTTTTGGGGGGTGTACCTTTTGAATTGAGTCCAGCAGGAGGGTTCCTTGTCTCTGTCCTGTCATTAGTTTTGATTTTCAGTCCCCTAGGAGCATTCAGTTTGTGATCAGATTGTGTAAGGAAGGATTTTCAGAGGTGTGAACTTTTGCTGCCTTTAGGCCGCCATCTTGACTCTGCCTCACTAGGCCAGGTGCTCTTAACCTGGAGTTCATGAACATTTTTTTCACACTCCAATCATTTTTTAAGTGCATTATTCTTATTCTCTTTTTCTTCTCTTCATATATTCCCTTGTTTTCTTTATATTTCCAATATTTGTCATTTCTAATAACATAATGCAGTTCATTACATTCACATATCACAATCTATTCAGCCATTTCTCTCAATCATTGCATTTGTGTTGTTTAAATTGTTTTTGTTATTGTTTGTAGTATTTTATCCTTAACCTAGGAGCCATGAAATTTAGCATTCCCATGCATTTTCATCTTTGGCTCTTTTTTCAGGTGGTGATAAGTGGATTCTTTGGATTTCTATTGTACCCTCTTATTCTGGAATTTCTCAGCAGTTTTCCTTGATGATTTTTGGGAATATGATATTTAAATACTTTTTGATAGTACCATTCCAGAACTCTAACTTCTCTTTTATTGTCTCTCCTTGATCTACTTTCCACGTCAGTTGTTTTGGTGATAAGATGTTTCATATTCTCTTCTACTATTTTTTTCTTTTGATTTTGCTTCATTATTCTTATAATTTCAGGAAAATGTTAGCTTCCCCTTGTCCAGTTATAGCTCTTAATATATTATTTTCTTTCATGAGTTTCTGAATCTCTTTTTCCATGTGGTTAATCTTTCATAATTTTCTTGCATTACTCTTATTTTTTCCCAATTTGTCCTCCGCCTCTCTAATTTTGTTTTTGAGGTCTTTTGAAAGCTCTTCCAAAAGCTTTTTTTGAGTTTGTGGCTATTTATTGTATTCCTTTGCTGTTTTTGAAATAGGTATCTTTACTTTACTGTTCTCTGAATTTGAGATGAAGTCTTTTCTGTCCCCATAATAGCTATCAATAGTTGGATTCAGTCTTTTTTGCTTGCTCATTTTTAATTTGTGTATTTAAAAAAAACTTAGTGGCCAAGTCAATGGACTTAATATTTGGCTTTTTGCTGGAGTCCCAGGTTTATAGTGTGTTGGGATATGTTACCTCAGGATTCAGGATTTTTTTGTGTGTTTGTTTTTTACGGGGTTCAATTTAGTTATTCCAGTGTTTATAGTCCAGCATTGGATGTACTGAGCAGATCGACAGAGTAGGGGACTACTCATACCCTAGTCCATGACTGACTTCAGGTCCAAGTAGAGCCAGCAGGCAGTTCTGGCACTGCAATTGCAAGCAGACAGCCCACCTTCCCCTTTAGCAGTATCCAGGGACTCCCCTCTCCTGGGAGTGACCACAGCTGGCAGTTCCCAAATCCTTCAACAATTACTCTCACCAGTGTGTACTCCTTCTTGACTCCTCCTCTCCATGACAGAGCAGGTGTCTAGTCTGTGTTTCTCAGATCTTCAAAGTCTCTCATTTGTTAGCAGAGAAGTGTGAGTTCCTGCCCTGAGGTCATAGTGCCTATAGATTCTGTGCTGTCTATTCCTTCAGTCCCCAGCTATGAATCAGTGGGAGCCTCAGAGCTGAGACTTATAGATTCTAGTGATATCCCCAGGGATGTAAGCTCAGGGGCCCAGCAAACAGGATGAGGTTGCTTATAGCAGTGGAACAGAGATCAGAAAAGTAAAAATCTGCTCTCCTTAATTATTTCTGACTATTCAGCTTCACTCAGGACTCCTGCTTTTACCATTGATTCCATGGAATCAATTTTTGCTTGTTTGTGGGATATATTAGAAGGGTGAAGAAACTTCACAAAACTCTCCCATGTCCTTTTTGAAAAATATTTTCATAACTGCTTCAGTGATTTGGTTTCCTTCATAATCCCCAATTTTTGTGTGCATTCAAAAATATTATTCTTAGAAAGAGTCCATGGACTTCACCAGATTTCCAAAGGGGTTCATGATCCAAAAAACATTCAAAAACTTCTGATCTAGACTGAAGTAAGAAACTGGCAACTTGCCTAGTCTCCTGGAGGTGGTGACAGGGAGAAAACTAAAGGGGAAAAGAACATTTGCAAGTGAAGGGAAAAGGGGAAATTTCCAGGGGAGGTTTCACCTGAGTTGAGCTTGGAAAGGAGACAAAGACTCTGCAAGTAAGAGGGAAGAGAAAACACATTGCAATTTCTCATTTTTGTTCATTTTAGGAAGAGGTAGAAAACAGAGTTGCACTGGGCATCTCAGCACCAGAATTGCAAAACATCAAAACATAAATGGGGTTTCTTGAAGTCAGGGGTCCTTTACCTGGTTCATGAACCCCACTGAGTCTATGGATAGATTTCAGAGTCCATGTACTTGAATGTATAATTTCTTTATTTTCACCATCTTCTAGATGAAATTTAATGTTTCCTTCAATTACAAATGTAACCAACAACAAACAATTAGGCTTCATCGGACTGCTACGGGGCCCATGTAATATACACACAAAACTAAAATTCCTTCTCTAACTGTGTACCCTGGGCAAGTCACTTAACCCCAAATGCCTAGCAAGCCGTATCACTTTTTTTTGCCTTGGATCTAATACTTAAAAGAAAAATAAGACTTCCTTCTCTAGATGCCAGCTACAATAGGGACAGATGTCTCTCCTGCTACTTCTACCCCATGACCTTTGAGCTGCTGTCCTTGTAGTAATAATAGTTACTTCCCTAGTTCCCCTTCGTTACTCTTGACACACACTTAAAGAAATCTAGTAGGGTTAAGGCGTGATATATAAAAGAGATTTCCATGGGACACATGCAGCTCAAATCTCCCATTTGGCACAGTTAAATAATTAAGCTAATCAAGCATGATAGAATTCTGAATCAAACAAATCCTTTCCAGGCCATCCTCACTATGAATGGAAGGAGAAGGTAATCATGACGTTCCAAACTTCCTGCACTAAGCATAGGTTTATAAATGCTTTGCATCATTTGACTGGGAATCAAATTAACAAACACCAGCATTTTGCCATCTACTCAGGGAAAATAAGGAGGCACCTTTAATGGCAACTCTTTGCGAAATCTGTAACTGACTTATTTTACTCGAAAGCATTTCGGTCTCTAGTTTTTCTTCTTGTGAAATCCCTTGGTGATGCCTTTATCTCATTAAGATGAAGATTTCTGAAGTAAAAACTCAATACCTGATTTCTTAGTCCCAAGAATGGAATATTCTTTTTCGAGAGCTTTCTTTGAGGGATTTAATTCAAGGGTAAAATACACAGTTGTGGCACAGTGGAATGAGGTGGTGGCTTCCAGATCACTTGTCATAACATTATTTCTCTGGAATATGTTACAGTATTTTCCCTTACCACTACTGTGATCTTAATAGCTCAGTGACATTGGACAGGAGTGTCTGGGAACTTCAGAGTTATCCATTCCTTTCACATTCCTCTTTCAGTGTTTGCTCATTTCCCTTTTTAGTGTGGGCCAGTTAAAGAGGTGCTCCTTGTTTTTGACCACTTCTATTCTAAAAGCAGTCTGGACAACTCCTTAAGTTCAATTGTTATACTGGGGGACTTTGATCGACATGTTCCTTCAAATAGTCTGACCTCTGAGTCATTCAAAATAATCAAATCCCATAACCTACTCTTCTATTCCTCCTTAGCCACATGAAGGGATCATCAAGCTTTAGACCGAATTTCCCTCTCCTACATCTTCCACTTTCATGAGCAGGAAGTCTGCCGTTGCTCTATCCAATCATAATCTCCTATCATTCCATATTTCCTATTCCTGATCTTTCCTACATCTGTCCATTCTCATCAAGACTTCTAACTGAGATTTGAAAACCCTCAATACTTTCTCAGGCTATTAGCCCTGCATTCACCATTTTCCTCCTTTCGTGTCTAAGCCATATAATTAATCATTTCAACTCTACATTGTCCTCTGTTTTCCTGGCCATTGACCTCTTCCCCTTGCCAAATCCAAATGTTACATCGACATCTGTCTCCTCAATCCTACTTGGGCTGGAGAGATCTGGAAAGTCAAGGTGAGTAAATTCACTCCAAATTCATGCTGTCTGGCCTCAAATGGGCCCTTGCTGATTATGGTCATTTTCCCCCTCTTCTTAAATGATCCCCTATCCTATTTTTCAGGGAAACTTTTGAACGTTGTCTTTTCTCCATACCTCCTCTTTCCCCGTCAGTCCGCTGATGACTTTTACAAAGAAAATTAACATAATTTGCCTTCATTTTCTCACATTTTCTTTATCTCACAACCTTTTGGTATCATCCTTTATTCTCTCCTCCTTCGTTTCTGCTTCTCATAATGGGGTGGCCCTTCCCCTTACAAAGCCAACCATTCCCTCTTGTCTTTTCCAGCAGATTGTCCCCTCAACCATCTCTCTTTCTGCATGTCTTTGTCTTTCTCTCTCTTGTCTGTAATCTCTCTGCATATGTTGGCTCCTACTTGGTTGCCTACAAACATGTAAAAGTTTCTCTTATACTTAAAATACCCTTATTAGATTCTACCCTCCATACAAGCTATCATCCTCTATTTTTTCTTCCATTCTTAGCCAAACTCCTTGGGGGAAGGGGAAGTCATTTTCCTCTACCACCTACTTCCTCTCCTCCCCCCTCTCTTCAAACCCTCTGCCATCTGGCTTTTGACTTCATCATTCAACTGAACTATTCTCATCAATCACCAATGATTGCTTCATTGCCAAATCTTATGGCCTAATATTACCCTTGATTCTCTTTGACCTCTGCAGCATTTGAGAATTTTATCTATATCCCCTCTTGGATATTCTTACCTTTTTAGGTTTTGTAGCACTTCTCTTCTGGTTCTTTTTCTTCTATTTGTCTAAAATATATCCTCATAGTCTCCTTTGCTGGATGATCTGAGGGACTCCCCCAAACTTGATCCTGGTCCCTTTTCTCTTTTCTTTCTGTCTGTTCTCACTTGGTGACCTCATCGGGATCCATTGGTTCAATGGTCATTTCGGATCATTGCAGATACCTGCAAGAGCTGTACATCTAGCCTCAGTCTCTCTCCTAATTCCAATCTCATATTTCCAACCATTTATTAGATATTTCAAACCTGATGCCCAGTTGGCAGTTCCAACAGATCCCAAATAGAAACCACCTTTTTCACAAATGTCCATGGTTTTTCAAAGGTACCACTATTCTCCTATTTACTCCGGTTGATAGCCTTGACGTTAACATTTACTCTCCATTTTCTCATACTTCACACAAAGAAGTTGCCAAGTCTTATCATTTCGATCTCTACAATAGAAACAATAGTTTCTGCTGAGTTCAAATTCAGCCTCAGATACTTTGTGAACCTGAGCAAGTCATTTACTCTCTATCTGCTTCAGCTTCCTCATCTGCAAAATGGAGATGATAATAATAGCACCTACATCCCAGGGTCGTTTGTAGGGATCCAAGGACTTCCTAAATATTAAAGTACTATAAAAATGTTAACTATTTTTAGTCATTAAATAATTGTTATAATAATATAATGATTACATAAATTTTATATGTATTTATTTTATTTATTTATATAGTTCAAGCCCTTATCACCTCTCATGATTATTATAAATGTTGCCAGGGAAGCTAGGTTGGATAGAGCACTAGGCTTGGTATCAGGAAGACCTGAGTTCAAATCCAGCCTCAGACACTTACTAGTTGGGTGATCCTGGGCAATTCACTTAACCCTGTTGGCCCCAGTTTCCTCATCTGTAAAATAAGCTGGAGAAGAAAATAGCAAACTACTCTAGTACCATTGCCAAGGAAACTAAGTGGGGTCATGAAGTGTTGGACATGACTGTACAACAACAACAAAATTGCAGTTAGCTACAGAAAACCATCTACGAAAGACTGTATCCATTTCATATTTTCTTCAAGGGTATCACTAATACCTAAATAAATCATTCTTATAAAGATTGTATCAAGATGAGAAAATAGGCAGACAGGCTGGTGTCTTCTCAGCAGTCTACAAAGCTAGGTGATATAGTGGGTAGAGCACTAGACCTGAAGTTAGAAAGAGTTGAGTTCAGATCCAGCTTTAGTCACTTACTGGCTCTCTGATCCTTGGCAAGTCACTTAACCTCATCAGTAAAATGGGGCTAATAATCATATTATTTCCTAAGGTTATTATGAGGATAAAATTGTATAATTTTTATAAAATGCTTTGCAAAATTTAAAGTGCCATGGAAATAGTATTATTTTAGCAAGAATTTCTGAGTTTAAAATATTAATTAAATATTAATACTATATTAGTGGTTATTATATTAACATAATTAATAATAATTCCTAGTTTATTTTATTTCTCAATCTCCTTTCTGTGAGACATCTCAAAAATCAATTTCTAGTGGGCAGCTGGGTAGCTAATGGATTGAGAGTCAGGCCTAGAGATGGAAGGTCCTAGGTTCAAATGTGGCCTCAGACACTTTCCCAGCTGTGTGACCCTGGGCAAGTCACTGAACCCCCATTACCTAGCCCTTACTGCTCTTCTGCCTTGGAACCAATACATAGTATTGACCCCAAGACAGAAGGTAAAGGTTTATTAAAAAATCAATTCCTGTGTGTCTTTGAAATTGCCCTGCCTCTGGGACAAGTATCTTTTGTGTATACCTTTCTATTTTATGACAGAATTTGATAGTGGTAGACTCACCTAGAAATTAATGAGTTAGTGATCTCCTAGAATTCGTCCTCAGAGGTTTATCATCACTGCTTGTCGAAAAATATTTAGAGCTGCTCTTTTCGTATTGGCAAAGAATTGGAAACTGAGGAGATGTTCATCATTTGGGGAATGGCTGAACAGACTGTTGGTGATGGGACACTATTGTGCTATAAGAAACAATAAGCATGATGATATCAGAAAACGCTGGAAAGATCTGCGGGAACTGATGCCGAGTGAAATAAGCAGAACTAGAAGGACAACACAAACAATAACAGCAATACTGGACAATGATCATCTGTGAAAATTTGGCTACTCTCAGCAATGCAAAGACCTGAGACAATCCTGAAGGACTCGTGATGGGGAATGCTACCCAAGGAAAGAACTGTTGGAGTCATCTTCCACATCAGCGTATTTATGGTTTTATTGGGGCTTTGGTTAGATATCAGTGTGCTCTTACGACAATGGCCAACCCAATGGAAGTGTGTTTTACATAACAATAAAATAAAATAAATCACAACCCACAATCCAAGGCACTTAAAACAATGATGGCAATAGTAATATTTCACATTGCCCTGTAAGGTTTACAAAGAATTTTCCTCACAGCTGCTCTACAAAATAGATACTGGAAGCATCATAATAAGTATTATTATATTATACTATTGGGTTATTAATTACATCGGTATTATTACATTATTCCTATTTTATATTTAAAAAAACAAACTACGACCTCAAGAGGTTAGTGATTTCCCCAAGCTCCATAGTTGTGGGAGATATGCCTCTACATAAATCTTTAATTGAGTTTGGAGGGAAGAGGAACAATCCTGATGTCAATTGTGCTCTACAGCATTATAAAGGACTTAGAATTCATGAGATATGAAGTCCAGTTAAAGGTACTGGGAATAGTTAGTCTAGAGAAGAAGAGACTTCAAGAACTTGAAGTTCATGGAACAAGTTCATAACTTGTTCTATCTGGGCCCTGAAAGCAATGAGAAGAGCTTACAAAGAATAGAAATATTAGGTTAATTGAAGGGAAATCTTCCTAATGATTAAAGTTCTCCAAAGGTGGAATGGACTGCTTCAAAAAGTGGGTTCCCCGTCACCAAGGGTTCTCTACTAGAAGCTGGATGACCACTCATCAGATATGTTGCAGAAGAGATCCACAGTCAGGAATGACTTGGACTAGACGGCCACTGGGGTGCCTTCAAGCTCTGAGATTCTGTGATGTTGCATGTATATCCCTAATTAATGTCATCATAGAAAATTTAGACAGCTCGATTTAATCAATCAATCCAAAGCATCAACGAGGTGTGAACAAGTCCTTAATCAGTTTGAGAGCAACGAAGTGCTTCAATTATTGGAGAAGGCAGATGACACCCTACCAAAAATTGTGATTTGCTGAAAATATCAGATAAACCTATTTGTAGGAAATACCAAGTCAGTTCAGAATCACTTAGACCAGTCTAGGTTGGTGGTAGCCAATTTTATTTTTATTTTGTTTCAAATAAAGTTCAGACTCCTTTACACACCTAACAGTTAAAAAAAAAAAAACTACTGGCTCTTCATTCAAGGCTTTGCGTCCATGTACTGCAAAGAGAATTTTGTGTAGAATTGTTTAATACGCCGTAGCAGCCAACTTTAGTAAGGTAGAGCCCCAGCCAAGCTCCTGAGAGGGAACTTCTGGGAGGAAAGAGAATCTCTCTTTTTCCCTCCCTCCTCACTGTCTGTCTGTCTGTCTGTCTGTCTGTCTGTCTGTCTGTCTCCCCCTGTCCCTTCCCCTCCACTCTCCTCCTCTACCTCACAGGTGAGTTTGGAAGAGTTAAAGTTACAGATAAGGACATGCTGGTGACTAGAAGGTTTTTGACAGAATGTTAAAACACTTCAGGGCCTGTTTACAGAAATAGCAAGACAGAGAATTGTCCCAGGACTATTTCTATCTGAATTTCATCAAACAAGAAGAGAACAAATTTTAAATAATAATAATAATGTGCTATTTAGCACTTTGAAGGTTGTAAACATTTGTACTTACGTTACCTCATTTGAGCCTCTCAACAATCCTGGAAGGTTAGTACTACAGATATTTTCTCTCTTTTACAGATAAAGAAACTGAGGCTTTAAGCAATTAAATAACTTGCCCACAGCCATACAATTAATGAGTATTATTGACAGGATTTTTAAAAAATCTTTACCCACTGTCTTAGAATCAATATTTAAATTTTTAAAAATATTTATTAATCATTATTTTAACCTTTACCTTCTTTCTTAGAATCAATATTATTTATTGGTTCTAAGGCAGAAGAGTGGAAAGGACTAGGCAATGAGGTTAAGTGACTTGCCCAGGGTCACACAGCTAGGACGAGGCCAGATTTGACCCCAGGACCTTCTCCCTCCATCTCTGGCTCTCTGTCCATCTAGATGCCTCCTAGAGGTAGAATATTAAACCAGTTCTGTGATGAACTACAAGTCCTTCCGGATGAGAATGAAGTTCCAGCTCCTCCTGAAAGTAGATTTTGATTTTCCCCTCAATCCTAGGCTTAAACAAGCACACATCATGTGTGGGTTATCCTTGGCCCTAATAACTACATGGAAGTCCTCATTCATTACTTAGTTCTGTACTTGGTTCTCTTTTTGTTCAGCAACCTGAAAGGGAAAAGGGATAGCAGAGGAGAATTCTATTGAGACAGACCCAAGGCACATCTCACACAACTTTGGGATTTTCCTCACTTCTGCTGACTCCTTCTCTCTCCTTTTTCTCTTTTCTCAAGCCTCTCCCAGGCACTGCTCTGCTGAAGTCATTTTGATGAGGGCTGAGTAAGAGGAGCTTCTATCCCTTCTCAAGTGTATGTTTCATCATAGATAGAAGGTTTGGGTCTTTGCCACAAGAAAGGATGACACCTCACTCTTCTGCCTCCCAATTGATTTCTTACCACATGATTCCAAAGATGATCTTTCCTATCATGAAGCGCATGTCTAGGGGTTCTTTTTCTGCTATGGGTCAGAACAGATGGCCAGTTAGGTATTTTCCAACTATCAGATTTTGTGAGTGATGAGTGGAGCTGACCTTGCTCAACAATCTGCTATGTGTCCTGGCATTTGCCAAAGTCTCTCCACAGAGTACAGATCAGAAGACTAAATAGGCAATTGTCCCACACAGACAAACACACACATCATTTCCTTCACTTCTCCCTTCCCCTTTACCTTGCTCTTATTTGCTCTATTATTTTTCTATTGACACAGACTTACTCATCTTAAGGATTGTGGTTCTGATAGAGAGCTGTTTTATCTTCTAGCATTAATTTTATCCCTGTTCTCTACTCCCTCCTTTCCTGACAGAGCTTAGAAAATGTCTGACGTGAAAAATCCAACGCCTTATTGTTCTATGAAGAGAAACAGCATTCATGGTTTATATTTAGTTTCCAAGCTCTAATTTTATTTTTGTTGAGTAATTATTTAGAATCACCATATGGAGAGTATATGGTAAAAAAAAAGGAGAATGGCAACAAAATCATCATAGACTTAAAGGGGGAAAAAACAGATTTACATTTGGTTAGGTGTGTTGCTAATGCTTTGTATTAAAATGGTGCAATGACTAAAGACTCATTTTAAGCCATTTTTAATAATTGTTATAATATGGTGATGGGTCAATAACCTGACCCTGTAGGAAATGGCCTGTGCTTAAAAAGAGCAAAGAAAAACAACAGGTGATGGCGAGGAAAGAGGAACGAGGAGGAGTCCACTCTCCAACATGCCCCTTACTGGAGAATCCCTCAGATTTGTTTGGAGCCAACTGGGCTTTAACTGACTTAAATTTTCGGTGTCAGCATTTAAATGTCAGAAATCTCAGTGATCTTACAAATTGGTACTTGATTCATTGTTCTGTTGATTGTCCAGACCTGAGAAAGTAATGGAGGAAATGTTGATAATACAGATTAAACTTAAAAGTGAATCATGCATTTAGCTTTTGTTGGCTAACCAATTGGTAAACATTTAGCAGCATGCCTTGTAAGCTACAAGTATTGAACAGATTGAGGAGGAAAGTAGACCTTTTAAGGAGTAGGAGGACTTTTATCTCTATGTGATTGGACATGAATACTTACTGTATTTATTACTTTCAAAATAATGCTGGGTATTTTTTGGTAGAACTGGCAAATACTGATATTCTCCAAGTTCTACCTGGGTACAAACTTTGATGCAGAGAATTGGAAGGTCTTCAAAGTGGACTTAATTCCAGGAACCAACTTCTGTCACAAAGGATGCAGCTACATGGAGAGAACTCAATGGGAAAACAAAGAAAAAATATATATTTTTCAAATTCATATGGAATATACACAAAAATTAACCATATGCTATATCATAAAGATGATATTGGTAAAAAGAAAAATAAAGATTTTGGTAAAGAGGAGAAGAACGTATTATGAGATGAGAGAGGAGGGTGAGGCAGCAAAAATCCACCTCACAACAGTCAAAAATCTAGAGCCACACATTAGCATCTTTAGGTTGAGCATTTCAATTGCACCTTATTAAATATAATAGAGACCTCAAAATCAGAGCAGAAATGTCTAGGAAGTTATCATGTGGCATTTCTAGTATTTGCATACAATGAGATTGTGACATAGCCCATGTCTGCTGATGGTTTAGTAAGAATCGTATTGGCCTACTGATTTATACTTTGGAATTTCATAAAATAGAGGAAAAACAGTCTTATAATGCATATGTGTCTCATTTGAAATAGGCTAAGAGGGGTTTGCCATTTAGCTGTGGTCGCCATCAAAGTAAGAGGATTATGAGGTTTAAAAAAAGTATATTATTTCTTTTGATCAGTCAAGATCTGCCTCTTTACCCTTCTATCCTGCTCCCCCACCCCATTCCTATTTGAGAACACAAGAAAAACAAATCCTGTGATAGGACAGGATTATGTTAAGCACTCTTTGTGTGCAAAAAATATATAAGAAAGACTGATCAGACTCCAACCTCAGAGAGACTGGACAACTGCCTTATACTACCAAAAAAAAGTGCATCAAAGTTACTTACCTGTTGGGAAACTGATTGAACTTCCTATGAGTGGAAAGTAGTGATGAATGGGTAGCCAAATGAATCTTGAGAAAAGTCTATTTGCTAGTTGTAGAGACACTGCTAGAAGATAATGATTCAACTTAAGAATTCAATCAAATATTTCCCAGTCACAGGGAACCATTGGGTATGCAGGCAACTGGGAAGTCAAACCCATAAGCTTCTCTATGGTTTCAAAGGCTCCTGGACCACAAAGGGCACTCAATGTAGATTGAAATTGATAACCTGGGCTATTCACCAACTCCAGAATAAGAATGGAGGCCAACATGGAGTCAGCTCCTGCCCAACCTCATAGCCTGGATGCTCGTGGAAAACAGAAGATACTCATGGAAGACTTTAATAATCTTCATGAACCAACCACAAACCCAGAATTAGAACAGCAGGCCTTTAGATGTTGAGAACCAGCCATCTGCAAGTTAAGGAGAAAATGGTAAAAGTGCCAGAACTATTCAGACAGTGAACAGACTTATTTATAGTGATTCAGGAAAAATCAGGGAGGTAGTTACTCTCCTAGCCAGAAGGATCTCACTAGCCCATGTAAAACAAATGTTATTCATGTGAGTTCAGGGTTTGAATGTATGTTGGTGTCTGAGGCTCTGCATGTCCTACTGACAAGTTCTTCTGTAACATATTCAAGTACACAGAGTTTTGCATATACTTTTTTGGTAAATATATGTACTATATTTCTGCATTACCTATGCATATGGTTATTGTTTCCATCTGATTATGCATAACTATATATTTGAGATTAAGAATAATCTCCAGATCTGTCCCCAAAGGGTAGGCTTACAGACTTGAAAAAGATCAATTTTTAGCTTCTTGAGAACTGCAAACAATTTGCTGATGTTCTTAATATAAAGCATAAGAGTCAGGGAGGGGAAAGGGAGGCATTCAGGATGATACAAAAGTCTCCTTAAGTAACTAGAGAGCTATCCAGAACTGAGACTATGAATAAATGTGTCATGCCAACTTGTTGTGGCAGCAAATGCTTAAGTAGGAGATAATTAATGGAAGGGGATGATTTTACCACCACTTGGTTTATGGAATTACAGGAAAATGGTGAAGTGGGTAAAAAAGACAGCCAAGTACTTAAATTTTAATGAAATATTAAAAATTTTATATTTTTAGCCTAAAAATAAATTCTCCAGGCAAAATTGATGGAATTAGAAAATAGATAGCCATTGATTACCCAAGGATTGGCTATGCCTTCAGTAGCTTTTTAAAAAATTATATTCTATAAGGTTTCAGTCAAGACCTAGAAGAGACAACTATAAAGAATATGATCTCTGGAAATTAAAGAAAGGGTTAGTGTTAGGAGTTGAACGCTAGAAAGCAAAAGACTCAGTGAGTTCAGATAAATGACCTCCCCAGAAGAGATGCTATACCCAGGAGAGCTATCTGAGGGTACCATGAAAAGGAAAAGTATAGAGATGTGAGTTGTCTGTAGAAAAGGCACATATATTCTTTACATATATGTCTCTCAATTAGCATGCTCATCCCACTGACATTGTGTATAAATGAGGAAAAGTTTACTCCAAGTTTTTTAGGGGAATATTTTATACCTATTTTCTTAAGATGCCATCTCAATATCCTTTTCTTTGAGCTAATTTGTTTCTTCTGGCTTATTATTAAGGGCAAATGTATCAGTGGGGGCTCATTAACTTTAGTTTTAGGATTGTGGACCCACAGGATAATTTGGAGCTCTAACATTCAAATGTGCATTGGATAATAGCCTCAGAAGGAGGAGAACTACAAGAGGATGTTCAAGAGAGTTAGATTTAGACTTTACCTAAGGCAAAATATTACCTCTCTGTTTTTTAACCAATAACATATAATTATAATGATTTTACAATATAATTTGAGATCTGGAAGAGCTATTCCCACTTCATCCCTATAGCCTTTCATTAATTCCTTTGATATTCTAGATCTTTTATTTTTTTCAAAAAAATATTGTTGTTATTTTATCAAGTCTGATAAAGTATCTCTTGATAATTTCACTGATATAGCATTAAAATTATAAATTAACTTTGGTAAGGAAAACTTTTTAAGAATTAGAGCTATCCAGGGCAGCTGGGTTGCTCAGTGGATTGAGAGCTGGGCCTAGAGATGGGAAGTCCTAGGTTCAAATATGGCCCCAGACACTTCCCAGCTGTGTGACCCTGGGCAAGTCACTTAACCCCCATTGCCTAGCCCTTACCACTCTTCTGCCTTGGAGCACAGTATTGATTCTAAGACAGAAGGTAGGAGTTAAAAAAAAAAAAAGAATGAGAGCTATCCAAAAGTAGAATGGTATACTTCAGCAGGTGGTAGGTTCAGCCTCACTTTAATTAGATATTGAGCCACTTGCTGAAGATGCTGTAGAAGAAATTATTGCTTCAGATTAAATGGAATCTGATATCCTTTTCAGTTCTTGGGTTTTGTAATTCTGTGAGATAAACAAAACAGTAACTGAGATGAATAGATAAAAAAAAAGAATGAAATGAGAAAACAACTGTAACAATTGTATTTAATGCTGATGAATTTGATAAACAATTCTAAATCTAATATAAAAATGAAAGCAAAGCCAAATGACCGCAATTAAAATAATAGGAAGAAAACATATAACAAGAAAAGTAATAATGAAAATCACAGAGGGTTATACTAATATATTTAAGAATCTATAAAAAAAGCAGATAGTTATATAAGAAATATTAAATAGTGAAATTAACCCCCAAAGTGGTTTAACTAAGTAATTCAATCTCAGTAGGAAAAATCAAGTTGTTCTTTAGAGAAAAATAAAAAACAAAACAAAACAAAACACTAGATCTTGATGGCTCCACAAGTAAATGTTACCAAACTTTTAAAGAGTAAATATTCTGATGTACCAACTACTTCTAAGCAATAACAGTGGTAGCCTACCTGATTTCTTTTACAAGTAAAATATTGTTGTGAAATCTAAACCTATCAAAGATAATAGAAAAGCAGTATAATATAATGGACAGAACAATGAAGTTGGCATTGGGAAAATCTAGATTCAAATACTCTCTTGGGCACTTACCAATTGTGTAATCAAAGACAATTTATTTATGACTCAATTTTCTTATTTGTAAAATCAAATGAGATTATTCATGTAAAGTACTTTAAAAGACTTTATAAAATGTCAGCTATTGTTATAATACTGAGAAAAATTGTAAGATTCTAACATTAAGGAATATTAAATAAAATACTTTCAAAAGAATGCAGCAGCACACCAAAACATTGTCCATTATGTTCAAGTAAGATTTATAACTGAAATTCAAGGATGGCTTGATTCCAGGAAAATAATCAATATAACACATTATATCAAGCATAGATAAAAATATACATGATTATTTCATTAAATGTAGAGGAAAAGTTCAATAAAAGAGTTCACTCATTTGTTCTAAAAATGCTATTTAATACAGGAGATCTTTTTTAAATAACGATAAAATGTACATATATGAAAATATATATGATTTTTAAAAACACTTGAAATATTATCACTTAAAATAGATGTAAAGCAATATTGTCTACTCTGGCTGATCCTATTTGACATAGCCTTTAAAATATTAGCAATAACATTGTCATATAAAAAGATGAGCAGTTAAAATAGCTCTCTTTGCAGGTGATATGATTTTATATATATATATATAAAACTAACACGATAAAGCTCAAGAAAACATTGATCTAATATAAAACTTTTGCAAAGTAGAAAATAAAAGATTGATTGAATCACATCTATTACTTCATTGGTTTTACTCATCATTTTTCATCAGCAACGCTACTTTTTTTTACACCACTTGGTTTCAACTACCAAAAAAAAAGTCATGTGTCCCTTGGGATAAACTGATCAACAGAAATCTGCTGATATTAGACATCTTCTCTGGACTCTTAGTTGCCTCCTTCCTCTGACTGAAGGGCTTGAATGTGAAGTGATGACTCTTTTTAAATCCTTCCTCTGAACTTCAACATTTTTTTCAGTTGGCTTCCCTGCTTAGTTGTGATTCAAAGAATATTATGCTCCCCTACCAGGCACCCCTCGTGCACCCCCTCCTTTTCACCCCTTCCTTTGCTGTATTGTCTTCTCCCATCAGATTGTCAGCTCCCTGAGAACAGGAACCATCTTTTTCTTATTTGGATCCCCAACCCTTAAAACCCTTTGCCTTGCAAAAATAAGTGCTTAGAGGGAATTCTTGATGAGATGATTCCCTCTACTATAAGAGATCAGCATCTGTTCTGTGATTTATAGACAGTAGCCTGGGACAGTAAGAGATTAAGTAACTTGCCTCATGTCATATATCCAGTATATGTTAGAAGGAAGACTTGATATCCTGGTCTTCCTGATTCCAAGGTCAATTCTCTAACTACTATGCCAAGAAAGAGAAACAGCACTTATAATAATTACAACTAAATCATATATCTGGATATTAACCCACAGAAAATATAAGGGACTTATATAAAGACAACTAAATAAGGGGATGGGTATACTTTTTCATGGTTGACTTGAGCCCATATAGTATAGTGATACTTTACATCAATTCATGTAAGTTCTTTCAGGTTTTTCTGAAAGCATCCTGCTCATCATCTTTTTTGTAGCACGATAGAATTCCATCACAATCATATGCCCAAACTTGTACAATCATTCCTCCCTTGATGGGCATCCTCCTCAGTTTCCAACTCCACAAAAAAGAAGCTATAAATATTTTTGTCTGTGTAGATTCTTTTCTATTTTTAAGAATGTCTTTGGCATAAAGACCTACTTGTGCTATTGCTAGGCTTTACCCTGTTTTAAAATATACTATAAAACTTTTTTTAAGTCCTCAGAAACAGAAAAAAATGAAGCAACACAATAAAAAAAAAAGAACAAGCAGAACTTGATCCAGTGCACAAAAGTTGGTGTTTGATAAAGCCATATATGAAAAAGAATAGTGGGCAAATATGACTTAAGCTAGTTCCCTGTTAGTTTAGGTTTAATAATAGGTCAAAATGAGACCTACGTCCATAAGTTGGGCAATGGCTGAACAAATTGGGGTATAGATGGTGATGGAATATTATTGTGCTGTAAGAAATGATGAGCAGGATGATTTCAGAAAAAGCTGGAAAGACCTAGATGAACTGATGCAGAGTGAAATAAGCAGAACCAGAAGAACATTGTACACAATAACAGCAATATTATACAATGATCAACTGGGAAAGACAGCTACTTTTAGCAATAAAATGATCCAGGACAACTTTGATGTACTTATGACAAAGAATGCTATCCACCTCCAGAGAAAGAATTGTTGGAATCAATCAAAATTAAGTCACTTTTTTAGAGCAATAATACCATCTGTGACTTTTTTTTCCTAATTAAAGTCACAAAAGGTAGAGTGGTAAGTAGTGGGTTCTTCATCACTAGAGCTGGATGACCACTTTTGATGAGGAGGGGTTGCAGAGGGGATTCCTGTTTATGTAGGGTTATGTAGGGTTCAAATCTGGTCTCAGATACTTCCTAGCTATGTGGGCCTGGGAAAGTCACTTAACCCCCAATCCCAAGCTCTTACAGATCTTCTGCCTTGGAACCAATACATAGTATTGATTATAAGACATAGTATATAGATATAAGACATAATTTTTCACTTTAGTTAATTTGTGTTTTTATTTTGGGATTTTGATTTTATGAGCATTCTCTTATAACAGTGATCAATATGAAAGTATACTTTGCATGATAATACATTTATAATCCAGTTCAAACTGATCACCATCTCTGAGAAAGAGAAGGAGAAGGGAAGGAAGGAGCCAATCTAGATTTTATGATCATGGAAAACATGTCGAAAATTATTATTGCATATGATTGGGGAAATTACATATTTTTTTCAAGTAAAAAAATGAGATGTCATTTAACAGTTAACAAAACTAAATTTACTTAGTAAAAAAATATATAGATATAGTAAAAAAAAAAAAAGATATTCACCAAGGATGCAATAGCTTGTTAGATGTTCTCCTTCCCCATTGCCCTAATATGGAAACTAACCTTATCTGGAGAGAAGGTTGTGTCAACTCTGGGAATTTAGGATATTCTCTGAATCTGAAGTTCTTCCACTCCAACTATTCCACTTAGGTGACTAGGAAAGAATATTGAAACTGCATCATTGGAGTCTCAGCCTGTACCTTATACCCCTGAGCCAATCAAGTCTTGTGCACAGCTTCCTTTGTCCCTTTAAGAGCAAGAAGTAGCCAAACCTAGGTAAGTGGAGGGGACTACGGTGGATCTTGATCCTATCACACACCAATTAACTTTTTCAATTACTCTCTCTTGATTGATTATTTAAATCTTAAAAAAGAACATGGTAGGTTATTTTTTTTCCTTTTCATGAAATCTTCAGGATAATATTCTAACAGGGTAAAATCAGTTTTGTGAATTATTTGTATGTTTCTAGATTGCTCTACCCAAAATTAGTCCCAGTCTCCATTTTCATTGGCATCATAATAGAGTATTTTTAAAGCAATAAATGCACAGGCATAGTGTATTCTCTACAGTTTCCAGTGAGGCTATGAATATATAGTCTGCTGTAGAAACTCTCATGTGAAAACCTGTCTGGTCTCTTCTCATTTTTCCGTCAAGGATGAATGCCCTTTATATGTGCACATATTACTCTCATAAAAATTTTATAGGATGAGAAAGTAGACTTGTGAGTTGGTAGTTTTTATTTGTTTGGTCACTTTTTTAGAGCAATAATACCATCTGTGGGGTTTTTTCTAATCATTTGATACCTTCTTCTCTTTAGATCATGTGAAAAACCCGTTCCTCAAAGCTTTCAAATTTATGTGAGTTTCAACCCAGATTTATTTTGTGCTTAACTGATCTGGTCCAGTTACTCTTTCCAATGTCATCTTTTTAAGAACCTCATTGGTACCAGGGTGTTAGAGTACAGATGTTGTTCTTCCACTGTCATCAATAATAAATATAAATCACTATAGAAATGCAGGAAAATCTGTCCTGCTTTTCATCTCTATTTTCTCTTCTTTTCAGTTTCATGTGACACATCCTTGAAATAATCTGACTTATTTGTGCCTCATACCAAGCTTTATACAGATTTTTCTTTCCCTTGACCACTCTTGACTATTGTTATGAGGTGATACTGTTCAGAAGGCCAGAATCACAGATCCTTCTAAGTTGGGAATAAACTAAAATCCATCTATTCCAATCCACATCAGAACAAGAATTTCCCTCATAACATACTCAATATGTTGTCTTTCATTCTTTGCTGAAAAGTGTCCAATGTGGGGGCAGTGGGTTGAGAACAGGCATAAAGATGGGAGGTTCTGGGTTCAAATATGACCTCAGACACTTCCCAGTTGTGTGACCCTGGGCAAGTCACCTAACCCTCATTTCCTAGCCCTTACCTCTCTTCTGCCTTGTAATGAATACATAGTATTGATTTTTCAAAAATGTGTCCAATGAGAGGAAAACCATTAACCTCTAACTTCCTCTGCCAAGAAACTTGTTTCACATTTGGATAATTCTGACAGTTATAATATTTTCTTTTTCATTTATTAAGCCTAAATTCACTTCTTTTTTAAAACCCTTATCTTCCATCTAAGGCAGAAGAACAGTAAGGGTTAAGCAATGGGGGTTACACAGCCAAGAAATGTCTGAGGTCAGATTTGAACCCAGGACCTCCTGTCTTTGGGCCTGGCTCTCAATCCACTGAGCTACCCAGCTGTCCCCTCTAAATTCACTTCTTAGCATCTTCCACCTTGTTCTACTCTCTGCAACTGACTAGAAGACTGATCCCTCTTTGACATAACAACTTTGTTTTCCACCATCCCCCTTTGAAATATTTTTCCATCAATAGTGCACCAATTTACTTATCTTCTCATGCAACCTTGACTATTTCGGGCTCTTGTCATCTTTGCCAATTCGCAGGGCATGAAGTAAAAACTCAGAGATGTTCTAACATTTTTCAGTATAATATTTTCCGAATGTGTGCTGCGACATTTCTCAGACAGGTCCAGTTCTGTGATCTACTTGAGATTTTCTTGGCAAAGGTACTGGAGCAGTTTGCCATTTCCTTCTCCAGTTTATTTTACAGATGAAGAAACTGAGGCAAACAGGGTTAAATAACTTACTTAAGGTCACATAGACAGTAAGTGGCCAAGGCTAGATTTGACCTCAGTCTTCTGACTCCACGCCTGGGTGCTTTATCTACTGTGCTACTTAGCTGCCACATTTTTCAAATGAGTTTATAGTTATAACCAGAGTTATTCTTAGCTAACCATATCTCTCCATTTGGCAAGAGTAAGTGTTAGTTTACTGAAGCAATTTCTGGGCTCTTTTGGTTTCTTTATCTTAATAATTGTCTTATGGTCATTAAATTTCTCTAAGAAATTATCATAATCAAGTCATTTTCTTTACTTTTATCCACTTCCCATTTTTCTGGAAGCAATAGGTTCAGTTCTAGCTCTCCTAATTACAGTCTAGGTCTTCTCATCTTTTTCCTTTCTTCTAATTTGACAATTTGGACCTTTACTTGAATAGACAACTGTTTATTGTACAATAATTCCCACATCAGAAACCATTCTGTTCACGTGGATTTCTTTTTGTCTTTTTAGTATCATTGAGTGAGCATCGTAGCCAATGCCTTCTCATTCTCTTCCTAATAAATGTCCGAGAAAGTCGTATCATAAGAAAGAAGAAATGGAAAACAGAGTTGCCTGGTCCTGGAATGATTGGGAGAAGATCCTGATGGAAAGCTGAGAGCTTCTGGCTTTCAGTTCTTTTAGAGATCCCTAGGAGTTTCGACCCGTGTTGGAACTTTCAGAACATTGGGCGGCACATAGTATTCAAAAGAAAATGCAGCCTGAAGAAAGTTGGGACTGGGCAAGGGATGAAAGAGATTGGTGGTTTGTTTTAAGTAGTTGTCTATATAAAAGAGAAGGATCAGACGTTCCAAAGGAGTTCATGCCTCTGTGGTGCAGAATGGACTTTTCTTCCTTTTTCTGTTGCTGAAACGATTCTTTCTTTTCCCGTTTCCTCCTCCCTTTATCGGCTTTGCCCTGTAGTCACTTGGAACTGAGAAGAACAGGTCTGATCACTGACAAGCTGCTCTTTTCCTGTGGGTCAGTTATTTTGAATTGAACTAAGTCAAAGCAAATGTGGGAAGGGGAAGACACAAAGTTAGCTTGAGGGGGTGAATTTCCTACACTATTTTGTTTTTTAATGTTGTTGGGTTTTGCCATTGGAAATGATAATTCACATTAATGTAGTTATAATGCCCACTTCAGCTTAATCTCTCAACTTTGAATTAGGTTACCAGGGGTTTCCAGAAGGGTAAATATCCTTAGGTTTTAGACATAACTCGGAGGACAGTTACTTCTACTTCTATGGCTCATGAGTCTGCTTCCCAATAATAATTAGTCAATCCACTCAACTAGATGAATGGAAATTTAAGGCTGCTCTTCAATCTTTCCTGTCTTCCTGGCACTCAACTCTCACCCGTGGCTCCAAGAAGCTGTAGCATGGGCATCTGCCACCACCCCCCAAACCATCTTAGAAAGTGGGTACAGATGGGGGGACTGAGGCAATCAATCAAGTGATTTGCCAGGCTTGCAAAGCTAGTAAGTGTCTGAGGCTGGATACAAACTCAGATCTTCTTGACTCCAGGTCCAAGAGTGTATCCACTATGCTATCCAGTTGTAACTAGTTCTTAATGAAGTCTAAGTAGCTAGAGTACTAGACCTGGAATCCAGAAGACCTGAGTTTGAATCCTGCTTCAGACATTTATTAGCTTTTCAATCTTGGGAAAGTCACTTAGCGTCCATAAACCTAATTTCTTCCACTCTAAAATGGAAATGACAATAGTACTATCTCCCAGGGTTATTATGAGCATCAAATTAGATAGTAGTGCTTTACAACTCTGAAAACACCATATAATATCCAGTTATTACTACTCAAATAGCATAATAAGAACAATAGGAATACAAGATTCCCCCCAAAATTAAGGGTATATTTCACAAATACACACAACAGCCATGGGAAGAGTAGACTCAAACTTAGAGTATAATGATAATAAGGCACATGTCTAACAAAGGCAACTAATGCCACTTAATACCTAAGTCCTGAAAGTTATTTTTCTCTTCAGAGAAGAAAGAATCCTCTTGCTGGATCCCCTTCCTTAAGGTCTTCTTTCAGTTACCAGGTGCCATGGTCCTTAAAGCTGCTCCTTCCCTCTGGCGACTGTCTCTCTGTGTATGTCTATTCTTCACCTCTCTTCTAAATCTTCTGAAATCGGGCTTCCAGACTCACCATTCAATTAAAACAGCTCTCTCCAAATTTCACCAGTGATCTTTTAATGAACAAACCTGATGGCCTTTTCTCAGTCTTCATCCTTCTTGGCCTCATTGCAATCTTTAAAATTGGTCTTCCAGGCTGCCTTCTCCTTTCTAGGCTTGTGATGTTGCTTTTTCTAGGTTTTCTTCTGCCTGACCACTCCTTTGCATCTCCTCTGTTAGATCTTCATTCCTGACATATACATTAACTATGGATGTCCCCCAAAGATCTATCATGGGCCCTCGTCTCTTTTCCTCTTATATGCTCTCACTTGGAGGTTTGATTACTCCCATGGGATCAATGATCATCTCTATGTTGATGGTCCTAGAACTATACTCCCTTTCTCCATTCCTATTTGGACAGCACCAACTGCCTTTTGAACATAAGAAACTGGATGCCTCATAGCCATCGAGCTTAATCTGTCCAGAACAAATATTATATTTCTCCCATCTTCAGAATTTTTCTTTTACTATCCAAGGCACTATCATCTTCCTTATCCTCAGACTTGCAATTGCATTGTGATCCTCCTCTTTTTTATTCCATGTATCTGATATGTTTTCAAATCTAGTTCTTTCCATCTTCAGGGAGGAGAGAGAGAGATTCGGTTTCCCATTTTAGCTCAATTCCTATATAGCATCATTTCCACCAGGTTCCAAGTCCAAAGTTGCCTTGAGATTGAGTCCTGATACCTGACTTTTCAAGGCTTCCCTATATATCTCTCCAAGATGATCAGACCACTGGATCTGGGGAAATCTCATCATTTTACCTAAAATTGAAAAGTATATGTGAAACAGAATATGAAAACTCCAAAGCTATTTCTGAGAGTCATAGAGAGGCAGCCTGTCATGGAGCCTTCCAAACCAGGCCTTCACCCTTAAATGCTGTTAGAAAGAGAAAAATTTCCCAGATTAATAGTTTTTTTTTAATTTTAATAGTTTTTTTAAAATAAAATTAAGAACTAAAAAAATAGTTTTAAAATGCTAGCTATGTAGCCAATGGAAAGAGACTGTTCCCCTACACTTAGTAGGAGAACCCAATATATTTTTTCCCAGAAGAAGGTCCATGGTAACTCCCACAATGAGTAGCTGCATGTTAAGTGACCTGGGCATGTATAGAGCTCACTAAACCAAACTGAAGGGGATCCATTATTTGTGTTAGGGTTTGTAGCTCTTCTACTAAGATTTTTTTTAATCCTTGCCTTCTGTTTTAGAATCAATACTGTGTATTGGTTCCATAACAGAAAAGTGGTAAAGGTAGGCAATGGGATTTAAATGACTTGCCCAAGGTCTACCAGCTAAGAAATAGCTGAAGTCAGATTTGAACCCAAGATAACCTGTCTCTAGATGTGACTGTCAATCCACTGAGCCACATAAGTGCCCTCCCTTCTACTAAGTCTTTAATTCTTATCCCAAGACTTTCCTCTATCAGAATTAATTTATTTTTCAATAATGTTTTCATTGGTATCATTTTTGTTTACTCACTCTTCTAACTTCACTCCCTGAATTAGAACTTTCTGTTAGAACCAGTCTCTGAAACCTTCAGAGTGATGGAGGGAGAATGTTGGGGCTTTGTTTGGTCCTAAACTCTTTTATTTTGGTGGGGAGGGGGACTGCCATTGTTTTTTTGTGCCTATTGAATACTTTGTTTTTCAAGAATCTCAGAAAAGGCTTGAGCCAGGGAGTTGCAAACTTTCATCATATCCTAAGCAAACTAGTCAAGGGAAAGAACTAATCTATGACCTGCAAGGCTGAGGTTTATAGGTCCTGATCTCAAGTTGAGTCTGAGTGACAAACTTGTAAGTCTATCTCTGGTTTGAGCTTCAGTAGACAGATGCTGGCCCCAACCCCTGTCAAAAAGTTGGAAGGCTCTTTATCTTCAATTGAACAGAATTTCAGGCTTGCCCTGGCCCCAAGATTCCTGATCTGTGGATTGAATCCACTATCATGCACTAAGGTCAAAGCAAAAGTGCCAAGAACTTGCCCCTGTAGCAAGGGAGAGGATGATTGACAGGCCTTGAGACATAGAATCTTGCCTGAGCTGGCTGAATCAAAGTTCCAAGGACCAGCTTTGCCAACTGTCATTCTGGAGCTGAAAGGTGAAGGAGGAAAGTGTATAGCTGAGACATCCTGGAAAGCCATCCATCAAGCAAGTAAACTTTGAGGAGCTACTGACTGTGGTGAGAGGAGACCTCCAGTCTTCTCATGGACAATTACTGGAGAGCAGAACTCTACTTTGCTGAGACCATCTGAGAACACCATACCTGGGATTCCTGTAATCTGATCAACCATTGACTCTGTGTGTGAGAATTGTGGGTTTTCTGTGGGATTTAGCCCTGACAGTCTTTAGTTAGATAGGTAGTCAGAGTAAGCTTAATTATCCAGATAATTCATTTTTATTATTTTTTTAATTTTTATTATTTTTATCATTTTTATTATTTTATTAAGAGTGGCAGTTGGCAAAACTGTTCCTTGGAACTCTGATTCAACCAGCTCAGGCAAAATTCTATGTCTCAAGACCTGTCATATGTATCATTCTCTCTCTTGCTATACCCCTGGTCTGCATCTCCTGATGTACTAGACCTGGGACTGAAAGGTTCTAGAAGCTGCTCTGGGGTCAAAGCAAAAGAGTTTCTAGTGTGGCCCCATTCTGTGATCTCTTCCCAGGTCCCAACCTCCTTCTTCCTTGAATCTTTAATCCCACTCTGGGGTCATAGTGATATGGCTGTAAGTGTCCTGCCATCTTTGCCACTGACCTGGAATTCAAGCTCCAGAGTTTATTCCTGCTCCATGCTATCCAGAGAAGATGGAAATTTACTAGTTGAATTTCAACAAAAACTTTTGCATAATTCATCACTGGGATTAAAAAATGAATATCATGATTAAGTAAGTGTAGCCAATGATGCATTTCTTCCTTTTGGATCTATGGTAGCTTTGTGAAATATCTTTTTTAGCTGGGACAGACATTAAAACCAAATATCATGGGGATGTAGACTCTAAGCAATCACCCTAATGCAAATATTAATAATATGGAAATAGGTCTTGATCAATAACACATGTAAAACCCAGTGGAATTGTGTGTCGGCTACAGGAGGGGGTTGGGGGAAGGGGAAGGAAAGAACATGAATCATGTAACCACAAAAAATATTCTAAATTAACTAATTAAATAAAATTTTCCAAATTAAAAAAACCAAATATAAAAATATATTGAATTTAAAATTAGATCTTCAAATCACTATATCGTAAAGTGTTAAGCCAAGATTTTTTTAATAATGAAGCATACTCAATTAAATACTCTTCTTAGAAATATACATATTTTTTTAAAATATTAAAAACAAATTTCTAACACAAATATGCATACTTTTTTAGTATTGCATTAAGCAACAAGATAACATATTTCAAATATAGGCAAGTTTAAATCAAATTTAAATGTTTGAGACTAGTGTGAAGGTTGTTTAGCTTGAATAAGAACATTAAACTGTGGTATGGTCTTTGGCAAGGCAATACACATATTATATTGAACATTGTAAAGATAATTTTAGTGTTTCAAATAGAAATCTAGATTTAAATGGTCACCAAATAAAATTCCCAAAGTCAGTCTGGAAATTATGGAGATTTTAATTAATATAGAGAGAAGGAATTAAGGAAAGGAGAGAGAGAGAGAGAGAGAGAGAGAGAGAGAGAGAGAGAGAGAGAGAGAGAGAGAGAGAGAGAATTAATTTAGACTGCTCTGGCTCAGGCTGAGCCAGGCAGTAGTTAAGGGCCTTGGCCAAAGTGGCCTCCCTGAGCCTAGGGGTAAGGGAGTCAGTCTTATCACTCATCACAAGACTGTCTCCAAGCTGGGTTCCAGTTCTCCACTGAATTTAATCTCCTGAACTCAGTTCAACATCCAAGAAATATTTTTGTGTATTTTTATTACTAACACACAGTTGAGCATATATATAATTTAGAAATAAATATACATGTGTTCACAGTGAATACTCAGATATGAATGAGGAATTTTAAAGAGTGTGGAGACTACTACACTATTTCATTTGTTTCTCAAAACAAGCCTGTCAGGTCAGGTAGAGTACAGGATATCCCCATTTTATAGATGAGAGGTAAATAACCTATTCATCCTCCCATAGCTAGTAAGTTTCTGATGGGATTTTAACTCCAGCCTCCTGACTCCAAGCCAAACACTCCACCTCCAGCATGATCACCTTCATCTAGAATCTTTAGCTGCCAGATTCACTGGAACCAAAGATACATAAAAGGTGAGCAGAAACAGAATGAATATAATCTTTCCTATAGTAAAATGATATTGTTAATGATGGGCAGCTTTGTGGTACTGGGAATAGAGTGCCAGGCTGGAGTCAGGAAAATTCATCTTCTTGAGTTCAAATCTTGCCTCAGATACTTACTAGTTATATTACACTGGGAAAGTTATTTAAGCTTGTTTGCCTCGGTTTCCTCATCTGTAAAATGAGCTGGAGAAGGAAATGGCAAACCACTCCAGTATCTTTGCCAAGAAAACTCCAGATGGAGTCATGAAGTATCAGGCACAACTGAACAAAAAAAAAAAAACAACCCTGTTAATACATCAAAGAACCTCAGTGCTGGAAGAGACCTCAATCAACAAACATTGATTAAGCTCCTACTCTGGGTCAGGTTCTGTGCTAGGTCCTAGGAAAAATGTTTGTAGTGCTCACCTAGATAAGCCCTTAGCTGATGCGTGGATCTGCTTTGCTACGTCCTGGAGAAGTGCACTGAACTGCTGGTGGACACTCCCAATAACCAAGAAGTCACTACAGATAGATAGATAGCACTGTTAGGAAATGCTTTATTACGATGGGTCAATATCAGTATTCTTTAATACTGTTACTCAGTCTCCCCTTATATATTAATTATTTTTATTAATTAATTATATGAGAGTATATAATTAATTATGAATTAATATATACATATTAATCTCCCTTTTGATATAAAAAAGAAAAACCCTTGTTAGCCTGACAGCCTTTCGAATAGCGGAAGATGGTGGTCGATCAGATTCTCCACTGCCTTTTCTCTTCCAAGTGAAACAATCCCATTCCTTCTGCTGAGTCTCCTCATATGACATGGTTTGGACGCTGGCACTCCTCTGGATATGCTAAAGCTTGCCAATGTTCCTTCTAAAATGTGTTGCCCAGAACTGAACACAACCCTCAAGATGTGACTAATGCACCATCAGTTCAGGAGATGAGTTATGCCAAATCACCCAAACTCTCATATAATCGTAGCATTTTAGAGCTGAAAGGAATGAATGTCCAATCTCATTTTTTAAACCCTTACCTTCTGCCTTAGAATCGATGTTGGATATTGGTTCCAAGGCAGAAGAGTGGTAAGGGCTAGGCAGTGGGGGTTCAGGGACTTGCCCAGGGTCACATAGCTAGGAAGGGTCTGAGGTAAGATTTGAACCCAGGACCTCCTGTCTCTAGGCTTGGCTCTTAATCCACTCAGTCACCCAGCTGTCCCCATGTCCAATCCTTTTAATGACTGATGACTCTCAAATAAATCCATTGGATAAAGTTACAAGCAGAAGCTGTGTTTATGGAAATTTTCTCCTGTGTGAATCTATATTTATATTAACCTTAACATCATGTTGTTTTGAACACAGCATGTTCAATAAGACCACAACTGTCATAGCTACTTGCATTGCAATAGGAGTGTTATACCCAGGAGGTATTTTACATTGAGGTATCATGGGGGTGTGGGGAGCTCACCTCTGCATAGATCATAGATCAGACCATAGATCGCCAAAAGCATCCATCATGTAATAGGGGTGGCAGAAGGGTACCAATTGGAAGCATCCATAGATCACTTCCAGAAAAAACTCAAGACACATAATTGCATTTAACAATTCCACTAACAAACACAAATTCTGCAAGCAACTACAGTAAAGACTTTCAAATATAAAGGAAAGGAAGTTCAAATAGCACAAAAGTATTCTGAACCAAGCAGAAAACTTAGGACAAAATAATTAAAGAATACATTCCAGGGGGCAGCTGGGTAGCTCAGTGGATGGAGAGCCAGGCCTAGAGATGGGAGGTCCTGGGTTCAAATCTGACCTCAGATACTTCCCAGCAAATCACTTGACTCCCATTGCCTAACCCTTACCACTCTTCTGCTTTGGAGCCAATACACAGTATTGACTCTAAGACGGAAGGTAAGGGTTTAAAAAAATAAAATAAAATAAAATAAAATAAAATAAAAAGAATAATACATTCCATGGATCATAGGAACACAAACCACTGCTACCTGAGTAGATCTACCCAGAAAATCTGAGCTTAACTATTAGTGAAAAAAGATGAATATTCAATAAAGGAAGCATTTAAACATTCCTAGAAAGAATCTAAACTTGAATGGTCAAGTAGGCAAAAGGAGGGATTGGAAAACGCAGGAAAAAAGAAGATCAGTGGAAGGTATAACCTTTATGAATGCTTCTATGGGAGAAGAGAATTATAAAGCTGGATCAAAACCTTACTAATGGATCTGGTACTTCTAGAGACCACTCATCCTGACTCTAGAGAAGGGCAATCAGAGGACCTGGGGCAATCCACACTCAGATGAATAGAAGGGCACAGATCCAGATAAGAGATTTAAGGAAAATGGGGGGAAATTACCGCAAGGAAGGCAAAAGTCAATAATGAACTATGCAAATCAGGGACATGGGAAAATTCTTATCTATCACCTGCCAATAAATGGAATTTTTAAGACTGAAACACAAAAGGAAAAAAAAAAGGAGAGGCTGGAGGTAAGAGCGACAAGACAGTAACACAGAACCTATTCGAAGTGACACCATACAGGTTGTGGAAAGGAAAACTGAGACTGAGGACCCATCATTTAGAATGTTGCCAGGAGGGAGAGCGGCAGTTGGAGCAGGAGAAGAAGTTTGTTTGAGAAAAAGCTGGGAAAGGGGTCTTTGCCTTGTGAACTCTGGAGAGTCAGAAGCTAAAACCCAAGCTGAAGATCCCAACCTGTGGTGACAGAGCCATGCCTCCATTTCCCTTGCCCTGAAGAGAGAAGATTCCTAATATCTTTAGATAATCAGCTAAAAAAAGAACAACTGCTGCTGAAGGGTGCTGATCCCTTGAATTTCAAGGGATCCCTATGAAGACCCTTCCCAACCCTTGATCTTCCCAAGAAGGACACTTGCCATCTGATTAGAATAGGATAGCGACAGAGATGAGAGAGGAAGGAGAAAGAGAAGCTGAAGCCTGAGCCATTTGGCTCCACTCAAGAAGGGCAAAGAACCTGTAGGGTCTCCTATTCCCACAAACCTATCCCTCCTTTTCTTACTTGAATGATTAAACAACTTTATATTGAAGAAACTGGCAGTCAGATTCAAGATAGCAGTTTAGAAGAAAGAGAGGGGGTTAGACTAGGCTAGCCATTGAGCCTTGGCTAATCAACAGTCAACAAGGACAGTCAGCCTGCCAGACTAGTGAGGCTTCTTGGACTCACACCAGCCAAGTCCTGAGGGCAAATGAACTCCATAATTGCCCTGAAGCCCATTTATTGAGCTGTTTATTTCCTGGCCATCATATCAGCTCAGGGTACCTCTCTTAGGTTTGAGGGTGAGGGAAAGAGAGGATTTCACACATAATCTCTCAGCCCCAGTGGTTATCTCTCCCTTTATCCCATCAGCCCTCATTCCTTCTGTCCCTTCACCACCTCCATTCCCCAGTACAATCTTTCCTTATTCCCTTTTACCCAATCCTTACAAGGTACCCTGAAAGTTTTCATTCCAGTACAAGGGCCATGAACTAAATAACAGACAAAAGGGGAAGATTTCAATAGTAAAACCCAAAGGCTTATACAGCTTTATAATGATAGCTTGGAAAAGAAAATTCAAAAAGGCAAAAGATAAAAGCTCAAACCAAGAATAGCATCCGACAAAACTGAGTGCTTCCCAACATGAGAAAACTAAAAATAGCCAGTATTTATATGGTGCTTTAAAGTCTGCAAAATACTTGATGTGTGTTATCTCATTTGTGCCTTATACTAACTCTGGAAGCTGGGTGCTACTGCATATTATGATGATTTTACTGATGAGAAAATAAGTTCAAAGAGGTCGTAACTTTCACAAGATCACAAAGCTAGAAAGTGTCCAAAGTAAAACTTTAACTCTAGATGTAGCACTCTAGACTTTGAATCACCTGGTCCTTCTTGGATCTGAAATGGAGTAAATGACTTCCAACCATTCCTAATGAAAAGACCAGAGAGGAATGGAAACTGGAATGCAAATAGGTCACAAGAGAAAGTCATAAAGGTAAGATCATTTGAATAATTGCAAGAGGTCTCATAATGATAAAGTGTTTACATTCTAATAAGGGAAAGAAGAAATAAGAACATATTTCAGAATATTAATGAATGATTTCAAAGATCAGAAAAGAAATCTGAATACTAATGATCTCAAGGTTTATATAAGAAAAAAAAAGAGTATTAGAAGTAGTTCTGTTATATCTTTTTTTTTTTAACCCTTACCTTTCATCTTGGAATTAATACTCTGTATTGGTTCCAAGGCAGAAGAGTGGCAAGGGCTAGGTAATGGGGGTCAAGTGACTTGCCCAGGGTCACAGATGGGAAGTGTCTGAGGTCAGATTTGAACCTAGGACTTCCCATTTCTAGGCCTGACTCTCTACCCACTGAGCCACCCAGCTGCCCTCTGTTATATCTTGATTATCATAAGAGAAGAAAGAAAAAGAAAGGGGAAGGGAATACACTATAAAAGAAACAAGGAAAAGGAGAACTTGTAAAATTGTAATAAATGAGAAAAATATGTAAAAATAGAGGAAGAGTTGGGTATGGTCATCCCATGAACTTCACTCTCACCTGAACCAGGCAAAGAGAGATTAAACACACACACACACACACACACACACACACACACACACACACACACACACACACACACAGGAGTTTGATTTAGTAATTCATTAAATTCAATGAGAAAAGAGCCAGGAACAATGAAAAGGGATAGTAGAAGGGCTTTAAGGGATAGTAGAAGGGCTTTAAGAAGGAGAATAGAGTTAGGGAAAGAGTAGTAACAAGCAAATCAAATTTCAACTTTGGAGAGTAGGTCATAAAAGGATGATTAAAAAGAAAGCAAAGTATGGGAACTAGTGATTATGGTCTGCATTAGGGGAAAAGAAAAATGATATGGAAACAAATCGTGTCATTTTCAGATCAGGAACATGGATCAACACATTCCTTTTCTTATACCACCTTCTTTATCTCTATAAAGAGATGGGAAAGGAGGATATTGAGAATATGCTGGAAGAAAAGGTACAATTTTCCATCACAACCATGAAATGAATGTGAACTCATCCATAAAATGGAAGAGGAGAACAGAATAATTAAAAAACAAAATCCAGCAATATGCTGTTTATGTGAAAGAGAATTTAAACTCTTTTTATTTATTTTAACTTAATCAAGTCCTCCGCCTTTCACACTTACTTAGTCATTAACACAGTGCTAAAAGACCTCAAGCACTGCACACCCCATCCTTCACCCTCCCACTCCCACCCCACTTCCCCCACCCCCATGCTAGGCAAATTGGAAGACTATGATTGGTTCCTGAGATGTGATAGACCAGCCCACAGTGAAAGGAACTCAAAACCAGAGAGACAGGAAGTGACATGGAGAAAACTGCTTATAAAAGCCAGCCAAGGGCATTCTGATTCATTTTGCTGCCTTGGTGGCTCTTGCTGGACTATTTCTGCATTGGAGGGTCTCCTTTGTTGGAGGGATTCTTCTGCGTTGGGCTTCTCCATTGGAGATTGATTCTGCATTGGTAAGACTTACTGAAGAAACTACCATGACTCCTAGTTAGAGATTGGGACTTGAGGGAGCCTTTGTTGGAGTTGAACTGGATTTCTTTGTATGGGCAATTATAGGTTGTTTAGCTAGGCAATATTTTCTACCTCCTTCCTACATTTCCCCCTTTACTATCTCTATCTTGTTGTAATAAAGCTACTAATCAGCCTCTTGACTTAATTTTATAAATGGCAACCACAACAATTTTTTAAATTCTTATATTTGTCAAACCCATTTTCATTATTATGTTTACAAGAAACCCATTTAAAACAAGAATTCTTCACACAGAGAAACTGAATGGTTGGAGCAGATTTGTTATTCTTTAGGCAAATTAAAAAACCAGGACTAGTGATTATGATCTCAAACAATAACAATAAATATGTATGATAATAATAATAACATAAAAGCAATTGGTATAATATAGCATTTCCCATATGCCAGAAACTTTGCTAAGCACTTTATAAACATCTTCTCATGGGGGTAGCTAGGTGGTTCAGTGGATTGAAAACCAGGTCCATAGATGGGAGGTCCTGGGTTCAAATGTGATTTTAGATACTTCCTAGCTAATGTGACCCTGGGCAAGTCACTTAACTCCCATTGCCTAGCCCTTACTACTATTCTGCCTTAGAACCAATACCCAGTATTGCTTCCAAGATGGAAGGTAAGAGTTTAAAAAGAAAACCCCCCCAAAAAATTCTCATTTGATGCTCATAACAACTTTTGGAAGTAGGTGTTATTATTATCCTCATTTTACAGATAAGGAAACCAAGGCAAATAGAAGTTAAGTGACTTGCCCAGGGTCATATAGCTAGTAAGCTAGCAAATGTCAGAGGCCAAATTTAAACTTATATATTCTTGACTCTGGACTCCTGTTTACTAATTACTTAGCTGCCCAAAGGAAATAAGCAGAGAAATGACATTTTATTTAAAGAATTTATTTATTTGTTTAAAAAATGAAGTAAAACCAACTTAAGTAAATACACATATGCACCAAATGGCTTATAAAGTACCAAAAGGAAATATGGATTTAATTACATGGAGAAACACATAAAAACAATAGTAGTTTTTTTTTTAAACCATTCTAGTAGTTAGGGATTTCAACATACTACTTTTAGACCTCAATAAGTCTAACAAAGAAGAAGTCAAGAACCTGACTAGAATCTCCTAAAAATTATATTATCATGGCTCTTTGACAATTACAAGATGGGAATAGAAAATTTTCTATATTTTTGTTAATATTTCTCAGACTTATTTATAAAACTGGTTATGTGTTATGGCATAATAACATAATGAATATAGAAAAGCAAAAATTGTTAAGGTATCTTTTATTGATCATGATACAATAAAAATTAAAATTATCAAAGAGACTTTGAAGAGATTCAAACTTAAAAGGAATCTAAATTACTTAATATTACAGAATTAGTGGATAACAAGAGATAATTCATCTAAGAAAAGGACAACAATGAGATAGCATTTTGTAGGAGTCCTTAGGGGAAATTTTTATATCTCTAAATCTTACTAGATGACATCTTAGCTCATGGCACCTATGATATGCCATCATAATTTCTTGGAATACAAGGAACTATTTGAGCCTAAAATGTTTCGATCTTCACCTTTTACAGGAAAAGCCTCATATGAATTAGAAAGCTCCAAATGTAGTGATCCTTTTTGCTTTCTTTCTATATCACATTCTTCTATCCCCCAATCTCACAATGCAGAAAAGAATCCCCATCTGTCTTTCTATCTCTCTTGCTTTTTCTCCTTTTTCCCTGACAATTTGGAAAGTAGAAATACATTTCTCCATCCCTTTCATTTTCTTCTTAAGATCAGAAACCAACTTGTATGTCAACTTACATAGATGTTCTGTGGAACTGACATAGAGTACCAGGCTGAGAGACAGGAGGTCCTGGGTTCAAATTTGACCTCACACACTTATTAATTGTGGGACCATGGGCAAGTCACTTGACGCCAATTGCCTATCCCTTATAGCTCTTCTGTGTTGGAAGAGATACTTAATATCTACTCTAAGACAGAAGGTAAGATTTTTTTAAAATATCTTCTACCTTCCATACTTATTTGAAACTAGCTTTAGTCCTTCGTCATCTTTCACTAATCCTTATGGTTAACTACTCTGGGGAAATGATTATTTAAAAGATTTGGGATTTTGAAATATGAATATGGTACCTACTTCATTTTATCTTAAACTCAGTTCCATGTCTTTCCCTCTATTTCCCTGAAGACTAGACCCTTCAGTGCCACTTGGGAGAGGTTGTATTTATTTAGTAAGAGACATAGACAGAAGAATAGAAGGCACAAGGATCCAAGATGAAATCTGGTTAACTAATGAGAGCATTACACTTCATTCTACCTTGTTGCTGCTCTCCAGAATGTAGCTCATTCTGCCCAGAGTCTGAGTAATCAGTTCAGTTTATAATCCTTACTATTTCACCTTCTCCTGTTTGCCTCTTCTCTAGGTCACATCTATAAAGTGGGGATAAAAATCCTTACAAGACATGCCTCACTCTATTGTTTTTGAGTAAAATGATTGGCAAACTGTAAAGTGCTACAGAACTCCGAGTTATTATTGCACATTTTGGTATAAAACGGGTTCGATCTGGCCCCACTAGTTAAGGACCAGTTTTATCACAATGTCTTATTCCCTTACTCAGTTATCCTTTGGCAATGGTTCAAGTCCTTATTGATTATGTTCCTTTTTAAGGAACTGGAGAATTTAACCAGGTCTATTCAACTACTTAACATTGAATTAACTTTTACAAAAAGGATATTTGCTTCAAAGATTTAGGAACATACAAATATTTTCAATATTTCGAGGCATAATTCCTCCTATACCAGCTCAGTATCTGGGAAGAGGAGGAAGATTAAGTTCATAACTTAACTCAGTTCCTACATCGCATTAGTCAAGTTCAAGACTAAAACTCCACTGAGCTAGTGTTCTACACCCTTGCTCACTGAAACATTAAGCCTGGATTCTTGAGGTTCCCAGTACCTGTGGTTTGATTCCATTCCCTATAGAATGGCCTCAAAGTGAAAAACAACAAAGAAAAAAAAGACCAAATCTCTGAGCCCAATTCTCTGGGATACCTGGCTTAAGGTGTGTGTGGGGGGGGAAGCTTCCAGGCCAGCTTGTCATAGTGACACCTCCTGTAAATGTCACATAGTGACACCCTTAGACCTGAATGTAGGAAAGAGGGAGAATTTTCTCAATCAAGTCATTTTTAAAGTGGCTATTCAGCCACTAGAAAAAGACTGCTCCTAACCACAAGGTAGGCTAGCACATAATGTCCATGTATCGGCATCCACTAACTCTTCTGTCATGAAGAACCAGGTCCTCAGAATCTCTCTTGGGCAATTCAATCTTAAGTGACCTGAGCATGCACCAATTTCCCATTATACTGGCTCCCTTTAGAAAGTAAATTGTGAATAATGTGGCTCCTTATGGAGAAAGAAACAAAGGCAGAACATTTCTAACATTTTGGAAGCAGTATAGAAATCAGCAGACTCCTGAATAAGAGTGTAATGGTCTCACCCCTACAGAGTACAGTTTTCCTCTGATCAGAAAGCATGCCATTCATGCACCGTGATGTTTTCACAGGTGGTTCCCTATTTGAGAACCCATTAGTCTTCTTTTCCTATTCTGCTCTTGGGTTCCTTCTTATATGAGGTCATATTAGAAGAAAGGTGTTAGAGAACCACCCAGTGCTAATAAAGGGCTGTGCAAACTGCATGATATTATTCCCTGTTTGACAATTGTGAAGTGGTTGGTTGATTTATTTGCTTTTCTCTTGAATACAGAGTGGCTGTTCTATCTGAATGATGCTAGACAAAGTTGAAGGGAAAAAACATCTTGTGTATTGTCTAAATTTTCACATTTTGCTTAGGTTATAGTCAATTCTAGAGTAAATGGAATGAAAGGAAGTAACATTCTATTAGTTACTTATGACATCCATGCAAATTTTCTGGGAAAAAGGTAAAGGTAGGGGGCAGCTGGGTGGCTCAGTGGATTGAGAGTCAGGCCCAGAGATAGGAGGTCCTAGGTTCAAATCTGGCCTCAGACACTTCCTAGCTGTGTGACCCTGGGCAAGTCACTTGACCCCCATTGCCTAGCCCTTACCACTCTTCTGCCTTGGAGCCAACACACAGTATTGACTCCAAGACAGAAGGTAAGGGTTTAAAAAAAATTTTTTTTTAAGAAAAAGTTAAAGGTACAATCTATACTATTTCCTTTAAAAAATTTAGTGCTGAGTAGTAGATTGAAACAAGGACTCTGCAACCTGTGTTCTAATCCTGAATCTGTCATTAACTTGCTGGACCCAATCAAAAAGAACACATTAAAAACCACAGCTAAGTGCTGGAAGTATGACATTAAAAACGGGGCGAGTTCACATCTGTGTCTGTTTCCTCATTTTTAAAGTGGAAATGAAAAATCTTGTCTTACTTCCTTCTTAGTTTGGGTGTGAGAATATAATCAAACTTTTCAAACTTAGAAAGGACACTAGAAGTTGGCCAATTCAGTATTATGAAATCAAAGATTGTTAAAACTAAAAGGGACCAAGAACCTTAAAGATCAGTTAGCTCAAGTGCTCTTAACCTGGGATTCACAGATTCCTTATATACATGAGGACGATAATGAACAGACCAAAAAAAATTACATTTCTATATTCACTAATCTCTAAATGAAATGTAACATTAGTTAATAAAGTAGTAAAATCAGAATTTGAACTCACATCTTCTAGACTCTAGTTTTTTTCCTATTAAGTAAAATGACCCTCCCAAGCAATATACATGAAATGAGATGTTTATAAAAGTTTTTTTTAATATTAAATGCTCAGAAAGGTATTATTATTGAATTTCATTACTTTCTTCATGGGTAAAAAGCATTCTGGAACATTCTTTGTTTTGTTCTCTTTCTTCTCGTGTCCCTCCCTATCTACTTCAAGCACACTCCCCAAGGTAAGAGAGGGGCTTCAGAGACAAAAACGAAAATGGAGGGGAAAGAGAGCCATTCTTGTTCCTTTTCCTTTTTACTTCAATCTGTGGTCTCCGCTTATTTTCTCGCTTTTCTCATAGCATTTTAAAGAATATCAGAGACCTTGATGCTAAAGTGAACTCTGCTCCCCACCTTCTTGAAGAAAAGCCATGTTCTGTGGATGGCTGCTTCCTATTTGACCTGTCCTGAATAGATTTTTATGTAACACGGAAACCCGAGGAGATCGATTTCTACTGAGATCTCAGCAGGTGGACAGAGCTAGTCAAGCACCAAAAAAAAAAAAAAGGATGATTATCTGGTTTAGGGAAAGTACAAGGAGCCAAATATGTCAATATTATCTTTGTAGTCATTGTTTTTACTCAAAATTAGTTTTAAATGAAAATATTAAAGCATTTACCAGCTCCCTCCAAAAATGACATTATTTATCTTCTTTATTCTTCTACTTTCTTCTATAGGGGGTGGAGTCAAGATGGCGTCGATTCCCCGATGAAAACCCTTTCACACCAATCCAAAAAAAAGGGCTTGAAGGGGGACAAAAAACCAAATCCAACAATGAGCCCGAGCTGCGGGGCCCTCCTGCTCCATTCAACTTAAAAAGTAGAAGAGAAGGTTGAATTCTTGGGTTTAAGGAAAATAAAGAAGGAAGGACCCAGTGCCCCTCCCCACCCACTGTGCTGAGACTTGAGTAGTCCGTGGGATCGCGGGACTCCAGCTGGGACAGAGTGTCTTGCAACCACAACTACGTGAAGCTCCAGGTTCAGACCACAGCTGGAGAGGAGGCTGCTGAAGGAGAGAAGCAGAGAAGAGGGCAGGCTAGTTGCCGTCTTCCGCCACCACACCTCCATCTTTGGACTCTCCGGCTGGAAGTTTTGGCCTCAGGGCACATTCAGCTCTGCAGATCAGCCCAACTAGCTTGATCCAGTTTATCAATAGTGCAGAGAAGAAGCCTCCAAAGGGCAGAAAAACTCAGTCTCACAGAGCTTATAAACAACCAGAAGAGTAAGTGTTCAAAATAGACAGAAAGCCAAACTCAACAACTAGACAGAGCCACAGGTCTCTCCTACTGAGTCAACCTGAAAGGTACATGGATAAAGTTGAATACTCAGGTAGGTATAAGGGAAAGATCCAACACCCCTCCCCCACCCACTGGGCAGAGACCCGTGATGCCAAAGCCAGCTGACTGTGGGATTCCAGGGCAAAGGCTACAACCATGACAGAGTACCTGGGGAAGCTCAGGGCTTGGACCCACCAGCTGGGGGAAGATCTGGCCTCAGGACACATTAATATAACAGGTCAGTTCCTTCAGCCTAATCCAGTTAATCACCTGAGCAGAGAAGAAGCCCCTTCAGGGCAGAAAAGCTCAAACTCAAAATCCAGCAAATAAATATCCAGCAAAATAAAATATCCAGCAAATAAACCGAGGAGCAAGAATATAGCCAATAAAGAGGGGTAAAGAAGGAAAAAATATGAGTAAACAACAGGAAAAGAAAAAGGAAATTAGAATCCACAACTTTTATTCAGGTAATGAACAAAGAACAAATGGAACAGAGGAAGACCAAGGAACACCAAGCAAAAACACAGAAACTCCAGTGAATTGGACACAGACTTTGGAAGAACTCAAAACACAATTCAAAAAATAATTAAGAGAGGTTGAAGAAAATTGGGAAAAGAATTTATTTTCTTCTAAGGATAGAAAAAAAATTTTTTTCCTACATAGAACTGATTTCCAACAAGAATAAAATGAAGAACAGTATAAACTTCAAAAAAATTAAGAAACAAGTTTTACATTTTAAAAATGGAGAACAGTATATTATCTTGGGATAGGAAATGCACTAATGTGGAAGAACCAGTAAGAAGTCTGAGTAGAAGAGGTTGGCAGCTATCCATAAAGCTCAAGTTAGGCAGCTTGTGACAAATGAGTATCAGATGTGTAAAGAAGGGAGATTGAAGCAATCTTCAGCAAAAGATGGCATGATTTTTAGATGGGACACCATATTGGTTCTCACAAGGGAATCCCCCCAAAACTACCCTAGATTGAAGGTATTTATTACCTCAGTGATCTATTTATTTGTAGTAGGCCAAACTAAGGATACATTAATTAAAAATGGAAGCTTTGTCCTATGTACACCCAGATCATCTAACATAAAGGTACTCTGCATCCTACATTTTCCTACCATGTGGGTGGGAATAGCTTCCTTTGATTGATTGCATGGCTGGAATAAGCCAACTGGGACAGCTCTGTAACCTTTCCTACATTCTCTTTTCTACTGCCATCTAAAAGGCAAAAGATCAGTTTACCCACAGCTCAGAATAGGAAAGAAAGGATTTCTTCTACTCACTTTTCCCAGTCTGGTGCCTTTGTCTATTTGGTTTCATTTGTTCTCACTTTTAGGTGCTGGTGTGAAGTCCTCCTGACCTTGGACCTCAAGCCCTAGAGCTTTTGGACCAGGATTTCAGGTGGAATTATTGTAACCTGATAGTCCAGCAGGGAAGCTCTCAGAAGTCCAGATTCCTGGGACTGGAGCCCAAGACAAGTTTTAGACCTAAAATGTGGAACATTATAGGAAGTGAATGACCCTAATCTCCTTTCCATCCCCTTAGACTAAGATGGTACAAGGGGTATGAGAGATAATGCTGAATGATTATATATTCCCTATATCTTTTGAAGAAAATATTCCTTTGAAAAAACTAATCTGACTGTTAATGGAAGTGGAGTACAAGGGACCCAATCCTACATTTAAGGAAACACCATCAGTTAGTGTTGGAGAAATTGGTAGAGACTAGATATTCCTCAAGCCCCTTAAGTATAGTAGTAACCCCTAAAGAAGGGATGAGATGTAATATATTTAGCCTGTAGACAGTGGGGGCCAGGGAAGTCAACATTTCACAAACAAATAGCATAGTAAGATAAGTTACAAGAAAGATTTACCAGGGACAGATAATGGCTCAGTGGACAGAAACCCAGTCCTGGGGATAGGAGGTCCTGGGTTCAAATATGACATCAGATATGTCCTAGCTGTGTGACCCTGGGAAAATCACAACTCCAATTGCCTAGTCTTTACTACTCTTCTTTCTTGGAACCAATGCAATATTGATTCTAAGGTAAGAGGAAGGAAGGAAGGAAGGAAGGAAGGAAGGAAGGAAGGAAGGAAGGAAGGAAGGAAGGAAGGAAGGAAGGAAGGAAGGAAGGAAGGAAGGAAGGAAGGAAGGAAAGAAAGAAAGAAAGAAAGAAAGAAAGAAAGAAAGAAAGAAAGAAAGAAAGAAAGAAAGAAAGAAAGAAAGAAAGAAAGAGAGAGAGAGAAAGAGAGAGAGAGAGAAAGAGAGAGAGAGAGAAAGAGAGAGAGAGAGAAAGAAAGAAAGAAAGAAAAAGAAAGAAAGAAAGAAAGAAAGAAAGAAAGAAAGAAAGAAAGAAAGAAAGAAAGAAAGACAGACAGACACTTTCAGGGAGGGTACATTTAAAAGAGGAAGGATTGCAAAGGATTATACATTTATATAGTGCTTACTATGTCGTGGAGGACAGCTAAGTGGCCCAGTGGATAGAGTTCCAGACCTGGAGTCAAGAAGACTCATTATTCTAAGTTCAAATGTGACCTCAGACGCTTCCTAGCTGTGTGATCTTGAACAAGTCACTTAACCCTGTTTGCCTCAGTTTCCTCATCTATAGATATGAGCTGGAGAAGGAAATGACAGATCACTCCAGTATCTCTACCAAGACAACCCCAAATGGGGTAATGAAGAGAAGGCAGGACTGAAAAATGGCTGAACAACAAGAAGTACATGCCAGGCACTGTGCTAAGTCCTTTTAATAATTATTATCTCATTTGATCCTACCAAGAACTCTAACAAAAAAGATATCTTTATTATATTCATTTTTAATTTAAAGAAATTGAGGCAAGCAAAGGTGAAGTGACTTGCCCAGAGTTACGTAATTCGGAAGGACCTGAGGCTGGTTTTGAACAGAGGTCTTCCTGACTCCAGACCCAGCCTTCTGTCTACTGAGAACATAGAACATGCACAGAGAAGCTCATACAGAGGGAGCATAGAGTGGCCAGGGTACATGAGTAGTTTCAATTTGCAGAGGTACCGATGTTCTCTGGTGATGTCATCCTACTGCTCTCTCATTGGATGCTTTTACTGCGCTGCTCTCTTCCCGGCTTCCTCCCTCTCTCCTTAGCAATCTCAGCTGAATTGCTGCTGTTGCTCTCTGCCGCCATCTGCTGCCTGCCACAGTCGTTCGTGGTGAAGCATCCTCTTTGCGGGAACCATCTCAGTCCCAACTTCGGCTCCAGCTCTTCCAGCTCCTGGCTCTTCTTTTTCATTGCAGTTTCTAGCCCCGAGGGCAGGGGTCGGCCACCACTTTAAAGTCGACAGGCGGGGTTTAGCCAGCCTCACCTCCCGAGAAGAGCCGCCGGGCATTTTAAAGTCTTTCTTTTGAATTTTTTTTTTTGTTCTGCCACTAGCGTTTGAGGGGGCGGGAAGGTGTCACCATCTAAACTTTTATCTGAATTAAGAGTATAAAACTCCCTTTAAGTCCCATCACACCCTTCCCTTGGTTTCCCTTCAAATTATCCCAGGGATTCTGCTTGGCAGAATTACAAAGGAGCTCCGTGGAGCTGGGGAGAGTAGAGTCTTCTCTACGCCCACAAAGTCCCGGGTTACCATACAAAGCAAGCCCGGGGCAAGAGAAGTGGGCGGAACTGTTAAACTGGCAACCTTTGCCCTATTTATCCAGCAAACAAAATCACTAGGTCTTGTTCAACTTGACCTCAGAAGGAGTCAACCTCTAGGGCCAAACTGGGGAAGAGAAAGGAGCACCAACTAATAATATATGTCAGGCGAGGTGCTATTGGTTTTACATGGTGGTTTCCAACTTCCCTGCTTCTGCTCCACCATCTTGGCTGTGGAACCGGAAGTCTCCTGAGGGCTTTGCAAATGTGATTTCATTTCATCCACACAATAATTTTGTCAGTTAGGAGCAATTATTATCCCCATTTGGTAGCTGAGGAAACTGAAGAAGACAGAGCTTAAGTGACTTGTTCACAGTTACCAAACAGACTAAATCTAATCTCTCCTCCAAGTGATAACCTTTCAAATACTTGAAAATAGTTTTTGTCTTTGTTGTTCCATTGTTTTCAGTTGTGTCAGACCCTTCATCACCCCATTTGGAGCTCTCTGTGGCAAAGAGACTGGAGGGGTTTGCCATTTCCCTCTCCAATGCATTTTTACAGATGAGGAAACTGAGGCTAACAGGGTCATGTAATTAGTGTCTGAGGTCAGATTTGAACTCAGAAAAATGTGTCTTCCTGACTAAAGGCCCAACACTTTATCCTACTGCATCACTGCCACTCAAACCTCTCTTTTCCAGGCTAAACATGCCCAGTTCTTTCAACAAATTTTCAGATATAGACTTAAGGCCTTTCATTATCCTCATTGACCTCCTCTGGACTCCCTCTAGCTTATCAATATCCTTATGGCAATCCATAGCTCTTTATCCAAAATTAGATCCAAAATTTATCCAAAGTATTTGATTTACCCAAAATTGGAATTTATCTAAAATTCTAGGCTGCAGCATTCCCATTTTCTTCTAATTTTGTGATCTTGGGCAACCCACCCTTCCTCAATAAAAAAGTAAAAACAGATGAGGTGGTTGGTTCCTGAAGAAGTCCTGCTAGATCTTTAGAATCACTGCTTCCTCTGTAGATGCTTCCCAATCATCTTCCCCCTAGTCCCAAACCCTTACCTTCTGTGTTAATACCAGTTTTAAGCCATGGGGTTAAGGGACTTGGCCAGGTTCCCATAGCTAGGAAGTATCTGAGTTCACATTTGAACCTCTACTCCAGACTACCTAGTTGCTCTTCCCAATCATCTCTTAAATGATCCATTTGAGAATTTTCCCAGGAAGAGAAGTTCATTGGCCTCTAATTGGCAGCCTCTTTTCTTTTTAAGAAATTGGAACATTTGCCCTTCTTCAACATTGTGATACTTCTGATCTTTCCAATTTTCTGACAGTTGCTCAGCAAATACAGCTCTCTGGACTAACGGATATGATTGATCTAGGTCAGATGACTTTAATTCATCAAAGTCAACCATCTCTTACTATCCACTTACTATCCTTCAACTAACTCTTGGTCTCTCCTTACAGTCTCTAGGGCCAAACTGGGGAAGGGCCATTTTTATTCCATCATTTCTGATCTTTCTCCTTTTTTCAGAGAAAACAGAAAGAAAATAAGAATCAAGCAACTCAGCCTCCTCCCTGTGGTCACACCTCAGCCATCCCAATAAAACTGGGTGATCAAAGTTGTCATCAAACCTCACAGTGCCCCTGGCAGCTCTCTAACATTGCAAGTTACAGGAAAGACATTGATCTGCATTGACAGGAAAATTTCCTGTTCCAGGAGCTCTCTAAAGCTTCCAATGAAATCATAGATCTGGATAAACAAAAGGATTCACTAGGTATCACCAAGGTTGCTTCCTAGAGATATATGTGTGTACACATTTGCATGTATGTGCTGATAATACCAAAAGGTATGCATAGACTTCTGTACATGTAAAGGTGAACATACATATGTCTGTATTATGAATCTTAAAAACTACTCAAACTATACTTTAGAAGATTTTATTTAGCTATTTCCTTATTGTAACAATGGAGATACTTGGTCTAACCAGTATCAGGAATATCTTAGGAACTTTACATTACGCCACCCATACTTAGACATACTTTAGGGGAAGATAAAGTTGTAAACTCCTGATTGAACAATGCAGGTACATAACTCATACCTTATAGTGAAGCTAGAACCTTAAACTAAGTCTATTTTTAGATCTAATACAAAAAGGTGTTAAGTGCCTGTAAAGGTTAAATTAATCACAAAAAGGTCACACTCACACTCACAAAAGGTGAGCTTAACAAAGAAGTGTGAAGTACTCAGAAGATATAATCTAACCAGAGAAGGTAACAACTAAAGAGTGGTGAGAACTAAGAATGGGAAGTCCTGGAAAAAAGCATCTACTGTGATTGGTAGATGTAAAAATTTAGGAGAGATGACATAGAAAACTTCTTTAAAAGAAAGGGTAAAAAGTCAGTTCATTGAATTCAGTTTGGAGTAGAATTGGATTCTGAACTCAGTTCAGGAGATTGAGTTCAGTGGAGGACTGGAACCCAGCTTGGAGACAGTCTAGTGGTGAATGATAAGACTGATTCCCTTACCTTTAGGCTCAGGGAGGCCACTTTGGCCAAGGCCTTTAACTACTGCCTGGCTCAGCCTGAGCCAGAGCAATTTACATTAATTCTCTCTCTCTCTCTCTCTCTCTCTCTCTCTCTCTCTCTCTCTCTCTCTCTCTCTCTCTCTCTCTCTCTCTTCCTTTCCTTAATTCCTTCTCTCTCTATTAATTAAAATCTCCATAATTTCCAGACTGACTTGGAAATTTTATTTGGCGACCCCGACCATTTAAATCTAGATTTCAAGTCACAACACTAAATTATCCTTACAGTATATAGGCATACAGATCTATACATGTATACACATATATGTCTAAATAGCCTACATTGTTACTAGAAGCCACAAAACCATTTGTAATATCATATATATTATAATTTATCCTGTCCCTTCGGATTCTTCAGAACCCTTTTTTTTTCATCACTACCAAAGTCACTTCATTGGAATGTAAATGGTGGTTGTTTTGAGTAGAGATTATTAAAAAGGTCAGATAACTAAAATACGCATGCATTGAAGGACAGTGGGAGTCATGCCCACAGCTCCTCCCATTGCCTTCAAGGGTGTGCTGGTCAAAAAGATATTCCACCCTGTCATGATCAGGGCTCCCATTTTGCGCAGATTGGTGACGTGATCACTCAGTTGTTTGATGGATTTTACCTGTTGGTCCAAGTACTAGGTTTTGATGAAATCACAGAAATGGGGGTCATTTTTGTCAGCCTGTAAAATTCCAGTAAAGACTGATTGTCATTTCCCCCCCCCAAATACAGAGCACACTCCATTTCATTCAGCTTCTCTCCCAATCACTGCTGTCTGGTTTCTTATGTCCCGTAGAAAAATCCCACCATCTCATTAGTCTGACGTTCCATCAGCTTCTCAGCATGTTCTCTGTCTTTACGGTGTAGGAAATACTTGGGAAAGTTCTTCAATGCCACCTCATCTTGGTTGAAGCAGTAAGGTATAGATTTAGGAGACATAGAACTCCAGGCTGATCTACTGGCTGATGGCAGCCCAAGTCCTGTTGGTAGTTTTATCATCCATGTGAGGAGGACAAGGTCATCATGGCAGTTGCAGCAGAGATAGTAGAGTCCAGCTGCAAGGGAGGAGGAAAAGGAGGAGAAGGCATTAAGAGAATTTCTCATCTCCATTACTGACTCAAGCCTCACCAATTCTATGTCCATTTAGGGGTCTTCAGTACTCCCAGTTTCATTTAACCCCTTCATAGATTAGCTTTGGTAGAGGAATATTTGCTTCAAAATTATAGCCAGAACAAACACCATTTCCGTTTCTAGGGAAGAGAGGAAGACAAGGTTCATAAGCTTAGCTCGGTTCCTGTAAATCACCAGTCACACTGAGTTCCAAGTCCCATGCTAGCCTGGGCTTATGTCCTTAAGACTCTGGCTTCTCAGGGTTTCCCTGCTATAATACCTGGCCTGGAATCCTGAATCCAAGGTCTCCATGGCCCAGGTTCTGAATTCCACTTCCACATCCCAACCTGATAAAGGGCACAAGAAATAAAAACAAGTCCAAAGCCCATTTCTCAGGGTTATAAAAACTAAAGGGGAAGAAAAGGTCAACTTTCTCCTACCCAATTTGGTTCCTGGTCCCCATGACACAAGTGAACAATACCTTCCCCTTTGAGTAATTCTAAAAAGAGAGCAAGATTATCCCAATGTGGTAGCTTTTAAAGACAGGTAGTTTCTGCTATGCAGCCAATAGAAAGAGGCCATATCAGCCCACAGGGTAGGGAAGCATTGAATATCTGTCTTTTCCCAAAAGCGGGTCCCAGGCATCTCCCACATGGGTACTTCTATTTTAGGTGATCTGGGCATGCATCCAAGCCCCATTACATCCACCCTCCTGGAGAAGAGAGTCTATGGCTCACAGATCTTTGCATCTCCCATAATACCGAGTACTGTGCCTTGCCCATCACAATTGCTCAGTAAGGGCCTGTAATTTGCCTTGTTCTGATTTAGCTAGGGAAATCAGTACAAATCAAAGAACCATATGGATTTGACCAGGCTCATCAGTTCCAAGTACAGATTGGTTTCTCTGTGGTGTGCATGTAGAATCATCAAACCCCAGTGGTAAAGACCAAGTGTCTAGGCAACTTCTGTCTCTAATAAGCATTCTCTGTGGGAATTGGGAATGTGACAGTCAAAACTGCACTTGCCTTAAACACCATATTTGAAGTTGTGCGACTATTTGATGCAACCATAGCTAACATGCCTTCCTCTTTCTTTGCCTAATATTCCCAAATGACTTGATTACACAATAGCCAGTGCTTAGTTGGCAATCGCCTCCCACCACCACCCTGAACCCCACTCCACAGAGAAAACCCTATGAATTTTCCACACAGTGGAATAAAAAAACCCAACCATTTTCCTATGGAGGGAACATATGATACTGCACAGAGGGAGCCTTTTCTGAAATAAAGGCCCAATATAGAGTTCCAAGGCTACCATAAATCCAGGAAATGGCTCCTTGGATTAATTAGTTGTACAATGAGAAGATCTGAGAAATGGAGAAACACTTTGAAGAAGAAAATAAAACCATTCTGTGGAGAGTAGGAATGAAGAAGAAGAAAGTACTCATTGGTTTCTGGAGGCACTTTTATTTATTCATTATTGATATTATTTGTTTGTCTTGGGGATGGATGATCAGAAATGAAGTAGATAAGGGGAGAGACGTAAACTTCCATCATCAGCTGTTTCTTCTCATTGTTGTAGCAGTCCACCCCTAGCTATGGGCAAGGGGAACAGTTGGTATGTGCAGATTGCCTTAAAAGAGAGCATGCTCAGTCTTGAGCATGCTCAGTATTGCTCATGGCTGGGAAGGCCTCTGACCCTTGACCCCAGCTTCTCCCAGCTTAGGCGGGAAAACAAGTTTCTTTGTTCTCGCCTGGTCAAGAGAAACCACACCTACACCTTGTCATTAACCAATGAGGGTCATCCCTATGTACTACGTAGCAAAGTGTATAAGTAGCCCAGCAAGCTCCGCTTTCGCTCTCTCTTTCAGGCTAGCTGATGGCTGTCCTTTCAGGAGCTTGGCCTCTGGCCAAGCTCCATCTTTAATCTTTCTCTATCACCTCTCTGACCTCTGTGGTATTAAAAATGGATCTCTGGACTGGTAAAAGCCTTCAGAATGGTCCTTTGATCAGAGCTTGGCTGTGGCTCACTGATAATTAATAAAGACTCATTCATGCCACCTCATATCTCTAATTTGACTCCGTCATCCCCCTCGTGGTATCTAAAATGTCTATCCTGTCTCTATCTTCCTACCTTGAAGCTCCTCTCCCCTCTGAGAGAGCTACAATTGTCATCAGGGATCCCTGAGTTCTCAGAGGAGACTACCAAGAAAAGTGTGTGTGTGTGTGTGTGTGTGTGTGTGTGTGTGTGTGTGTGTGTGTGTGTGTAGAGTTTGGGCCTGGTTCTCACACATTGATCAGATTTTGCACCAAAAGTCAGAGTGATGTCAGTCACTGCATACAAATGGTTGTGTCTTGGCATAGTATCTTACTTAGATGCTTAATAAATATTTGCTGAATGGTGAATGAATGAATGATGAATGAATGAATGAATGAATGAATGAATGAATGAACTTTAGGTGTCAGCTTGGCCAAAGGGAAGATCTCCGATAAGTGAAGATTATAGGCAATTGTCTATGGCTACCACTGCTCCTTTCCAAAAGCTATCCATGAGGATATATAGTATGCCAAATTGATTATCAAGCATAAAACCTTTGGGCAGGCCATACTTCAGTGTAACCTATTCTAAAACCCAAAGTAAGCTTACATGCCATAAGAGATGAGGAGTAATGATGGCAAGTTGGAACACATGGGAGACTCTGGCGGATTGGGGTCCCCAAAACCTGGATTTGAATTGTACATTTTTCATTGTAGTGGAGGGTCGTGGATGGAAATTACAGTTTGTGATAAAGCAATCTGTAATAAGTTCCTTATAGGAATCTATATAATTAACTCTTGGCTCCTTCTGCTGTCATCGCCCAAAGAAAGAGAGTATTTTTTTTTTTAATAGTAATAATTTGTATTGCGGAGCACTTTGGAATTCTGTGGAATTCTACAAGATTGAAGATCAGCAAACATCAGAGTTCATGAAGGGCATGAATAGCTTGGAACAAGTTACAAATGGAAAACTGCACCAAGATACCAATCAAGAAGTTTTCCCCATTTCCACAAGAGCTTCTAGATCTAAGTGGTCCATTATACCTGGGCTCAGAGACAAGATCCTCCATATCTCCCTTGATTACCAACTTCAAGCAGAGTGAGAACACTCTCAAGACCTTAGCCTTCAACCAATGACTCTGCTCAAAAATTCCAAAGTGAAGATTCTTCTACATCACCATTGTGGATTCCCTTAAAGGAGGGAGAATCTCTAACACACATAGTGATGAGATAGAACTTTTTCTTTACAACAAAGAAGTCATCTTGAGGGAAACGCCACACCATCACACCATTCCAATTTGAGAACATATTTGGAGAACTGCAGCAAAACTTCCCATTCCCCAAAAGATCTAAAGAATATTCTCTAATAAATCTCTTTTGCATACATAAGTCTTATGCATGGGGAATTTTTTTCCTTTCCTCATTTCTAGAACAAACTGGAAAGTGTTGGGGTCCCCTGATCCTCACATATGAGCTTTTTTTTTTTTTACCATATCCTTTTAGGGTCCACGCTTTTTTTCATTTCCTCACCAGACTGTCCTTTTTAGGATTCATCCTCCCATAAGATTCATCCACTCCCATAAGAATCTTGGACTTAGATTCCCTGGATTTCCTGGTCTCAAGATGAGTTTTTTCTGATCTTTCTGGAGTTTAGGCCTCCACATTACTTTCCAACTGTCTCCTCTTCATGGTCCTAAACAAATATTTCTACTCCTCTTTCTGTGTGTTGTCTTCTCCATTAGAAGGTAAATTTCTTGGGGGCAAAGATTGTCTTGCTTGCTTATATTTCTATTACCAGCATTCATCACAATGTCTGGCATACAATAAGTTCTTTATGAATGTTTTTATCTCTCAATATTCATAAGCTCAACATAGCAGAATTCCATCTTTTGAATCCAAATATTTTACCAGTATTTCTGCATAGCACTGAGGCACAGAAAACCATTGACTCAAATAAACTAAAAGTAAGCGTCACACAGAGGACAGAGGAGAGGTGCCTTAGTGCTATGAGCAGGTTATGAGATAAAACCAAAGAGGAACTTGAAAAAACTGGCCAGAGTCAAGCCTGGACCCAGAACAAGGGGATTACAATGGGTTCTCATTTGATGATGGGGAGGAGGAAGGACATAAAGAGGTGTGGATGACTAAACCTAGTCCATCCTTTAGCAAAAGGAGAAAGACCAATTTATTCCTCCCCCAAAGGGTTGGCTATTTCAGTTTTTTCTTATGGTCTGGCATCTGCTAACAAGTAGGACTGAGACAGGACCTGTCAAGAGGCCGGAGAAAGCAGAAGAATCCTGCCTCTGAGCACAGCTATTCTCTGCTTAGAAAAAGGAATAAATATCTTATGGTGACCTAGTTTCAATGCTATGAGATTTTAGGGAAGCAATAGGGTTGAACCTTAATATCGAAAGAAGCTTAATTTCTTTAAGAAAAAAAAATCTCTGCAGATAAATGCAGTTCAGTTTTAAGCTATAGATGGATTATCAGCTTTCAAAGGATCCCAGTACCATAAAAGGCAACACTAAAACTCCACAAGGGGCTAGAACAGTGTTTGGTCCATAGAAGAGGTATATTCAGTGTCTGCTGAATTGAACTAAGTGCCAACTTAGAAGGTACTTCAGAACTGATCCTGCCTCAAGATTATAGAATCACGGAATGCCAATGATGGAAGAGATGTCAAAGGTCATCCTTATTTCATATCTAAGGAAAACTAAAGTCAGACAGGAACATGATTTACCTATATGTTTCAACTAGCTATAAATATTATTGAGAAGAGCATTTATGGTACACTACAAAATTAATATGCTTGAACTTTCCATTTTGTGGAAGATGGGGAAAAGGGAAATTTATGGTAGTGTTTATAAGGTAAAATGCTCAATACTATTTGTTTTCCTGTATTTTCTCATTATTCCTTTCGCTTTTCTTTCTTCAAAGATTCTCTTTACTGGGAGAGGAAGGATGGAGATGAGCAGGACCCTTTCCTATTAAGAGCAATGTAGGGGCAGCTAGGTAGCTGGGTAGCTAGAGATCAGACCCAGAGATAGGAGATTCTGGGTTCAAATCTGGCCTCAGACATTTCCTAGCTGTGTAACCCTGGGTAAGTCACTTGAGCCCTATTGCCTAACCCTTACTGCTCTTCTGCCTTGGAACATGGTATCAATTCTAAGAGAGAAGGTAAAAGTTTAAAAGGAAGGAAGGAAGGAAGGAAGGAAGGAAGGAAGGAAGGAAGGAAGGAAGGAAGGAAGGAAGGAAGGAAAGTGAGAGGGAGAAAGGGAGAGAGAAAGGGAGGAAGGATGGGTAGAAAGCAGTTGGAAAACGCTAAAATTACCCTCTTCAAATCTCCATCCTTTACTTCATTTTAACTTATTTGCAGCCATTGGACTTTCTCATGACAGACTATCCACAAGGTACAGATGGAAAGGTATCTACTTTGTCCCCAGGAATCTTTCTGTGGCTTGCTCTCTTTCACTATATCTTCACAGGGAACTTGTCTGTAGTCTATGAGTAACAATGTTGTTGACAGAGTCCCATTAATAGTCAGGTCCCTGGATCAGAGGACTGTCAATCACCCAGGATCCCACCCCCTTGCTTCTACCATTAGACTCTTTATCAAGGATGTATGTCAAACATGACAAGTTGCTTACATGATTTCGCCATTTCCCAGATCCAGCATTTTCTTTCTGTCACTCATCTCCACTCAAGGTGTAATTGGGTTAGATAAAAGCATAGTAAAATTTAAAGCAATACACCCACCATCACAAAGGAAAAAACTCTACTTCTTCCCTGATCTGACTCCCAGGAGGAGGTTCCCACAGTCGGCTCCCTCCTCAACCTCAACATCTAAAGCAAAGGAATAAGAGAGTCAACCCAGAAATTCAGTCTCATATTTTAGGCCTTTCTTCTCTCCTCAATATGGATAAGCACGGAAGTATCACAGTCACCTTTACCACTGGTAAATACCGTAGAATCATGAATCTAATATTGGAAATGACCTAAGTGGCCATTGATTCCAATTTTCTCATTTTACAGATAAGAAAACTGAGTCTCAGAAAGATTAAGTGACTTTCCCAAGGTCATCCGGGGATCAAGTGCCAAAGGTAGGATCTCGGATGCCAGTGTTTTCTACTAAAATGTTACACTACCACCCTGGGTTCACCACCTTCTCTGCTGTGGTCACTGCCAGTAGATGAGCTGAGTCACCCTCTGTGGTGTTTCCAGTTCTATAGAGCAACAGTCTGCTTTGAGTACTTCTACGCCCATACTAGCCTCCTCCATCCATTTAGCCCATCCCTTACTGGAACATGGAAGTGTTCAAAGACTTTAAGATTTAAGCCACCAGAGGTCTGATACCTGCAGGCAACATGGATGCAATATCATCCCAGCTGCCATTATTTCCAAGTGTCTTTTCTTTCCCCTTAAAAATCCTTCCATAGTCCTTCAAATGATACTTGGCAGCACTTAACACAGTGTCTGGCACATAATAGGGGCGTATTAGATGTTTATTGACTGACATGTCACCTGCTATCCCTCAACCCCTTTTAGGCATCCCCCTAGAGAAAGGTTTGAATGAGGCTCTATCAGGCAAACTACTGGCAAGAGGTTGAGCTTCCTTGCTTCCATTTGTATCCCCAATTACAGCAAAATCCCATTTCTCTCTTCTCATCACAGTCTCTGGCTTCTTTATTCCTGCTGCCGCCATGCTAGAATAAGACTTCATGTCGTCCTTTATAATAGCCTAATATTCACCAATTCCTTGTGTTGTCTCTTCCCTGGTGTTACGTGCTTGAGTCTGTGATGCATCCCTTGCCCTCAACCCCTAAACTTGGCAGCTACTCTAGTCTTCAAGCTCTGCTTCACAATTCCAGCCCACTTTCTGAATTAGAAGATCAGTCAATCTGAGGGTGCAAATAAAGAGAGCTTGCAGCTAAAGGGACATACCACTGTTCATAGCAGTCAGGTAGGCTCTGGGTCTATTTTAAAATTTTTTATTGATAACTTTTGTTTTCATATTCCCTATATTTCTAAGCATGTCTTGACAGCCTCCCAGGGAACCATACCTTGTTTTTAATTTTTTAGCCCTTGTTTTTTTTTTCCTTTTTAATAAACCCTTACCTTCCATCTTGGAGTCAATACTGTGTATTGGCTCCAAGGCAGAAGAATGGTAAGGGCTAGGCAATGGGGGTCAAGTGACTTGCCCAGGGTCACACAGCTGGGAAGTGTCTGAGGTCAGATTTGAACTTAGGACCTCCCATCTCTAGGCCTGGTTCTCAATCCACTGAGCTACCCAGCTTCCCCTTAGCCCTTGTTTTTAAAAAAAGAATCATAAAAAGAAAAAAGTTGAGTAAGAAATAGCCAAAATATCAACCAAATCTAATCACAGACATAGTTCCCCACCACTACCAAAAAAATGAACGAGGTTAGTTCTCATATTTCTTTTTCATGTCATATTCAATCATTATAATTGGCAGAATTCATTTTCAACAGCTTCTATCAATTCTATCAAGCCATTCCATTCCCATTGTGGGAGTTATTGTGTATGTACTAGGAGTAATCAGAGAAGCTTCTTTGATCTGTTGGACTGAAATGATAGGGGCCACCCCATGGGGCATGTGCGAGGATGGCCTTATCCTTGGAACCTTTCAGTGGTCCCTTGCTAAATAAACAACATGCTCAAGCAGAGGCTCCTGGTCAAGTCCCTGGAGTCCCAGTCCCTGAGAGCCATCTTGAAAATGCTTGGTGACCAAGGAGGAAGAACCACCCTCCAAGTAATCTTGAGAGAAGAAACAATTTCCATTCCCCCTCTCTTTTGAGATGTACGATTTAGGGTTCTCCTTTGAACTTCTAGTGAGGAGGGAGAAGATTTCTTTCTCCTCCTCGCCAGGAGCAGTCATGATAGTTACACATCCAGAGCAGTGAGGACAGGTGCATATCTAAGGGAATGTGAAGCAGCACCTCAAATCCCTCTATGTGTACCTTAAAATTGCTCCATAGCATTGACCCCCCAACATTCAGCTTTAAAAGCAGCTGCCTGTGGACTGGGTCCTGAAGGCTGCTCCTCACCTATGACACTCTGGCATCCAACTGGCTGACCACAAAAGTGACAGCTCACTCTCATGACCTTTTGAAATTCATGAGGTCATGGCTATCCCTAATATGCTTCATCTTGAGCAAGACTTCTTGACCTGGGGGTCTGCAAACTTGTTTTTAAAAATATAGTTTGGTAACTACTTTAATAGACTGGGTTTCCTTTATAACCCCATTTCTTTTTTTTTCTTTTCTTTTCTTTTCTCTTCTTTTCTTTTCTTTTCTTTTCTTTTCTTTTCTTTTCTTTTCTCTTCTTTTCTTTTCTTTACTTAAAAACACTGTTCTGGAGGCAGCTGGGTAGCTCAGTGGATTGAGTCAGGTCAAGAGACAGGAGGTCCTGGGTTCAAATCTGGCCTCAGACACTTCCCAGCTGTGTGACCCTGGGCAAGTCACTTAATCCCCATTGCCTAGCCCTTACCACTCTTTATTGACTCCAAGACGGAAGGTAAGGGTTAAAAAACAAAAAACAAAACAGACTGGTAGACTTTACCAGACTACCAAATGGATCTGTGACCCTCCAAAAAAGTTTTATAAGCTATGACAGAGAAACAGGAAAAAACAAACACTAAGGCAAAGACCTGAAGCTTCTTCCCTTGTCAAATTTTCTCTCTACTTTCACCAGATCTCTGCCAGGTCAGAAGCAATCAGGCTGATTCCTCTTAGTTCCAGGTATGCAGGTAATCAAAAATGTTCTCTTCATCATGTAGCTGGTGGACCAAAACCGGTTACCTACTCCAAATCTCTCCATGCATTTCTATTACGTTATCCAGCCTCTTTGGAAGCAGGCTCCCCTTGCTTCTTCCTCATGAAAGATTGCATCAGCTAACAACTCTAATGGCTTGCTCACTAGCCCCCTGTTATACTCATCAATTGGCCAATTAAAAGCAGAAGCCAAAGTTTCCGCCCCTCTCTTCCTTCCTCCTCTGTCTTGGAACTCTGGCATCTCTCCACTGGAATTCTAACAAGGGTATAGAAAGGGAAATCTTCTTTCTTTCCCCTCTCTCCAGCATGAGCCAGGGCTGCTTGCCTAAACCTGGATCTTGGGTACTTAGTTGCTTTTTTTCTGCTTTGTGTTGTTATTGTTCTTGGCTTTTTTTCCCAAGCACGGATGACCAAATCATGATACTGTGATGAATTTTTCCAGGCTTACTTTTAAATTCAAATAGCTATTTTGGTGAGATTTGGACAGCTGGAGTCATTTAGAAATCCAGGTGCAAGCAACTGAAGGTACTTCTTGAAACCATACCCCTTCCCAGAAGAGAAGATGAATATTGCAGGGAGGATGCGCCCTGAATGCCTGGCTGCCCAGAAGATATCAACTTTCTATGAATTTCTGATAGCTGAGCACAGACTAAGTGAAATCTATAGAATAATCCCACAAGTCTCCCAGGATTCTTTCCTTCCTCCCAAGAAAGTATAAGGGAGTACTGGATTATTATTTCATATATAAGTATTTGTCAATATGTGCTTATGAAACTTTTGTGGTGAAGGAAATAAATAGATACCCTATACGTGCTAACTATTATTTTGCACACCAAGTACTTTCCTAAAAGAAACATGCCTTTTGCAGAGCTCTTAGGTGTGGCATATTTATTTTGAAGAAAGGAAAGGAAAGGGGAAAGGAAAGGGGAAAGGAAAGGGGAAAGGAAAGAGGAAAGGAAAGGAAAGGAAAGGAAAGGAAAGGAAAGGAAAGGAAAGGAAAGGAAAGGAAAGGAAAGGAAAGGAAAGGAAAGGAAAGGAAAGGAAAGGAAAGGAAAGGAAAGGAAAGGAAAGGAAAGGAAAGGAAAGGAAAGGAAAGGAGAGAGGAGAGGAGAGGAGAGGAGAGGAGAGGAGAGGAGAGGAGAGGAGAGGAGAGGAGAGGAGAGGAGAGGAGAGGAGAGGAAAGGAAAGGAAAGGAAGCTCAATCTGCAATCTGTATTTTTTTTCCTAGAAGAGGATAACATCATGAGTCCTTTGGAACTGTGTTAGGTTGTTGTCTTGATCAGAGATTCTATGCCTTCCAAAGTTTTTCATCTTTAAATTTTGTTGTTGTATAAATTGTTCTCTTGGTCTTGTTCATTTCCCTTTTCATCAGTTCATACAAACTATCACCTTCATCATTTTTCTTCTTCTTAAACCCTTACCTTCTGCCTTATAATCAATACTAAGTATCGGCAAGGGCATGGCAATTAGACTTAAGGGACATGCCTAGAAGCACACATCTAGGAAGTGTCTGAGACCAGATTTGAACTCAGGACCTCCCATCACCAGGCCTGGCTCTCTATCCACTGAACTAACTAGCTGCCCCACATTCATTATTTCTTAGAGCAAACAATATTTCATTACATTCTCATTCTATACCTTGTTCAACCAGTCTTTAATAACTTTTTGGAGTGCCCATTTCTTTCAAACAATCTTTATAAGATGTGGGCTTAATGCTTATTTTCCTCTCAGCTAGTGAGCAAGTCATTAGAAAATGTCCTTTTCTTAAGCTGTGGCATCCAGAACTGGATCCGAATCTCAAATGAGGCATGATGAGAAAAGTGGAAAGCGGAGCTCTCACTTCCTTATTCCTGGAAGCTTTGCCCTTCTTAATGTAACCCAAGGTTACATTGGTTATTTGGGCTGCCATTTTCACACTGCTGACTCATATTTAGCTGCATTTCACTAAAATGTGCAGAACTATTTCAGAACAATTGCTGTCTAACCAGGCTTACCTGTACTTGGAAGCGTTTCGGTTGTTTGTTTGTTTGTTTTTAATCCAAGTCACAAGACATTTGAATGATCTTCATTGAATTTCATACTATTGGATTGAGTCTAAATACTCTAGCATATCAAGATGCTTTGGGACCTGGATTCTGTCAGACAGCATTAGCTAACCCTCCTAACTTTGTGGCATCAGCAAATTTGATGAGGATCCCATCGAAGCCTTTAATTAATTCAGTCATTTATTGAAGTGTTAAAACAACACCAGAGAGTCAGGTGGCTTAGTGGACAGAGTGGTAGACCTGGAGAATAGAGGTCCTGGGTTCAAATCTCAATCTCTCTCTCTCTCTCTCTCTCTCTCTCTCTCTCTCTCTCTCTCTCTCTCTCTCTCTCTCTCTCTCTCCTCTGTCTGTCTGTCTCTATCTGTCTGTCTCTCTCCCTCTCTTTCTCTGTGTCTGTCTCTCTCTCTCACACACACACACACACTTAGGACAAAAAGTTCCAGACTCCTCAGGTACCATATTTATTCCACAAAAGCAGCATCTTATGTAGCTCTAGAAACTAGGAGATCAAGAAGTGGACAGGAATGAAAGTGTCTTTCAGGAATGACTCGACTATTTAATTACTGTAGTAATAAAAGGATTATTTTCAAAACCCGTTTCTTCCGGGGAGGGGTGGTTGTAAAGGGCTGACTCTTCAGTTTAAAATTTTTAAAAGCTTTCAAATAGAAAAGCTTTTGTTTCCCTTGGCAATTCATCCTTTCCTGGTTAAAAAAAAAAGGATTTAGTTTATTGACTAGTAAAGGGGAAAAGTATATTTAAAGTCACAGGATAATGCTGGTTTGCCTCATTTAGATCACATAAGTCTAAAGATTATATTGTTTCCTTCATTATTTATTCATTTTTGAAAAATAAGTTACTATTAAAGTATAAGTATATATAAGTATAAAGTATACTATTAAAGTAACTTATTGCCTGGGAGCACAAGACATCGCACACAATCCTTTCTTCTCTAACTGGGAGCACAGTGGATAAAATGCTGGTGTTGGAATCAGGAAGCCCTGAGTTCAAATCCAGCCTCAGACACTTACTAACTGCAGGATCCTGGGCAAGTCACTAAAAACCTGTTTGCCTTCATTTCCTTATCTGTAAAATAGGGACAACAATAGCACCTACTGCCCAGGGCTGTTGTGAGGATCAAATAAGATAATAATAACTGTAAAGTGCTCAGCACAGGATCTGGCACACAGTGTTATGTAAATGACAGCTATTATTAATAAAATTAAACATTATTAGTCAGGATGTGAGCTTCCTGACACTAAAATGGACAAGGAATGAAACAGAACAGGATTGTTTCAGCATCAAGAGCTGACTTGGGAGTCATTCTGCCCTAGAACATGATTGATATTTTTAATGCAACAGGATGCTTCTTATGCTATTCTGGAGGCAGCAATCATTTCTCTGTCCCCTACGTCACAAACTCTAGACCTTGGTGCTCAGCCACATATGTGGGTTCTATGTAGGTTCAAAGGGGGAAAGTTGGTTTTGATAGAGAAATGCTGCCCCCAAGACAGCAGAGCTCTCAATCCACTGAGCCACCCAGCTGCACTCTTTGACTCCACTCTTTAAAAAGGAAGAAGGTAGGGGGAAGCTGGGTGGCTCAGTGGATTGAGAGCCAGGCCCAGAGATGGGAGGTCCTGGGTTCAAATCTGAACTGGGACACTTCCTAGCTGTGTGACCCTGGGCAAGTCACTTGACCTCCATTGCCAAGCCCTTACCACTCTTCTGCCTTGGAGCCAATACACAGTATTGATTCTAAGATGGAATGTAAGGGTTTAAAAAACAAAAAAGAGGAAGAAGGTGTTAAAAGAAAAGGAATATGATTGATATTAGTGACCTGAAATTGAAATGGTTTGATCCCATTCCTCTACCCCTTCTATCATTACTTAATCTTTATTTTCATCACTGGTTCTTACATTTTCTTCCTTTCCTTTTTGATCCTCCTTATGATCGACCTTCATGATATACTTTCTGAAATTAAAGCTTGTTTTGATTGTAACTCTTCTTTTCCAAACTCTGTCCTCTATCTTAAACCCTTCTCTCTGCTCTGCCACTGTTTCCCTGAAAAGTTTAGTGTAGGGCAGAGTCAAGATGGTGGCATAGAGGCAGCAAAAGTTCAGACCTCTGAAAACCCTTCCTCACCAATTAAACACCAAATGCTCCTGCTTTATAATAGAGTTTGAGATCTGGGACTGCAAGGCCCCCTTCCTTTGTATTTTTTTTCATTATTTCCCTGGATATCCTTGATCCTTTGTTCTTCCAAACGAACTTTGTTATGGTTTTTTCTAAATCAGTAAAGAAATTTTTTGAAAGTTCAATGGGTATGGCACTAAATAGATAAATAAGTTTGGGTAGGGTGGTCATTTTTATTATATTGGCTCATCCTATCCATAAGCAGTTAATGTTTTTCCAATTGTTCAAGTCTAGTTTTAGTTGTGCGGAGAGCGTTTTGTAGTTGTGTTCATATAGTTCCTGTGTTTGTCTTGGAGGTAGATTCCTAGGTATTTTATTTTGTCTAAGGTAATTTTGAATGGGATTTCTCTGTCTAATTCTTGCTGCTGAGATGTGTTGGAGATATATAGAAATGCTGATGACTTATGTGGGTTTATTTTGTATCCTGCAACTTTGCTAAAGTTGTTGATTATTTCCACTAGCTTTTTAGTTGATTCTCTAGGATTCTTTAAGTAGACCATCATGTCATCTGCAAAGAGTGATAACTTGGTCTCCTCCTTGCCTATTTTAATACCTTCAATTTCTTTTTCTTCTCTAATTGCTACTGCTAGTGTTTCTAGTACAATGTTAAATAATAGAGGTGATAGTGGGCATCCTTATTTCACTCCTGATCTTATTGGGAATGCATCTAGTTTATCCCCATTGCAGATGATATTAGCTGATGGTTTTAGATATATACTGTTTATTATTTTTAGGAACGACCCTTCTATTCCTATGTTTTCTAGTGTTTTTAATAGGAATCGGTGTTGTATTTTATCAAAGGCTTTTTCTGCATCTATTGAGATAATCATGTGATTTTTGTCTGTTTGTTTGTTGATATGGTCAATTATGTGGATGCTTTTCCTAATATTGAACCAGCCCTGCATTCCTGGTATAAATCCTACTTAATCATAGTGAATGACCCTCCTGATCACTTGCTGGAGTCTTTTTGCTAGTATCCTATTTAAGATTTTTGCATCTATATTCATTAGGGAGATTGGTCTATAATTTTCTTTCTCTGTTTTTGACCTGCCTGGCTTTGGAATCAGTACCATATTTGTGTTATAAAAGGAATTTATTTGGTAGAACTTCTTCTTTGCTTATTTTGTCAAATAGTTTGCATAGTATTGGGATTAGCTATTCTTTGAATGTTTGATAGAATTCACTGGTGAATCCCTCAGGCCCTGGAGATTTTTTCTTAGGGAGTTCTTTGATGGCCTGTTGGATTTCATTTTCTGATATGGGATTATTTAAGAATTCGATTTCTTCTTCTGTTAGGCTAGGCAATCTATAGTTTTGTAAATATTCATCCATATCACCTAGATTGGTATATTTATTGCCATATAGTAATCAAAGAGGAAGAGGCTAGTCAAACAGGTGACTTGGAAATGAATGTGGTCTAACAAGGTGTGAGTGAGGACTCTCTGGCAAATAATGCCCTGCTCAGGAATTCTTCTGTCCCTCAGACTGAAGATTTAGAAATGCAATAATCAATAAGTAACATTGTAGCAGTTAAAATTACTTTCTCTGCTAAAGGTATTATATTTTTGGAGGTTTATTAAAGATTAAGAAAATACAAAATAAGAAAGCACGTGTCTAGACCCAGAGAGCCCATTCATAATCACTCACTCTACATCTGGTCTGCCTGGTAGAGAGAGCCACCTGTCCCTAGAAGTGGAAGCCTAGAGAGAGAGAAATAGAGAGAGAGAGAGAGAGAGAGAGAGTGTAGAAGGCGGAGTCAGTTAATAATAACCCTCTCTGCTCATGGCCCAGGTGAGGAGTTAGCCTGGGACTATGGGGAACTCTGGGAGCTACCAAGGACTCCTGGGAATTTAAGTCCGGGGTTCTCCATTTTTATATTTCACCATTTTATCCTATTAGAAAAAAAAATTTTCCCCAAAAGGATCATGAAAACATAATCAACTTAAAGATTTCAATAATTTGAGGATAAGAGGGGGGAAAAACAATAATTGCTGGACACATTGACAAAAAACCATTAGGGGCAGTCCCCTTTGCCATGAAAGTATAGACATAAATAAATGTTCAATCAACCACACCCAAAGTTCATTCTTGATCTTCTTGTGCAGCTTGTGGTCTGGAGGCTTCTTCATGGTGTCTTCTCCAACAGTTCAGTTTCTGGGTTCAGGGAAGTAGCATCTTTCTTAACCTAAAATTCTTCTTAAAAGGAATTTACACTTTGCAATTTAAAATAATAATATTTTTTATATTTCCCCGTGAAGAGGGTGATTAAAAAACACAGGATCACTTAGGGATGCATGGCTGAGTTATGAGGTATATAAATCAATTGGGAAGAAAAATTAAAAAGATATCAGAAAAATCTAAATAAAAAAGAAAATTTCTGGATGAAAATATAGACTAACAAATTCTTATGTGTAAAAATTTCAAGTAAAGGAAAAGTAAATCTATAACAGGTCCTTGAATCAGGACCCAATTAAAATGATCTAAGCAATGATGCATTTACCCAGTCAGTAGCCAGGACTACAGAAAGTTTGCCACACTATGAAAGACAGAAAAGGAACCAGATTATAAGAGCCAAGTAGGAGCCAAGGATTGGGGATACTCGTCTGTAAGTATTTTCAGAGTGAGTGAGTGTGTATACAAGGAAGGCCTACAACTTAACATATGTCAAACATCACAACCTTGAGTCCACCTTAATATATCCTGTGTGCTCTTTCGTGTGGCACTAATCAGGTTTAGCTTTGGTCTTCATTGCTCTTTTGTGTATATCTTGTCCTGGGATCAGACAGAATCATTAAGCAAAGTCCCATAATTCTTTAAAACAATTAGTGGCATCATTTTTATAATCTCAAGCTTTGGGGGCATGCATTAGCAAATGTATTTTAAACTTATATTGCTGCAATCAAAAAGTTAAAGAAAATCTTAATGCTGGTGACATGTGCTTCAAATATAAAAAAGGAGAGAAAAAATTAAAAACTGAAATAGTATATTGCATATGCAAGAAAAATATAATAAAAGAGTTTTTTTAAAAATTCAAAAATATAGCTTATAATCATTGACACACTATGTCAGCTAAGAAAATATAGAATACAAGGTTTCTCACCAAAAATGAGATCAATTTCTTCTTCATATCTGGCCATGATCCACCGTGAATTTCATAAGCTAACAGTTTTTTTTATAAAGAACAGTAGTATAAATATGTAGATATCAGTATCCCCAAAATTCTAAATAGCCCAATTAAGCATAATAGAAAACAAACACACTATCATATTTTACATGAGTTGCTGTATGGAATTTTTTAAAAGCCTATGAACTGGGGGATATTTTTCACAATTTTTACAAAAGTAATAAATCTTTCAACTTTGGTAAACAAATTTTAAAATAAAGTAAAACTTATTTTGGCTTTTGAACATCAAGAATTCTAGATATCATTCTGGTGGAAGTAAAGTGAGCTGAAGAGTTTAAAATAAGAGATGCTCCCTTTTTTGTTGTTTGGGAGGCTTTTTAGGGGTACAATATGCCCTGGGATTAACTGCCCAGCTTCCATTCACATTTTTATAAATGCAGGAGGTTGGGGGTTATAATTATATTTCACTTCAGCTACTAGAATGGGCCTTACCTCGTGGTAAGGGCAGGCAAAATGACCAGAGATTGTTAAGAAAAATTCTAAAAACCGTGTCTAAAGAACCCTTAAAATCGATTTGAGATATTTAGCTCATTAAATTTTCCAAAGGTAGTTATAGCAATTTTCTGATGGAGTTCATCTATCCTCTATGTGACAATTTACAAAGTCAAAAATAGAAAAGCTGTTTTTTATATGGGCCTACTCAATAATGTTTGTTCTGTGTGGTTATTGGGGAAAAGCAACAGAATTTAACAGTAGTTAAAACTCAGTACATTAAAATGATTCAGGATAACAGAATAGTATTGAATGCAGTAATATATGAACTTAAAATCACAAAGTTGTACCTTAAACGAAACAATCAGTAAAATGCAATAGAATACAGAGATTTTTATAAAACACGGTGTCTGAAATGCCTTAAAAATATAACTTCCAGTCTCTTCAAAGTTTCTTGGGTTTTTTTAATCCATTTAGATGCCTATTGACAGAAGGAAGAAGATTGGTAATGGTTAGGCAATAGGGGTTAAATGACCTGTCCAGGGCCACACCACCAGGAAGTGTCTGAGGTCAGATTTTTACCAAAGACCTCCCATCTCTAGGTCTGGCTCTCAATTCACTGAGCCACTGAGCCACTGAGCCGCTTCCCCATAGTGAGGAATCTCAAATTTGGCTGAAGAGTTGCAGGGAGCTGAATTTTTCCCCTGGCACGCAGGTGAAATAAATGAAAGAATCAATACAGTCAAAAGATATCCTCTTAAATACCCCATGCTTATAAGTTCCTGTTTGGAAAAGCCTCTTCCTTCTTTTCTTTGTTACTCCCTCTCTGTGATCCCCTGCCCCCAGTCCATGTGGAGGCTAATTGTAGTCTAAGGGAAAATTACCCCCTTTTTTTACCAGCTGGTTTTTGATCCTGAAGAAATTGGGTCTGCTGCCAGAAGCCTGGGTCCTGGATCTGGGCCTGGGGTGATGAGCCTTCTGGGTCAGAGGCCAGAGGTGTGGGAGTCAGCTGGGTCAGGTGAGTGAGAGAAAGACCAGGAGCAAGAGCCGCTGGGGTTGGGTTGCAGAAACAGCAGGCAGCAGCCAGGAGGGTGGGTGGCAATAGCCAAGAGCAAGAGCCAGAGCCAAAGCCAGAGCCAGAGCCAGGGAGGGCAGGGCCAAGATGAGTCAAGAGGCTTGCTAAAAAGCCTAGGAGAAATGCAGCTTTAAAAAAAATCTAGTAGCTTTAAAAGCTGAACTTAGTAACAGTAGAGAAAAGAATCAGAAGATTGAAGGTATTTCATCACAACCGATGTGGCTCACCAAAACTGTAGAAGTTAAAATTAGTTTCTCTGCTAAAGATATTATATTTTTAGAGGTTTATTAAAGATTAAGAAAATACAAAATAAGAAAGCATGTGTCTAGACCCAGAGAGCCCATTCATAATCATTCACTCTACATCTTGCCTGCCTGGTAGAGAGCCTCTTGTCCCTAGAAGCAGAAGCTGAGAGAGAGAGAGAGAGTAGAAGGTGGAGTCAGTTTAAATAACCCTCTCTGCTCCTGGCCCAGGTAAGGACCTCACCTGGGATTATGGGGAACTATGGGAGCTAACAAGGACCCCTGGGAATTGAAGTCCGGGGTTCAAATCTCCATTTTTACAACATGACCATGAGTCTGGCATATGAATACATAAGATACAATATTAATACATCAATCATACTTCCAAGATGCTAATATACCTGGTATGCTACATATATAATCCTCCGTTTCCTAGTGTATATAAGAGTGAAGTTCATGAGATGTTCTTCAGTTTTTTAGAAAAATTTCTCCCCCTTCTTGTTTATCTCATCCTTGGTGTATATCTTTTCCTCTGCCTTTTTCTCCCCTCTCTTTCAACCAACAGTATGCAAACAAACCACCCCTAGACCCTGTCTCTCTCTCTCTCTCTCTCTCTCTCTCCCTTCCTTACTTCCTTCTTTCCTTCCTTCCTTCCTTTCTGTCTTTTTTCCCTTAAGTTGGACTTTATTTCTTTTATTTTTTCTTTTTTTACAAATTTTCTTTTCTGTTATTTCAAATGTTTATAAAGCCAAATAATGTGAGCGTTTCCTATCTTTCTTTCTTTACTCCCTCTGTGACCCTAGAAACCAGTAAGATCCCAAAGGGCATTTTCTTCTTCCCCTATTAGGAAGCTAGCAATTTATATCATTTAACCCTTCCCATTGTTCAAATATTCTATTTTTATTTTTCTATGTTTCTCTTTTCTTCTCTGTTTGCAAAGAATCTACCTAGCTCTTAGCCTTCCATCAGTAATATTTGAAAATTTCCTGTTCTATTAAAGATCTAATTTTTTTTACCCTAAGAAATTATATTCAGCTTTTCATAATAACAAATAATAGGTCATAAGCCTTTGTACTTACCTTTTAGAATATAACTAAGATTTTCTCTTCTTTTTAACATTATCTTGACTGAAATTTGTTAGTACTTGCACTTTCTCACTTTGTTCTCATAGTCTTTTGACTTCATTCTACTTCTTGTTGATTCATAAGCTCTGAGTGTTCCACTCTATTTGTTATGCTGTTACTTTGTAAGGTTTTCCACCTTTCTTTTCTTTGTTATTTGTTCTAATTTTAAAAATAGAATTTTTAATAACTTTTTCAAAGTTTTTCTTCTACATATTTTTGACCTTATGATTTTCATCTAGGCAGCTTCTTGAACTTGTATGAGTGGTTCTCTTCTGGGTACGTATCTTGGACTTCTTTCAACCCATAGTAGTGTGTGTGTGTGTGTGTGTGTGTGTGTGTGTGTGTGTGTGTGTGTGTTTGATGCTTTGTTTTTCTCATTACTCATATCTCCAGGCTTAGTTTCCAGACTGAGATTTTGTGCCTTTGCTCTCTCTTGCTGTCTTAGATTGGACAGTAAGTCCTGCTTGGCCCCACCCCAATGATAGATGCTATTGCCTCTGACATTATATAGAGAGTATCTATGACTCATATAACCTACACTCTATGGAAATCTCTAATTTCTATCTCAGTCTCCTGAAGCTCAATACAGAATTTAGGCTCAACCTCTTGTCTATTTCTTGGAATTGGATCTACTGTTTCCATTCCTTGCTATGACTCCGACAAGCTCCAGCTAGATGTATCCAATGATATAGGTACCTCAGATGCTCTGCTGACCTTGTCTCCCACTATGCTCCTGTTTCTGTGCCCTGCTATGGCTCCACTGCTACGTGGGCTGTCTGAGAGACAAAAGGACTCTTTCTCCCACTGTGACTCCATCATCGACTGTCCGAGTGCTACACATCCTATCTTTGAGATCAGCATGTTGTGTTTGTATGGAGAGCCTGCTTCCTTTTCATGTTATTGCTTTTTTTGCTTCTCTTCTTACAAATTGCCATTCCTTTCCATTAATTTGCATTCCCAATCAGTTATCCTCTCTTTTATTTCTTTGGAGAGATTTACTACTAAAGATTCATGGTTCGCTATTCTGCTATTTATTTTTCCTGTGCAGGCCATGAATTTCTTTCTCATAATTCTGATTTCTCTTTTAAACCATTTGGGAACATTGTGCAGTGGTTCTATGTCCTCTTCGAAATCCACAAGATCCTCCACCTCTTAAAGTGTTTTTGAATGATTTTCCTTCATGATTCAGTATTTATCTAATGAAGCCTGAATTCTTTTACTAGATTTGGAGGCCATATTTCTTTCTGCTGCTAATGTCCTTTCTATTGGTGTATTGGCTCATGCTCAAGGTTTTTGAGTTTTCTTCTTCTTCTTCGTATCTCTGGTAATTTCAGGCTTTTTCCCCCAGTTGCTCATTTTCTAATTCTTTCTCCTTTGATGGAGGTTTGCTTGGAGGTTGGATCTCTAAAGTGCCTCCATTCTCTTCTACACTGGACAATTCACAAGTCATCAGCCTCTATCCTTGCCCAAGTGACTATGGCCAGGAGAGGGACAGAACTGTCCCCAGCCAATGGAGTGGGGAACTCACACAGCTCACACAGGTCCCCCCCTTCTTCCCTCTGTTCCTCATTTTTCTGGCCCAGCTGAACAGTGTTATCATACCACCATCACAACATAAATTCCTATCACTTGGAGTGGATCTCTGTGGCCCTGGGAGGAAGCAGAGGGTGTCAGAATGTGGGGTTGAGCCAGCCGTAAGTACTTCCCTGTTCTTCTACTCAGGTAGAACTCTATGACAGCACAGAATGCTGTTACACAAGTGTCACCGCTAGAACAAATTTCTGCCTCTCAGAGTTTGGATATCCTTGGGGAAAGAGGCAGAGGCAGAGGCATGGAGTTGAGTTTTATTGTAATTCTGCAGGTAGGCTTGTACAGCTTTGCTGCTGGGAGCATGATGGGTACTCGGGGAGAGTGTGATGGGAAAGCATTCATTCGGGTTAGGGAATATTGACTTTTTCTATTTTAAATAGAAACAGCAGCTAGGTGGCTCAGTGAATAAAGCTGTGGGTCTCAAATCAGGGAGATTTGAGTTCAAATCCAGCCTTAGACACTAACTCTAACTCTGCAACCCTGGACATATCGCTTACCCCTATTTGCCTCAGTTTCCTCATCTGTAAAATGAGCTAAAGAAGGAAATGGCAAACCACTCTAGTATTTTGCCAAGATAACCCCCTAAAGGATCACAGTCAGACATAACTGAGCAACAAAAAACTTGTTTTCCTTTGAATTCCCTCAATACCTCTGCATATCTGTTACCACCACACACATCAGTCCTGAACATCATTATACATACCTGACTTATTAAAACACTTTCAACAAATTTCACTGAAACTTACATTTTGTAACAAAGTCTCACATATTCATAGGTGTCTGTAAAAATAGTAAAAGTTCTATAGGGTCACAGAAGAAAAAAGGATGACATCTAAATGGAAGGAGACAGGAAAGACTACGGTAGCATCTTAATTATGATGAAAAGTGTCTAGAATTTTATTAGATAATGATTAAATTTTTGTTTTGTTTTAAATTCTGGAACCTGTGGCTTCTAAAGCCACCTTCAGAAAGTGGGAAACCATGGGGAAATGAACAGTAAAGTAGGACAGTTTCACACCCAGTCTTAAGAAAAGTGGATAAAGCTGGTGGGTCAGGAAAAAGAGTCCAATGTTTTTTCATCTCAAAGTGTGTTTGTTACAGTCAATCCTCAACATTCCCTTTAACTTCCACACTTTTCAGGCATTCCTGTGATTTTATTTGTAACCTCATTTTCACTTTTGGGTTGGCATTCATGGCTATGCAAAGTTAAAAAAAAGAGAGGCTCCAATTTGTGGGGTGGCTAGTATTCTACTGGGTGTTTCATTGAGTCTCATTTATCCTGTCATTGGAAAGAGCTCCCCTTATAGGCATTTTATATTTTCATTGTTTGCTCTTAAATCTTTACTTTTATGTTTCAATTTCAGCCCTCGAGTTTTATGCAAGTCCTTTAGGCTCTAAGTCCTAGCACACAAAGTCTAAGATGTGGCTTACTGAGCAAATAAAGGTGTTAGATCAACTTCATGCCAGAATGTCTCTAGCCACTATCAGCAATGATTTTGGCGTAAACAAATTTTGTTCTATCTGCAAAAAAAGAGGAAAGTATTCACAAAAATGTTTGCAAATCTGCTCCAGAAAATGCTAAAGTAATCTCTCAAATGTGAGATGAAGAAATGGAAAAGATGGAAAAATAGCTAAGTTAGAGGGTAAATGTGATGGTGGTCACCCCAGACCTCTTGAAGGGACACTTCTTCCATGCCCTAGTCGCCTGGCTTCGGCTCATTGCTGAGTGACACAGCTACTCGATCCACTGAGCCTCAGCTGGCCTAAGGTTCAGCTTTTCATACCAGACCAGTATAACTGCTGAGCAGAATGGGAGATTAGAGATGGCTAATGACCCTTTCCCCTTTTTTATCAGATTCTTCTGACATTGCAGATTTTGCCCTTCCGCATCCTGTACTCTACTTTGCATTTTATGAGTTATTACATGCTTTGGAAAAGTGCAATAATAAATGCTTTGTTATAAAGAATTGTATGCAGACAAATCTATTTTCAGCAATCTCTAGCAAAAAAAAAAAAGTAGCTTTTGGTGGTCATGGGAACCTAACCCATTCACCATTGATCCAATTTGGAGTTTTACTTTCATGGAATGCCCTCTCTACAAAAGTTGAAGACTGACTAATTTCCAATTGATCAATGAGCTGAGCGGCAAGCAAATCCTAGAACCAGAAATAATGTTTCAGACTCTGGCATTCGTATCTGAAGAAGAAGCCCCATGTGTAAGGTTATACAGTTTAGCAAAAAATCTATGACTTTTTACAATTTAGAACTGGAAAGGATTTTAGAGGTCCAGTCCACAACTCTTTTTTTTTTTAAAGATGAGAAAGCAAAATCTCAGAGAAGTTTAGTTACTTTCCCAGAGTCACACAGCTAGCAAGTATCTAGGATAAAATCAGAACCTGAGTTCAAGTCTGGTCTTTTATCCAAATACAAAGTAATTAAACAATACAATCTGAGAGATTGTGATTGGCAGCACATGCCACCATACCCTATTGTAATTTGCTGTATATAGTCATAGATTTTCCCCCTCTCTACAATGACTTCCCCCCCCCCCCCCCCCCCGTCTAATTGGAGGTCTTTTTTTTTTTTAATTTGGTCAATTTCAAACATTATTCCTTGGTTACAAAAATCATACTCCATTCCTCCCTCGCCTTCCCCCACCCCTCCCATAGCCAATGCGCAATTTCATTGGGTATCACATGTGTCCTTGACCAGAACCTATTTCCATGTTATTGGTGTTTGCATTAGGATGATCATTTAGAGTCTCCATCCCCAATCATATCCCCTCGACCCATGTAATCAAGCAGTTGTTTTTCTTCTTCGGTGTTTTTCTTCTGTGTTTCTACTCCCACAGTTCTTCCTCTGAATGTGGATAGTGTTCTTTCTCATAGATCCCTTCAAGTTGTTCGCATCACTGCATTGGAGAAGTCCATTACATTTGATTGTACCACAGTGTGTCAGTCTCTAATTTTAAGGTGCTCCTTCCCTTTGCACAGATGCCAGCAGACCACTCTGGGTCCCCATTTCACACCTTAGAAATCAGTGTCATTTTTAACTCATTTTATTTGCTTTAGGGAGAAAGATGATCATAATTGACTTGTACTACCTGGCCCCATTACCATTAAGATTCTAATGTCTTTCCCAGCTTCTAGGGAGCCACAAAAGGACTAAATACTCACACCATAGACGAGTACATTTACTAAATGGAATTAAAATGAAAAGACAGCAAAAGGTCCTAAAATTATCTCACTTCCCAGCAGCTATGACTAGGAATGAAGACCTGAATCATTTGCACCTTTACTTTCCCCAAGGGAACAGATTCATCCAGAGCCTTTCTTGCCAAGGAGGACTAATAAGCATTCCCTCAGGATAAAAGTCACAAAAGGGGGAAAAGGAATCATTATTTCCAAATGGTAACTCCATCCTAATTGTAGCTGTTAACATCACTTTCTTCTTGGTCAATCACCAGGTGAAACCAGGAGTCTGAAGATGCCTGTGATGTCTCTGTAAACGGTTCTGATAAATGATCCTGGGTTGGTTCTCAGGCAGGTTTTCTGCACATTATTCCAGCTGAAGACTCAAAATTCTTTCAAGTTTAAACTTCTATATCATTTGAGACAAAGAGCCAAAATCATACCAAGGAGACCCTCTCCCATTAGGTATAGTTCCAGTAAAGTGCTGATATTTTTTAAAATTAAAATTTACTAATTTATTAAAAAACTTAAATTTTAACAATATGGTACTGGCTAAGAGACAGAAAGGAGGATCAGTGGAATAGACTTGGGCTAAGTGGCCTTAGCAAGAAGGTCTATGATAAGCCCAAAGATCCCAGCTTTTGGGACCAAAATCCACTATTTGACAAAAACCGCTGGGAAAATTGTAAGACAGTATGGTAGAGATTGGGCTTGGATCAACATCTCACACCCTACACCAAGAAAAACTCAGAATGGGTGAATGACTTGAATATAAAGAAGGAAACTATAAGCAAATTAGGTGAACACAGAATAATGTACATGTCAGATCGTTGGGAAAGGAAAGATTTTAAAACCAAGCAAGAGTTAGGAAAAATTACAAAATTTAAAATAAATTATTTTGATTACATTAAATTAAAAAGGTTTTATACAAACAAATCCAATGCAATAAAAATTAGAAGGGAAGCAACAAATTGGGGAATGGCTGAATAAATTGTGGTAGCTGTTGGTGATGGAATACTATTGTGCTCAAAGGAATAATGAACTGGAGGAATTCCACATGAACTGAAATGACCTCCAGGAATTGATCCAGAGTGAGAGGAGCAAAACCAGGAAAACAGTATACACAGAGACTGATACATTGTGGTACAATCGAATGTAATGAACTTCTCTATGAGTAGCATTGCAATGCTCCAGGACAGTTCTGAGGGATTTATGAGAAAGAAGCTATCCACATTCAGAGGAAGAATTATGGGAGCAGAAACACAGAAGAAAAACAACTGCTTGATCACGTGGGTCAATGGGGATATGATTGGGGATGTAGACTCTAAACAATCACCCTAGTGCAAATATCAATAATGTGGAAATAGGTCTTGATCAATGACACAAGTAAAACCCAGTGGAATTGCGCATTGGCTACAGGAAGGAGGGGAAGGAAAGAACATGAATCATGTAACAATGGAAAAATTTTCTTAAATTTTTTTTAAACTTAAAATTTTTTTAAATTTAAATTCTCTAGTAATGGGTTGGGAATTTGGGACTGAGAAATGGGAATCAGGAGCAGAGAAGAAGGATGGTGATTAAAGTTTTTAACCCTAATGATAGCATTCTAGCAAGAAGCTTAAGGGGGTATAAGAATGAGAAGGGTGTCAGCCATACCAGTCAAACAGGTTTTCACTGGCTCAAACCCAAGAAATTTCCTAAGATTTCAGGCGGCAGAACTGGCATCAGTCTACATGGATGGAGTTACCCATACCAAATTAAATCAAAAGTCCAATTTCCCAACTGAACAGACATACACACACCAAAAGGGGGGTGGGGTGGGGAGGGGAAGATCCCATAAGTTTTTGTCTATTATTTCATCTTGCTGACATTGTGGTCTTAGACACTCTACTAAAATATTTAAACAGAATGTAGCCCTAGTACATGCTAGAGTGCTGTATTTATGCCAGGAGACAGAAACAACTGACTTAAAAAGAAGCCTCAGATGCTTTGTGACCTTGAGAGGGTCACTCAATCTTGGCCTGTTTGTTTCACCATCAATAAAATGGGAATATTATCAACTACCTTACAGGGTTATTTTAAGGATCAAATGAGATAATACATGTAAAGTACTTTGCAAATCTTAAAGTGCTATATTCTAGATTATTATTATCATCAAAAATCTTTTTCTGTGTTAAATTTGGTCTAACTCATCATTTCACATTATAAGGAAACAGAGGTCCAAAGAAGTAAGGCTGTTAACCCAAGATCATATACCTCATTAAGTGGCAGGATCTGTATTTTTAGGTCTTGGGTGTTTTCTTGTTGAATAATGTTCTTTCTGCATTTCACCGTACATCTAACAAATAATACTACCTTCAAGTTGCCTTCAAATAAAAGTTAGCTGATCATTTGTTAGAAAAAAAATTATACTAAATGATCCCTGATTATTAATTACATCTAAAATCTGACTATTTCATTCTTCATCACTTGGACACTAAGTTTCAGCCTCATAGATGTAGCTCCTGTCCCAAAACCAATTGGTATGGGATTCTCAACTGATTGATGGAGATGAAAGCCTGACCTCACAAGAGGCAGAATGGAATTGATGAGGGATGTTGGGGTTCAAGCTTTCACCAGTCCCCTTTTAGTCCCTTTTGGGGATTTACCAACCTTTGAGGCTTCTTCACGATGAGTCACTCTAGGTTCTCCTGGTTCCAGTGTCAAGAGAAAAGATGGAGAAAGCCAATTTGACTTCAGATTGATGGGAAGGCATGGGAGGAGCAGGCAGTCTCCATCATGTCCCTTCAGGGAATTTCCTCTTAAGTGAGATCTAGGACCCTCTCTTGGTGGAGCCAAGTCATCTTGACCTCAATGAGAGAATTCCTTTACTCCATATTGTCCAATCTATATTCTTCTATGTGTATCTTCTCTGTTTTGTTATTATGATTTGGATAATTGGGTTTCTTTGCTATTCTATGTGTGTTCATTGTAGAACTGGTACTATATTCAATAAGGGGTCAATCCTTGGATAAAGAGCTTGTTGTCCTCCTCTACACAACATAGTAAAACAAAGAAAAGTTAGTTTGAACCTAATAATAATCCCTAGATATAACTCTAACCTGGTACACCTCTCTTTGTGGAGAACAAAATGGCCTCTGGCCCCAAATTCCTGCTTCCCTTCCTGGCAGAAATAAAAGTCAACCTTGGAGAAGGATGGGGGAGAAGAAGCTAGAGATACTTATTTAGGCTTCCTTCAAGCCACACAAGTCATAGATGGGCCCCTCTAGATGTGGGGCTCACTCTCTCCTTATATGGGCATTACGCTCAAGAACCAATTCATTAATTTATAGTTGACATTTGTAAATTCAATAAGCATTTTACCATACCAATACAAGACCAACACCTAGTGGTAGAAAGTCAAGTTGTCCAGTAACTACATGTAGACAAATCCTCTCCTTCCACTGATCACCTTCACCAATGGGGTTAACTACTGTCCCCCACCCTTCATGTTACCCTTTTATAACTTTTTCCCATTTGAGGATGTACATTTGATATGTTCTTTAGTCTGATTTCACTTGTTTCAAAATGCTGGAAGCAGGGAAGTATGGTGTGATTTTCTCTGGCTTCTTCTGCACCCCTCCAAGAACAGTTTCAGAAGGGATCCCTCAATCAGTAATCCTCTAACCTCTCTCCTGTAGAAAATACTTTATTATATATGGTTCAGAAAACTTATTAAACTGTTTAAATCTAATTGGAGATTGTTTGAACCCAGAATATCATCCTGACCTCAGTAACTCTCCAGGAATGCTGGTGAAGGCTACAAGGAATTCTGGGTTCTCCCAAGTCCTGGGACATTCTTGTTTTGGTGTCTACACCCAGGTCTTGTTTTGGTTCCACCTAAGCTCATGTTTGGGGTTCTCCTTGTTTTCAGCTTTGCTCACATTTTTTAAACCTTTACCTTATTCAGTACTGAATATTGATTCCAAGGCAGAAAATGGGGGGATAAAAAACCTTCCCAGGGTCACACAGCTAGTAAATGTATAAAGTCAAATTTGAACCCAGGACCTTATACCTCCAGGTCTAACTATCCACCGAGAAACCTAGCTGCTCCAATTTTATCCCCATTTTATTGAAAGTTTATATTTATTCATATTCTTCTCAATCTACCATGCCATCACATGCCCAAAGCAGTTTTGTTTTTTAAATCCTTACTTTCCATTTATTATTGGTTTCCAGGCAGAAGAGCAGTAAAAGATAGGCAATGGGAGTTAAGTTAAACCCAGGGTCACATAACTAGGAAGTGTATGTAAGGTAAAAGGTCAGATTTAAACCCAAATTCTCCTGTCTCTAGGCTTGGGTCTCAATCCACTTAGCCACCTAGTTGCCCATCGCCCCAAACTAGTTTCTGATGCCTAATATGACATTTCCATTTGTCTTCACTTGATGGTGGTGGTGGTATGTTTCCTAGTTCTGAAAAAAAAAATTTTTTTAAGTGGGGAAAAGGAGTTATTAGACCTGTGGTATAGGCAACTCCCAGTATGGAAAATCTTTCTACCAATGCAGCTCTATCACCTCATTCCCTCTCTCCACCTATCCAATCATCAGTCCAATCTTACCATTTCTATCTTCACAGCATCTGATTCCTTCTTTCGATTCAAAGAGCTATCCCCTAAGTTCAGGTCTTCAGTACCTCTTATCTAGATTATGACAACACCCTTGATTTTTATAGGTACTCGTCTGAAAGTCTTCTCCAAAGTTACCGACGATGTGGAAAGTGGTGCTAAGGAAGGTGGGTGGAAAATGGGACAGGGGTTGTAGCTAAATTGCCCCTCCCTTAAAATATTAATGTGTAGATGCAGTTTGTGTCAACTAACTACAAATTTAGTTTGAATTTAAAGCATTTGGAGGAACAATATGTCTTGATAGTTTTTTAATGTATTTACAAAAGTAGAGTTGGCAAAAATGGGACACAGGGGCGCCCTTAACTGTAATGAAATTGGGATAACCTAAGTATTTGTTTAATGTGGTTCTTTATCCACTCTTGAAAGAAGCAACTAAAGATTACCTCTTGGTTTCTAAGTAAACTTTTTTAGCTTAGATACATGGCAAAATCATAGAATCACAGAGCTAGATCTGGAAAGTACCATACAACATCTAGTACAACCCCCTATGAAGATTAAAATTAACTTTCCCCAATGGTGAAGATTAAAATTGTAGCCCCTGCCTATTTTTAGATTTTAATCACCAAAAGTGTAAACATCCCACTTAATCATGAAGTGGGAGGTCTGTGACCCACATGTGAGATAGTGGGTAACAAATTAGAATTGACTAACTGCCTTCTGGGCAGTCCTAGAGCAGAGCATCAGCTGTGATTGGTAGACATAAAATTAGGGTAAGACACAGGAAGTGACGCAAGAGAAAATGTCTTTAAAAGGAAGTAACAACTTCCTGAAGGAGTTCAATTCTTCATGCTTTCGAATGGAGGCTGGTTAAGAGAGGCAGAAGGATCTGCTGACTGGACCTGAAACCCTGTTCCTTTAGACCGACACATGGCAAGTGAAAAGCTGACTCTTAACTGCTGGATATTCAGAAGAGACTAACCTCAGGAGAGACCTATCCTTTTGGGAGAGATTCCCTGTATCCCTAGGGCCAAGGCCCCTCTGGTTAAGAACTAACTCTCCCTGCCCAGGGGCCAGGAGTAAATTACTTCGTATTTAGGCTAGATATCTTGCCTTATTCTCTCTCTGATTTCTTACTTCACTCTTTCTACATTTTGTAGATAAATTGAAAATAAAATCTCTTTGGAATTGATTAAATTCCTGGTGACCAAACTCTTAAATAATCAAGTGCAATCCTTTTAAAATTAACCCCATTTCCCCCTTACACCCATCATTTGGTAAATGAGGAAAGTGAGGCTCAGAGGTTAATAATTTCCCTACACAGGTAATAAGTAGTGGAGGCAGGTTCAAGTTTAGTTCTGTGCTTTGTTTAAAATAAGTGTATATTGAAATGATTATTTTAATTAGAAAATCTTATACTGTTTTGAATCTGCCATTTTGGACAAAAACACATAAATACATAGAAATTGAATGAATTTCTATTTAAATTAGGACTGCAACCAAAGATTTCTAGTGAGATAGTGTATATTTTTAATACCTATCATAATGTCAACTTCAAAGTTTTGCTTTTTATTTTTTTAAAGTTCTATTGTGGCTGATGAAAAAAATATGAGTTCAGCTTAACTTTTGTAGATAAGTCTCTAATGTTCAAATAAAAGATTGAGATGGGGTCAAATAAAATATTTTTCCTATTCGAATTTTAAAAGAATCTTACTTCTTCATTAGATGCCTCAGAAGATGCCAAAATATGTAGTGCAAGTAATATAAATGCTTTCTCCCCTCCTTTGTGATTTCCTCTGAATGTTTGTGTTTGGTGTTTGCCACACTTTAAAAAATATCTACATTTCCTTGCTTTTTCCCTCCTAAATTAGTTCTCTCATCTTGGACTTAACAATCCCCAGCATCTCTTAGATAGTTTGTCCTTTTGAATTTTCCTTCAAAACATCTCATGAACAACCCTTCCACATTCATGCTGCCATAGCCTTAGACAGGATGATAATCGCATAAGGCGTATATTCAATTCAATAAAATATTAAGTACTTTTTAATATATGGGACACTGTGCTACTTACTGAGAGATATAAAAATATAAGAGGAAGGATGTTGCCTTTGTGCCTGATGTTTAAAATCTAGAATGAGTAAACAACATATTTTTAAACTATCATTTTAAATGACATGAGAGATATAATTTGTACTAAACAAAATTAATGCAGCAGCTTTATAGTCATCCTCTCCATGATTGCATATTCTTTCCGATGTCTATTTTTGGGGTTGCTTTTGAAATTTTTGAATTTTAGATATCTAGGAACGTTTTGCATTTAGAATTTGATATGCAAATATAATTTTTCCCCGTGGTAAAGGTTTGTGGGGACAGCGTTATTATGCAGGAGAGAGAGGAAGGGACTATTAGAAGCAGATGATGAAAGAAATCAGCAGATCATTTTGCTTTGACTCAAAAATTACCTTGTTATAGCTAAGGGGAAACTGTCAACTACCACAAAAAGTAAGTAAACAAGTATATTAGGCATTATTTAGAAAAGATAGTTTAAGGCATCCATCTTTCTGATCACTAGTGGTGGTCATATAAGTGTTTAGCAATGCCAGGCATGAAAGCAAAATCTCATTATCTCTCCCTGGTACGCAGATAATGACTGAGGCCAAAAGTGTTATGATAATATCTGACTTTTATTGCTAATAACTAAGAAAGAATTCTCTGTTAAAAAAATAATAACTAAGCCAGAGACATAATCAGTTGAGTATAAAATACGATTCATTTATACACAGTTGCTGTCTATATATAATTTCAGCCAGTAAGTCATGAAGTTCTTTCTCTCACTTCCTTGAAGTCCCTGCTAGGAATTTCTGTCTTTTACAGATCCAGTTTTACTTTTTGCTTTAAAAGTCTAAAACATACACGATTTCCGTGATCTGAGTCCTGTCTTCACTGCCTGGTGCAGATTGCTTTCTCTGTCTTAAGATGAGCATCCTGCATTGCTATGGCCAAATTAAGTTCTTTGGTGGCCAACTGATTGGTGAGCACCCTTTCCCAACAGAGCTGGGAATCTCTCCCCTAGCTCACGTGTTTAAAGTAGAGACAACCATAACTTGTGTGCCATCGCCCTCCTGAACCAAGGGGCCCCTTGGGACCACAGTGAAGCATGTGGGTTACAGAACTTAAGTGCAGACTTTCCAAAAGCATCAGAGAAAATAAGAAAAAAGCCACGGTCATAAGCATAATGGGCAGAGTGTACAATATAGATACAAACAGGAAATGGCAAACCACTCTAGTATCATTGCCAGGAAAACCCCACAGACAGTACTGTCATGCAGCGGTCCACGGGGAATTGGCCACAATTGAAGGACAACAATGGTCACACTAAGAAAATTCACAATCCCTGGGGGTAGGGGTGAGGAGAGGAGAGGAGAGAGGAGAGGAGAGGAGAGGAGAGGAGAGGAGAGGAGAGGAGAGGAGAGGAGAGGAGAGGAGAGGAGAGGAGGAGAGATCTATCTGTAGGTCTCTGCAAAGAAACAGGGAATTCTATCAAGGCACCAATCCTTGGAGCCCATTAAAGACTCCATGAAGGGAGAAAAGAACTTGCAGTTAACAAGATCTACTTTACCTCTTTCCAGGGCTATGCTGTGAGCATTCACTACTGGCTCATGAAACCTGATTGTTAGATTTTCAGTTTGAGCATCATACCTTGGAAACTGGCAAACTCTCAGCCTACAAATCAGAGCTTGGTATTGATTGGAAGACAGAAGGTAAGGGTTTAAAAAGAAAAAAAAACCGAAACTCTAGGCTATTCCTGGAAAAGGTAAAAGTCAGTAAAGGAGTATAAATGAGATGTCTTGAGGACAAACCTGAGACTGCAAATGAAAGTGTGGCAGGGGCAGGATTTGAACTCATGTCTTCTGATTATGTTTGCTACTATACATCCACCATACCAGGCTGCCTGACTAAGACAATCAAGAACCTTTCAGCTTGAAGAATATGCAAAAAAAGATTTCATAAACATGTTAAAGAATTTATTAGCACATTTAAATAAACTTTTAAATAATAAGATACGGTTACTATAATATATATACCCAACAGATGCTCTCTTTCTGTAGATCTGCTCATTTTTATGTGATGATGCTGATCATTTTGTTCCTTCCTCCTCCTCCTCCTCATTTAAACCTGGGAAACAAATGTGAAACATATTTTAATTTGAAACAATTTAAATTCTTAAATTCCTTAGCAAGTCTCAAGTGATGATAAGCATGAAGTGGTATGTACAGTATATTTTAAAAGACAGAAAAGGAATATATGTTAGTTATGTTCCTCAGTACCACCTTCTAAGGACAGCTTAAATTTTAATTCATTTCAAGACATATGGCATTCCCAAATATTAGGTGCTGATGACATAAAAACCAAAACAAAGAGCCCCTACTCATTAAGTTAAAGAACTTAAATTTTCCAAAAGAAAGAGTTCAAGGTAGAAAAATACACAAGAATTATCCATTTTTCTAAATACACATCTTTGTGGTAATAGTAGTATTTGCAAGGGTCCCTACCATGGTGAGACAAGGCTAATTTTCCCCCTAAGTGGCAAGGATATTGTCCTTGAGAATTCCTCATTGGTCTAAGAGCCTAGGCTACAAGCCATGGACCATGCTTTCAAATTATTTAAGAGTATATAAAAAGGTCTAGAGTGATGATGGCGAACCTTTTAGAGACAGAGTGCTGGCCCCTCCCACCCTGACTGAGGTGCCATGCCCTTCCCCACAATGTGCTGAGTATTACCCACCCCCCCCTTACCCCACATTGGGGAGGAAGCTCTTCCCTTGGGCTGCTGGGCAGAGGGGTGGGGGATGTGAAAAAATGTCATCAGGCATGGTGGAGAGGGAGAGGGGAACAGGTCCACCTAAGTCCCTCTGCCTTTCTAGTAAAGAACTGGGGAGCAGGGATGGGGAGGGCAGCATATGCTCAGCATCCCATCTTTGGCATCTATGCCATAGGTTTGCCATCACTGGTCTAGAGGTTGGAGGGCACTAGTCATTGATATGGCCCTCCAATTACCTAAAGTATGGTAGAATCAAGATGGCAGAAGGAGAGGTAACTTCCTCAGATCACACCACTCTGGAAGCACCAAAAACTTACAGACTTATAAAATCCATGGCACCTGTACAGAAATACACTCAACCCTGTTCTATATCCAAAATTGTGCCCCCTATCTTTTTCTCTTACATACTTGATTTCTCCAGTTCTGTTGAGGGCACCATTATCTTCCCAGTTACCTAAGTCTATGTAACCTTAGGGCAGCCTCAAATATTTGCTCTCCCTCATCATCTATATTCAAGTGGTTGCCAAGTTTTGTCAATTTGACCTTAAAACATTTTTCAAATCTTTATCCTTCACTCCACTCTCACTGGTTTAGCACTAGATCAAACTTTCATCATTTTGAGGATAAATTGGAAGTAATCTCAGAGGGAAGGCACTAGTATGGGGAGAAACCAGGACAGGGTTTGGTTTGAGGGGAGTTTTTTGGTTTGGTTTGGTTTTTTGGTAGAAGCTGGTATTTTAGCAAAGACTCAAAGGAATCCTGGGCAGCCAGGAAGTGGAGGAAGGGACCACATGCATCCTCAGCACGAGAGGCAAGTATATGGTCTTGTCTTTAAGATGTTCTCCTCTCTAGTTCATCTTTCCTAGAACACATATCTGGCCCAGTCACTCCCTTGTCCAGAAACTTCTGATAGCTTAACTCTACCTCTATGGACAGTGGGGTGGGAACTGAACAGAAGCACAGCCCAGTTCTGACAGCTCCACCATCCATTATCATACACTGAGTCCCATCCTTTCCCATCCCACTGAAGTCCTTGTCTCAGGCTCTCTCCCCAGAGTCACTTGTAAGTCACATGTCCTCCTGTCCCCTTGTTTATCAAGTATTCAGATCCCTTGTAAAACCAATAAAAATTCCACTTTTTGTCACTTTAGGGAGGAAGACTCCCACTGGGGAGCTGCCTCCTAGCCATCAATCTCCCTAGTAAAGCTTTATTAATTAAACCATTATTAATTAATTTTTAAAGGCCATTGTTCCATGGCAGATAGGATCAGCTGCAGTCAGTTCCTTAGCCTAGCATTTAAGACATTCCATAATGTAGTTCCATCCTACATTGCCAGCTTTATTTCATGTCACTTTCCTTCAAACATGCTCTGTTCTCACAAAACTACACTGTGACTAGCTATAACTCAGTCTTGTCCCATCATCTGTCCACATGCCACATGTGCAGGCACTTTTCCTGATATGCTTCGTCTGGGAGCCTAATGGTATTTGCTACTTTTAACTCCCTGAAGGGAGCAGTTTTCTCTGCTTTAGCTCTCTGGGGGAATTAGGGACAATGAGCTTCTCTGAAGGTGTAATCTCCTCTGAGGGACCAGGCTGTTTTCTGGCTGCAGCTAGCATCCAATCTGAGGCAGATGTGTCCCTGAAGGACACAAGGGAAAGGAAGATGGCCAAGTGGGTTGTAAGGATAAGTTTAGGGTTGTGAACTAATCTAAATTAATTTGGTCGCCAGAGAAAATCCCAAATAAAATACCCAAGTCAGTTGGAAATTTATGGTGATTTTAATTAACATGGAGGGAAAGAATTAAGGAGAAGAGAGAGAAAGAGGGTATAGGATTTCTCCCACCTGGCCTGTGCCAGAGGGAGTTCAAAGACCTCCTCCATGAAGTCTTTGAAGAAGATTAGAGGCTTTTCTAAGAGGATAGTGTTTGGAAGGTAAAGGAGAAAAGAATCAGCCTAAACTCCAAAAGAACTCAGTGAAGATGCCTCAACTGAACTAGGCTACTAAGCTTCTCCCAGTATAGTATCAAGGAAAACTCACTGCCAACCCTGGACAATAGCTGCCACCATGCCAAGATGACAAAATGCTCAGCAAGCTGCCACCAGGGCCACCTCTCTGTGGAAAGAGACCGGAGCAAGGAAGTGATGTGAAATATATAGATGGTTTTTACATCACTTTCCTGCATCTCACATGTAGCAATGGTAGCTTAAGCTTGACTTAGGACAGCCCAGAGGGTGTGCCAGTTGTTTCTGATTTGTCATTTGCTAGCTCATGTCTGTCATAGGCCATCCTCCTAAATACTTAATCCTTAAGTAGGGGTGTAGACATTCCTGTTTTTGTTAGACTAGGTAGGGTGAAGTAATCTAAAGTTCACAGGGTGGAGTGAAAGGGACAACTATATGGCAAGAAGAATGAGGCAACTCTTTTATCCAGCCATATCACTGCTGGGTTTATACCCCAAAGCGATCATAGGCAAAAAGACTTGTACAAAAATATTTGTAGCCACACTCTTCATGGTGGCAAAACATTGGAAAATGAGGGAAAAACCTTCAGTTGGGGAATGGCTGAACAAATTGTGGTATCTGATGGTGATGGGATACTATTGTGCTCAAAAGAATAATGAACTGAAGGAATTCCATGTGAACTTGAACAACCTCCAGGAATTGATGCCGAGTGAAAGGAGCAGAGCCAGGAGAACATTGTACACAGAGACTGATACACTGTGGTATAATCGAATGTAATGGACTTCTCTATTAGTAGCAATGCAATGATCCAGGACAATTCTGAGGGATTTATGAGAAAGAACACTATCTACATTCAGAGAAAGAACTGTGGGAGTAGAAACACAGAGGAAAAATTACTTGATCACATGGGTCTGGGAAAGTAGACTCTAAATGATCACCCCAGTGCAAATATCAATAATGTGGAAATAGGTCTTGATCAATGACACAAGTAAAACCCAGTGGAATTGTGGTCAGTTATGGGAGTGGGGGGGAGGAGGTGAGGGAAAGAACATGATTCTTGCAACAATGGAAAAATATTCTAAATTAATTAAAAATTTTCAATTAAACAAAGGAATAAGGCAACTGATTAGTGAATACTATCCCTTGACTTGATTCCTGTTATAATTAGAATTCTCTGGACACTGTACTAAATTTTATAATTATTATTTATCATATAGTCAAAAGTGGGCCAGAGAGAGAGAAGCATTAGCCATGTATCTGACCAGTTCCTTCAGTTATGCTCAGCCAGCAGGTTGAGCCAACCCAGAGCCAGACTGCAACTTCTTGAGTTTCTGGTTCCAGGGGGAAAGCCCCTATATTTCCTGTCCCCTCCATCAATTTATGTTCTTTGTGCTCTCCTTTTCCTGAATCTGATTAGAAGACTAAGACCTCAATCAGAGCAAGAAGTGAGTCTTCTGAAAGCCAAGAGCAACATGTGGCAATTGTGAATTTTAGATTTACTCCACCCTGCTTAGTCTTTAGAATTCTAGCAACCAGGAATGTCTACACCCCCACTTAAGGATTAAGTATTTAGGAGGATGGCCTATGACTGACATGTGCTAGCAAGTGACAAATCAGATACAACTGGCAGATCCCCAGGGCTATCCTAAGCCAAGCTTAAGCGACCATTGGTACATGTGAGACACAGGAAGTGATGTAAAGAACTGCCTATATATTTCATGTCACTTCCTATCTTGGGTCTCTCTGGACGGCTTTGGGAGTTTGGGCGGACATGGCCCTGGAACTCGAGCCTGGAGGAGCTCCTCAGACTGCTTCCTTTTAGATGGTCATGTGGTGAGTGATAAGACTGACTCCCCTTTCCCTTGGCTTTCTGGAGAGGCCCCTTGGTCAAGGCCTCTGAACTCTTGCTTGGCTCAGACTGGGCCAGAGCAGTCCAATTCCCTTCTCCTGTCTCTCTTCTTCTTAATTTATTCTTTCTATTTTAATTAAACCACCATCAGATCCTGGGTTCAAATTTGTCTCAGATATTTCCTAGCTGTGTGACCCTGAGTAAACAATTTCTTTTCTTAAGGGTCAATTGTGATCTGCAAAAAAAATGCAGCGAAACATTTTTCAAAAATAATTTTGATACCCATACTTGATTTAGTCAGTGTTTATTCATTTCATGGTGATTTAATAAGTACTGGTGATTATATTAGTGAGTTAAGCAAAAGAGGATTAAGTTGGAGCTAGTTATGTTACTTAATACTATAGGAATAAAAGTTATATGGGTTAGAATTAACTAACTCATCAGGTATTGGTGACATTTTTCATGTATAAATGATTATGTTAATTGTATTCAATCTACTAGATTCATACTATATTAGACTTATATAAGGATTTATATCTAAGATTGTGCTTCCTAAGGTTAAAATGCCTGAAATAAGGTTGATATGCTTTAGCAATACCTCTCATGCCTATGGATCACAACCACCACTCCTAAGTGACCTTTCTTTAAAAAGAAAACTTCCCAAGAACACCCCCATCACAATACTCTTGAACCCTGGGATATTGCTGACAAAATCCCTGCTGATATGGCCAGATGGCTTGCAAAAGGATCTCATGACCCACCCATGGAAAGTCTTATGCTAGGTTATTAGTAATTGATGATCAGTGAAAAGGCCTGCTGAGAAAATAGTCGTGGTTGATGGACATTGCCTTAGCCAATCATAGAGTTCCCCTGCTCCTGAAGATGACCAATCATGAACCTTCCAAATGCTATAACCACCTCCACCCCAGAACCCTAACTAGGGGAAAAGGATTCCTTGACCATGAGGAAGGTCTTCTATCTTAATTGATTTGAGGGAGAGGAGCCAAGATGGCGGCTTAGGAGCACCTAAGGCCCAAACCTCTCCAACAATCCTTCCAAAGCATTATTTATATCAAGCTTCAAAGAAAAAGGAAATCCAAATCCAACAAGAAGTCACAAGACTTTCCTACTAAAAACAACTTGAAAGGTAGGTATAGTGTATCTATTTTCATGGGAAAAGGGAGAGACAGGATGGTTGAGCACCCTCCCCCATCCAGCACCAGGCTGATTGTATGAGACCCAGGCAGAGATTACAGCTGCAAGAGTTCACCTCTGATCCACTACACATGGTCCAGGGCTCTGACAAAGATTAACAGGGAGGAACTGAGGGGAGCCACCTAGATAGACACTCTTGGCTCACTGGCTACAGTGAAAAATTTACCTCAGGGCAGGCCAGCTCAGCAGGTTAGCTCAACTGACTGAATCCAGTATACCAAGCAAAGGATTGAGAAAAGAGAAAATTTGACCTCAGGGCATAATAGTTCAACTACTCTGGTTCAATAAATAAACAGAAGGGCAAGTTAATATAGCTCAAAGGGCAGGGAGAAAAAAAGTAAATAAAATGAGTAAACAAGAGGAAGAAAAGCTACAATTGAAAGCTTCTATGAGAGTAAGGACCAAAGAACAGAACCAATAGACAAAGACAAAATCCAGGAAAAAAACAAGCAAAACCTCAAAAGAACCCAGGGAATTGAATGCAATTTATGGGGGGAGGGGGGATCTCAAAAAGGAATTTAAAAATCAAATAAGACAGGTTGAAGAAAAATAGCAAAAGGAAAATAGTAGCCTGAAAAGCAAAATAGTTCATCTGGAAATAGAGGCACAGGCATGGAAAGCCAGAATTGACCTGCTGGAAAATGATACAAAAAAAAATGGAACAAGAGAAGAATGATTTGAAAGGAAGAATGGGCCAAAAGGAAAAGGAGAATCGAAAGGTTGTGGAAGAAATTCTGGAAGGTTGTGAAAGAAGAACTGGGCAATTAGAAGCTGATGACTTTATGAGACAAAATCAAAAGAATGAAAAAATTGAAGATAATATGAGACACCTTATTGGAGGAAACCACTGACCTGGAAAATAGATCCAGGAGAGACAATTTAAGAATTATTGAATTACCCAAAAATCATGACAAAAAAAAAAAAGTCCAGACATCATACTATAAAGAACTGCCTTGAAATTCTTGAACATGAGGATAAAATAGAGATTAAAAGAATTCACGGATCATCTCTGGCATTAAATCACCAATTAGCAACTCCCAGGAATCTTATTAGCCAAGCTCAAGAACTTCCAGGCCAAAAAGATACTGCAAGCTTCCAGAAAGAAACAATTCAGATATCATGGAGCCCCAATTAGGATTACACAAGGTCTGGCAGCATCTAAACTAAAGGACTGGAAGGCATGGAATATGATTCCAAAGGCAAGGGAACTGGGTCTACAACCAAGAATCAAAGACCCAGAAAAACTAACTATATTCTTTCAATGGAAAGTATGATTCTTTAATAAAACAAAAGATTTCCAAGCATTCCTAAAGAAAAAAAAAAGACCAGTCCTAAACAGAAAATGTGATGCCCAAATACAGAATTCAAGAGAAATATAAAAAGGTAAATAAGAGAAAAAATTTAAGGGCTTCAATAAGGTCAAATGGTATATATTTCTATATGGAAAGTAGCTAGAATAAGTAGACATAGAGGGCACAGTGGTAAGCTATTTAGGATGATATGTCAAAAAATATATCTTAATTAATTTGAGACCACTAAACTCCTTAATACATTTATCATGCCTCAGTTCATTTGCCTTTTGTTGCAGATTGAATTTTTTTGCTCTGTCAGTATTGTATGCTTAAAAAATTTTTTCATTTTAACATCATAATATTAAGCTCTCTGTAGTGGTAATAGCTCGCATTTATAACTAGTGATAACTGCTAGCTAAATGCTGGCGATAGGAATTACCTCCTCACCTTGATCCATATTATAATTTTTTAATTCAACTCTACCTTCTTCTCTGCTTTCATCCCTTACTTCTTCAGAATCTTCTCCCTGCTTAATTAGTGTTTCAAGTTCATCTACTTCTGAATAATCAGTAAGAGGCTGAGCATCCTCAGTTGTTTCCCCACCACCTGAAATAGAATGACAGAAATTAAAATAGTTAGAAAATCAGATCATGTAATTGAGAGCCAGGCCTGTATTCAAATCTGGCCTCAGATACTTCCTACCTGTGTGACCCTGGGCAAGTCACTTAACCCCCATTGTTTAGCACTTACCACTCTTCTTCCTTACACAGTATTCTAAGATAGAAGGTAGGGACTTAAAAGTTTTTTTTCTAATCAGAATATGGCATACTTTATATAGCAGGTTATAGGATTTTCATGGATTTCTGAGAAGTTTGAAAACTGTTTCCCTATCTTTAATAATCTAAGCGCATGAAATACCTTCTGAATAAGCATGTGGTTCTTCTGATGGTTGTAAGACTTCGTGCTCTGGTGCTTCTTCAACAGGAGTTGGTTTCCAGAGTTCTAATGCAGTAATCTTTTGAGCCCTCCATTTTGGAATTAGGTTTGTAGTTTCCTCTTCCTCTTCCTCTTCTGATCTTTCCTATTTAAAATTCATACACACATATATGTGAATATGTAATTTTATCTACAAAACCACAAAGTTTAGGTAAAGATAGCTCTTTCTTCTCCCCACCCCCTCAACAAAGTAATGGCAGCAAGTCCTTATTCAGAAGTCTTTTGACAATTATCAAGTCTTAGGGGGGAAAAAACCCTCTTAGGTGGTTTCCTTTCATAGGATTGTATAACATTGCTGAGGCCACAGAGTTTACATAATTCTAAGGAAAAAGGAGAGGGAAAGAGGATTATTAGAGAAACTTAAAAAAATTTGCTTATTATAAATGCTTATAATTTTAATTCTAGAAAATTATACTTAACCCTGGCACAAAAGTTTTTATTCGATGAAAGTAAAGCTGTATATGCCACAGTAAAAGATCATTATTTTTCATCTCTTTGCTTTAATATTAAGGTTTTACCTCACACTCATCAGAGAGGCAAAGACTAAAAAGGAAAATAGAAATTGTTGGAGGGGATGTACCGTTGATGGAGTTGTGAAATAATATAATCCATTCATCCTGAAAATAATTTGGAACAATATTCAAAAAATCAGAGGGCAGCTGGGTAGCTCAGTGGATAGAGGGCCAGATCTAGAGATGGGAGATCCCAGGTTCAAATCTGGCCTCAGACACTTCCTAGCTGTGTGACCCTGGGCAAGTCACTTGATTCCCATTGTCTAGCTCTTACCACTCTTCTGCCTTGAAGCCAATACACAGTATTGACTCCAAGAGGGAAGGTCGGGGGTTATTAAAAAAAATCATAAAGTGTGTTACTCTTTGACTTAGCTATCAGTGCCAGGTTTATATCCACCAAAAGATCCAAGATAGAGAAAAGGACTCAAATTCATAAACATAATATCACTTTTTTTTAATTAAAAAGGAGCTAAGAGGGTAGAGTACATCACCTCAAAACAAAGTAACACTCGAGGAATATGACAGAGTAGCCCAGGAAGCACAGCATTGGTGAAGACCAGCAGAGGCTGGAGCAGCCCAACACAACCAGACTCTACCAGAAGCAATAAGACTGCAGACTAGAGAGGAGTCCAGTCCAAGCCACCCTACCTGGGCACGGAAGGAAGGAAGGAAGCAGGAAACCTGCATTCCCATGTGGAAGCGGAGCCCTGAGGCTATAAGGAGCAGAGAGGGCCACCAGCTTAACTGGAGAAAGCATCATACTCCAACATGGCAGCCGAGCCCAGAGCAGGGGACCTGCCCAGGCCAAGCCACTTAGCAGAAGCAGAAAAGCAACAGATCAGAGACAAGCACAGCCCACCAAACAACAGGGGATGCTGAACCTAGCTGGACAAAAAAGCCGAGAACCTTCCCAGAATGAGCCAGCAGGGCCACCTCCTTGACAGACACCCCATGAAAGGCAGCCAGACCTACCCTTCGACCAAAGAAGCCTCTGGAGCTTGAGGCTGTGCACCCTCTACCCCAGAGAGAAGTGCCTCTATGGGTAGTTATGGTAACAGGAGAAAAAAGCAACTAGAAAAATGAGCCAAAGATGAAAAACAAAACAACCCTGACCTTAGAAAATTATTTAGTGACAAGAAAAACCAAGTAAGAGCTCAGAAAAGGACAACAATGCTAAAAAAGAAAACAAATGAAGCCTCAGAGGAAAGGGGGAAAGGATGTCAGGCTCTAAAAGAACCCCCTGACTAACATCAAAAGTAATAATAATAATAATAATAATAGAATTGACAGAAAAACTCAGCAGCGGGGAAAACATTTCACTGAAAAAATCAGCTCCCTAAAATAAAAAGCTTGGATTAATTGGGGGAAACTTAAATTATGGTAGATTTAGAGAAACATAACAATAAGAAATGTCAAAAAGAATGGAATTGGAGGAAACAGAGAAAGAGTTGAATGAACCAATGTTGAGTGAAATGAGTAGAACTAGGAGAGCATAACTACAATGGTATAAAGAGCACTACGATCAATACAACGACTACCTATAACTCCTAAGAACAAAACTTGTTAGTTACTTTCTAACAAAAAGCATGATGGGAATGAAGTGTAAGATGGCAGATGCCATTTTGGGATATGGCTAATGAAAGGATTTGTTTTGCTTCAAGGCGGTTATTTGACAAAAGAGAAGGTTGGTCTTGCCTATTCTTTGCCCATTTTTAACTTCTAGGATAATAATAGCTAATTTTTTATAGTGCTTTAAAGTTTGCAAAGCACTTTTGAAATATGAATTTTTTCCTCATAAAAATCCTAGAAATTAGACATTATTATTTGCATTTTACAGTTAAGGAAACTGGCAGACACTGATGGTCACTTGCCCAAGGTCACAAAGCTCTACATGCCTAACTTGGGTCTTCCTGATTCCAAAATGGATCTTCTTATAAATTTGAATGAATTCAGTTTATGTTTCTTGAAAATTAGACTTTTATCAAAGAAACTTGCTGCAAAGATTGTTTCCTAGTTAACAGTTTCCTTTTTAATTTTTTTTGTTTTATCTGGGAGAAATTGGTTAATTTTATGAAATCAATATTATATATTTTCTCTCGTGTGGTTTTTCTCTATGCCTTTTTGGGTCATGAAATCTTCCAGTCATAGAGCAGAAATGTAATTTTTTCACCATTTGTTTTGGGGGTAATGTCTAGATCAGGTATGGACTTGTAGTTTGACTAGGTATACAGAAGTAGCTGTTGGTCTAGACTTAATTTCTGGAAGACTTCTTTCTGGTTTTCCAGTTGTTTTTGTCAAGTAAGTGTTGTTGTTCCATCATTTCAGTTGTGTCTGACTCTTCATGACCCCATTTGGGATTTTCTTGGCCACCCAGCTGCTGTTTTCTCTTCCCCTGTGTTTGGCCCTTCAATTTCTCATCTCTTTTTGAGATAACCAATATTTCTAGCTATGTATTATCAAACAATAGTGGGGTGATAGCACTAATCTACCAGCATTTCCCCACAATAGAAAATAAGCCTAGACTCCTCCTTTTCTCGTGTTTTAATAGGAATTTACTTATATTTTACTTTTACTCTATAATAGTCCCAGCTTTGCCCCAGGGTAATGGCTGCTTTCCAGATTAAGCTTTCTAATAATTTATAAAGGCATAAAAAGACTAGCTGAGGGTCTGAGGGTCTCTACTCCCTGACTCAATGACCTGCTGACCAGACACATATCTATAAGGTGGCAAAAGAGGTCAAGTTCGTCAAAGAACTCCTACATTTTTGTTGCCACAGCAGCAGAGTAAATCTCCTTTTCAATTACTATTCAGTGTCATTCAGGTGGGGCAGCTAGATGGCACAGTGAAGAGAGTGCTGGACCTGATATCAAAAAGACTCATCTTCCAGAGTTCTTATCTGGTCTCAGATACTTACTAGCTGTGTGACCCTGGGCAAGTCACTTAATCCCATTTGTCTCAGTTTCCTCATCTGTAAAATGAGCTAGAGAAGGAAATAGCAAAGCACTCCAGTATCTTTGCCAGGAAAACCTCAAAGGAGGTCATGATAGACCCATCTGAAAATGAATGAACAATGATAACGACTTACAAGTGCCTTATATTGTTTTTTTAAAAAATCTAACCAGAACTATGCAAAATTACTGTTAGGTTTGCCTCTAAAAATGTGTCAATAGGTGACTCCTTTGATTTATTCCTCATCTTATTGGAAAGATTTCTGGTTTATCCCACTGACACGAAATAATATTAGTTCTTGCTCTTGGATAGATGTTACTTATATTTTTTAAATGTCCTCTTATTCCTGTTTTCTAGGCATTTTATTTTTATAAAAAGATTTTTCTATATTTATAAAGTATATGCTTTTTGTTGCTTTTGTTATTAAAATGATCTATTAATTATAGCTTTCCTAATATCATAATAATCCTGTATTACTGATATAAATCCAATCGGTCATACTGTATGATGTTTTTGTTAAGTTGCTGCAACCTCTAAGATTTGGTATAAAATTTTTACACAAACGTTCATTAAGGATATTAGTCTTCATAGTTTTCTTTCTCTACTTTTTCTCTTTCTTGTTTAGGGTAAGCTCATATTTGTATCATAGAAGGGATTAATTTTTCTTTTGAATGTTTGATAGATTTTACTTATTAATCCATCTGGCCCCAGATTTTTTTCCTTCTTTTGGAACTCAATTTCTTTTTCTGAGAAAAGGCTAATTCTATCAACCCAGACATTTTATATCTTTTTAAAAAGTATTCATCCATTTTATTTGTTATTAGTTCTGGTATGAGTTGAACAAAATAATATCCAATAATTTTTTTATTCCTTATTTGCTGTGAATTTTTCCTTGTCATTTATGATGTGGGAAATTTAGATTTCCTCTCTTTTTAAAAATTAAAATTAGCTAATTGTCTAACAATTTCATTTTTTATTTAAAAACTAGTTTTGTTTATTAAATGAATTTTTACTTTCAATTTTATTAATTTTTCATTTTCAGAATTTCCATTTTAGGGTTTTTACTTTTAAAAATGTTTTCTAGGGCTTTATTTTTACAAGTTGTGTATCTAACTTATTGATCTATTCTTTCTTTTGCTGATGAGTATTTAAAGAGATAAAATTTCTCTCCAAAATTGCTTTGGCTTTATCCCTAAAATTTTGGAATGTTTTCCCACCATTATATGTTTTGAGCACACCTTTAGCGCTATCACCCTTTTAGTTCAGGTTTGATGTTGGAATGAAATGAGACATTAGCAAGTTACTGAATGAAACAGTGGCCCTTAGCTTTTCTGGATGAAGAAGACCTGATGAAGACCCTCTAGTTTCCATCTAGAAACCTGTCTAGTTAGTTAGTCAAATAGGTAGGTACAGAGATAGGGAGATAAAGGTAGAGCTATATCAGGGTATGATGACTTACAGTCTCAAGCACCCCCCAAATTGGAGAAGCCTCTACCATAAGTGACTGACTTTTTATGCCCTTATACAAGAAAACTACATTAGGGAAACTGGGACCAATCAGGATGCATGGGAAGAAAGAAGCTGTATCAGGGTCAAAAAAACACAGGAAAATACTATTGCTATCATAATTTTTAATGAAATTATGTCTTCTTTCTATGATTTATTTGCTGACCCACCAATTCTTTAGAACTAAATTAGTTTTGATTAATTATAATACTTTCTTCAACAGATGTTTAAATATATTTTTCATTGTAATTGTGGTCAGTTAAGAGATGTTTGATTTTTATTTTTCTACCTTTGGAAATTTTTTTGCTTTGTATATTTTACATTTTTGTAAAGCTATCATGCACAACTGAGAAATGATATATTCCTTGGTTTTTCCATTCAATGACCATCCAACATCTGTCATGTCTAACTTTATTAAAATTTTCTTCAGTCACTAATATTCTTGCTTGTTTATTTTTTCATTAGAATTATCCAGATCTAAAATGGATACATTGAAGTCCCCCTCTATTATAGTTTTACTGTCAATTTTCCCTAACAAGGGTAGTGAAGAGGACTTTTCTCAGCACCAGTGCTCTATGTTGCAATCAATCTCCACTTTCCTGCCCCTCTTCTATGAGGGGATGAGGGGAAGCCTCATCTGGACCCTCATCACAGGTTCTTTTCCATTATTTCTTTCCTTTTAAGCCTTTCCTAATGATCTTTCTTCCAAAGTTAGGTTGTTATACTTATGACTAGTCTTTCCCTAAATATACCCTCCTTTTTATTACTCCCTATTTCTTGTTTCCCCTCTGACTGGTACTCTCCTTTGCTAGGTCATTCTGAAAGTCACACTCACCATATATCAATGTCCTTCAAAGCTCTGTTCTGGGTTCACCTCTCCTCTGCTCTCTCTTCTCCCTATGTACTATTTCAGTTGGTAATATCACCTTCCCATGGATTTGATTATCTATGCAGCTGATTCTTAGATTCTTTATCCAGTCATAATCTTACTCCTTACATCCAGTCTTAACTCTGGAATTTTTTATTTGGATAAATATCACCAACTGTCTGTTGGACTTTCCAAAATGGATTTCCCATTAGAAAACTCAACTAGTTAAAAAATTTCCTTCCCACCCACCCCCAATCTCTTATCTCTTTTTCCCATTACTATTGGTACTACCAGTCTACCACAGGAGAACTTGGCTATCATCTTCAAATTCTCATTCACATTTGTGCTTCATATCCAACAGTTGTTAACGACTCATCTATCCTAACTGCACATCTCTCATGTATGTCCCCTTCTTTCCACTCATAGAACTACAGCCCAAGTTTATGTCCTCTTCACCTCTTAACAGGGATTATTGCAATACTCCATTTGTTGGTCTTCCTGCTTTATTTCTCTCCACTCCTATCCATTTAGATGCAAAAGTGATTTCCTAAAATGCAAGTCTAACCTTGTTACTCCCTATTCAATAAATTCTAGGAACTCCCTTATACCTCCTTTTAAAATCAAATATAAAATCCTCTAATTTTTTTTAACTAATAGAATTTATTTCCAAATTTTTCAAACCCTCCCTGCTCTTCCCACACCAAAGAAGGTATCACTCAGCAAACCAATATGTATAAATATATATAAATATATATATGATAATGGGTTTTGTGTTTCCATTTTACAGTACATTCTCTGAAGGGGAACACTCAAATTATTCCTCAGCTATTAAATCTGTAGCTGTGTATAATGTTCTCTTGGTTCTACTCATTTCATTTATGGAGTTCTTTCCAAGTTTAAAAAAAACAACTCATTTTTACAGCCCACAGTAATATTCCATCACAATCATATACCACAATTTGTTTAGCCTTTCCCCAATTGATGAACATTCCCTCCATTTCCCAGTCCTTTGGCACCATAAAAGAGAGTCTAATTGTCTTTTTAAAGCCTTTACAAGGGGCAGCTGGGTGGCTCAGTGGATAGAGTCAGGCCTAGAGATAAGAGGTCCTTGGTTCAAATCTGATCTCAGACATTTCCTAGCTAGGTGACCCTGAGGAAGTCACTTAACTCCCATTGCCTAGTCCTTATCACTCTTCTACCTTGGAACCAATAGGTAGTATTGATTCTAAAACAGAAGGTAGAGATTTTTTTTTTCAAAAAAGGAGTTACTAACCCTAAATAAAATAATTTTCGGAAAGGACTTTGAATTTATTCCTAGATGCCAGCAGTCAAAAGAAGAGATAATCTTAGTCTCCGGCTCTTCTGGCTAGTTGCAGAGAGCTGCACTTAAACTAGATTAGGTGAAGATGGTACAGAAAACCTAGCAGATAGTCCTGAGAAGCCAAAGCCTAAATGTCAGTGGTATCCTCTATGGGGCCAGCAGGAGCAGTTCTCTCCCTCTTTTCGGAGCCGCTGCCTGTCCCGCCCGGCCAATGGCCTCTGAGAGAGTACTCAGCCGGAGCCGACAGGCCCTCACCGGTGACTCCACCAACGGGGCTCTAGGGGGAAAGAAGGCATAAGTACAGCACATCCCATTTGAAACAAGTTCAAGAATTTGATAGGAAGCACTGAAGCAGACAATGGACAGCAAGCCATAGCTGGAATACTTTGCTGGGAAAGCAGTGTCCGTGCTCTTCTTTACAGCTCAAAAAACAAACAAACAAAACCCGCCCAGATCGGCAGGAGAATTGTGTAAAGTCAACTGAGTTGAGCTACACGGTAGCCGTGTTTGAATAGTCCTAGCAAAGTTGCCCATACAATTGCCAAAAAGAATCAAAGAACAAGCAGTGAGTCCCCTCTAGGAAGGATGAGTGGGGCAGCATTTCTTCCTCCCGCAGCTGACCGGCAGAAATAAATCGCATTCAGTAGGAGATGGAATATACTGAAAGTATCGGCCAGCGGAGGAGGGTTCCGGAAAAATTAGAAGTTGCTCCACCACCTTCCAAGTTGGAGCCATTGTTCCAAGAAGGAGTCCCGGCTGCTAGTGTCACGATGCAGGTTCCAGGGAGAATTGTCATAGCTGGTAATAATGAAGACATTCCATTTTCGAGACCAGCAGACTTTGACCTTATCCAGTCGACACCCTTCAAACCCTTGGCATTAAAAACACCTCCTTGGGTTCTGAGTTCACTAAGTGAGAGACCTCTTGATTTTCTGGACTTAGAAAGACCTTTTCCCTCCAATCCCTCAAAATGAAGAACAAGCATGTTTAGCTGGACAACTGAGAAGGGAGAGGTCCAAGAGTGAAAATGCGGCACAAAAGAATGGACAGTTGGTCAGAAAACAGTTCCATATATGGCCTTTCGGCTTTGGACATGACAAATGAAGGATCACCAGATGATGTGACTGGCGTAGATGCTGCTTCTCTTAGACGGCAGATAATCAAACTCAATCGACGCCTCCAGCTTTTGGAAGAAGAAAACTTAGAACGTGCAAAAAGAGAAATGGTCATGTATTCGATTACCGTAGCTTGCTGGCTGCTTAATAGCTGGCTTTGGTTTCGCCACTAGAGGTAACGTTGGCTTTCTAGCATACTTGTCAAAACAACAGGAAATATAAAGAATTTGCCCCCCCCCCCAAAAAAAAAATCAGTGGTAAAGAAGAAATCTTCATTGGAGAAGACACATCTAGCAGAAATGGCACCATAGTCAGACAGCAGAGATACTCCAGGTATTAGAGAGCAACATTATAACATCAGCTTAAGTCATCAGGAACCCAACAATATTAAAAGTAGGTGCTTCCTTCACCACATCTCCCCTTCCCACAGGCCATCTATTTGTTCCTTCCATTTGTTCTCTTGGCACCTAAATCTTCGTGCATATTCCTTAGCTACACAAATTCCTTCTACACCTCTTCTCTCTAATCACGCAGCCAACCTCCATTAGTTCCAACATAATTGTGTTAGAACTTCTAAAGAAAAGGTATTAATGCATTTTCATCAAGAACCCATTACAAATAACAACAGATTGATAGAACAAGACATGCAAAAGCTGAATGTTAAAGCAATTCAGTCAGCATTTGAAGATCTAACTCAGTGGACAAGTTCTTAGTCACAAAGGAAAGTGAATCAAAATCTCCAAAAGAAAATAGATGTTAACAAATTCTGCAAGACAATAACAATGAAGCTATTTGAGGAATCTATAGAATGGATCAAAAGAGTAGATTTAAAAAAAGAAGATAAAGAAACAAGGACATAAATTAGAGCACTGAAGGAATGATAGCAAGTAAAGCCAGAAAAAAAAAAGACGAAATCTTATTAGTCAATTCTGTAAAATGAAAAAAAAAATTAAAATAGAATTGAAAGTCAAAAATTCAGAAATATAAGAAAAATTATGGAATGAAATCAAGAAAAATAAGATGAGAAGAATAATTCTAAGCCTATGGCACAAAAATACTAAATTTGAAGATAAGATGCAGAGATCACCTAAAAATCATGATTAAGTCTCAAACATAAATAGCAGGAAAAGAAAATCTGAATATACTATTTCATGATATCACTCTCCAAATTACTCAGAAATATCAGAAGTAGGTAGCAAAGTTCAGGTTGAAATTCCACAGAGCCTCAACAAAAAGAAATCCCAAGTTTAACTGACCAAGGAACAATACAGTCAAATTTTATACCTGCATCAAGGAAAATAAGCCTTCAAATTCTAAGACAAAACAGAATAGTAAAGTACAACTCTGTAGTTTCAAGGAATCTAAGTAGAAATTGGAATATATTATTCCAAAGAGGAATAGGCTAGTATCTCCAAAATTAAATAACTTAAAAAGTGGAGCCTCCATTTTAAAAACAAATAACAAAATCCTTCAAATATTTCATAAAAAGGAAGAATTTGAATCATCTCTTCAAAAAAACTCTAAGGAAAGCATATAATAAAAAGTTAAACAGTTTAAGATAATAATGAAAGATGAAGAAAATAAATGTTTATTTTTATGTGGCTGGGGCTAAAAAGGACATGAATCTATGTGTGTCAAGGAAGAATATTTCTGGTATTTTTTATCTGACATGGAGAAGGCAAAATGATCATTAATGATGATTTAAGGAATAAAACATTTTAATGAGAAAAATTTGAAGGAGAATAGGTAAGGAAATACATTAATATCTCAAAGGGAAAATTCCTTCATAAATCAATGTTATATAGACAGCCCGTAATACAGAAGAGAACATCTCTAGGACAATGAGGGAAGGTGAAACAGAGGGATGAGGTAATGATTCATCAGTATGTGAAAGGAGGAATCAATAAGGGGCTTTGGGGGTTTTTTCATGCTTTTGGGGTGGCAGGAGAGTAAGGCTAGAACACTGAGTGGATAGAATTCAGAAGGAAGATGATAGTTAAGCCTAATGAGCTGAGGAGGAAAATCAGGTGGCAATAGAATATGTTTCTTCGAGGCAGGGACTAGTTCATTTTTGTGTTTTGTCTTTGTAAAGTGAGCACATTACAAAGTGTTCCCTGACTACCCAGCACCTCATGGTATATTCTGCATGGTCTCCCTGAAAATTTTACTGATAAATTATTTTACTGATAATTTAACTCCTGATATTCTATGCCTCTCCAGTGATTATAGGTCAAAACTTGGCTATAATTTATTTTCTTAGACAAGACAGTCTTAGCCTGAGATCTGCAAACTTAGTCTTGTTTTAATATTTTGCTCATTTTTCAATGTACTTTATTTCCTCTTCAACTTTTTTATATTCGACACTCGAAAACATTTTTTTCTGAGAAGAGATCCATAAGCCTCACCAGACAGCCATGGGCAGTTACGATACCAAAAAAATGGAGGAAACCCTCTCATAGAGAGTAATGAGAAGTTCAATGACTTGTCTACAGTCACACAGGAAGAAGCAGACACAGGACTGGGACCCAGGACTTCTCCATGCAAAGACTGAATATCTTCACTGTACGTACCACTCTCCCTTGCTGTATTATATAAGAAGTTATTTAGTAGATGTTTGTGATGGAATAACTAAATTGAATGGTTATCAATAAAATGAGAAAATCAAAAGACTTTAAACATCAATATCAATCCCAAGTTATTAATTTCCCGATCACTGATAGAATTTGTTAGATATGAAATATGACATGACAGCAGGCAAATTTAATTATGAAAAATGAAATATTAGCTCAATAATTTTAAATATTGACCACATCAGTCTTCTACTGTTACAAAAAACAAAAAAATTTTTGATATGCCATCATCCAAACCCTTGAAATGATTAATAGCAATTTACGGAATAATTATGCTATAACAAATAACATTGCAAATTTCATTTGAATCCTCAGAGACAAAACACTCAAACTATATGTTAACTTTTTAATTTTTTCATACAAGACAAATTGAGCTTTAACAATAAGGCATGACACAATCTACTTTAACATTATCCATATTTTAATTTTCTATTTCTGAAAACAAAAAAAGATGTAGGCTATTATTTCCCCAAAGCTGTCCAAGTTTTTTTCTTTTCTTTCTTTTTTTTTTCAGCCTCAGTGGTTTGCCATTTCCTTCTTCGGCATATTTTACAGATGAGAGACTGAGGCAGATAGGGTTAAGTGACTTGTCCAGGATCACACAGCTATTAAGTATATGAGGCCAGATTAAATTTTATAATCATACCACTTCTGACTATAGCAATAATATAACTAAACATACCACATTACCTACAAATGTACTAATTAATTCCAACGCCCTACACAACTTACCACATCTGCAAGTTTATATTCACCATGCTGTTCACATCCAATGTCAAAAATATACTTTCCGGGGCCCATAGGCTAAGCATAAAAGAAATAAGTGTTACTTCCAATTCTGATAGTCCAATTTATAATACAAATGGAGTATGCTTTAAAAACAATTTTTAAAAATTTTACCCAGACCTATGATTTCACCAGTATAGAAAATCTCTCCGCTATTTTGTCTGTAAGTTTCAGTCTCTGAGAGTTTCCTGGGGCACCAAGAAATTCAGTGATTTACTCATGTTTTCTTTATAAGGCAGAACTTGTGCCCTGGACGTCCGGATTCCAAAGCTGACCCTCCATCACACTGCCTCTCCCACGACTTCAACAACATGCACTATTTAGGGGAGGGGCAGCCTTCCCTATTGGCTACTTTTATGAATTAAATTCCATTCCATTACAGAACAGAGCTCCTTAAGTGAATAGATAAGCCTAATTTACAATCATTTTAAGAGAATTTCAGAACATGGCTTTATCAAAGGAGTTTTTTCCTAAGTCATCTTGACACCATTCATTTTCTCTGCAAATTCTTTCTGTACGCAAATTGAATGCAAAGTTCAGTTTTATTCCCAGATCAAACTGCCATGATCTCCAGACTAGGAGGTTCTGAATTAATACAGTTTTCTGCATATTATGTTAAAGTTCAAATGATATCTAAGGAAAAAGGAAAAAATCTTATAAAATGCCAGATGTGTATTTTAAGACACGTGAAGAACAACAGATAAAATAGAAGTACCCTTTGTTAAACCCTATGCAGATAGTCTGTCTCCCAAGGTCTTTGTGAGAATATAATGAAATATTTGTTGAGTACTTTGTGAACCTTTATTCATTCTATAAAGCTGGTTATCCTCCTCATTATATTATAACCACTCAAAAGACTTAATTTTTCTATGCTTATTTTGTAAGTCAGGGAAAGAATTTGACACAAATTATCCGATTATTTTAAATTAAATATTATCTGAATTTTCATGAGATCCAAATTGGCCAAATCACTCCAAGAACATTTAAAAATGAAACTAGGCGGAGGAAAACGGACAATAAGGTATAAAAGATTTGTCAATATGGGAAACATTTTCTATCCATAAGGATGGAAATACAACTTTTAAACTCTACCATCATATCTCAAAATAAACAAATGAAAAATATGTAAAGCACTTTGAACATCTTAAAGGATCCTACGTAGCTATTATTAATAATATTATACGAACTAGTATCAATGACACTTCAAGGAAACAAAGATGGTAGCTGGACCAGACCAAGTTTACAGGAGAGGTCTGTGCTTAATTTGAAGGAAATTGAGAAGTCAAAGAAAACAGCACACAAGTGGGGAGGAAAATCTCAAGAGATTTTGCAATATATAAAAATGCAATTGAAATGAAATCAATGATTAAATCATACTTGCTTTCTCACCTTTAAAAAATCTTGGTGCGAGTGAGCGATCTACACTTACAGATGTATAGATGTATATATGCATTTGTATATATTTGCACACAGACGCGTACATACATATATAACATGATAGATAATACAAAAAGAAAACAGGCTTTCACAATATAGCTGATTACCTGTTTAGAGTGACACAAATCACTGAAAGTTACACAGAATACAAGATCAAGTTGTATGGATTCCCTTGTTGACTATGAAGTGTTGGATCCATTGTTTAGTGATTGAAAGTCTCACGACAGTGTTTCTTAGTCTTAAACTAATTTATTAATCACAGTTTAAGGCAATCCAAAATGGTCAGTTGATTCTCTCTACAATTCAAACAGGTGCCAAAGACAGCAAATGGGGCAAAAGAGTGGGGGCCAAAAGAGAGACCAAATCCCTCTCCCACAGACCTCATCACCAAGACATGTCTGATGGTAAGTAGCCCCTGAGGAGGTGGACTTAGAGATACCAGCACATCTCTTCTTCTTCACTGTGTCAACATGGAATCTAGAAACCCCAAACTTGTAGCCTAATAAGATCTGATGAACCTCACGTTTTAGGATTAGCTTGTAGGTTGGAGACCCAAAGTTTGCACTTGTTCCCTGTTCCTGTGAGAACCCACCCTGACGGGAATCTCAGGCTAGCAGTTTCAGACTGAAGAATGGACCCTAAGCCAAAGCCAAGTGACTCTTCTTGTCTCCAGAAGCTTCTCCCAGGATATCACACCCTCCTTCCAAGGACTGAACTAGGGATCTTCAGTTACGAGACTAACCAGCTGCCTATTGCACTAAAGAGTCACTGGGCTTGGATTTAACCCCCACCTGAAGTGGATTGTCTTTCACCTTAGGGTCCATTGTTCAGTTTGAAACTGCTGACCTGAGATTCCCTTCAGGGTGGATTCTCACAGGAACAGAGAACAAGTACAAACTTTGGGTCTCCAATTTATGAGCTAGTCCTAAAACTTGGGGTCCATCAGATGTTACTAGGCTACAAGTTTGGGGTTTCTAGATTCCATATTGCCAACCATACCATTAGGCCAGTTCAATATGGATGCAGAGCACACTCTGATTCCGGATGCACCCTGGCTCCCTATCCTACCCTTAATCCTGTAATCCTTTTAAAATCTAAGCAAAATAGGGAGGACTCAACCCAGTTTCATAGCCTGGGGAGAAACTGTTTCAGCCTGACCTTAGAATCTGGCTGTTGGGGTGTGGGGGGGCACTTATTATCTAGTTTTGTCTCTTCTCCAACCCTAGATGACTTCTTTCGCCATCTCAAAGCTAAGCAAGTTCACTGTATTCCCATTAAGGGATGGGCATCAGATGATGAGGCTAGGTTACCACCGAGAGAGGACAAGATTGAAGACATCCTCAACCAAACTTAAAAGGAAAAGTCATTTACACTGGGTGTAATAAGGGGGAATGAGATCACTGAGTCCTCTGTTGCTATTTCAGAAGTCTTTGTATGGAAATCCTTCCTATAACATGTTTCTTTTTCTTGTGATTGATAATTCTATTCTATTTGATGTATTTCTTATTGTTCTGAAGTGGAAGCGTGTGAGCTTCAGCCTATCACACAATTGGGAATAATCCCTGAGAGATGCTGACTTTAAAAAAAAATGTAAGGGAGATCAAAAAGTGCATTTATATACTTCAATGAGATATGTATAAGCATCTTTTTTGAAGAATATTCTGTTGACTAGGAAAAAACACAGAACTATTAAAGAGTCAAAATCACTCTTTAATCAAGGCAAAAAGGGTTCAGCGCTAGAAGGCCTCTACACAGAGCTGTGCACCACACACGACTGCACAGAGTCCAAGAGGATTGAACTCTGGCCACTCAGGTCACTGACACCTGGGAGTGCCACCAAGCTAGATGACGACTCAAAGGAACAAAAGAATTTGGGGGGTCCAGGGGCAGGGAAAGATGATTGACATCACTATAGCTACAAGGAAAATGGGAGTGCTCAGACTACATTGAGGGGATACAATCAAGCTTGGGCAAGGAAGCATAGGTAGAGGCTGGGGTGTAAGAGAAGGGGCTACTAGCAATGGATACGAAAGGATGGTTCCTGCCCAGGTTTGGATCTTCTTGGGAAAGGGTCTGATACACTAGGGGAGACCACAGAAAACAAAGAGGGTCCTTAGCATATGCTTATCTCACCCAGCTAGGATTGTCATTCCCCTGAGGGTCTCCCACTTAGTCTGAAACTGCTAGCCTGGGATTCCCTTCAGGGTAGATTCTCATGGGAATAGGGAACAAGGACAAGCTTTGGGGTCTCCAACCTATAAGCTAGTCCTAAAATTTGGGGTTCATCAGATCCCACTAGGCCACAAGTTTGGGATTCCATGTTGACAATTCAAATTCCCAATTTTTGAGAAGAAAATATTTATAAAAAGGGAACTAAAAAACTCAACAAATATTTTTGGAGAGGTGCAATGAAGTAGTAAAAAAAGGGATGTGAGAAAAAAAAAGTTATTGAGATACTCATAAAGTCTCCATCCACACCTTGTCCTTCTGTTGATAATGAAGGACCATCCCTGGAATGTAATTTTTCCCTGACCCCCTTGCCCCTAGAGCCCCTGCAGTCAAGTTAATAAAGAACCAGTGACCATACCCTGGAATGTACTAGGGACTGATAAGGACTCAACCCCCAGGACCTAACCCCACCTAGGGCCTCCCAACTTTTCTGAGGAGATAAACAGAGCTAGGCACCATGAGCCCACACTTGACGGCAAGGACCTAACCCTACCCAACTGTTCTGAGAAGATGTCCTCTTCTGCAACTCAACCCTTCCCTATATAATCCTTCTCTCCCCTTCATTCAGGGCCCCATCTGCCTTGGAGGTGATGGGACCCAAGCTCGAGGTTGTAATAAAGCAGTACCTCTTGCTTTTACATTATCCTATGTGCCTCCTAATTTGGGAAACCAGAACCGGGTCTAACAATAATAAAATTAGAAGTGGTAAGATAATGATTCACAAAGTGAGGCAGAGAATTCGAATGTTCTCATACATCACACTAAACTGGCATTTCACAGAGTGCTACCATGGTTTTTAACATATTTTCAGGTTCAGCATTTGTACTTTATAATTTTTATACCTTGAGGATATTTGTACATCATGAGTATATTTTAATGCATTTATTAGAAAATTGCATTGCTAAAATTACTTACATTTTTATTTGCGAACTTGCCCTGGTATCTGTGGTTGAGGTGAATGAATTCTCCTGATCCCTCCTGTTGTCCATTGAACCACATACCAACATACTTAGAGCCAGTCTCAGCATAGATATATGTGCCTTGTCCTTGCCTGTTTAAGCATGAAAAAGTTTTAATTTTTTAGAGATTAAAATTAAAAGGATTTTTTAACTACTTAGGAAATAAAGTTTTACAAGTTAAAAATAAGAAAACCATCCTCTTCATTTTGTATTTGAGATATATATCAGCAATAGCCAAGAGCTTCAATTTCATAACTGACAAAGTGAGTGGGTTGGACTCGATCAGAGGTGTCAAACTCTGGTCATAGATGACCAGAAAAAAAAGTATAATGTGGGATGGGAATCAGATTAAATTGTAATTAGGAAATGTTTAACAGAAGATAAATAAAAATAAAATACAACTTAGATAATGTTCATTGGTGGTTTTTAAGTCAATATGGGGCTTGTAGGGAGCCTTTTTTATTTGAGTTCAATACCACAGAACCAAGCAAAGTCTTTTCTAATTTTAAATAAAATAAATTAAATATTTATTTAAATAAAATAAATGAAATGAAATGAAAACTATGAAGTAGTTGATAGACTTCCCTCTTGATGGAGGCTTAGAAATGTTCTTGAATCTCAAGAGTTAGAAAGAATTCCAAGATGCCACTAAGGGATGTTAATGTTGAATTACATTATTCATTAGCAATATTTCTATATGAAACCATTCCTTTTCCTCAGCCCCAACCTCTGAAGATAACTCAGTCCATTTTTCAAGTTGTACTTTACTCCCAAACCACAAGACACCTACCTGGGCTGAGACCTTTTTATCTTTAGTTAAAGGCTTTTGATAAAGGACAAAGGTCCTTCATTATCTATAAATAAGAATACCCTCCCCTAAGACATTTGAAAACAGTGTCAGCCACCTTTCCAAGAGCTTATTGACGCTAGAGAGTTCCATCAATCCAAATAGTAACTGTACTCCACATTCCCTCCATGAACTAATAGGGATGAAGTTGAGATCTTTAAGTCTACTTCTTTTAAAATATCCACCAATGGGGGCAGCTGGGTAGCTCAGTGGATTGAGAGCCAGCCCTAGACACGGGAGGTCCTAGGTTCAAATCTGGCCTCAGACACTTCCCAGCTGTGTGACCCTGGGAAAGTCACTTGACCCCCATTGCCTAGCCCTTACCACTCTTCTGCCTTGGAGCCAATACACAGTATTGACTCCAAGACGGAAGGTAAGGGTTTAAAAAAAAAATATCCACCAATTAATCCACCAATCCACCAATTTAAAATATCCACCAAATTATTGTCTGGCCAATCAGAAGGCAGATACAACTCTTCTCTACAACTTGTTCCTAGTCTTTCTGCACAAAAGCCACATTGTATTGACCAATCTTCTATTTTTTTTTAATTCGTATCTTCTGACTTGGATTGATACTAAGTATTTTTCCCAAGGCAGAAAAGCATTAAAGGCCAGGCAATCGGGGTTAAGTGACTTACAGCTAAGAAGTGTCTGAGGTCACATTTGAACCCAAGACCTCCTGTTTGCAGGTCTGGCTCTCTATCCCCTGAGCCGTCTGGTTGCCTTGACCCATCTTTTATTAATAGATCACATGCTTCTATTGATATGGGGGTACAGGGTTCCCCTAGACACCCGAAAACCCCAGATGGTGTGCCAAGTCAGAGAATACATAAAAGATTCATTTCTCCTTGCATTCCTGCAGTGCTAGGGAAGGTGACTGAGTTAAGAAGATCCTCTCTGGCCTCTCCCCTCATTCTTGAAGAACACAGATAGGCACCTCTCACCTGGCTCCCGATAAGCATCTACTTTATATCCCAAATATCTGCTTATCCTCTAAACTGGACAGTTCACCCCCTATTGACTTTGAGACACATGACCCATCTCGGGTTCCAGAAACCCAGAAACATGCCATCATCATCCTTCTCCAGTCACACAGACCCTGTTGTTGAAAGGGTATATAAAGCCCAGAACACACCTCCTCTAGGAGGCAGCATTCCATCCACTCTGCCTCCCTCAGCCATCCAATTTGATTTAACCATTTGACTTATATTCAAATGAATAAATCTCTTTTCTTTTTAAGCTAGCTGTTGGAGTCTCATTCTTGACAAGGGCGACCTGTCCAGATTCAGGGTTTTACCTTAAAGCATTCCACACACACAATTATTAAATAATGTTATACTCAGAAAATGGCCTCAAATCTACCTATTGGTTAAAATTCTGAATGCTTCAAGAACAACCAAGAACTGAGTAAGAGTACCTTCTACAAAATACCTACTACACCCCAAAGTGATCTCATTCACTTTAGGCAGCCCTGATCATTAGGAAGCCTTTTCTTGTAGTAAGACTTGGATCTTTAATATAAGAAAGACTATCAATATAACTGATCATATTAATAACTTAAAAGTAATAAAAATGTAATTATATTAATGGATTACAGAAAAAGCCTTTGATAAAATTCCTTTTAAAAACATTGGAAAATATAGGTATACATGGAGTTTTTTCTTAAAATGATATGAGGTATCTACCTAAAACCATCAGCAAGTATTATTTGGAATGAGAATAAGCTAGAAACCTTCCCAGTAAAATAAGGAGCAAAACAATGATGCCCATTATCACCAATATTATTTAACAGAATTAGAAATTCTAGTTATAGCAATAAGAGAAGAAAAAGAAATTGAAGAAATAAAACTATCTCTGTTTGCAAATGACATGAGAGTATATGTGAAAAATCCTAGTTTCAATTAAAACGTTAGTTGAAACTATCAATAATTTTAGTCACGTAGTAGGATATAAAACAACCCACATAAATCATCAGTATTTTTATATAACTAACAAAGCCTTGTGAAAAGAGATAGAAAGAGATATTCTATTTAAAATAACCACAGATCGAATAAAATACCTGAGAATATACTTGCCAAAACAAACCCAGGAATAACATGAACACATAATTATAAAATACTTCTTACACAAATGAAGTCAGATCTAAGTAACTGGAAAAATATTAATTGTTCATGGATGGACAAAGCTAATATAATTAAAATGACAATCCTACCTAAATTCATCTACTTATTCAAATTGCCAAAAAATATCTTATTGAGCTAGAAAAATAACAAAATTCATTTAAAAGAAAAAATGTCAATAGCAAAAGAATTAATGAAAATAAAAATGTAAATCAGTGGAACAGAAAAGACATATCACAAACAGTAGTAAAATAGTATAGTAACCTTGTATTTCACAAAAATAAATGTCCAGGCTTTGGGGATAAGAACTCAGTATTCAGTAAAAATTGCTGAGAAAACTTGAAAACACTTTGGCAGAAACTAAGTATGCTGTAGGCCAAAATCTCACACCATTCAATAAGATAAGATCAAAATGGATATATGATCTAGACATAATAGGAGATATAAGCGAATTGGAAAAATAAGGAAGATATTACCTTGTTGATATCAAGGAGGGAAAATTATGAGTCAACAAGAAATAGAGAGCATTGTGAGATGTAAAATGGATAATTCTGAGTACATTAAATTGAATAGTTTTTCTACAAATAAAACAAATATTGCTAAGATTAGGAAAAATCAAAAAATTATGGTAAATTTTTTCATAGACAGTCTCTCAGATAGAGGTCTCATATCTAAAATATATGGAAACATTTGTCAAATTTATGGTGATAAGAGCTATCTCCCAATTGATAAATGGGCAAAATATATGAACACAGTTTTTAGATGAAGAAATCAAAGCCAAATATAAGTACATGAAAAAATGCTCTAAATCACTACTGATTAGGGGAAGGCAAACCAAAACAATTCTGAGGTATCATCCCACATCCATCGTATTGGCTAGAATAACCAAAGGATGAAATTAAAAATGTTGGAGGAGATCTTTATAAGTGGGGACACTAATACACTGTAGGTGGAACTAACCAGCCATTTGGGAGAGCAGTTTGGAATTACACCCAGAGAGCCCCAAGGTAATATCAGGGAAAAGGGAAAATAACCTATATGTCCCAGAATACTTAAGACAGCTCTCTTTGTGGTGGCAAAGAACTGGAAATTGGGGGGATGCCCATCAATTGGAGAAAGACAAAACAAATTATGGTATAAGGTTGTGATAGGATAATACTGTGCCATAAGAAATGAAGAGCAGATCATTTTTTAAAAAACACTTGGAAAGGGCTACATGGTATAAATGTGAAATGACTAGAACCAAGGGAACATTATATGTAGCTACAGATTTAATATTTGAAGAATAACTTGTGAATGTTCACTTCCAGAAAATGAAGTGAGAATTGGAAGCATCAAGGACATAAGCTATATGTTTTGGGTGGCTAAATAAAACTTTTTTTTTTAAAGACTTGGATCTGCTTTTGAAACATCAGCTTACTATTCTGAATTGTACCTTCCAGGACCAAGAAGACAAATCTAATCTCTCTTGCACATGACAACATTACAAACACTTGAAGACAATTGCTATCGGTTCAGTCTTGTGCTCTGCAGAATAAATATCCTTCATTCCTTTCAATGATTCAAATAGAGCATGATCTCAAGATACTCCATCATTCTGGCCACACTGCTTTGGCCATCATTCCAGCTTATTAAAATACTGGAATATTATCATTCAAATGTGGTCTGACCAGGGAAGAATACAAAAGGACTATTATTTCCCTACTGGACACCATGCCTCTCTTAAAGGAGACCAATACTAAATTAGCTTGTTTGGCCATTATACTCAATGCTATCTAATATCCATTCTAGCTTTAAATCCAAATAAAACTATACTTAATGGCCTTTTCCTTTGAGGGTTCTAAGGGTCAAAATAAATGTTATAATATATAGCTTTTATTCAATTTGTTGTCTAAAACTGTCAGATATCTTTCGGATGATCATTATCTAGTTATGTTTTCATCATCATATACTTGTGAAATCAATCACTTGAAACTAATGGTAAGATATTAAATTGTAAAGTTTGATCTTATGAGAAATAGCATTTATGGCATCCAAGACCTTATGTCTGGAAGACAAGGGTTCAAAACCTGACACATTTACTAAATGGATGAAAATACAAAAATCTCAATGTCTCAGCCCCCCAAATTAAAACCAAGCAGTTATTGATTAATCTGTATCAGTAGAGAAAATTCTACACTAAAGAAATTATAGGTCCTTAAAAAGTTGTTTGTTTGTTTTTTTTAATTTGGCCCAACATTCTAGTTTTTCTGTCAATCATTGGTTAACTCTTTCTCCTAGATGTGTTACCTGAAAATTAGCAATGATACTACCTATTCCACTATTTAAGTCATTGATAAAATGGTCAACAAATTCTGCCCCTTGACTTCTTTCAAGTCTTATCTTCATAGGAAGTCTTCATAGCAGGGAATGTCTTTTGCTTTTCTGCATATCCCTAGGATTTAGCACAGTACTTAGCACAAAGTGATTGCTTAGTAAATAATGGCAGGGGCAGATCCCTAGAACACTGTAATACAGACTTTCATTCAATTTGTCATCAACTTTTTATTGTTTCTTGAGTTCTCGGAGTCATTAGCTTCTCCTTGACCAATTGTATTTTTAAGATTAATTTCTTCAGTAAGATTAAATACCTCTTTTACCCAGCTGTTAATTCTTTCTCTTTTTTTCCTTCTTTTTCTAAACCCTTGCCTTCTGTCTTAGAATTGATACCAAGTATTGATTCTAAGGCAGAAGAGCAGTAAAGGCTAGGCAGTTGGGGTTAAAGGACTGCCTAGGGTCACACAGCTAGGAGGTATCTGATGCAGATTTGAACCTAGATCTTCCTGAATCCAGACCTGGCACACTACCACTATGCTACTTAGTCATCCCAGGAAGTCCAACATGCATCTCATGAATATCAGCCACCATACTTGTAATGGATGTGAGAATGTAACTCAGATCTAAAACCTTTGTGTGTTGTCTCCTCTGAGACTGCTTGTTTTTATATCTGTATCCCCAATGGCTAACACAGTGCTTTGCGTGTAACAAGTGCTTAATGAATGTTTCATTCATTTATTCAGTGATCTGTATTGGCAAACAGGTAATCTCAATGAAGTATTCTGACATGAAAAGGAAAACACACTGTTCAATAACAGTCTAAACGAAAGAGAAAAAATGTAATTTTTGTCTAATGGATCTATAAAAATACGGTGACCAAATAGAAGAGCTACAGATAGAAAATTTCCCATGAGCCCTGCAAATGTGAAGGGTGAAGGATGCCTAAATATACTCTAGATGAAACCTACAGTAAAACACTCCCTCTAGGACTCTCCCAACTTGACCATGTATGGTGTGGGTCCAGAGATAGATGGTTGCTACTTTGGATTCCAGGACTAAACTTGTGGATAGCTAGTCCTACTATGATAGCTTTTGAGCCCCAACCAGTGGTCTTCCCATTAGTAATCAGAAAATAGATAAATTAGTTTTTTGCCAAAGCCATTTAGTAAGGTTGTATATTAAAAGGACTTGGTACAAAATATTCCATAAATATGGAGTATACTCTCTGACATGGGAAGAGTGGGTTCACAGTTAATGTAAAATGATAGTCAGGTACACATATAATACATGTATGGCAAAGAGTGATTCTAGCTCTTATTTCATGACCTGGAAATCCTTGATTTCTAGAGTCTTCCTGTAACTAAACTTTAATGTAGTGTTTCTATTGGGTTGGGTCACTCCATTGCTTATTGTGCACAGGGCAGGATGTCCGTGCTGGATATACACAATATGAATAACATGTTTGTGCTCTGGGATCCACTTAGTAATTTTCTTGCTTCTACTTCAGTCTCTGTTAGCAAACCTCCTTGTTCCTGCCCATCCTTCCACCCTTTGCGCAAGAGGTGGAAATACATAAAAATATTTTTTTCTGCCTGGGACAACATAATTATTTAGCTAGAGAACTAAGGAACAGAAGAAACTGGGACAGAGTATCAGTTTGAATTGGGGAGTGGGACAACCAGGCCTAAAGATAAAGAGAATGCTATTTGGATAAAACCATTTCTATAAGAAGTTCTTGCTCCCAAGAAAAATGTATTGTTTAAGCATCATAGGTTATCAAGAAATACACAAATCAAAAGAAATCTGAATACCATAATGAAAGAAATTAAAGAAAAATTACTGGAACTTATAAACATGGAGTACCAATTGAAAGAATCCCCCAGATCATCTTAAAATAAAATAAAATAAAAACCACCTCACTGTACTGCAAAACCCAAGATATTGGTTAAATTTAACAATTCCTGTGACAAATAATGAGTGCTACAATAGAACCTGAGAAAGACCTTAAAACATAAAGGAAAATAAATTTGAATAACATAAGACTATTCCTACCCACCAGAAACCGCAGAAGAGAATGGTATAAAGTGTTGTAAAAAAAATAGAACTCAAAATGCAGCCCAAGAATACCTTGAAAACCTGAGCCTATTAGTGAAAAAAAGATGGATATTGAGGAGCAGCTAGGTGGCTCAGTGGATCATAGCAAGGTCAAGAGAAGGGAGGTCCTGGGATCAAATTTTGACTCAAGCTTTGTGACCCTAGGCAAGTCACTTAATCTCTCTTACTTAGCCCTTACTGGCCTTCTGCCTTGCATCAATATTCAGTATTGATTGTATGGCAGAAAGAAGGGTTTTACAAAAAAGTTAATTTACAGTTTGAGTGCTAGGCCAATTAAACAATCCAAGGAATATTTTGTAGAACTTGATAATTCATAACAAAATTCATGTAGAGAAACAAAAGATCTACAATACCAAGGGAAATAATGAAAAAATAGGGATGAAGAGAAAAATAGCCATTTCAGACCTCAAATTAGATTTTTTAAATGGCAGTTATCAAAAACATTTGTTTTTTATTAAAAAGTGGATCAATGAAGGAGACAAGAAGAATAAAAAACAAAGAAATCCATTGGAAAAAGTATAACTGCTCTCTATAGCAGGGACTCATTGGAGAAATTCTTGCCTTGCCATCATTTCAGAACAGCATATGATTTTGCAAGGATCTACTGGAGAAAATTATGAAATGCTTATGAGATAAAGAGGTCCATGAGACGAATTTTTACTGAGGATAGTTTGATTCTCATTTGAGGACAAGAGGCAACCTTCAGTTGGTTCTTGGTCCCTGATTCCTGTTGGAAAAACTTACGTGTTTGGGGAGCTTATTTGGGAGTAGATGTTCCCTCTGAGAGGGCAATCATTTTTCCTTTTCCATTCTCTTTTGTTTTTCTAATTTGGGGGGGGGGGATAAAGCCTATTTCCTGGAGTTTAGCATTGCCTAACCAAGAGTACAGACGATGATCGACTCTGGAGCCAAGTTATGAGATTCAGTTCTTTCTAGAAGTCTATAGCAGGACCCTAGTACCAAAGCAAGAGGAACAATCAGTAAAGCAGCACCCATCATATCAGAAACTGACTGCATCCATTAGAGAAGAGTCTGGTGGCGTCTCATGCAACATCTGGCAACAAACACCTGTGCAGCATCTTGTGGCACCTAGAAAACTAAGGTCAAAAGAGCCATCAAAGGCATGAGCCACCCTCAGGCTTCTCCCATGCTCTACACGGGGACCTCTCTACTTTTGACTTCTATCTGAATTCCACTCTTCCAATTGGTGATTTGCACACTTATGGGATAGTAGAACCCAAGTTTATGAAGAAGGTGCTTCATGACTATGTTACTCTAGGAAATGCCTTTGTTTTCAGTCAATTCTATCCTCTGGCTAACTGTTAAAGACAAACTCATTGGGGAGGATTCCTAAGTTATGGTTTTAAGACTATTGGAACCACAGAGTATTTTGAAACTGGGGTGGTTGTTCTTCAGGAAACTCAATTTATCAGAGAGCTGAGTAGGTGCACCAGATGGTGACCTACATATATAAAACAAGAAACATATTGTCCAAATTTACCACATACAGAAGGCGGCTAGATGGTTTGGTGAAGAAAATGCTAAACCTGGCATCAAGAAAAACTAAATTTAAATTAGGTCTTTGAGTCTTACTAGCTGTGTGACCTTGGACAAGTCACTTAACCTCTGTTTGCCTTAATCCACTACAGATGATATTAAACGGCAAACCTACTCCAGTATCTTTGCCAAGAAACAAGTGGATCAGTGGTCCATGGGGTCATGAGGAATGGGACATAACTGAATGACTGAACAACAAAAATCTTGTACACTGGTCAAAAGAGAAAAACTTTGGGTCTATGCTTAAAGAAAGGAGACAATCAGGGAATCCCACCTGGCTGTGATTGATGATTGGTAATAGTCATTTTGCATACCACTCTAAAAGGTACACAAAGAAGTTGCATATTTCTTGGAGTATAGGACTATAATTCTTTTCTGGAGCTTCTACAAAACCTCTTCCATGGTATATATAGCATGTTAAGGATTACAAAGTTATTTATATACTTTATTTAAGGCTCAAAACAACACTGTGAAAAAGTTGTTACAGATATCGTGATGCCCCTATTACAGCTGAAGAAAGTGAGATTTAAAAAGGTTAATGGATAGAACACCAGGCCTGGAGATGGAAGGATATGGGTTCAAATATGGCCTCAGGCATTTCCTATATGTGTGACATTGGGCAAATTACTGGACCCCAATTGTCTAGCCCTTCCCGCTTTTCTGCTCTGGAACGGATTGATATTGATTCTAAGACAGAAGGTAAGGGTATTTTTTTTCTAAATTAAAAAATAAATAGGTCAAATGATATTCTAGTCACAAAGATTTAAGTATTGAAGGAAAAAGGAGAGCTTGGGCTTTCTCAAAGATATAATTTTTGTCCTCAGGGCAAGTTTTACAAAATTTTACAAAAATTACAGTAACGATGGCCACTCCATCCTTTGTGGGGCTGGAAGTGAAATTCATATTCTACCCATTAGATTCCTAGTTTACCTCATTGTTTTTGTTAAGCATGTTCTTTCTAAAAGCTTAGTTTTTCCTATATTGTTGAAGATATCTAACTGCACATGCATTGATCATCCCAATTGATGTCCATTTAATCCAAGCCCAGCATTCTATCCTCATGCCATGTTGCAGCTACCTTTTTCTTTCCTTAGATATCACCTCATTTCCCACCCAGCTTCTCCTTGAAATTGAAGGATTTTGCTTAAATCATTTTGAATTTCTCTTACTTCACCTTGCCCCCCCCCAAGAATTTCCATTTTTATCTCCTCTTTGCTCTATAAGGGTGGGGATTATCTTTTTCATCTTTGAGTCCCCAACACTTAGTACAATGATTAATAAATGTTTATTGACTAACTTCTCCAGTTGTGTAATGAAAATTTCTTTCACATAAAACTGTGGATGGATGCCTTAATAAGTTTTTGTAAATCTGGTTTTCTGACATGAATGTTACAGATTCTTATTAAATAGAATATTTTCCACAATTCTTTCTATATAAATCAAGTAGAGTTTGAAATGAGTTTTCTGGATTGTATTATTATAAATTGTCCTTCTTAATAAGAGTAATCAATCTGAAGATGAATCAAGGTCTTTTGCTTACTGAAATAAAAATATGACTGAAGAAATATTAAAAAACAAACCTTTGGTGAGCAAACCATTCTCCAGTATATGTATCATTATTTGCATAGAAATAAATTCCATGACCATGCCTTTGGTCATCTGCCCAGTCTCCTAAAATAGACAATTCAAAAAATATGCCAGCATAAGCAATCCAATTTAGACTGTCTTTGAATGTTTATAATTTTCCATAGTATACATACACAGAGACATTTTCCCAGCCCAGAGCAGCTCAGGGAGACTGACAGAGTGGTCTGTGGACATAGGGGACAGGGTCCAGCCAAGGAGCATGGCAGGGAGCATTCCAACACTCTTAGGGACTATAAGAAGAGAAATGAAATTGGTCACCAAGGCAGAAAGTATAGGAACAGAAAGAGATTCTGGGTAATTGCTGAACACATTCTGGGTGCAACAATGACTACCATATGGCAGCTCTATCCCCATTACTCAGATCCAGGACAGAGAGAAGAGAACACTGGTATGGGCCCAAGTTGTATAATGAACAAGGAATAAGTTCTAGAAGTAATAGCTAAATGATTGATCCCAATAACAGAACAGTGACTCAGTTAGCTTTTACCTCAGCATGCAAGCCTGAAGTGGAATACCCAGGACCAAGAGTCCTTTTCCAAAGGAGAGTCAGTTGATAGGTCATTCTCAAAAAGAAGAGCTTCCCAGTGAGCTAACAATGGCTGGATTTAGCACCCATCTACTGAATCTCCCAAATAATCCCAAATCTGGGTGAGAAATTTGCAGAACTCAGTCCAGGAGGGCAGTGAACTGATCTTACCATGGATTACCCCAACCTTGGGAGCACTGAAAGCTTGCAAACCCCCAGCATGAGCTGTGAAAGCAATGGGAGACAACAGGGCAAATACTTAGGCCAGGTATCTTCCCCCCAGGATTATACAGAAAGATAAATTTAAGATGAATACTTGATCTGGAAATAAAGGGCAACATCATAAACAAATTAGTGGAAGACAGAAAAGTTTACCTGTCAGGTTAAGGGAAGAATTTATGACCAAACAAGACATAGAGAATATTATGAAAAATGAATGGACAATTATGACACTCATGATAAAAAATGCTATCCGCAGCCAAAGAAGGAACTGTTAGTCTGCATATCTGAATATGCCATCTTTCACTTTATTTCCTTCATTAGTTTTTTTTATTTTATGTATTATATATCTGTCTTCAGTCACAGCATAAGCAATATGGAAATACGTATTACATGAAAGCCTGGTATAGCCTATATCAGAATCTGAATCATAAATGTCAGAAAATAATTTCTGTATGTAATTTTAAAAAGTAAAAAAAGAAGTACATAGAGCCCAGCACTATCATAAAGTCCAAAGTCAAAAAATGGGCTAGAAGAATAAGGAAAAAAAATACTCCAACAAAAAGAGTTACTACACATTCCCCAATCGACAAATGGTCAAGGGACGAATAGGTAGTTTTCACAGGATGAAATCAAAACTATCAATAAGCACATGAAAAAGTATTCTAAATCCCTCCTGATTAGAGAAATGCAAATTAAAACAACTCAAAAAACTCTCAGGTACCGCCTTACACCTAGCAGATTGGCCAGTATAACAGTAAGGATAATAATAAATATTGGAGGGGGTATGGCAAAATTGGGACACTGCTGATAAGAGTTGTGAATTGGTCCAACCATTCTGGAGGGCAATTTGGAACTATGCATAAAGGGCTTTAAAAAAAAATTCCTACCCTTTGATCCAGCCATATCACTGCTGGGTTTGTACCCCAAAGAGATAATAAGGAAAAATACTTGTACAAAAATATTTATAGTCACACTCTGTGGTGGCAAAAAATTGGAAAATGAGGGGGTGTCCATCAATTGGGGAATGGCTGAACAAATTGTGGCATCTGATGGTGGATCATCAAAGGAATAATGACCTGGAGGAATTCCATGTGAACTGGAAGGACCTCCAGGAACTGATGCAGAGTGAAAGGAGCAGAACCAGGAGAACATTGTACACAGAGACTGATATACTGTGGTACAATCAAACATAATGGACTTCTCTATGAGAAACAATGCAATGATCCAGGACAATTCTAAAGAACTTATGAGAAAGAACACTATCCACATCCAGAGAAAGAACTGTGGGAACAGAAATGCAGAAGAAATATGATCGATTGCAAAGTTCAATAGGGATATGATTATGGTTTTGATATTAAAAGATCACTCTACTGCAAATATAAATAGCATGGAAGTATGTTTTGAACACCTGTTTAGTCTCCCTCTCCCAACTTGGGAAGTGCCCAATCTTTTATTCAATTAGAAATCAGATTACGTAATGTTGCATTATTTCCTTTTAGTTAACTAGCTTTATTTGATGAATTATTTTTAAAGTATAAAAATCTGTCTCCCTGTGATTCCCTCCTCCTTCTAGCCCCAATATGAGGAAGGGGCTTGGTCCCAATTTGTCTGGCAGTTGGCATGTTTGCTTAATAAATCAATATGTTCAGAAGAGTAAACTTCTGTTTCCTCAGTCATTTCATCTTTTCATCGTGACATATATTTGAATAATCTCAAGAGAAGAATGGAAATGATGGAGAAGAGTAATACACTAGGAAAAGAGACATTAATGAAAAAAAGGAAAGAATCTAAATATTTATGAGATACATAAAGTACAAAACTATTTATAGTAGCCAAAAATTGGAAATAAAAGGAATGTCCATCAATTAGGAAATAGCTGAGCAAATTATGGTCTATGAATGCAATGAAATCCTATTATGCTATAAGAAGTGATTAAAAAAAAAGATTGGTTTAGAGAAATCTGAGACTTGTATGAACTGATGCAGAGTGAAGTGAGCAGAACTAAATTTATACAATAACAGCATCATTGTAAAGAGACTTAGAAACTGTAAATTTCAGAGGACTGATAAAGAAATATGCCTCTCATCTCCAGACAGGTGTGACAGACTCAGAATGTAGAATAATAAATATATTTTTGGACATGGCCAATGTGATGATTTGTTTTGCTCGACTGATGCAGAATGAAGTGAATAGAACTATTAGAATAATTGATGGGATTACATTACAGAGGGGGAAAAAACTAAGATTTTAGGACTCTGATCAAAAGAATGATAAATCAAGAGTCCAAAAGAATGAAGATGAAACATGACTCACTCCTGATAGAGTGTAAAAAGAGACAAATTTTCAAGTATAGCTCATTTGGGAATTTGTTTCATGGGTTATTCAGCCAAAAATTGGGAAATTAAATGGAGGGTGAGGTTGATTTTTTTAAACTTGCTCATTGGGTAATAGGGTTAGAGGTAGTAGGATGAACAAAAGAGTCATAGGAGGCTAGATGGAACAGTCTGTATAAGAAATAGCTGAAAGATGACTTTGGCTGGAACACAGCTCATGAAAGGGAATGATGTGGGCCAAGGCAGACTGGATCTAGCTTGTGAACAACTTTAAATATGAAATATAGGAACCTGCATTAGATCCCAGAAGCAATAGAAAACTTGCAGCTTCTTGAGCAAGGGAGAGACATGGTCAGACCTATGCTTTGGAATCGTTGCCTTGGAGAACTGTTTCATTGAGATGGATGCACTGGAAAGTAGGGAGACTTGAAGTAATGAGACCAATCAGGAGGCTACTGTAATAGTAGATAATAGTAATTTAGGAAATAGTAAATTTTTTTACTATAAAAATAGTAAATAGTCATTTAGACAAGTGAAAAAAGGTGGGGACGGTGGTGAAATGGAGGAGCTGGCCCTACAAGACACAGAGGGGAGGGAAAATTTGAGATATTAAGAATTACACCATTGCTGCAAAAGAGTAATAATACCTCAATAAAACAGGAAAATTAGAAAGAGGGGTAGAATCAGAAGTAAAGATAATGAGTTATTATTCAGACATGTTGAATTAAAAAATAACAGAATTATTTTCTTTCTTGAATGGTTCTTTATTTCCATCTTCCCCAACTAGTTCTTCTTTGCTGATCAAAATTAGATTTAGAATGTAATTTCCATGACAGTTCCTCTACCTTCTACAATAAAGATGGCATCAATAAGACAAATAAAGAATTGACCAAATGCTTTTCTTATAGGAGAGAGCATCCAGCATAACTAGCTTATAGCAATCTTATAAAAACTGTTTTCAGAACTATATCCTGCCTCAGTAGCATATGTTAGAAACTCATCATTCACTTCAATTGGCCCAGAATCATCCTAAAACCTAGATGATGTCAATCACTTGCTCAGAATCCTTCAATTGTTCCTCACTACCTCCTACATGAAGTTCCAAACTCCTAGCTTGGTATTCAAGGGTCCTATCTAGACTCAGCCTAACTGTCTGATAACTGTCTCTGATAACCATTTCCCACATGAACTTGGGTCATTCTCTTCTTTACTTCTCTGAACACAATGACCCCAAGTGAATTTTAAAGCAATGATTATTCCTGGCATTCATTAAACATTACTTTAAATTACAAGCCATCTTTTTTTTATATTTAAGTGTCCTGACTCACTGGAGAGATTGCAAAAGCCTTGGCACTCAATAGATACCTTCTGAAAGACTAAACCAAAGGACTTGGAGCTTCCCTTGTACTTCAGAATTCAGAGAAAAAAGCTCAGACACCAGGGAGGAAAAAAGAACTGATAGTCTTATGTTTAAATAGTATTGGGTACCTATTAATCCAACATTACCTTCATATTTTGATCCATCTGGATAGATAAACATTCCTTGACCATGTTTTTTATTTTGTTGGTATTCTCCAATGTATCTAGCACCATTCTTAAATCTGTAGGTTCCCTGAAACACATTGTTCTCATCACTTCTAATTCAAAATACACCTCCCCCAATAATTAGATCACACATTGCTTCTTACTTGGCCATGCCTTTTACCAAATTCATAGAGTCCATCATATATATCTCCATTGGGCAATAATGCTCTCCCTTTTCCATGTCGTTCACCTGCCTCATTGCGTTCTCCTTCATATTCCTGAAGAAATGAGATAAGTTTGCATTGATAGGATGCAATCATAGGTCCAGCCCTGTCCCTATGTATGAATAGGTATGATTGCCGGGCTTAAAATCATAGAAGCATAGATCTTTGCAAAAAATGCAAAGGGACTTCAAAGTTCATTTAATGCAGCTCCTTCATTTTATAGTGAAGAAACTAGTGACTAAAGGTGGCTTCCAAAAGGTGATCTTATGCACTCTCAAAAAAAGAAGTTCTAATTGAACAGAGAGGTGAAGCATGAAAAACTCAATTTATATGTATATATATTTAAGATATGATAATATCTTCTTTGGTGTAGAGAGGGCCTAAGGATACTTGTGGATGGGATTTATTATGTATATATGAAGAAAAGTTAGCTAAACATGTGAAATTTGTGACTTCGAGTATGTACTATCTTCTTTTCTTTGTATATGGAAATGCTTGTTTTGTTTTGTAAAATTTGGAATAAAAAATTTTTTTAAAGAAAAAAAACTAAAAAAAAAAAAGAAGAAGTTCTAGGACAAGCCCAAGAGAATCTCTCAAGGAGCTGATAAACCTTCAGGCTCCAGGGTAGGTAGGTGGCACTGGATAGAACACCTGGTCTGGAGTCCTGGACGACCTGGCTTCAAATCTGACCTCAGTGACTTCCTAACGAGGTGACCCTAGGCAAGTCACTTAACCCTGTTTGCCTAGCCTTTCTTTGCCCTTCTGTCTGAGAGTTGATTCTAAGACGGAGAGCAAGACTTAAAAAAAAAAAATAGAATCAAAAACAACCAAACATTCAGGGCCCCAAACTCCAGGCTTAAGGAGAAAGTTCAGCATTATTGCCTTCCACATCAAAAATTGAATGCACTGGAATTGATGAGGTCATTGAAGGAGGGAAGACAGATGGACGCCAAAGGAGATCCTTTGGGCACACTCACACAAGGGCTGCGGGGAAAGGAGCGGAGTAGGACAGTCAGGAGGTAAAGCCCAGCAGAATATTTAAGCATTGTTAACCCTATTTATAAGCCCCGGGAGCATCCCAAAAGAATGGCGATATCATCCAAAGCTGAACTTCCTTCCCCGCCCCAGCCTCTTCCCGGTGTCACCCTAAAAGCCGCATCCTAATCCTCACCCCGAGATAATTCTCTCTCTCCTCCTCTATCTCCTCCGAGCCTAGATCCGACATGATTCCACCACCACCACCACAACCACACCGACAATCCGCCCTCCAGCCTGTTTAGTCCCTGCGGACTGACGCTTTTCTGTTAACAGTCACGTCACCCGGAGGAGGAAGCTCGCGCCTTCATCCTAGTTCTATTCACCCCACCCCACCCCCCCGCCCCAATATCTGGATGCCTTTTCCTGGAGGAGGAGGATGTGGTATTTGCCCCCGGGTGAGATGAGGCGTGGCCCACACCAAGAGTCTGGAAGAGAACAATGAATCCAAAAGGGAGGGGGAAAGGTGGGAGAAAAGGGGACTGGTCAGGTGAAAGAGAGAGGTAGTGAAGAAAAAAAAAAATACAGGGGTTGCTATAGCAACGGAGACCAGGTCTTGAACGCGCGCGCGCGCGCGCACACACACACACACACACAAACGCACACCCTCCGGAACCTACATAGACTAACTAACAAATAGACACCTATCACTGCATCAGCTCCACATTCCAGCTGCAGCTCTAATTGTTAGGAAGATGTTATTACACGGATCCCATTTCTGCCTCTGTGACTTACATCGACAGTTCCTGGTTCTGCCCTTCAGAGCTCCCCAAAACAAATGAATCCTTTTTCCATATAAAATGGCCCTTCAGAATATTTGAAGACAGGTATCATAGCACCCCTAAATCTTTTGTTTTCCAGGCTAAATATCCCCGTCCCTTCCTTTGTACACTCTCATTTGTCAACATCCATCTTTATACTTGCTAACTAGAATAACGGTTTTCTTTTTCGCGTTGAACTCGACTGGTTTGCAATTTCCTTCTCCAGGTAACTTTGAATATGAGAAAATTGAGGTAAATAAGGGTTAGGGGACCTGCCCAGGGCCACATGACTAGTATGTGCCTGACTCCGGATTTGAAGTCAAATCTGTCTAACTCCAGGACCAGTGCTCGACTAAGCTGCCTAAAAAGGAAAAAAATGACAATTATTATATGATCTGATTTGTGCAGAATAGAAAAGACCTTTTACTTTCCCGTTCTGGGCATTATTTTTATCTTTTCATTGTGGATCTCCAGATTAGCTTCCTAAATTGAAAATCCTCTGGGTCCAGAGCCATTAAAAACACTAGCTTACAAGACACCACTAATTATTTACTTTTTTCCTCACCTAGAAAACACAATTATTTTGGAGCAAAAAATGTTGAATCAGTTTGCCTAGAAAGAAGATTTGCAAGAGAGCATTCCCCTCCTAAACGTAGGGCCCCCATCCATGGGGAAACTGAGCCTGCATTCAGGCTACACCTGAGGCTCCTATGCAGAGGGCAACTCAGACCTCCGGCACTGTAGGATCCTGATGTTTTCCAGGGGTGTCATCACTGCTGTCACTAGGTCTACCCCTAGACTAGGCATGCCAGCTCTACTGGGCTCTCTGGAGCTGCTCCTAATTGGAAAAGCATCTCTTCTCTGATGGCTTCTGTTGATGTCACAACATAGTCTCTAGCTCACTGCCTGGCGCCTCTGCTGATCTCAGGGCTTCAATGATAGGGGTTGCTCCCGGCTTTCCTCTAGAGTGGACTCATCTACTCAGGGTTAGCCTAGCCATCTCAGGGGCGATTTCTAGAATGTCTCCTAAGAAGAGCTGACAGCTCTTAGCAGACTAACACTAAATCTTTCCATTGCATTGCACTGCGTTGCAAGCCCTTTATCTAGGGAGGAATTACAAATAACAATCGAATTTGACCTGCTGACAATTTTACACATTCACCAGATCTTCTCAGGTTTTATGGCCAAGAAATTTGTCAGAACAAAAAGCAGACTGACTGCAGAGATCCACTTAGTCCAAATTCCTGCACATTTGTCAGCAGTGCTTTGAAGCTCCTACTTATATTGATATGTTAGCTTTTGTTGGTTGCTATAACAAATCATATTGGAATTGCAGGCTAAGAAAAGCCCTAGATCTTTTCCCTCAAGAATTATTCTCCAGCCACAATTAATTTATCTTGTACCAGTATACTATTGCTCTTGGGATTATTGAGCTTTTGTTCTTCTGCATGAATATTGTTTATCATTCTTTCCTGGCTCTATAAAGTAACTACTTTTAGAAGTTTGTTTTGTGGCCTGAAAAAGAAAATTACTTTACATTACTTTACCTTGTCACATTTTACTATATGTACATGGAGCAATAATGAATGACTAATAACTATCTAATGGTTTCTATTTACAGTTATATTCCTCAGAATTCCCAAGTGTTATAGTCAATTTTGAATGGAATTTCTTTCTTTAAATTTTTCTGGCTATAATGAAAACAACTTTGCTAACATAGCATAAGTAACCCCGTGTTTTTAGGCTTCCATTATATGTGCGGTTTTTCATTTCTAAAATAAGCACTTTTGTGATATAACTTGACAAATTGCATGGAACTGTGATTTCATCAAAATATGGAAGTCCCAGGTAAAGAAACTACCTCTACCAATGGAGGTTGGCACCTTCTTTATAATTTACAGTCTTAGAAAGTATCCTCAGCTTGGCCTCCTCACTGTAAGGTTCTCCACAGTAGGTTGTGTCCCTATGATTCAGAGACCTTTGTCTAGCTCATGCATTGCAATCAATTTTAAAATGGCCCACTGTGGGGTTTTTGTTTTGTTTTGCTTTGGTTTTGAGGGGAAGAGGATTTTGTGATCAGGTCTCAGTGTGATACATTGAAGCGGTCTTTTGGGAGTAGTTGTGACTGTATTTTAGGGGAGGGAAGAAGCTGAACTGTATGGCTCCCTCTTACTCCACCATCTTGGCTGAGAATGTAAACTTCTTGAGGATGAGCCATTTATACCTCTAGTACCTAGCACAATGCAGTGGATATAGTAGATTTTTAAATAAATGCTTCTTAATTTGAATGTAATGAATTCTTTACCAGGTTTTACAAATAAATTTCTATTCTAAACTGATGTTTCCTTTGGCATCTATATTTCTCCACTTGGCAAAGAGATCATGTGTTGGCCATTCAAGGAATTGAACTTCCATAGTAAGAATCAATGACAATCTAGGATGTGTAGAACCTACAGCCACTCCCATTTTTCATGATGAAACTCTTATTCACAAAGGGCAGGTTGGAACTACTCATTTCATGACCATTTTTTTCTTATTTGAATTTCCTATGGATTTTTATCTTTGCTATGATCAGATTATATACAGACAACTAATTTAGAAATGACTCCCAATAGTCATTATAATATAATATAATTATACATTTTGAGTATAATTATAACTATATAATACATATATTAATATAAACTTTAAAAAAAGAAATGACTACCAGGTTATTTATATATAGCCAATTGTGTGTGTGTGTGTGTGTGAGAGAGAGAGAGAGAGAGAGAGAGAGAGAGAGAGGGAGAGAGGGAGAGAGGGAGATGGAGAGAGTTTCTATTTGATTTCTATTTGCTTAGGGCTCATGTCTAGGACTTTTCCACTTTCTTCTTGAAAATAGTATTTGCGATTCATAAATGTGATGTTTTCCTTCTTGTCTTTGGCTCCTTTCATTTTAAATTTCTGAACCATATTTTTCACAGTTCTCTTCTCTGTCCACCTTTGTGTCAAAGTATTAGCTAATTTAACTGGGGAGATCTTACTGAATTCTTCAGAGAATTTCTCTGCCTTCTCATCTCAAGCAATAGATGTTGGTATATAAAGTATAATTATTTTCAGGGTAGTCTTTTTATAAATGCTTATCATGAGTACACCATCATAAGGTGACTAAATATCCAATTAAGTGGAGTCTCGGTATCGTAGAAAGATGACTTGCTTCTACAAGAAGGACATTGAGTCATCTTTCCATTCAGTTGCAACTTTTTTCTTCTAGATTCATTTGTAGCAAAGATGTAAATAATTATAGATCTCAGTTCTTCTAGAGGTATTCTCTGTCCCCCCTCCCTCCACTCTACCACCATTATTGCAGAAACCAAAAGGAATTGCACAGGACTGTGAGCCACTTTGAATTTTTCTTTGTATTGTATGTTACAAGGATCCAAGAATTCAACAGTCTACTGGTGATTAAAGTAAATGTCTTTGAATAGAAGCTTCAATTTACATTATGGTATGGACTCCAGGCAAACATTTTTTTTTAATATATTTTATTTGATCATTTCCAAGCATTATTCGTTAAAGACATAGATCATTTTCTTTTCCTCCCCCCCACCCCCCCATAGCCGACGCGTAAATCCACTGGGCATTACACGTTTTCTTGATTTGAACCCATTGCTTTGTTGATAATATTTGCATTAGAGTGTTCATTTAGAGTCTCTCCTCTGTCATGTCCCCTCAACCGCTGTATTCTGGCAGTTGCTTTTCCTTGGTGTTTCCACTCCCATAGTTTATCCTTTGCTTATGAATAGTGTTTTTTTCTCCTGGATCCCTGCAAATTGTTCAGGGACATTACACCGCCATTAATGGAGACGTCCATTATGTTCGATTATACCACAGTGTATTAGTCTCTGTGTACAATGTTCTCCTGGTTCTGCTCCTCTCGCTCTGCATCACTTCCTGGAGGTTGTTCCAGTCTCCATGGAACTTCTCCACTTTATTATTCCTTTGAGCACAATAGTATTCCATCACCAACATATACCACAATTTGCTCAGCCATTCCCCAATTGATGGGCATCCCCTCGTTTTCCAGTTTTTGGCCACCACAAAGAGCACAGCTATGAATATTTTTGTACAAGTCTTTTTGTCCATTATCTCTTTGGGGTACAGACCCAGCAGTGCTACAGCTGGAACAAAGGGTAGATATTCTTTTGTCGCCCTTTGGGCATAGTTCCAAATTGCCCTCCAGAATGGTTGGATCAGTTCACAACTCCACCAGCAATGAATTAATGTCCCTACTTTGCCACATCCCCTCCAGCATTCATTACTTTCCTTTGCTGTTATGTTAGCCAATCTGCTAGGTGTGAGGTGATACCTCAGAGTTGTTTTAATTTCCAGGCAAACATTTTAACCAGTATTCTCTTCTTTAGCTAACTGTACAGTAAATATATCTCCAACAGACAGTGACTTTATGCCCCAAGAGCCCTACATTGCTGCAAATGCTTAAGTCTTCTATGCATTTATATGTTTTATGAAATAGAATACATAATTTCAAATGAAAAATAAATTTTAAAAATTATTTGGAAACAAATGCCCCATTTTGCAGAAATAATGCATATATTTGCATTGTATACAGTTTTGATTTTTAGTAGCAAAGGTGTAACCATTTTGCTTTTTTGTTGTGTTTTTTTTATTCTCTTTATTGCTTACTTTAGAACATACACAAAAACAAAGATCTTTGTACCATCTTTTCTTCACACTATCACTGTGTTCAGTTGTTCAGATGTAGAGATTATAGACAAACCAACCTATGTGTGCATAAGCCCCAATTCTAGTATCTACACTTCTTTTCTTCTAGTAAAGTCCTTAGGTACTTCATTACAGCCTCAAATGGGCTTTGTGAAAGATCCTCTAAAGCCAAAGTAAAGCTTACTTTCTGTACAATATTACAATATCTTACTATCTCTTCTCTAACATTTGAATAAGAATATTTGTGCAGTAATGGACAGAAAAAGGCACTCCTTTCACTTACCCCTTTGCCAAGAGATCTCCTATAGCATTTCCAAAAAACCTCCTAAAGAAAAAAAATGGTTCCCAGTCCCTGTCCTAAAAGAAATAGAAAACAACTGAAAGAGATTTTATGGAGGATCTGTATTTACAATGGAAACTGGTTATGAACTATATCGATACAATTGTTGCTAGCGTCCAAATAAATGCCACAAGATCTCTTTTGGGAGGGAAAAAAAAATACAAGTTTTATTGTCACCCAAAAAAAAGTTATACAAACTTATTATATGGTAAACATGTTTATGTGCATATTAATGCACTAGGAAAGCTTTTCTTTAGTATTTCTATCAGTTTAAATAGAGATACCATTCATGTATAAACATTTTTCTGTGTCTGTGTCTGTGTCTGTGTATATCTCATAAGCAACAGGTATACTTTGGCTCACTCTCCCAAAGTCAGGCTATACTACTTCTGTCCTTCAGATTTCTAGCAGAATACCCTGAAAGTTGAAATATCTTTTTTCTACTGCCATCACTTCAAGTTTCTCATGGGTAGTGTTAACCCATTGTTAAGGTCTAGTGACTACTAGATCCCCAGTTCTATTTATCCACTTAACATTTTTTTACTTTTAAATTACAGTAACAAAAAAAGTATAAACAGTCCCCCAAAACATGCCGAGGCATACTCTACTCTATACTACATCATGCTCTGAGGAAATACATTCACAATGTAGCCCAGTTTCTACATAGCACTCTTCCCACTAAGTTTTTGTCCAAAGGTAGCTTCTCATGATGTTTTAGATCATTTGCTTTTCAAATGAATTTGGTTATTATGCTATCAAATTCTAAAATGTATATTTTTGGTAATATGATTGGTATAGCATTAAAAGTATGAATTAACTTTTATTTGGTAGTATTGTTTTTATTCTATAGGCCCAACCCAGCCATGAGCAGTAAATATTCCTCCAGCTATTTAAGTTGTTCTTTTGTTTCTTGAAGGATTGCATTGGTTTTGAATCTTTTTTGGGTTGGGTAAATTGATTTCCAAATACTTCACACATTTTATAGTTATTTGGAATGTCATTCTTTGGAATTTCCCTTTCTGTTGTTGCCTCTTAGGTTTTGTTATTATTAAAATATAGAAATGCAGTTGATTTTTGATGCTGTTTTTAGCCTGCAAATTTTCTGAAGCTACTAAATGGCCGTCATTTGTCTTTGCTGAATCTCTAGAATTTTCCAAGTATAGTATCATATCAGCAAATAAGATTTTACTTCATTACCCATCTTTATGCATTTAATTTCTTTCTCTTGTCTTATTGCTATTACTTAGAATTTGCAGAACTAGATAAAACAATAATGGGAGAATAAGTCTCCTTACTTCATTCCTGTCCTTATTAGAATAGATTCTAATTGCACAAGATTCTTGTTGTTGGTTTTAGATATTTTTGTGATACTAAAAAAGATCCCTCCATGCCTATACTTTGTAGGGTCTGAAACGTTAAAAATATTGTACTTTGTCAGGGGATTTTTTTGACTTGTATTGAAGTAATCGTGTGGTTTTGGACATTGTCTTTTTAAAATATGACTTATTTTGTTGGTTGTCTTCATAATACTAAACTATCCTTACATCCCTGATAGAACTTTAACTTAATCATAATGAAGATTTCTTATTTATGTTGGTAGAGTCTGTTTGAGAGGACTTTAAAAATTTTAAATTAATACTCATTGATATTGGCCTGTGGTTCTATATTTTATCCTTCTCTGGTATTAGATATTAGGACTAATATATACCTCTTAAAAGGATTCTGGTAGGCTATTTTCTTTCTCAATTTTTGAGAAGAATTTGTATACTATAGGTACTAATGGTTCTTTAAATATTTTATAAAATCTCTTATGAATCCATGTGGAACAGGTAATTTTTCTTTGGTATTTCCTTTAGAGTTAGCTCTGTTATTTTTCTGAGAATTGATTATTTAATATTTCTACTTGGTCTTCTATCAGTATGGGTACTTTTTAAAGGTTTTCCTCTATTTCTTTTATGTTCTGTTTTGTTTTCATATAACAGTGTATAATATATTCTGATTATTCTAATGTTCTGGATTTATGATTTCACATTTCCTCATTTGCCATGATTTGATTTCCTTTTTTTCTTTAATTTGATTGGCGAAAAGCTTATGAATTTTATTAGTCTTTCAAAAAACAGGTTTTTATATAATATCCATAGAAAACAAAAGTTTCTGGTTTATTTCTTCTCTAATTTTTAATATCTCTTTTGTGCTTATTTTGGTTTTGTTCATAGACATTCCAATTTTAAAAATTTATATCTATGTTATGAGTCCTCTCTTTTTGTTAATATACAAATATAAGGCTATGATTTTCCTCTGAGTATTGTTGTAGCTGCATCCCAGAAATATGTGTAGATTGTTTTATCATTGTCACATTATGTCATGTAATTATTGTTTCTATGATTTGTTCTTTGTCCTATTCACTATTTTAGATTTTGTTGTTGTTTCCACTTGGGTTTCTTTGTTTTGATTGTGTTCCTTGAACTAATTATTATTTTATTGTCACATGTTAGGGATGTGTTTATTATTTTTGTCTTTTTATATTTGTTTGTAATTTCTCTATGCCTTAATACAATAGAAGCTTTAAAAGTTCCATGTGGCTTGATGCATAATAAAATTTTCTCTAGCTCCTACTTTCAATTATGTATATTTCTTGTTTTTATTCAATTATATTTTAGTTTCAATTCCAAATTTATTTCTTTCATTTTTTTATTCCAAATTCTCTCCTTCCCTTTTACTGTACCCATTGAGAATGAAAGAAAAATAAGATCTATTACAAATATGTATAGTCTTGCAAAACAAATCAAATCTCATTAGCCAAATTCCAGGAAAACAAAAAACCAATAAATAGAAGAAAATACACTTGAATCTGATCTCTGAGTCCATCAGTAGAATGGTTGGCCATGAAACTATGGCTGGTTGTTGTTTTGACCAAAGATACTAAGTTTTTCAGAGTTGATTATATTTACAATATTGTTGTTACTGGGGGCAGCTGGGTGGCTCAGTGGATTGAGAGCCAGGCCTAGAGATGGGAGGTCCTAGGTTCAAATCTGGCCTCAGACTTTTCCTAGCTGTGTGACCCTGGGCAAGTCACTTGACCCCCATTGTCTAGCCCTTACCACTCTTCTTCCTTGGAGCCAATACACAGTATTGACTCTAAGACTGAAGGTAAGGGTTTAAAAAAAAACAAACAATATTGTTGTTACTGCATATGGGCACACCTTGGAGATAATTTAGGTTCAGTTCCAGACAACCGTAACAAGTCAGAAATTGAAAATAAATTGAATCATATTAACTTTGTTGTTTTCCAGTGCATATAAGTTATGTTTACACTCTATCGTACTATATTCAGTGTACAATAGTATAATGTCTTTTTTAAATGTACATACCTCGATTTAGAAATATTGTATTGCTTAAAAAAAAAAAGCTAAGCAATCATTATCTGAGCCTTTAGAGAAAAAAGAGCAAAGAACAGAACCAAAAGGAGACGATGAGATAGAAGTAACAACATGCGAAACTACCAAAAAAAAAACCAAAAACCTGGAAATTGTTCACAAGCTCTGGAAGAATTTAAAAAGTAACTTGAAAATCAAATAAGACAGGCTGAAGAAAAATGAGCTCCCCCCCCCCAAATCACATTCACTGTGGCTTTCCTTTGTTTTCAGTCACTTTGTCTTCTATTTTTGTGTGTTTGGAGGGCTTAAGCACCCCGAATGTCCATCTTAACTCCCATCATATATCTCTCTCCATTATGTTTTACTAAAAACCATCCCCTTCTTCATTTCTTATAGCACTGTAGTATTCTATCACATTAATATACCATAAATTATTAACCATTCTCCAATTTATAGGCATCCCCTCGGTTTTCAACCTTTGCTAACATAAAAACAGGCAGTATAAACATTTGGACACATGGGTGTTTTCCTTCTTTCTTTGATGTCTTAAGGTTTTGTAATGTAAGGAATGAGAGGACTCCCCCCCAAAAAAAAATAGAACCCTGCTATTTACTGAACAGCTAGCCAGTGGGGGCAGCTGGATGAGGAACAGTGGAAAATGAACAAGGGGACCTGGGAAAAGGAACTGAAAGCTGAGAGAATTCTGGGCAACTGACTTCACTTCCAGCCTTGTAAGAAAACTGACAGGAGCAGTTCCTGAGGGTCAAAGGATATCTGAAACAACAGGAGGGGAAAGAATTTGATTTCCTTCTTGTTGTGTACCTATCTCCAGCTAGAAATCCTCCACAACTCCACTTTACTTGTCTCTGGCTACTCAAGACTGACAAAGAGTCAGTTGGACTCTGGACTCTCCTTTTGGGTCTTCCCCCCTTTTGTTTTTCCTTGGATAGATTCATAGAAATATTTATAAGTTAGTGTAGTATAAGAATATGAGAAACAGGGTGTTGGGAAAAGGCTTGAGGCACAAAACCTCTGACCAAGGACCTATGAATACCAACTACCATAAGACATAATTATTAGGATATCCTTATCCCTCCATCCTATTGGCTTATCCTTCCAACCCTTTTATTTCCCACCTCTTCAAATAAATTTTAGTTTATGTCAGTTGGAGTTTGGTTGGAGTTTTCATGAGAAGATAGAAGTCAAGTGAATAGCGACCAAGACCAAAGTCTTGTTTCATATGTGACAAGCAAAGATCCAGCTTGTCACTGAGTTTATAGGGAAGGGTTCAACAACAAAAACCCTTGCCCTTGAAAGGACTGTCTGGGATGCAACATCCTTCCCAACGGTTGAGCCCACATTCAAGACTCAAGGATAAAGTTTGTAGTGTAACCTTAGGAAGAGACGTAGACATATTCCTCCGGTCTCTCTCTCTCTGAGTAATCCAAAGCTCTAAAGGTCAGCCATCCTTGAGGAAGGAGAGACATAGCCATCTTTCCTCAGAGCTTTCAGCTTTCCTTCACATCCCCCTTTCAACCTCTCACTGGAGAAACACATCCAACCAGTGGGTTAAAACCTGTTCACCCCTCTCCTGTAGTAAGAGAGGAGAGTCTCTCTCCATCCCTCCTCTTTTATAGTATAGACTTAGCAGCAGGATCACTAGCTCAAAGGATACATACAGTTTAATAGCTTTTTGGTTATATTTTCACATTTTTTTAGAATGGCTTAACTAGTTCACAGGTCCACAAATGGTAATAATAATAATAATAATAATAATAATAATAATAAATAATAATAATAAAATAGGTAAACCTATTTTCTCACATTCTCTCTAGCACTTGACATCTTCCTTTCTTGTCATCTTAACCAATCTGATGGATGTGAGGTGGCAACTCAATTTTTTATGTTTATTTCTCTAATAATAATTTTAAGCCTTTTTATATGCTATTGATGGCTTTGATTTCTTCCTGAAAACTACTAATTCTTATCTTTTAACCATTTATCAATCATGAATGCCTATATAATTTGGAAATGAGATCTTTATTAGAGATGTTTGCTATATAGCTTTTTCTTCTATTTCTTACTTTTCTTTTTACCTGACCCATTGTACAAAAAGATTTATTTTACGTAAGCAAATTATCCATTTTACCTCCTGTGAACCTATCTTTTTTTTGGTCATGAATTCTTCCCCTATCCAAAGATATGACAGATGATTTGTTCCATGTTCCCTTAATTTAATATTAATATCAACCTTAATATCTAAATCATGTACTCATTTTGAATTTTTTTGGTATACCATAGGAAATATTGGTCTATGACTAGTTTCTGCCATACCAAACTGCTTCCCAGTTTTCCCAACAACTTTTGTCATATAGTGAGATAGTACCCCTAGAATTTCAATCTTTGAAACAGTGCTCATTTGTTTAGGTATATTGTGTACAAGGGGTGTATGGGGTGCTCAGAGAGGGGTGTATCTTTGGTATGGAGGGCTTGTTGTGCCCTCCTAGGGCAGCTCTCCAGCCTCTGACCCCCACCTGACACCCAGCTCTCACTTGTGGCTCCTAGTAGCTGCTAGCATGCAGCAGCGGCCATACCCCAGGCAACGGCTTCAACAGGCCGGCTAAACCTTGTGAGGGTAGCCATCGGGTCGACGTTGACCCCTGGTGAACCAGGGCTTTGCTCACCCAGCATGTGAAGACTGCTTCGGCGGAACAGGCGGAAGAAACCAATAAGAAGGTTCAACGGCTAAGATGGCAACGCAGCAAAGCACTGTGGAGTGCTTAGGGCATGTTGGAGCACAAAGGACAACACGGCCATCCAATGCAACTGAGGAAGTCTCCAGGTGTAATGATTTTTGGTGCCAATGGACCCAGGCTTCCAACGCCGAGGGAGTGGGACTGTCTCTGTGCATCGACTTTTCCACTTAAATCTCCTTCACGCACAAGTGTCTTTGTGCACACTCATCTATACACCATAGATGAAAATGCACAAAGACAATCATCATCCTTGGTTACAGAGAGACTACAACTACTATTGTGTACATAATCTGTATCACTGATCATCCTCTCTTTTTTTCTAATGCAGTACTAAGTTGGTTTGATAATTATAGATTCGTATGAACTAATGCAATGAAATAAGTAGAATCAAAGAAGCAATATTACTGTTGACTATATGTAATGATGAATATGAAGATAACACTAATATATAGCAAAAATCTGAATAATGTGGAAGAGAGAAATTATAAGGCATGCAAAAGAAGGCTGGAGGTTGATCAGCTGTCAATCAAAGGAAGATTCCATTTGGAATGTTATCGGGAAACAGTTGAAGACAAGAGCCAACTGCTGACTGATTTTTTGGGCTTCTTGGCTGATGATGGTGACTTTGAAGGAAGAAGCTAGGTTTATCTCTGGGACTTGGGATAATCAAGTTGGAGATGGCCTGGCTGATTTGAAGGCAGAAGGACAAGAGTCCATGTATCTCTCTCTGATTGGCTCTGTTTCATGGTAGTGACTGAATTGCCATTTCTCTCAATATCCTCCAACCTAAGGCTCACTGTAGATAATAGGGAAAACCCAACCCTCTTACCTCCATCCTCCATCTTTTCCTGTTTTCCCCAATAAACCTCTACTTGAGATAAAGAAGAGAAAAGAGTATTTCCTCTGAAACATCACAGCTCACCCTGAGTGACTTAGAAGGAGAATGAAGAAGAAAGGGGGAGGGGAAGAAGAAAGATGCTGAAGAAGAGGCTGGAAGAGGGAGAAAGGGAGATGTAAAGGGAGGAGGGTAGGCAAAAGAAGATAACTACCTGATCCATTAGTTATCACTTATCCGTCACATATACCCCCTCCAATATTATCTATTGCAGTAATCATCATGACCAGTTTTAATTAAGGGGGGCAAGTGGTAAAATATGCCTCCCTCCTCTTGGAAAGGCACATATGGGTACAGAATATCAGAGACCATCAGAAATGACCACTGGGTCAGCTGGTTTTATTTAACCATTTGTTATTGATATTGTTGTTATCCTAAGGTGATTGTAATGTGGGGAGGGGGGGAGAGAAGGAGAAATTATTAGTGTAATATTAGTAATGCTAGCAATTATAGTTAGCAAGAAGTTGAAGAATGCCTCTCAATTTAGAACACTGTTTCACAGATTGCTCAATGAAAATTAGCCAGGGAAAGGAGAATTATTAGTTTGGCAATATAGAGTAGTTTGGGTTCCATGCCCAGATCTATTACTAAAAAGGAACTGCATTAGAATGCATGTAAGGTGGCTCCGTGTTCTAATTTTTTATGATTTTGTACCTTGAGTTTTCCAAAAATGGAATATACCCATTGAGTATGAAGATTGACTCCACCATTAAAATCATGCTAGCCTCTCTAAGCCTTTATTTTCATTGAACCTTAAGTTTCTCATCTATAAAATAAGAACAGCTTCATGACACAGTGGAAAGAAAGGAGTAGACTAGAAGTCAAAAGATCCGGGTTTAAATCCTACCATTACCACTTACTCAGTTACATGATCTCATTTAATCTCTATAAGCTTTAGTTTCCTCATCATTTACAACAGCGGTTCTCAACCTGTGGGTCTCGACCCCAGTGGGGGTCCAACGACCAAAACACAGGGGTCACCTAAAGCCATCAGAAAATACATATTTCCGATGGCTTTAGCCACTGAGAAATCGCGCTACTTTACAGCAAGATCTCGGAAAGAACAGGGACCCTGCTGCCAGCACATTGTACTGATATTAGTTACCTATCAGCAGCCCTCCCCCTATGAGGGGCGATGGATTTACCCTGTTGCCTGGAGACGGGACTCAAACAGAGACCCAGAGAGAGCATGCAGGCGCTGGCTCCAGAGGGGTTAAGAATGAGTCCTGGAGCGGATAACTCCTGGAGTGGATAAGGGAGCCGCGTAACCCCAGCAAAGTGAAGCCTCAGCTCGAGCTGGAGGGAGACGACAGGAAGAAGAAGGCAGCATCTGCGGACCCCCTCCCCAGGCAGGACTTACCTCCTGCCCCAGCGCTCAGGGTGCCTCCTGCTGGATTAATATTTCTCAACATATAATTAAATATTGTTTTTTGTGATTAAGCACTATGTTTAAATTGTTTGATTTGTAGCAATGAGAATATATAATGCATATCAGGTATTTACATTCCGAATCATAACTGTAGCAAAATTACAGTTTTGAAGTAGCCACCAAAATAAGTTTTTGGTTTGGGGTCACCGCAACATGAGGAACTGTAGTGCGGGGTCACGGCATTAGAAAGGTTGAGAACCACTGATTTACAAAATGAAAAAGTTAGACTGCATGACCTACAAAGTCTTTTCTAGATCTAAATCTATGATCCAAATATTGAAACCACCTGCCTCATAGGGGTGCTGTCAGGAAAATGCTAGTGTAGTTTTTAAGGTATTAAATAAGCTTAAATCTGTTATTTAAGCTATTCAAGCTTTAAAGTGCACTAAGACTTTTAAAACATTGTATAAATACGAGTTATTAGTCCCAATAGGACTAATAAGAACTTCACAGATGAACAAGATCAGGTTAAAGGAAACTATGTCTTTGCAGAATGCAAAAGAATAATATGATTCCCCAGCTGTGAGGGTGGTTTTTAAAGTGTGTCTTCACTGCATTGGAGCAAAGTCCTTCTTGCTCCCTTCAGTGATTTGGAATTTAAAACTTGGGTTGTACCATATTTTTTCAGATTATAAAAATGAGGGGGGGAAAGCATCTGGAACTCATTACTATTCCTCATTTCCATTTTATGACTTTAAGAAGGCAAGATCTATTTTCTTATGCTGTTCAGAAAAAGAGAGGAAGCCATGACACTTACTTAGACTGGGGTCTCCTACCCTGAATCTTAACCCTACTTGACATAGTAGAAACACATGGAAGAAGGGTTTTATGACAGAAATGTTGAAAGAACTTCCAGAGGAGAGGAAGGGTACAAACTCCAATTAGACTTTCTGTTACTATCAGGTGCGCATACTGAGTGCTTTATTGTCTAGCCATTTTGAGGATGTGGCATGACCCCCGAATACAAGAAAATCAAACACCCAAGGTCAGATCTCCCCTTAAAAACATGTTTAAACGTCATTGATCTCACTTCCTAAACTTAAGGAATTTCAAAAGCTGAAGTCATGGAGAGACCCACTTTGAAATACAAGAGCTAATAGAAGGAGAAATAATGCCTGGAACAGAATAACCTCTTGGGCTCTGGATTGTGGACTAAATTTGAGGCTTTGAGGTGAATTGCTCACTAAGCAAATACAAATAAATCGTTCAATGGAAAATCTCCCAGGATAGTCAAGACATTTGCTTTATTGGGGTTTATAGTAGAATACCATGCTAAACCTATCATTCAAACTTGTAGCCATTGGAAGGGAGCATCAGATACTCTGGATAATTCAACTCAAAAAACTGATGAAGGGGGCAGCTGGGTGGCTCATTGGATTGATAGTATTGACTCCAAGATGGAAGGGAAGAAAGAAAGAAAGAAAGAAAGAAAGAAAGAAAGAAAGAAAGAAAGAAAGAAAGAAAGAAAGAAAGAAAGAAAGAAAGAAAGAAAGAAAGAAAGAAAGAAAGAAAGAAAGAAAGAAAGAAAGAAAGAAAGAAAGAAAGAAAGAAAGAAAGAAAGAAAGGAAGGAAGAAAGGAAGAAAGGAAGGAAGGAAGGAAGGAAGGAAGGAAGGAAGGAAGGAAGGAAGGAAGGAAGGAAGGAAGGAAGGAAGGAAGGAAGGAAGGAAGGAAGGAAGGAAGGAAGGAAGGAAGGAAGGAAGGAAGGAAGGAAGGAAGGAAGGAAGGAAGGAAGGAAATAAAATTCCAAATGAAGTCATGAAGAGTCAGATATGAATGAAATGTCTGAAGAACGATATTTCGCAGAGGTAAAATATCTTCCTAGATCTCAAGGGGGCATATGGTACAGTATAAGGATTAGACACATTCCCTACAATATGCATTCTTACGTAAATACACTAAAGAACTGGAAAACATGGTGTAATACTCCACTAGAGCATTTAGAGGCTGGACAGGAAGGAAATCTTAAATATGTCTCTTTGTAATCGCTAACTAGAGATACAGTAGGTGGTAAAAAGGTCAAGAGTCAAAAAAGATTTATTAAGTGATGACTATGTGCAGGCATTGTCAACTCCCCAATAAAGAGGACTCCCAAAGTGTGCCTTCTCGTTCACTCCACACCTCCTGCATTTTTTTAAAGAGAGCAACTGTGCTTTTTTCATTGCCTTTTTGTTTTGATTGCCTCAAGTTAGGTAGAGAATATGGGGCTCAGAGAAGGTTCGACGAAGGGGAGATGAGAAGATCAAAGTGGGCTGAAGGGATTCCTTAGAGTTACTGCAGATGCTACCAGAAATGTATTAGCATTCTCAGTATTTAATGGGAAAAGAATTTTGATACCCCTACTTAATTAATTCTTAATAATACTTAATTCCTAAAACAATAATAATGAATTCACTCTGTTTTTATATTTAAAAAGTCAAGATTATAAATAATAGATTATTGTCACAAAACATTGCAGAATTGAAAAGGCAAACAATTTGACTGTTCAGGAATAAAATTCTTGTCATTTTACCCCATTATCAAAGGCCTTGTACCTGAACTTACCCCTCTCCTAAGGCACACTTGTGGAAGGCTTAAAAACTAAAGGTTGGACCAAATATAGAAAATGTGCTCCCCAGAAATGATTACTCAAGTCAGAATGACTTTATAGCAATTTATTTATAAACTAGAAGGAAAGAGGGAAAGGAAGGAAATCAGTAGATAATGACTCTGGCCCTGTCCCCACTAGGCGAGGTTTCAGAGGCCCCAGCAAAGGGGCCCAGAGGACCTCCAGAAAAGCCAGGAAAAGGAGCCACTCACCCCCGTGGTAGTTCTAAGGGAAAGTCCAAGAACAAACTGAGGTCCCAAGCCAGAGCTCCTTCAACGTCAAGTTCCTAGGCAAAAAACTTAGAGTTGGAAAGCATTTGTTAGAAAGAAAAAAGAAAAGAAAACAAAGAAAAGCATTTGTTAGAAAAAAAGGAAAAAAAGAAAAGCATTTATTAGAAAAAAAGGAAAAAAGAAAAGCATTTGTTAGAAAAAAAGGGGGGGAAAGCATTTGTTAGAAAAAAAGAAAAGCATTTGTTAGGAAAAAAGGGAAAAAAAGAAAAGCATTTGTTAGAAAAAAAAGAAAAGCATTTGTTAGGAAAAAAGGAAAAAAAGAAAAGCATTTGTTAGAAAAAAAAGAAAAGCATTTGTTAGAAAAAAGGGGGGGAAAGCATTTGTTAGAAAAAAAGAAAAGCATTTGTTAGGAAAAAAGGGAAAAAAAGAAAAGCATTTGTTAGAAAAAAAAGAAAAGCATTTGTTAGGAAAAAAGAAAAGCATTTGTTAGGAAAAAAGGGAAAAAAAGAAAAGCATTTGTTAGTAAAGAGAGGAATTCATAGAAGTAGAGAGAGAAAGGACTCAGCCTTTCTAGATGGGATACTTCATTTAGCTGGCTCAGGCTGGGAAGAGGCTTGCAGGAGATCCCCTGGTAAGATAAGGAGCTACTCAGAGACCTAACTGGTTATATATATTTAATTTGTTAACCCTTAACTTCCATATTAGAATCAATACTAAGTATAGGTATGCATGCAGAAGAGCAGGAAGGGGAAGGCAGTTGGGGTTAAATGACTTTCCCAAGGACACACAGCTTAGAAGTGTCTGAGGCCAGATGCAAACCCAAGACCTCCTCTCTCTAGGTGTGGCTCTCTATCCACTGATGTCCCAATATTATATACATATATACACATATATATCTATTTTAATTTCCCTCTGCTTTGGGAGTTGGAATACAGTTTTAGTTATTTTTTTAATATTGTTTAATTTTTTTCTGAACTTGACAAATACCAGCCACTATGACCATTCCTCCGCACACACATACAAGATGGGAAAGAAGATTGTCTATGAAATTGCAAATCTCCAACAGAGAGTTGGTGTTTTTAATCCATAATACAATCAGAAAATGAGTTCCCACGCTGTAACATTGGTTTATTTCCTTCTGAACCTTCCTCCATTCTATTCTGGATATTTTTCATGCTTTCTCTTCAACTTCAGTTTTCTGTCTTCTTACTACAAAAAGAAAAGCACAGCTCCCCACTGCAACCAATAAACCGAATCAAGCCAAATAAACCTGCACATACGCCATATTTGAAAATACAGTTCTTCTACTTCATTATTCTCATTACCCATGAAGAAAAATGCCCACCATAGCCAAAGAAGGAACTGTTGAAATCTGACTGGAGATAAAAGCATGCCATCTTCCTCCTTATTTCCTTTCTTGAGTTTTTTATTGTGTGTGTGATATGTGTCTTCTGTCAGGACATGAGCAATATGGAAATATGTATTACATGAAAGCACTAACATAACCTGTATCAGACTATTTGCCATCTTGGAGAAGGGTGGAAAGGAAGGAGGGAGAAAATCTGAACCTTACAATGCCAGAACAGTTGTTAAAAACTGTTTCTGCATATAACTAAAAATAAATAAGAAAGAAAAAAGATCTGGAAAAGGAACTAATAAACAACTCCAGTCTCTTTGCCAAGAAAACCCCAAATAGAGTCATGAAGAATTAGATATGAAAGGGTAACTGGGTGGCTCAGTGGATTGAGAGAGTCAGACCTAGAGACGGGAGGTTCTGGGTTCAAATATGACCTCAGACACTTCCCAGCTATGTGACCCTGGGCAAGTCACTGGACTCCCATTGCCTAGCCCTTACCACTCTTCTGCCTTGGAACCAATACACAATATTGTAAGGGTTTTAAAAAGGTACAGGTTTAAAAAAAAAAATTAGACATGACTGAAACAATTGAACAATAATACAGACAGTATATTTTAGAAGTAGAACTTGAACTCCCATCTTCCTGGCTCCAAAGCAAGTTCTCTATGCACTTCACCTTTATTTCCTTTCTTCAGAGATGAAGGAAATTTAAAAATAAAAGAGATCACAATTTGCAGGGATCCAGGAGAAAAAAAACACTATTCATAAGCAAAGGATAAACTATGGGAGTGGAAACACCGAGGAAAAGCAACTGCCTGACTACAGAGGTTGAGGGGACATGACAGAGGAGAGACTCTAAACGAACACTCTAATGCAAATATTATCAACATAGCAATGGGTTCAAATCAAGAAAACATCTAATGCCCAGTGGACTTACGCGTCGGCTATGGGGGGTGGGGGGGGGGAGGAAAAGAAAATGATCTATGTCTTTAATGAATAATGCTTGGAAATGATCAAATAAAATATAATTTAAAAAAATAAGTGAAGAAAAAAAATAAAAAATAAGAGATCAGAAAAAAATTTTTTGAGAATCATGAAAAAGTGTATCATCCCCCACCAAAGCTTATCCAGGAAAATAAAAAAACATTCAATCTTCTCTGCATCTAAATTTAATTCAGCATTTAAGTACAAAGCTCTGCTGGGATAGATATAAAATGTAGTTGAGATAGAGATCTTGCCCTAAAAGATTTTGTAGTCTAGTAGGGAACCACAACACATACCCCAATAACAAGAACACAGACCATAGGCAATCACAATAAATGCATCAGAGTGGTGCATAGAAGGTGTTACATAAGGTTATTGGAGGAAGAGGAAAAAGGAGTTCATCTGTTTCCTTCCAAGACACATATATAATGTAATCCTCCACTCCAGGGGCTTTTGGTTGATTTTAAAAGATATTGGGAGTATAACAAAGATGCGTAAGCAATAAATTTGTAAATTAGATTGTGGACTGCCTGCCTCGCTTTATAATATAAGGGAAGTGTGTAAGAGAATCACAGAACAGTCAAATCTAATCAAAAGAAAAAAAATATCAAAAAGAAGATGGCGACTGGCTCAGTTCCCTGACTTCTATCAAGATAAGATTGTTATTCAGATTATTCCAGGAGGTTTGAGAAGTGTCACATGTCATCTAGTACTTTGAAGATTAGAATTTAATGTGCCCTGAAAAAGGAGTCATGCTCTAACTGCTCTGCTTGTCCATGTGGGCAAGAATGAGCAGCCCCATTCATTTTGGTTGGGTTGGCCCAGAGAGAAATCAAAGCTGACAGTTGGCCTGTCTCTGTCTCATCTAGTTTCCTATACTTCATCTGCCCCAGCCATGGAGCTAGTCTCTTCAACTAACATGAGAACTGGGTTCTACCAGTCAACTGATCCCCCAATTTGGATTGGCAGCTAAAAAAAAAAAATATATATATATATATGTATGTATGTATGTATGTATGTATGTATATGTATGTATGTAGAGGGGGAAAAAAGAAATGAGTTAGACACAAAAGCCTGAAACTGGATATTTATTGTGATCAGTTTACTGGGCCAAATAACTCAAGTTACACCAACAAAATTTGTTGGTCCAGTTCAGAAAAAAATGAAGCCTTGGCTCCTTTTCCTTACTTCATTCCAATCTGGATGGATGGATGGAGTAGATAATCAAACTCCTAGTTCAAGGTAGATTTGGATGCCTCTATCACTGGATGGGATGCAGGTCCACTTCTAGGTCTAGTGTGATCTTCAGCCCTACCTGATACCCATACTAGACACCAGAACCTGATACCCATTTTATATATATATAGTGTGTATATATATCTATATCTATATCTATATATACATATATATATATATATATATATATATAGAGAGAGAGAGAGAGAGAGAGAGAGAGGGAGAGGGAGAGGGAGAGGGAGAGGGAGAGGGAGAGGGAGAGGGAGAGGGAGAGGGAGAGGGAGAGGGAGAGGGAGAGGGAGAGAGAGAACCTATTAGCACTATTTTAGGTAAACTTTATAAATGTATTCCAAGTTTCTTTAGAGATGAACTTGGATGTGCTTCAAGATAGTAGCAGAGCCAGAGCTAGAAACCACTCCGATACATCCCAGCCCAATTAAAAGGAAAAAGGAATGCACAAGAACCCCAACAAGCAAGAAGTCAAGATCTGTAACAGGCAAGGGTGTGAGTTTGGAGCCCTCTTTAGGAGAGAGCAACCTGGACTCTGGACCACAAGTGCTGGGAGAAATTGTGGTTGATGTAAGTGGCTTAAATGATGAATTCAAGAAATTACCTTAACCCTAAGGGGCCTTGTTAACTTGTTTTTCACAAGCAGAAGATCGGAATTAGAATTGTCCTTTTTGTCCAAGAAGTTTACAAGCCCTTCTGAATAATGATATCCCAGGAATAATAGTCAGATAAGGTGCAGCTCATCAATGTGCCAAAATGGCATCGGAAACAAACACGATATTGTCCTGAGGTTGAGTTGGGGGTTTTTTGGACAGTTTTTGAATAATGGGGTCGTTGGTGACATGACTGTATAGACAATGGACTTGATGCTCTGTAGGAATTTTTCATTTCTTTAGGTATTCTAGGGCTCCACATAGTATCCAAGAATGGCAAAGGAAAGAGATGTTCCCCAGTTCAAATCCATTTGTAGAAGTGAAATGAACTTACATATTATAATTAAGTGAAGAAGCTGGAAATGACATCAACTTCTTTATCTGATAGTTAAGGTGATAACAATGGCCAATGGAAATTTGTCCTTTATTAGCATCAAAACTCTAAATGAGTGGAATTTGAGGCGCTGGAATGGAGTAAATTGACACCATAATCTGGCCAATCAAGAGGAGATGATCATTGCCAACAAACCAAAGAACAGCCATTATAGGCTGGTTCATTGCTGGCTGGTTCAAAGTATCCCAAACTTGGGAATGTGTTCTACCACCACAGCTATGATTCTGTTCATCATGTCATCTAGACCATGCAGCAATTCAGTGAGACAGCCAGATCAACTAAAGAATGGAAAATGCGTAGGGGAGGAAGTTGGAAAAGGAATGCACAAGGACCCCAACAAGCAAGAAGTCAAGATATCTAACTTGTCAGATGGCATCTTCATCTCTGATAAGGATGAGTAAGAATGATGAAAAAAGGGAAGGGGAGGAAGGAGGAAGGAGAAGAAGAAGAAAAGGAAGAGTAAAAAGAAAGTATAGAAGAAAAAATAAAAACCCAAATTAAGCTGTGCTACAAGTCCTGACTTGCCAGGAAAGGACCTGAAGATTCAATATATATATACATATATAAAAACTAAGATTTAATATGCAAAATGAAAGATAAATCTATTTAATCAGTTAAAAAATAAAACCAACCATCAAATTATGCCAGCCTTAGAAGGTAGACACCAGCAAATTGTAGAGTTACCACATAATAATCTCTACCAAAAAACCTCACCTGGACCAAAGGAACATGCCTGTTTTGAGTTTTGCTTCCTATTAAATCCTTAGTAACTGGAGTAGCATGTTCTCAGACTGAGTTCTAGTTTTTACTGTGTGAAACATTCAGATCCAAATCAGTTTTAAGAATTTTACAGGAGTTTCATCTGTTCAGACTGGATTTTCTCTCTGACACTTCCCACTACATAGAGCTTTTCCTAAAAGCATCCAAAACAGGAAATTCAATCTACCCCAGCATCTCATAACCTTTACTGTCTGTCAGGGAATTCTTCCAATGGTCCACCTAACTTTTTCATGCTGCTATTAATAGTTACTTCCTCTAGTCCTAGAAGTAAACAGCCATTCCCACAATTGCCCTTCAGAATTCTGAAAAACTGAAGAGGCTTCAGGGAATACTCTGCTCCGTTCTCCAGGCTTTTGTCGTCTTGGGTAAATGCCAGAAGCCTTCTTTTAAAATCAGTACTGGGCATCGAGACATTAAATTCTCGAGTACTTCGGGTTATTTGAGCCCAAAGACTGACTAGCTGGTGGGTTGTTGTCCTACATACTCAAAGAGGACTGAAATGACATTGCTGTGTTGGGCCATGTATATGGTGTCCAACTGAAGCTAATCACGTCAATATGATCTTAGAAGGCTACCATGGCAAGATCAAGGACAAGTAGCCCATATAAACATTCGGGGTGGAAATGTCTCTAAATCTGCCCAGCTCCTGTTTCTTTTGAGTTAATGCAATTCTGTTTTGCCCATAGATGGGCACCTGACTTTAGCATGGCCCAATAGAAAGAATTCTTGACTTGGGAACTGGACCCCAGGACTCAAATGCCTGCGATTTACTAGAAGACTGACATTTGACAAATTAGTTTTTTCTAACCCTAAGATATCTGTAAAATGAATATAAGAAAATCATATTTCAGTTAGAAGGGCCCTCAGAGGCTAAATAGCACAATCTTTATTCAAAAAGAATTCATACTGTAAGTTTTTTCAGAAATCAAGCTTAAATTGACTTCTTTGTAACTTCCATACTTTCTCCTGGTTCTGCCCTCTGGGGACAAACAAAATGGATTGAAGCCTCCTCCATAGGACAACTCTTAAAGTATTTTAAGACAGCTATCAAACTCTGCTTTAAATTTTCTCTTTTTTAGACTAAACATTCCCAGTTCCTTCAAACAATCCTCATGTGACGTGGACTTGAGGCCCTTTACCATCTTATTTGCCCTCCTCTATACACTCTCTAGCTTATCAACATCCTTTCTATAATATAATTCCCAGAACTGAATAATGCTCAAGATGAGGGTTGAGAAGGACAGAGTACAATGGAACCATCACATCCTTAATCCTGGAAGCTCTGTCCCTCTTAAGGATGACAAGGTTTACATGAGCTTTTTTGGCTGTTGAATCACATTGAACATTTATTTAAACTCTTACCTTCTGTCTTAGAATTGATTCCAAGATAAAAAAAAAAGGCAGTAAGGGCTAGGTACTTGGTATTAAATGACTTGCCCAGGGTCACCTAGCAAAGAAGTATCTGAGGTAAGATTTGAACCCAGGACTTCCCATCTCTAAGCTTGGTTCATCTACTATGTCAAGCCATTTTCTCTGTGTGAAGCTTATATTTTGTACCCAAGTACAAACCTTTGAATTGATACACATTGCATTTATCTTGTTAAATTCATTCCAATCGTTGTCATCCAGTGTGTTCACTATGACTCCAAGTAGGCATCATCTGCATATTTGATAAGTATGCCATCTATGCCTTTATCCAATACTTTAATTAAAATGTTAACCATCAGAGTCAAGAACAAATCCCTGGGGTACTCCATGAAAGACCTTGTACCATATTAATCATTAACAACTACTCTTTCAGTCTAGCCATCCAGCTGGTTCTGAATCCATTTATTGAATTATGACCTAGCCCATATCACTCCCTCTTCTCCAAGACAATAGTATGAGATACCTTATGAAAAGTTTTGTTAAAGTAAACTGTATCTTCAATATTCCTCTCATCTACTAGCTCAATAATACCATCAAAAAGAAAATGAGGTTAGTGTGGCATGGTACGATGATGGAATTATGCTGGCTTGTTGTCGTGATATTCAACAATGATTTCCTTAATAATCCACTCTAGAATTTCCCCATAAATAAAAGCCAAGCTCACTTGTCTATAGTTTGAAGACTCTGTTCTCCCCTTTCTTGGAAAACTGAAACATTTACTCCCTTCCAAATTTGTGATATCTCTTTTGTGATATCTTTCCACGAGATTTCATAAATCACTGCCAGTCACTCAGCATTCACACCCCAAACTGAGGATATAGTTCATCTGGGTCAGATGACAGGAATTCATCAAGGGCATTATTGTTCTGTCATTTCCAATATAAATATAGTGCTCTTTTGCAGAGAAAACAAATGATATAAGACTTGAGCATCTCTGACTTCTCTCTCTTGTCACTTATCAACTTATCCACCCCAAGCAAAGATACCATCACTTCTTTGAGTCCATTTTTCTCCCAGTGAAAATTCACTCTTTTGTTGAGGTTAGTTTCCTTCAATAGCCTCAGTTCATGCTTACTTTTAGCATTCCTGAAACTATTTTTACATAACCATGTCACACTTCCACATTCATTTTTAATGGTGTGGTTTTGTTCCCACTTTCTGCACATTTCTTTTAAAAATTTTAAACAGATGAAGTCCTTGGGCATCCACATCCATCTTTTCAGATGAAGAATGACATTTTTTTCCTCCTTGTTAGAATTGTTTCTCTTCATGTCTCCAGAATTTTATTTATATCTCCTCTCTCTTCTCCGCTAAATTGTCCTAAAGTATTTTACTCTATAAGATCCTACCTATCTTTTCTTTGAACCTTTTGAAATCTGCTTTCCCAAAATTTAGATGGCAAATCAGATTATGCCTAGATGAACTCTTCTTCTCTATCACAAAATCTAGAATGGAATAGTTGCTTCCCCCAGAGTTCCCATCAGTTCCCCTCCAGTCACCAGTTCCTCCTTAATCATATCATTAAAACAGATAAAGAATTTACTAAGTGCTTTACTTTTGGCAGAGAGAAAGAGAGTTCCAGCAGATAAATGGAAGGAAGGATAAGTGAAAAATCAATCAGCCACTGTGTTAAAAACTGTGATTATAAGTAGGAAAGCCTAGATTGCCTCTGCCCTCAAGGAACTCATATTCTAATAAGGGAAACAAGACACAAAGAACAATAATTGTTATGGAGGGGCACTTTGGTCCAGAAAGTTACAGGGATGGTATATGGAGCAACAGAGAAAAAGACTGACGTGCCTCATCCAGAAACAGTAGAAGAGTGTTTTGATTATGATTCATGGTACCAGAACTGGATGGGGGGGGAGGGGGGAAGATAAAAAAGGGAAACAGAAAATGGAGAGTGGGGGAAGAAAACCTCCAAGTGGCAGCAAGGTATTTGTTGAGGGGGAATTAACTAAAGCATAGAAAGTCAAGTGAAATACAATAGTTGGGTTTTTTTCTGAAATAGTGGTCTTGGAGAGGCAGTCATGAATCAGGACACCTGGGTCCAAAGGTCCTCCAGAGCAGTAAGATAGTAAGAGATAGTCAACAGCTATACCACATTTCTGTGCTAGGTTTGTGATCTCTTTCCCAGACTCTTCTATTCCTTCCTTCTGCCAAATGGTCTATACTTTACTCCAGTGACATCTCTTCTATTTCTCCCTCCTTTGACTTTCACTCAAACCCTCTCTATCAAGTCCCCCACGGTCTGGTTCCTTGACTTCCTTATATGAATATTCCTTTATAATATACAATGCTATGCAACTCCCTCTACCTATTCTGTTTCTTTGAATAAGGAATTTCACTCCAGAACTGTGGTCCAGGCATGAGTTTTGCACAGCCAAGTCTCAGTGTTCGGACCTCTACTTCCTTTTGTTTATGGTCTAAATTTTGGGCATTTGTGTATAGGCACATGAGGCCACTGGTTTTACTACTCTATCACTTGGGGTGGGGATTTTGTCTCCTGTGAATTTCTGAATGTCTCAGTTGCTATTTTCTTTGCAGCTACTCTTTATAACTTTTATAACTTAAGGAGCCTTCCCCCTCTTCAATTCTTTTTTCAATTTAAAGCCCTTCTGATTGGATTTGCAATGCATGACAAATGCATTCTTATCAACATTTGATAACTGTACTCCATCTTTGGCCTCCTTGTGTTATGAGCCATGGTGCAGACATCCAAATCTCACTGTCAAATACCATTTTCTTATCCAAGTGTTCACTTTCCAAATTAATTTTTTTCTTCTACATCCTCTTCTTTCAATGACCAATGGTAACAACCTATACCCCTAAGGCCTTCAGTTTATTGACTAAGACCAATTTAAAATTGTTGGGAATACTATTTAGGTTCCTTCCAAAAGAACCATTTCTGAGGCACCAAAATGGAGTAATTGTCATCCATTGTGAAAAGTTGGAGGAGGGTTCTTTGTTATTTTTTGGATATATACCCCAAGAAAACAATGGAATTCCCTATTGTTGTTATGAGAGAGAGAGAGAGAGAGAGAGAGAGAGAGAGAGAGAGAGAGAGAGAGAGAGAGGGAGGGAGGGAGGGAGGGAGGGAGGGAGAGATCCTTCAGGGCTTTTGACAAGAACTCACCAATCACTACTACTCTTCTCTTCTTTCTCTGACCTTTATTGGACTATCTTTCATCTGATAGCATTTGTTCCTTGGAGGATAAGCAGCTCCATTTTCCTCAGAATATCTAGCTCTTTTCTTTTCAATTAGAGTCTAAAATCTGTCTTTAACCTCTAATTGTACCACTGTCCTCTCCTCCCCCCACCCCTGTCTTCTTCTCTCGTTATCTATCATTCTGACTATGGTCAAGTTTTCTCTCTTTCACCTCAGATTTCTTTTTTTTTTCTGCTATTGATGTCTCTTTTCTGTTTCCTTTAAGAAACATTCTCTCTTACAACTGCAGTGTGGGAAGGCATCCTTCAAGTCCTTTCACTTTCTTCTCCAGGAAGAAGATCAGCCTACACTTAGAGAACAGATGACAGTTACTTGGCTATGACAGAAATACAAATATCACACACTTGATGCAAGTCATTGAACAATTTCCCCTATCCTCCAAAATGGTTGAGATTTTCAGCCTGATTTTGGTGAACTAGTTGTAGGTGCTTAATCTTCAACCTTAAGAATCCAGTTTAAAATGTTAGAGCCAATTACAGCTTTTAATAACTCAGTTGTCTGATGTGAATTCCTTTCTTCTCAACTCAATAGCTGCAGCCATACTCAGAAATCCCTTTAACTTTATACCACTGTTCTTCCTCTTTCAACAATTCGTTAATAGTGGTTAAGGATACTGAGAGAGGGGGACACAGGAAGCAGTTGAGGTAAAGGACTGAATTCAAGGTCACAACTTCCTTCTTGTTTCTCTCTGCTGGATAGCCCTAATGGAGTCTGATTTAACAGATGGTGAGTCACCCCTCCCCAAACCTTCTCCTTTGAATATTTTAAATTCTCCCTCCTACTACAAAGTTTGAAGACAGTTTCTTCTAGTTGAAGGTCTAATTTATTATCTTTTGGGAGAAAGGGGATAAGGAAATAAAAGGAGAGAGGGAGAGGAATTTCCCTAGCTATACCCCCTATCTCTGGTTGAAGAATTGTGAATTTTAAAACTATTCCACCCTAATCAGACCATTCTTTAGAAGATCTGATTTAGCTATTTCCCGATCAATAACAAAGGAGATACTTGGAATAACAGAATCAGGTCTTGGAAACCCACATTCTCCACCCTACTCAGCTTAACAAGATTTTGAATGGTATGCATCAAACTCAAGATTTAATTATCTGAGGAGATGGCCTTCAACAGCCGTGCAAAAAAAAAGGACAGACCTCTGGGCTGTCCTAAGTCAAGCTAAGTCCTCATTGGTACAGATGAAAACGGCCATATAAGGCACATCTCAAGTTGCCTCTTTCTCTTTCCCTGGAGAGACAACTCTGGCTGGCAGCATGCTAAGCATTCTGACATCTTGGAGCGTTGGGTGGTGAGTTTTGCCCTGGAGCTGATTTCAGATTCCAGCATCTTAGCTGAGCCCCTTTGGAGGTCAAGCTGATCCCTTCCTCCTTCATACTCCAAACCCTTACTCCCTTATCTCCTGATCTCCCTGCCCATACTAATCAATGGGGGGGGGGGGGAGAAAATACATACTTCTTCCTTCTTAATCTTCTCCTTAATCCTTCATCTTCTCTCTTAATATTTAATATCAATTAAAATCACCATAAAAATTGGCAGCTGACTTGGGTATTGTATTATTTGGGATTTCCCTTGGCGACCACTTAAATTTAGATTTTATTAGTCTCAACCATAATTTCACCCTTCACAGGCTTCAATTCAAAGTCTCTTCAAAGAAATATAAGGTTGACTTTTCCTGAGGGAAACCCAGTTGTATATCAGCTGATTGGGCAAGACTCTTTTCAATTCAGCCAGGTAAAGGAGTCTCAAAGTCAAGCAATTCTTCAGCCTTCTTCCTTCAGAGGGGTTGCCCAGAAAGAAACTCAAGTGGTGATGTGACCAGACTAACTGCTCCTCCTCTTGAACCTTTTGGAATTCTCCCCTCCCCCACTGGGTCTGGAAAGTTCCATCATATTCCTCTTGAGCTCATTTTCTTTGCATCTCATTTTCTTCAGTCTTTGCCCATTTCTCCTGATCACACTCCAGCATCCATTTATCAATTTGCCAACTCTCCTGTATGTTTGACCATTCTCTCTCAGTCTCCCTTACTGGAAGTATCAGCACTCCTGCTGATAACTTTGAGCAGCCCATGGCTCTATCCTGAGCCCTCTTCTCCTCTCTTTCTATATTATTCCACTTTTTTAGCATATCATCCACTATGAATTCAAAGATCATCTCTATGCTGATGATTTTTAAATCTATTTATCCAGTCCTAACCCCATTCCTTAACTCTACTCTTGCATCTCCAACTGTTTACTGGGCCTCTCAAACTAGATATCCTTATATATCTTACATCCAATATCCAAACCTGAATTTTATTCCCTCTGTAGGATTTAAACTAATATCCAATACTTCAAGTGTTCTTTTTATAAAGTTTATTATCTGACAAAATAGAAGCATGTGACTAAGTTTTTTTTTTTTCCCACCTGCTCAAAAAGTCCCTCTCCACCAAAGCTGCCACAGGAAGGAAAAAGGCCGAGAGATGGAATTCCACTGAATTTATCTCCTGTCTGTCAGCACATAATGACGGGAAGAGAGTAGAGTGCTGGGAATGGTAGTTTTGCTGGCGATAGTAGTTTTTAGGGTAACAGATTCAAATTAAACACCTCCAAACTCTCCCCTCTTCCCAAACATTATATTACTGTCAAGGACATTGCTTTTCTTCCAGGCACTGAGGCTTGCAACCTAGATGTTACCTGGATTCCTCACTCTCTCTCACCCTCCATATCCAATCTGCTGTCAAGTCCTGTTGAGTATATACTATTTCTGTAATATATCTTTTATGCACTCCTTCACTCTTCTGACATTGCCATCATTACCTTACACCTGGACTATTACAAGAGCCTTCTTGTTGGTTTTCTTGCCTCCATTTCCCTTCAATGAACAACAGCATAGAAATAAGCTTGGCACAGAAAGGGACCCTTTGGAATGTTGCAAGCAAGTTTGAAGGATCGGAGTGTGACAGTTGGAAGGAAAAAGAGGCTTGTGGGAAATAGAACAAAGGAGGGGGGTCTTTGCTCTCTGCACTCTGAGGGAGATGGGAGACTGATACTTGAACTCAGGACCCAACACTGGGATACCTGAGGATTTCCTGATCTCTTCCCTTGTACCAGAGGATCAGAAAGAATTCCTGAATTCACCTGAACATCTCTCAAAGGAGCAGAGTGACCATCATCTGCTGGGGGGGAGGGTAACAGTAAACGAAAAACAACCTATGCCACTATAATCCTCAGTTTATTGCGGAAGATGTTATAATTATTGATAATACTTTTTAGGTTCCTTCAAAAAGTATCATTTGTGAAGCACAAAAATTGAGTAATTATCATCTCTTTTGCTAAATTGTCCCTTCTCCATTCAGTTGTCGAGATGACCTACCTAAAGCTCAGGTCACATACACCCCAACTTCCCCTCTTTCAATAAACTGCAATGGCTCCCTAGGAAGTGCCCGGTTAGTTGATCCCAAGGATGAAACAGTGACCAACAATGTAACACACAGGAGGGAGTTTATTACACAAGCTGCAGTTTGGGCTCAGCACTCTAAAAATGGCTGGCCCTGAGTCTGGGGCTTGAAGGTCCTTTTATACACTGGAGTGAACAGGAACTTGACAGGAACTCCTGGGGCGGGGGTGTTATCACTTCCTGGTATATGTCAAGAGGGGGAGTGACAGGTCTATGGGTGAGGGGACAGGGAGGGAAGAAAGTAGTTTGGGGAGCTGGTTCTTTGCCTATTCCTTCCAGGATCCAATGTGCACTCCTAGATTTGGATTTTAAAGCCCTTCAGAACTTTGCACTTTCTTATATTTCCAGTCTACTTACGCCTTGCCAACCTTCATCTACTCTTTAAAACAGTGACATTGGCCACCTCACTATTTATCAGACAAGACACACTCGAGCTCCTGACTATACCCCATGCCTAGAATGTCCTCTTTCCTCATCTCTGCTTCCTGGCTTCTCTGCCTTCCTTCAAGTCTCTGTCACAATCCCACCTTCTCCAAGAAGGCTGTCCTAATCCTTTGATTCTCATGTTTTCCTCTTGGACGATCTCTAGTTTATCCTGTTTGCTTGTAGCTTTTTGCATGTTGCATCCCCCGTTATACTATGAGCTCCTTAAGCTAAGAGAGCATGTTTGCCTTTCTTTATATCTCCAGGACTTTGGTACATCCATAGCAGTTGCTTAATATTGGCTTAACTTGATTTAACCTTGTTAGTTGAGACCCTTCAAGTCATCTGCTCAATTTTCTTCTTACTTGGCTCAAGGCCTCTCTTCTCCCATTCTTTCTCCCATGGGCTTCTTGCGCAGAATCCAAAAGCAGTACTATTTCTTAAAAGGGGGGTTCTTGGTGCCAGAAAGGCCCAGTTCCAAGCCTGATCTCTGACAGACAAGCCAACATGCCTTTTTAGTGCCCCATCTGAGATGACTAGAAGTTGCCCAGTAGTTGGGGATCTGCATTGGTGAAAAGGAATATTCTCAACTCCCCAGAATTCCTCCTGCTGACAAAATCACAGATTCATAGAAAAACAACAACAAAACTAAGCCTCAGTGTTGTTGGGTGTAAATATTTTTTAACCCTTTCTTTATGTCTTAGAACCATTTTTTTTAACTCTTCCCTCAGGCAGAAGAGCCATGAAGGCTAGGCACTTGGGGTCAAAGCCAACTTGTCCAGGTCCACCCAGCTAGGAAGCGCCTGGCGTGGAAAGAATCTGGGAAATCTTCACAACATTACAAAGAGATCTTATAAAGGGACTGATCATCTTTTCTTGCCCTAGACCACTGAGTTGTTTGCCACACCTTCTCCAGCCTCTGCCACCACCCAAGCAAGTGTCTGTCAGCTCAGACAGAGATGGGAGGTCCCAGATTCAAATTTGACTCCAGACACTTCCTCACTGGCTGAGAGACAGAAAGGAGGATCAGTGGAATAGACTTGGGGTGAGTGATCTCAGCAAGACAGTCTATGCCAAGCCCAAAGATCCCAGCTTTGGGGACAAAAATCCACTATTTGATTAAAAACTGCTGGGAAAATTGGAAGGCATTATGGGAGAGAATTGGGGAGACTAAATGGATGGTGGCTGACAGTAGGCAGCAGTATTCTGGGGGTGCAACTTAATGGGGGAGTAAAGGGGATTGGGGGGAAAGTGGCACAAACAGTGCCTTGTCACAAGTTGTTGTCTAAACAGAAATAGCAGCTATTACACAGCTAATCAAATCAGTCATATAATTTGAAGTCCTCAGAGTCCCTGATTTCAAATTAGGGGGACAGAAAGGTCCCCGCCATGCTCTGCTGATGCAGACATCCTCTGCTGACATTCATTTGTTTGCTGTCCCCAGAACAGACATGGCATTGTCCTCCACTCAAAGTCTGAGCTTGAATTTCATTCAGCCAGAGAACAGGGGATGGAGGAAGGAGAGAGAGAGGAGATGGTTGGAGGCAATTCCAATACCAGCTCTCTTAGTTCAGGTTCAATGCTGGAAACAAAGGAGGCATTCAATCATCATTGATAGGTTGTTCAGGGATAAAATATCCACCCTACCCCTGCCCTTGGAAGATAATCAGTCTGGCACTGCTTAGTCATAGTAACGTTTTTATATTATTATATTATATTTATTTTTATTTATAATTAATTTAATATATTAGTTGATGTGGTATAATATATTATATATTATAAATAACATAACAAATTAATGTTTATATTATTTATTATATATTTTTATATCATTTATGTTTCTAAATGTATTCCTCTCCACCCTCCTCTCTCCAATAATTGCTTCTAACACAAAATTCAAGACGCAGAGAAAAGTTCAGCAAAACTAACCAAACATGTCTTAAAAATGACTTTATATGTACTGTTCCCTACTCAGAGTCTCCTCCCTCTACAAAGAAGTGTGGGAGGCACTTTCTCATATCTAGTCTTTGGGACAAGACTTGATCATTATACTTTGAGCATCCATTTACATTGTTTGTTTTATTATTTCTATTTACATGGTCACCACCACTGTGGATGTTATTTTCATGATTCTGTTACTTCCCTTTTCATCCCACAAGTAGGGGACAGACAATGCACTGATCTTTTCTTTATTTCTTTTGAATAACTCTTGTCTTCTGTTTGTGAGTGTGAAGCCCTCTACTCCCTTTAATGATTATAGTCGCATTAGCCTTTATGGTTATTTTAATAACAATCATTCGTTTTGAGTGAAGAGCCAAAGTGATACACTTGCCTTCTAAAAATGATAAGGATTAGTTAAGAAAGTTACAGTGTAGAGGGCTATCAAACCTTGTTTACATCCTTTGGACCTTCGGCTTATAACCAAAAATTACTACTAAGCCCACCACACCCTGCCTTGGGTGCAAGCATGGGAAGGACAAGGGGTGGAGGCCTGCTTTGGGGCCCACAGGAGGAGGGCCCCTCTTGTTTCTAAACTAAACTGCTGACCCCTAATAGTGTCAGGAAAAGACACTAAGAGTGTAAAGGCCAGCAATAATCATAGCCTTAAGTTACCACCCAAAGAGATCTTTTACAATCACTTGCTTAATCAGCAGTTTCATTGCTAATGAAGTACTGTCTATGTGAAAGAGTTAATATATTTTTCTATTTTTTTTATCACTGTCACTATGTCCTAAGATTTCTCTCTATAAAAAATGGCGACCTCCTAAGCTCAGGGTCTCTGGTCCTGATGGGATCAGGATCCGGCTTTATTGTGAGATGGGCCTCCTCTCAAGAAACCTATTATTTAGCTTGGAGGTCTGTATTGATGTGATAAGTTTTCACCACATGTTTTAGAATGGATACTAAGTAAATTAATTTAGATGACGTAAAATTTAGATGCTATAAAAACAAAGTAAAAGTTTTTCAGAAAAATGTAGTTTGAAGTTTATAAATGATATTCCTTCTTTGTTCCTACCTTCTTTTATTAAACCTTTTACCTCTCCGGATGAATTTTGCTATTGTTTTGACTACAGAATATCTCTTTGGTAGTTTCATAATTCTAGCACTAAATATGTAAATTAACTTTGGCAGAATTGTCATTTTTTAAATTATAGTGGTATAGCCCAGCAATGACCACTGATATTCATTCAAATACTTAGGTTGCTCTTTATGAAACATTTTATTATTATTATATAATGTTATATAATAATATGTTACTTTTATTATATAACATTATATTATTATTAGTGGACTGATTGACTACCTTTATATACTGATTTTGAGATATTTTATGCATTTCATAGTTTGAATGGTAACTCCTTTTATAATTATTGTCTCCTGGATCTTCCTATTTATCATGCTATTGATTGTTATAAGTTAATTTTACAGTCAGCAGCTTTAGTAAAGTTATTGTGGGTTGTTAAGGGTTTTATTGCTCATTCCCTAATTCTTCTAAGTAAACCATCATGTCATCAGCAAATAAAGATACATTAGTCTCTATTTTATTTTGCTTTATTGCTTTTGCTAACATTTCTGGAACTACATTTAAAAAATAATGGAGAAGAAAAACTTCTACTTCAAGAGCTAAGATGGCAGAGTAATGCCCTGAGATGGATCAAACCCCCACAAAAGAAAAGATAAAACACCTCAAAACAAAGAAAAAACAAGAGGGACCCATCTCATATGGGGTGGGAAAGGAGACTAGCCTAGTCAATATAATATCTTTAGGAACTAGCAAAGCAGAAATCAGCCTATCATATATCACGTGGCTCAGGGCAACAAATTGTTCACAAACAGGTGAACTGAACAAATAGGTTCAGAGCATGCTATATGACCCAGAGAAATGAATTGGTAGATCAGGGACCAGCCCAGAATATGAGACACCAGGAGAACTAGCAGGAGGGGAATGGAATCCAACTGGACAAACAGCTGCTAGACTCCTGACAATAAGCCTGTCAGACCATTCCCTCATTGTGCACACTGTAGGATCCAAAGGCAGCCAGTCCTACCCAAAGCAACAGAGCAGACTAACTATAAACTTGAAACAGTGTTCCCTCTATCTCAGGAGTAGAGTAGAACTTCAACATATAGGTGAGGTAGTGAGAAAAATAAAAATCTAGAAAAATGAGCAAAAGACAAAGAAAAAATGTGACATTAGAAAGTTCCTTTAGTGACAAAAAAGATTAAAATATAAACTCAGAAGAGGATAACAATGTCAAAATCAAAATATGTGAAGCCTCAAAGAAAAGTATGAAAGGATGCCAGGCCTTAAAAGGACTACTAGAAGAACTTGAAATTTAAAAATAAGAGAATTGAAAAAAAAAAAAGAAGAATCAGAATCAACACCTTAGAAATAAATTCAACAAAGAAAACAACTCCCTAAAAACTAGAATGAGTCAAATGGAAATTTAGACACAAAATACACTGAAGAAAACTCCCAATGAGCCACAATAGTTGAGGGTTGGTTGTTGTTGTTTATAATAACTATCACCCAGATGTAAACAATTAGTATATTCAAAGAATGGAGCTAGCAGCAAAGAGGAAAATAATATATTTTAGTGTCAAGTGCCCTTACCTGGTAGACAGGAAACCTGAATTTTCTTCCTCTAGTTGTGTTGTTGTTTGGCCATTTTTTCAGAAGTGTCTGCCACTTCATGACTCTATTTGTAGTTTGTTTTTTTTTTGGCAAAGATACTGGATTGGTTTGCCATTTCTTTTTCCCAGCTCATTTTGGAGATGAGGACACCAAAGCCAACAGGGCTAAGTGACTTGCTTAGGGTCACACAACTATTAAGTTTCTGAGGTCAGATTTGAATTCAGTAATATGATTCTTCCTGACTTAAGAACCAGGACTCTCCTCTACTATGCCCTCAATTCATCTCACTAGATCTAATTTTCTTCCTTTGAAAATAAAGGTGTGGGGAGCAGCTAGGTAGTTCAGTAAATTGAGAGTCAAGCCTAGAGATGGGAGGTGCCAGATTCAAATTTGACCCCAGACACTTCCTCACTGGCTAAGAGACAGAAAGGAGGATCAGTGGAATAGTCTTGGGGTAAATGACTTCAGCAAGACAGTCTATGATAAGCCCAAAGATCCCAACTTTGGGGACAAAAATCCACTATTTGATTAAAAACTGCTGGGAAAATTAGAAGACTGTATGGGAGAGATTGGGGTTGGATCAACATCTCACACCCTACACCAAGATAAACTCAGAATGGGTGAATGACCTGAATATGAAGAAGAAAATTATAAGTAAATTAGGTGAACACAGAATAGTATATATGTCAGATCCGTGGGAAAGGAAAAAATTTAAGACCAAGCAAGAGTTGGAAAAAAAATCACAAAATGTAAAATAAATAATTTTTATTACATTAAATTAAAAAGGTTTTGTACGAACAAAACCAATGCAACTAAAATTTGAAGGGAAACAACAAATTGGGAGGAAAAATTTCATAACAAACTTCTGACAAAGGTCTAATTACTCAAATCTATAAAGAGCTAAATCAATTGTACAAAAAATCAGGCCATTCTCCAATTAATAAATGGGCAAGGGACATGAATAGGCAATTTTCAGATAAAGAAATCAAAACTATTAATCAGCACATGAAAAAGTGTTCCAAATCTCTTATAATCAGAGAAATGCAAATAAAAACAACTCTGAGGCATCACCTCACACCTAACAGATTGGCTAACATGACAGCAAAGGAAAGTAATGAATGTTGGAGGGGATGTGGCAAAATGGGGACACTAATGCATTGCTGGTGGAGTTGTGAATTGATCCAACCATTCTGGAGGGCAATTTGGAACTATGCCCAAAGGGTGCTAAAAGACTGTCTGCCCTTTGATTCAGCCATAGCACTGCTGGGTTTGTACCCCAAAGAGATAATAAGGAAAAAGATTTGTTCAAGAATATTCATAGCTGTGCTCTTTGTGATGGCAAAAAAATTGGAAAATGAGGGCATGCCCTTCAATTGGGGAATGGCTGAACACATTGTGGTATATGTTGGTGATGGAATACTATTGTGTTCAAAGGAATAATAAACTGGAAGAATTCCATGTGAACTGGAATGACCTCCAGGAACTGAAGCAGAACCAGGAGAACATTGTACACAGAGACTGATACACTGTGGTACAATCAAATGTAATAGACTTCTCCATTAGTGGCAATGCAATGATCCAGGACAATTCTGAAGGACTTATGAGAAAGAACACTATCCACTTTCATAGGAAGATCTGTGGGTGTAGAAACACAGAAGAAAAACAACTGCTTGATTACATGGGTCAAGGGGGATATGTTTGGGGTTGTAGACTCTAAATGATGCAAACATCAATAATATGGAAATAGGTTCTGATCAAGGACACAAGTAAAACCCAGTGGAAATGCGCATAGGCTGCGGGAAGGGTTGGGGCAGGGGAGGAAGGGAAATAATGTGATTCTTGTAACGAAGGAATAATGTTCTAAATTGACTAAATAATAAAATTTTCAAAAAATAAAATAAAATATCAGAAACAGGAATATTAAAAAAAAGAATCATGCAAATCAACTGTAATTGATAATATTATGAGAACTGGCAAAATAGTTTTAGAATGCCAGTCATTTCTTAGAGCTAAGTGGTAAAGTTATTGTAGAAGATCTTTTTTTTTAACTTTTTTTAATTTAACTTTTTTTTATTTTTATTTTTTTATTTATTTTTTAATTTAAAATTTTAAAATTAAAAAAAAAATTTTTTAATACTGTGTATTGGTTCCAAGGCAGAAGAGTGGTAAGGGCTAGGCAATGAGGGTTAAGTGACTTGCCCAGAGTCACACAGCTGGGCAATGTCTGAGGCCAGATTTGAACCCAGGGCCTCCCATCTCTGGCCTGGCTCTCAATCCACTGAGCTAACCAGCTGCCCCCTGTGGCAGATCTTAACAATATTATTGAATAACTTTTTTGAATTATGTTAAAACACAGGAAAATTAACATTTTATTTTGAAAAATTCATAGAATCTTATTGAGAAACTGATTTAGGTTTTTTATATGTAAACATATAAACATATTATTTACATATAAACAAATTATCACAATATTTTTTAAAATTTGAGTTCCAATATCTCTCCCTTTTTTCCTTCCCTCCACCTTTCTTGACATGACAAGTCACATAAAACATTTCCATATTAGCCATGTTGCGAAAGAAATCACAGACAAAAAATATTTTTTTAAAAAAAGCAAGAATAGTAATGAAAAATTTTAAAGTATGCTTCGATGTTCATTTGGAATCCACAAGTTCTTTCTCTGCAGGTGGAGAACATTTTTCATTATAAGTCCTTTGGAATTGCTTAAGATCACTGTAGTGCTAAGAATAGTTATCATTCACCTCTGATCATTATGCAATATTGCTGTTACTATGTAAATCTTCTCCCGCTTCTACTTATTTTACTTTGTATCAGTTCATATAACCTGTCCCAGGTTTTTCTGAAAGTATTATGCTTGTTCTTTCTAACACTCCACTTCCATCACAATTTTATACCACAATATGTTCAGCCATTCTCCAAATGGTGGACATTCTCTCAATTTCCAATTCTTTGCTACCATAAAAAGAGCAGCTATAAGTATTTTCATTCATATAGGATCTTTTCCTTTTATTTGTAATTCTTTGGAGTATCAATCTGATAGAGGTATCACTGGATCAAAGGGTCTGCAATTTTATAACCTTTTCAGCATAATTCCAAATTGCTCTCAAGTGGTTGGATCGGTATTTAAAATTTTCAAATAAATGAATGCTGTGCTTTGTCAAAAAAGGTTTTTTCTGCCACTGTTAATATAACTCAGTGGTTTGGGGTGTTTTTGTTTTTATAGTGATTAATTATATTGTTTTCTGGTGACCTGACTAGCCAATCACATTTAGGCTCTAGTTTGGAACAAAATAAGATACTTATAGAACATCTAATGGTTTATTTAGCCGTTGCAAGGGAAGGAGATTTAGTGAGGGTACAGAATTGATTCAGCAAAGTGCATCTTTCCTGTGTTGGTATGTGAATTTCAAAACTATTCCACCCTAATCCGACCATTCTTTAGAAGATCTGATTTAGCTACTTCCTGATCAATAACCATAGAGATACTTGAATAACAGAATCAGGTCTTGGAAACTACATATCTCCTCCCTTCTTAGTTAACAAGATTAGGAAGGTCTGCATCAAACTCAAGATTTAATTATCTGAGAAATGTCCTTCAACAGACATGTGCAAAAAAAGGACAGACCTCTGGGCTGTCCTAAGTCAAGCTTGAACCACCATTGGCACATGTGAGACACAGGAAGTGAAGTAAAGAACAGCCTCTGGAGTTCTCATGACTTCCTGTGGAGAGGGCTAGAGTTCAGTTCGATCCTGGAGCTTGAGCTTGGAGGAGCCCACAGACAGCTTTCCTTCAGACTGGTCACGTGAGTGATAAGGACTGACCCCTTTCTCTGCCTTGGCTCTCCAAGGCCTTAACTCCCGCTTTGGCTCAGCCTGAGCCAGAGTGGTTCTGAGTTAAACTCCTTTCCTTCTCTCCCTCTTTCCTTCTCTTCCTCTCTCTCTCTCCCTCTAATATTTTCTTCCTACTGTTGTAATTAAGTCACCATAAAAATTTGGCAGCTGACTTGGGTATTTTATTATTTGGGATTTCCCTTGGCAACCATTTAAATTTAGATTTTTTTCAGACTCAACCATAATATTCACTCTTTACAGTTATTAATAATATTACTGGTCTTTGAGTTAGAAGTCTGAGGAAAGAGGCTTCCAGGACTTGGCCTTTGTCTGTTGGAAATCAAGAAGCTCTGACAATGGTTGAGTCACTTAAGAGTCCAAAACAGTTTTCATACCAAAAACTTAGCCTAGCCTCTGTGGGGCAGGGCCCTTGGATATTTTTCCCACCACATATTGTACAAAGCCTACTTTATTATAGAGAATAATTCTTTGGATATCTCTCTCTAGTCTTTTTGCTAGAATTACTTTTCTAGTCTTTTTGTTAGTATAATAAAAGTATTACCACATGTAGCATACCAGGCATCTTAGCATCTTGGAAGTATGATTGATGTATTGATATTATATCCTGTATATTCATTTACCAAACACATGGTCAGATCACTTGATGTTCATTGTATGGAAAGCGACAGTCCAAAGGACTAGCAAATTCCTGGGCTGGACCTTGCCAGCCACGCTGCCCTGGCTCCCAGTACATTCATTTGCAAAGCGTGGGTTGGATTAATCTCCACCTCTTTGATCTTGTCATTGTCAATTCAACCAATGTTAAGACCTATGCCATGTTACCTATGCATTGAACTCCTCCCAATTCACATTCCTAAAACCTCCAATAAATACTGGGGAACCAGAGCGAATCTCTCTCTTACTTCCCTGTATCTCCAAAGTGCTCTGTCCTATCTTTTCCTCGCAAGGCTGTCGCCCCCATGCTTCCTATTAATGCTCGGACTCTTGTCCATAGGAGGCATTAAGGAGTTGTTACTCCCCACGTATTTTCTTATTCCTCATATTTCCCATTAATTCTCAGTGGGAAATATTACTGGAGTTCGCACCACTCCCCATATCTTCTAACTTGTTGTCTCTGAGTCTTTATTTTTCACCCATTTCCTTAGTCGTCTCTCTCCTTCTCGGGTTATTACCCACAGGTAAAACTACATAGGAACCGCAGGTCAGTTTGCTATACCACATTAAGCTTATATCTGATGAGGCAGATTTTTTTCCTAAACCCTTACCTTCTGTCTTAGAATTGATACTAAGTTTTGATTCCAAGGCAGAAGAGTGATAAGAATTAGGCATCTAGGTTTAGTTACTTGCCAAGGATCACAGTTAAGAAGTGTCTGAGGTCAAATTTGAACCCAGCACCTCTCCTCTCCAGGCCTGGATCTCTATCCACTAAGACACCTAGCTGCCCTTAATGAGGTATATTTTATTTTCTTAAAAAATTTTTTTAAATTTAAATTTTTAAATATTTTTCCATGTTTACATGATCCATTTTCTTTCCTTCCCTTCTTTCCTCCCCCCCTCCCCCACCAGCCTACAAGCAATTCCACTGGGTTGTACAAATGTTGTCACTTGATACCTTTTTCCATATTATTCAGTTTTGCCATAGAGCGATTTTTTAAGGCCTAAACCCCAAATCACATACCCATATATACCTGTGATAAGTGATGTCTGTTATTACGATATTGATCTTGGTATTGGTTATTGATCTTATGGCCAGTTGATATTGATAGGCTGTTAGGGTCACTGGGTGGTAGCCAGTATATGAAGCTGCTGGACCCAGTTTAATCCAACAAGTATTTATTAATTACTATCAGGAGAGGCAGGGAAAGAATAAGGAGGTAGAGATACTATAGGAAAACTCTTAATCTAAATCTAAGATTTCTAAATATATCCCACCAAACTAATCTGCAAGGATTGTCTTCTTGTTCACCAAAGGTGAACCTCCTTAAATCTATTCTATACTGCCTACCTAAACCCCCGTCCTAGATATCTAAAACTTATTCTGATATATAAATTTTAATATTATTCATCTCCTTAAGGCCTATTTCAAAATTCACAAGTTGACTTCTCTAACTGACCAATATGGCAGTTAGAAATCAAAACCTCCTCTCTCTCTTCCCAGCAGAGCAGTCAGAGCTCATGCTGCTCAGTGAGAGCAAACAGTGCCCTCTACTGGGCAGCTGCTTCTCCCTGTCAGGAGAATTGCTTTCCAATTCAACAAAACTCTTCCCACCTTCACAGATGTTCTTGTAAGATTTCAAAGTTAAGTTTAGCAAAATCTCTAACTGATATTATCCAGAGAAAAGCCACACACCACCTCCCCAGACAGCCAGTTCCCAGAGAGTGGCCAAGAATCCAAACTGCTTTCCCACAAATCCAATATTTCTTCAAGAACCCAAGGTGATTTTCCCCCTGGCCTTGTGTTAAAAGGGGACAGGGCAAAAATCCTTGCTCTGGTCTACATCTCTACTTCTAATTATATTATATAACTAATTAAACCTTATACATCCTATTTCAATGTGGCTAGCATTCTTTTACTGGCTTGTTGTATTGCTACTAGTAGCAAGGACTTACATTGGATTATTCCACAATGTTTCACTTTCTGTATACTATGTTCACCTGTTTCTGCTCATTTCACTCTGCATCAGTTCACTGAGGTTCTCCCAGTTCACATAGAAATCCTTCAGATCATCATTCCTTTCACCATATTTTCCATCACCAACAGATACCACAATGTGTTCAGCCATTCTCCATTTGAAGGGCATCCCCTCATTTTCCAATTTTTGGCCACCACAAAGAGCGCAGCTATAAATATTCTTGTACAAGTCTTTTCCCTTATTATCTCTTTGGGGTACAAACCCAGCAGTGCTATGGCTGGATCAAAGGGCAGACAGTCTTTTAGCACCCTTTGTGTATAATTCTAAATTGCCCTCTAGAATGGCTGGATTAATTCACAACATTACCAGTAATGCATTAGTGTCCCGATTTTGAATGAGGTACATTTTAAAAGGCCCTGAGTTCATATTAATTCTGCCCTTAGAAATAAATATCAAATATGAATGGTTTGTGATTATGCCACAGTGTGAAAACGTTCTAACAATGGACTAGGGGATTGAAATCCTAGCCTTGAGCTAGAAAAGGTTACTCTTTTGGAACATAAAATGTAGCAAAAATAATTAAACATAAAAAAAAAAATTTAATAGCATCTAACTACCAATTGCTTTTGTGAATCTAAAGTGAGATATTTTAAAAGTACTTAGCACAGTGCCTGGCACGTAGTAGGTGTTGAATACTCATTTCCTTTCTTCTTTCATATAATTATTATTTCTCTTATTTGTCCTTTGACATATGATGACTCAGAATAGAAATAGTCTTCATTTAAGTTCCTAACTTGTGCATGTGTTTCCTGTAGCAACTGCTATTTTATAATATTGAATTCTATTCTGGCAGTTCAGTGGCACAGTGGATAGAGCACCAGGTCTGAAGTTAGAAAGATCTGAGTTTATTTAAATCCATCCTCAGACACTTACTAGCTGTGTGATTCCAGGCAAATCATTTAACCCAGGCCTCAGTTTCCTCATTGGTAAAATGAGGATAACACTAGCACCTACCTGCCAAGGTTGTTGTGAGGATCAAATGAAATAATTATTGTAAAATCCTTAGTAAAGTGCCTGCTACATGATAAATATTATATAAATAAATACTAATTATTTCTCTATGCCCTAGCATATGGTCTATTTTTTGTAAAGATACATGTAGTACTGAAAAATGTGTACATTCATTAGTGTTTCTGTTTAGAAGCTGTCCTAAGTCTTTCAGTTCTAAATTCTCTAATAGTTTGTTTAGTTCTACATTTTCCTTTGTATTTATCTTTTTTACTACCTTTGTCTAGATTCGATAAGGGAATGTTAAAGTCACTTAAAATTATTGTATGTCTATGTCTTTTTGCAATCTAGTTAACTTTTTCTTTATGAATTTGATGGCTTACCATGTAAATATACATTTAGTATTAATATACTAATATAATATGTATAAATATACATTTAGTATTAATACTGCTTCATTGTCTATAGTTCATTTAAGCATATGTCAAGGGATAATGAAGAAAACTGATTGTTTAGGGAAAAGTTTTCCAATAAGCAATAAATATAAGCAAAACTATATCTAGGGGGCAGCTAAGTGGCATAGAGGAGAGAACACCAGGACTGGAGCTTAAAGGACTGGAGTTCAGATCTGGCCTCAGATACTTCCTTGTGTAACTCTGGGCAAGTCAGTTAATCTAGCCTTTACCTCTTCTGCCTTAGAACCAACACTTATATTGATTCTTAAGATAGAAGTTAAGGGCTTAAAAAAAAAAAGAATTGATACCAAGAAAGTAAAGGTTTTGAAAAACTTTATCTAATAATTTTTTCACCTAATTTGAAAGGAGAAGTATAGTGGGGCAGTTCTATAGGGTATAGAATACAGTATACCCACAAGTAGAGTTGCTCAGTGTAAGGGGGGGGGGGGAATGGGTTAATTATTTAAAAAAAAAGATTGGGCTGGATTACATTTAAAATAGGGTCACCGGGAATTTAATTTATTCCAAAGGATTTACAAATTATTTATAAAATATCAAAGGAGTGAAGTAAGAAAATCAGAGAGAGAATAGGGTAAGATATCTAGCCTAAGCACTAAGTAATTTATCCCCGGCCTCTGGCTTAACCCAAACAGGGAGAGTTAGTCCTTAGCTGGAGAGGCCTCAGCTAAACCAAGGACCTGGGGATGTCTCACCCAAGAGGTAGGTCTCTCCTGAGGTTAGTCTCCTCAGAAAATCCAAGAAAGGAATCAGCTTTTTCACTCACCACATGTCAGTCCAAAGAAAGAGATTCAAGGACAGTCTCACCAGGAACAGGGTCTAGGTCCAGTAAGCAGATTCTTCACCAGCCTCTAACTCAAACTCAGAACTCCAGAAGAAGATGAAGTCCAAGTTGAACTCCACTCAGGAAGTTGTGACTCCCTTTTAAAGACACTTTATTTTGCATCACTTCCGTGCCTTCCCCTAATTTTACAACTACCAATCACAGTTGAAGCTTTGTTTAGGACGGCCCAGGGGGCAGTCAGTTTGATTCTGATTCGTCACTCACTATCACATACATGGGTCACAGACCTCCCCCACTCAAGTGTGAATGGGATGTTTAAACTGTAGTAGATACCACTATTATGGGAATTATGGGAATAGGAAGTGCTAAAGCCTTAACACCAGGAAGCTAACTAGGGGAAAGACTTGATCTTGTGCTCCTCCCCCACCCTACTTCCTGTTTCCCTTCAACTCTCCTGAATGGTCTTTTCAGAAATAGTAAGTTTGAAGGTTTCCTCTAATAACTAACTCTCACAATTTAATCTTTCAACTAAGAGGTCTTTTATTCTTTTAAATAGAGGAGGTAAAGTGAGGAGAAGGGGTGAGAGGAAAATAGGTCTCCCTAATTTTATAAGTTATCACTGTTGATTGATGATTCTAAGGTACATTCAGATTCAAGAAATAATGCTATTTTCCCTAAGGGGAGATGTTGACAGCAAAGGCTGACGGGTTACTTCTGAGCTAAACCCAAAAGTCTTCTCAGCACTCAGTAATATAGATAATCAATGACCAAAGAGAGAGATTTTCTTCCACCTTCTCTTCCAATAGCCAGAGAAGGAAGTGAAGTGCAGGCAGCTGGGCTTCCCTTTCTGCTCCCTTCAAGATCCCATTGGAACTCTGTCTCCATCTCAGTTGATTGGCGTTTTACCAAGTTCCAAGCCTCTTGCTTTTCTGCAGATCCATTTTGTCACTTTTCAAAATTCTCGTTAACAAATCCTCCTTTTTTTGTCTTTGGCAGAATTTACACTCAGTAATTCTACATTAGTCATTTCTGTACTTACATTTCATATTATTAATAATTCTTAATCATTCATATTATTATTAATAATAAATCTAAGCTACTATACTATACTATTTTAAAGTATTCCACCCCACCCCCCAATAAAAATCCTCATCTGTTTTTACTATTCTAAACCGCCTAACCCTATTCTAAGATTTGGGATTAAAGAAAGTGGGGTAGGTCATATAAGTACAATACAGAAATATGATTTTTGAAAACATTAGTAACCAATGCAACAATTTAAACAGTTTGTTAACAACAATATAACATCCTGATTTCCTAATGACTACAGACTGTTCTAAGGAAAAGTTCTTATAAACAATATCCATTCCTAACATTACTATATAGCTTACTTTGTTAACTATGCTATCTATCTGCCCTGAATCTATCTAGAATTTTAAATAATTTACCCAATCTAGCTTTATGTTGTTAGCATGTCAGTGTCTTAACCGTATACCGATAGAATGTTTGTTTCATTAGTATTTTGCAAATGTACGTAGTTTAGTCTGTACAAATGTTGCACACATACAACACGTTTGGTGATTAACCCTAAAAATGGGCAGGAGAGTTCATTTAGTTTTCCCAATCAGGGGAGACTTAAATTTAATCTTCACTTATGGTAAAGAGGAAAACTTGTCCCCCAAAGAGTGCAACTCTTCCTCTTGTGAGAATTGCTGGGAAATGAGGGGCCCCACAGGTCGAGCCCCTGGGGATGGTAGCCTGGGCCAATTGTTCTAAGAAGCAGAAAGCATGTCAGAGAAGAAGCTTCCTCCTCACCTCCTCCACTATCTGCTATAGGGCAGAATAAATGATTCCTCTGAGAATATTTCAGCAATCTGCCACAATTATGTCAATGAAAGAGAAAGAAATACAGTGGATTTCTCAGTGGCACTATATGCCAGGCCCTGGGTTTACTGTTTTTTAACAATCTTACCTCATCTGCTCCTCACAACAGGGATCATCATTTTATCCCAATGTGGTAGGTACTGTTATTATCCCTATTTTACAGTTGAGGAAACTGAGTCAGGGTTATGCAGCTAATGAGTGTCTAAGGCTGGATTTAAATTCAAGTTTTTGTTTTTTTGAGGGGAAGGAAAACATTTATTCTAGGAATGAAGTTGCTATCATTATTAAGGTATTACCATTATTTACACATTTTAGAAATGGAAAGAAAAAATGAAAATACATGTTGGTGCCAAAAGTGGCATATTCACCAAATAAATGTCAGTGCAAAAATAAATTTGTAAACCAAATATTTTTAAAATAAATGTCATTGGAAGAGTAAAAATAAATAATACACAAACCTACACTATTCCTGACTCCAAATCCAGTGCTCTACCCATTGTGCCATCAACTGCCTCTAGAAGGGAATACAAGTATTACATTTCTGAAGACCACAGAAGAATAACCAGATATCTGCAGGGGTCTATATTTTAGTGCCAGAGCAGCTTTCCAGATGTGATATATAGTCTCTTTGTAAAGAAACAGAGGTATCTAATAATAAAAATATTATATTTTATGAGGTTTATTAAGGATTATTAGAAATCAAGAAATAAAGAAGATACAAATAAAAACCACGTGCCCATGGCTGATTAGCCCATTTAAAATCCCCACACTTAGCTTAGCTTACTTCCTACATCATTGCAATGGCAGAGAGGAGAGCATGGTAGGCGTTACTGTCAGTTAAATACCAATTGTGATCTCACCTACGTGGAGACTCAGGTGAGATTATAGGGAATTCTGGGGAATACCAAGGACTTCTGGGGATTGAAGTCTAGGGTTCAAATTCTCCATTTATACATACCTCCCCGTGATCCTATTGGGAAAACAGTTTCCGTAAAAGGATCAGGGAAACATAATCACCTTAAAGAGTGCAATAATTTGTGGATAAAAGGAAGAGAGAATAAAACCAATAATTACTAGGCGCATTGACAAAAAGTCAGTTGGGGGCTGCCCCCTTTGGCATAAGAGTATACATGCAAAACAAATGCATTTAAACTCCACATGGTTCAAATCACCACATCCCAAAGTTCACTCTGGATCTTCTGGTGCAGCGTGTGGTCTGGAGGCACCTTCATGGTGTCTTCTCCAAACAGTTCACTTTCTGGATTTGGAGAGGTAGCATGTTTCTCATCCTAAAATTACTCTCAAAAGGAATTTAAACTTTGCAATTTAAAATAATAATATTTTATACATACTCCCTTGAAGAGAGTGATTGAAAAACACAGGGATCACTTAGGGATACATGGATGAGTTATGAGGTATATGAATCAATTGGCAAGAGAAATCAAAAACATACAAAAAATCCAAAATAAAAAAAGATAATTTCTGGATGAAATATAGACTATCAAAGTCTTATGTGTAAAAATTCTAAGTAAAGGAAAAATAAATCTATTTATTTACAGGTCCTTGAATCAGGGCCCAATTAAAATGATGTAAGCAATTAAGCATTTACCCAATCAGTAGCCAGGACCACAGAAAGTTGCCACATTATGAAAGACAGAAAAGGGACTAGATTATAGGAGCCAGGTAGGAGCCAAATTTGAGATACTTGGTAAAATGTGGAATAAGGAAGACCTGCCTTTAACACATGTTAAACAGCCACAACCTTGAACCCCAAACATGTCCAAGACCTCTTGTCATGGCTCAAAATTTTCATCACCCCTATCGGGATTGGTTGGTTTCTTTGACCTTGTACTCGCTTAGCACTATGCAGTTTAGCTTTTTGCTTCTTTGGCACTGTGTAATGGCTCTTTTTGTATTCTCTTGTCCTGGAATCAGACAGAATCATTAAGAAAAGTCCCATCATTTTTTAAAAACAATTAATGGCATCATTCTTATAGTCTAAAGCTTTTCAGGTATGTACTGACATTATAGCAAATATATTTTAAACTTTTATTACTGCAAAATCAAAAAAGTTAAAGAAAATCTCAATACTGGTGACATGTGCTTCATATATAAAGAGGAGAGAAAAAATAAACTGAAATAGTATACTGCACATGCAAGAAAAATATAATAAAAGAGTTTTTAAATTCAAAACTATAGTTCATAATCATTGACATGCTGTGTCAGCTAAGGAAATGTAGAACACAAAGTTTCTCACCAAAAATGAGATCCATTTCCTCTTCATACCTGGCCATGATCCATTGTAAGTACAAGCAAATGAGTTTCACAAAGTAAGTTTTTTATAAAGAACAGTAGTACAACAGGTAATGCACATTCAAAAAGTATCAAAATCCCCAAAATTCACAATAGCCCAATTAATTACAATAGCAAAAAACCCCACTATCATATTTCATATAAGTTGCTGTATGACAAAAAAGAACCTATAAACCGATGGATATTTGTCTCAATTTTTATAGATGTAGCAAATCTTTCAACCTTGGCAAATACATTTTTAAACAAAGTAAAACTTATTTGGGTCTGGAACATCATCAAGAAATCTAGATATCATTCTGGATGATGAGTTATAAATGAGTTATAAATGAGATGCCCTGGGATTAACTTCCCAGCTCCTTTGGTATGAGACTGTGATGTCCCATCCATTCACATTTTTATAAATGTGGGAGGGGGGATTATAATTGTATTTCACTTCAGCTACTAAAATGGACCTTACCTCCTGTTAGAGGCAGGAAAAATGATCAGAGCTGTTGAAAAAAATCTAAAAAATCATGTCTAAAGACCCCTTAAAATCATTTTGAGATATTTAGGTCATTAAATTTTCCAAAGGTTGTTATACAATTGTAACTAGTTTTGATGAAGTCCATCCATCCTCTATGTGACAATTTACAAAGCCAAAATAGAAAAAAGGCTGGGGGTTTTTTTATGGGCTTATTCAATAATATTTGTTCAGTATAGTTATAGGGGGAAAGCAACCGAATATAACAGTAGTTAAAACCCAGTACATTAAAATGATTCAGTTCAGTGTAACAGAATAGTATTGAATACATTAATATATGAACTTAAAACCAACAAAATTAAATATTAAATAAAACAATCAGCAAAATGCAATAAAATACAGAGATTTTTATAAAACACTGGAGTCTGAAAAGGCTTAAAAATATAACCTCCAGTCTCTTTAAAGTTTGTTGTTTTGTTTTGTTTTTATCCATTGAGATTCCTTTTGTCAGTACTGTGGTGGGATTTCCCATAACGAGGGTGGGTTTTAGGAATCTCAAATTGGGCAGGCCCAAATGGCAAAGAGTTGCAGAGAGATGAATTTCTCTCCTGAATCTCAGGTAAGGCAAGTAAAAGGATCAGTGCACTCAAAAAATAACAATGCACTGCTCTCCCATAGAATACACCATACTTGGAACTTCCTGTTTGGAAAAGTCTCTTCCTTCTCCTCATTTCGCCCCCGAGGTCCCCTGCCTCTTGGAGGCTAATTGTTGCCTAAGGAAAAAACACCCCAGTTTTTACCAGTTGGTTTGTGATTCCAAAGACACAGTGTCAGCTACCAGCAGCCTGGGTCCTGGGGCTGGCCTGGGGTGATCTGGCTTGGAGGCTAGAGAGTTGCTGGGGCTGGGGCCAGGGCCAGGGCTGGGGCCAGGAGGGTGATCTGGGTCAAGCAGGGCTGGAGTGGATGACTGGAGGCAGGAGCGGATGACTCGAGCGAACTGCATCAGAATCATCTTTGCTGAAAAGCCTTGACAGGAGAAACGTGGCTTAAAAAAAAGTTATCTAGGTTATCTTTTAAAAAAAAAATTGAGAAGTTCTGATCCAATCTTGTGGTTGCCAAAAACTGTAAAAATTAAATTAGTATCTAATAATAAAAAATATTATATTTTACGAGGTTTATTAAGGATTATTAGAAATCAAGGAATAAAGATACAAATAAAAACCACGTGCCCATGGCTGATTAGCCCATTCAAAATCCCCGCGCTTAGCTTAGCTTACCACTATACTTCCTACATCATTGCAATGGCAGAGGAGAGCGTGGTAGGCATGACTGCCAGTTAAATACCAATTGTGATCTCACCTACGTGGAGACTCAGGTGAGATTATAGGGAATTCTGGGAAATACCAAGGACTTCCGGGGATTGAAGTCTAGGGTTCAAAATCTCCATTTATACAGAGGTCAAGGAAAGGAGGAATCAGCCTTATCACTCACCAAGGTCGCTCAGGGAAGACGCCTTACCTAAACTACGCTACAGAGCCAAACACTACAAGCATGCCAAAACGCCATCAAGAAAGCCCAACGCCGCCAAGAAAGCGATCATAGGAAGTGACGCAAAATATAGAGGCAGTTCTTTACATCACTTCCTGTGTCTCACATGTAGCAATGGTGGCTTAAGCTTGGCTTAGGACAGCCCAGGGGTCTGTCAGTTGTTTCTGACTTTCTAAGGTGAGTTTTGTCTTCTGCTCATTTTTCTATTTATCCCCTCCTCCCCCAACCCCATTACCTCATCTGTTGAGCTCCTACTAGATCCAGCTGAACTTGGGTCCCTCAGTGTGCACTTTAAGGGGGTGGCCCAACTGGCTTCTTGTGGGGAAGCTTGCAGCCATTTTGCTCAGCTGGATTCTACTCCCCCTGCTTTTGGTTTCTCTTTTGTCTCATAGGCTGGGCTGTTCCTTTGCTGTGATGTTTCACTGCCTCTGGCCACAGGGAAGGGGGAAGCACCAGCACTGGGCTGCTCCTCACTCTGCCCTTTCATTACCTCAGGCCATTTGGAAGCAATTTGGGTTGGTCCAAGTTCTTCTGGTTCCCCTCTTCCCCCCATTCCACATTCTCTGTGCTATTCTCTTTTCACCCAAGCGAGACATTGTCCCTCTTGTGCTGAGGTGCTTTATTTTCTATTTTTGTTTGGAGGATTTGGGTGAGCTAAGAGTCCCTTACTCCACCATCTTAACACTGAGAATGCCTGCATAGGATTGGTACAGTGGAAGGAATCCAAGACTTAATTTGGTCTCAAATTCCACTCCTAATATGTAATTGCCCCATGACCTTTCACAAGTCACTTAATAACTAAGTTTGTTGCTTTGATCATAAAAGAATATCTGTGCTACTTATTTCCCAGAAGAGTTGTGAGGCTCAAATGTGTTAATATATGTTAAGTGGTTGGCAAAGTTTAAAATGCCTCACATTCGTTATTACTAGTGCTCCAGTTTTGCTTCTGGATATTATTGTTTTCTCCTGAAGATACTGATTTGTTTTCTTTTGTTGTTGGTTCTGTTATTTCCAAGAGGGCAGGTCTGGGATCAGGATAACTCATCTTCATGCAATCAAATCTGGCATGAGACACTTACTGGCTGTATGACCCTAGGCAAGTCACTTAATCCTGTCTGTCTCAGTTCCTCATCTGTAAAAAGAGTTGAAGATGGCAATTCAAACCACTGTGATACCTTTGCCAAAACTCTAAATGGGGTCATGAAGAGTTGGACACAATGGAAAAAAAATGAATCAACAATAAAAGAAAACAAATCAGTATCTCCAGAACAAAAATACCCAGAAGTAAAATTGGATCACCAAAAGAACTTTTGGAGTGGTCAATAACAAGAGATGTGAGGCTTTCTTGTGTCTCAATTTGGCAAAGATATTGGATTAGTTTGCCATTTCCTTCTTTAGTTCATTTTACAAATGAGAAAATTGAGGCCAGGGTTAAGAGACTTGCCCAGGGTCACTTGGCTAGTAAGTGTTTGGGGCCAGATTTGAGCTTACTCCACACCTGGCACTTTACCTACTGGGCCACCTACCTACTCCTGGTGTTTTCTTTTACCCCAAATGTATGCATTATTCTGGGGCTTTACTCATCTCTTCAGTAGTTCATTTTGTTTTTCTGAAATAATGTTCCTCTTGACAATTTCTTTCCTTTCCCCCTTTTTAAACTTATTTTATTTTATTTGGTGCCTTTATTGTTGTTTTGAGCGAATAAACAGGAAATGGATTAAAGTCATGACTACTTACTTAACCATTTTATCAGAACTCCCACCAATCTTATGGCTTTTCATCAGTTTCCTTTGCTGGTATTTTGATGGATGGAGGTAAATGGGACAACTCTAGGCCTCAACTTATTTTTCTTCTATACAGTCTCTCTGGCATGCAGGCACTCACTTCCTCACTCTCAAACACTCATTCCTTTCAAGCACCAGATTAGTCTTTAACTGTTCATTTGACCCACACTAGCTCTTAAACAAGTCAGAATTGCAAATAACCACATCCTTTAAAGCTTTATCCTTTTACTCTTCCCCTCCCCAAGGACACAAATGTAAGTGGAATGTAGCAGAACCAGAATGCAAAGCACTTACTCCAAATCCAGTGTTTACTATCAAAATAGAAACAACCAAAGGTGGTCACCTAGTCCAAGGAGACAAAGGGTTCTTTGTCTTAAGTATCTTGTGGGGGAAAAAATGAAGACTTGTTTTGCTTAGATTCAGTGGAACAATAGATGAAAGAAGAAAATTTTACCTGCATCACAGGATTACAGATTCAGGGAGATTATCTTAGAGGGTACTGAATCACAAACCTACATTTTATAGTTGAGGAAACTGAGGTCCAAAAAGGTTAATAATAAGCACATTTGAAGGGCCTTCTTTGTGCTAGGCCTGGTAGTAAGCTGCAAAAAGAGGCAAAAGACAGTCCTTGCCCTGAAGGAGCTCACAGTTTAATGGGGGAGAAAGGAGCATTCCAGGCATAGGGGAGAGCCTGGGAAAATACTGGAGCCTAAGATATGGTGCCTCATGTTCATGGAGCCTCATGGAGGCCAGTGTCACCAGACTGTGCAAGGTGAAGCGTGAAGTGTAAGGTGGGGCAGAAGGGCTTAGGTTATGAACAGCCTAGAACACCAAACAAACACCTGGAGGCTTTGATAAGGAGCCACTAGAGTTTATTGAGTAGAAGAGTGTCTCATGGTCAGACCTTCACTTCAGGAAAATTCTTTGGTGGCTGAACAGAGGATCTACTGAAGCAGAGAGTTGTGGAAGGCAAGCCAATGAGCAAGGCTTTTGCCAAGGTCCCAGTATGAAGCAAAAAGAGCATAGACCAGGGGAGTGGCACCATCAGAGAAGAAAAGGGGGTATATGTGAGAAATTTTATTTCTTCCAAGATCACACAAAGACTAAGAGTGGCAAACCAGAAGGATTTTAAACCATTTCCTCTGACTCTAATCCAGCATGGTTTCTATTTCTACTATACTCAACTGAATATAAAAGGAAAACTTCCTAATAATTAAAGTTCTACAAAAATCCAAGGACAGACTCAAAAGGTACTGAGTTCGCTATTGATGAAGATAGTCAAACACAGTCTAAATGACTAAATGAGATGTCCTTATGCACAAGTTGGATTGCAATGATTCCAGGATCCAATTCAATTTTGAAATTCTATAATTCTATGAAAAGTCATTCTCCTAGCTGGTGAGAACAATGAAGAATAAACAGAGGAGGTAGGGTTCCCCCTTTTTGGATTTTCTTCATGCAAAGAAGAATTTTTCATTAATCAGACAACTGTACTTACACCTCAAGTTCTTTAATTTGGCAGTAATTTATCTGGACTGGCAACCTATAAATGATCAGCAAATATTTTTTGACTAGAATTCCTGCTCATCGTACTACACTGAAATCTGAAAGCATAATTTTCTGTTTTTAAATAGCAATGATACATAATTCAATCAATGCTTCTAATTGAGACCAATGATTTAAAATTTTCAGAATGTTCATTTCAGAGACTATTTTAATATGTCAGGAGAAAAAAAAAACCTAGTGCCAACTAATCTTAAATTTTGACCAAAGTACTCAAAAGCTATCATAAGGAATTTGTTTGTTTGAGATAATAGCCAGACCTGATTTTTTTTTATAACATATTTCCCTTCACCAACCAAGCTAACAGGCATCAGTTAAGACAACAAAAAGTGTAAGGAAGAATTCAAGGAATATAAAAATGAGACAAAGGATAAAAGAGGGTCAAGGAATCCATAATAAATTCTTAAATTCCACACTTTAGAGTTTTCTGGAAGTGACATTTTATAAACATAATTTTAGCACTGAAATTCAGAAAAGAGAAACTTCTATTCCATAATTAACAGTTGTAAAATAACGTCAATAGTTATAAAACTGATTAAAGTTCTTTTCACTTAAGTATAATTTGGGAATAAAATTACCTCAAGTACTTATAATTCTTGTTGTAACAAATTGCAATACATACAAAAGGGGAAACAAAATACTAGAAGGAAATAAAAGTGAAGTTTCTTTCATGTTGTATCACAAAGACCTGAAACAACTGATTCAACCAAGGACACCCTTAGCTCCAATCCATGCATGATAACTTGCAGCTGTTGAAAAAAAAAATAGAAAATAGATAAGAAAAAATACTATAAAATCTTAATTCTACTATTTTCACTATTATTACTACCTAATTCTAATATCTAAGTCTAATTTTATTCTATAGTAGAGAAAAGATGTATTGAAATAAAAATATTTTCCTTAAATGTGAAACTTTCTTTTAAACCCTATTTTCTGTCTTAGAATGGAAACTTAGAGAAGGCTAGGCAATTGAGGCTAAGTGACTTGCCCAGGGTCATACAGCTAGAAAGTGTCTAAGGCCAGAATTTAACTCAAGTCCTTTTAACTCCAGGTCTGGTGCTCTATACACTGTCCTATCTAGCTGCCCCCCTTTTTCTTTCTAAGAGTTCATTACCATGTATTTTTCATCCAGACTAGTAGTGTTGCATAAGTTATACAATACAGTTCATTTATTCTTTCTCAAGAACTTGAAACAAATGAAATATTGCTTTAGTTCAAAATATATAGATGGTTCAATGCAATAATTTTTTTAAAATTCTGTTAGTTCCTGAAAAGAAATGTTTCAATTCCTTATTGGTTTTAATAGTTTTTGCTTTTCATTTGTAGGATTTAGATATTATCTAGTGCAATGTTCTCATTTCACACATGTGGAAATTGAGGCTCAGTTTGGTAAAGTGAGTTCCCAAGGTGACAGAATATTAAGAAACACACTTAGAATCTGAAGCTAGGACTTTGAGCTCCAAAGCAAGTCCTCTTTGTACATTAGTAGTAAAAAACATCTTTCTTTCAGCTCCCTCAAACTGAGCTTGACAGATATATTCATAAATGGTCTTCCTGTAAATGAACCTGAAATCTGCAAATTATGGTGACAAAGAAGGCAGAAAATTTCTGGTAATTAATTTTTTTCCTAACACATGACACTTTGATATAGGGGAAAAAATTATCACTCCTTTTACTCTGACCAGATCCTCACAACAAACTAAAGTGAAACAATCTATGCATCAATTATGAAAGTGAATGGCAAGAACAGTAGAGGTGGAATCAGGAGAGACCTCTCTTCACAAACTCTCCTCTTACACTTAATAGCTGTGTGACCATGTGTAATCCACTTAAATTCTCTAAACCTCAGTTTCCTCAATAGTAAAATGAAGATAATAATATCTGTAGCTCTTACCTCATTGGATTGCTATGGAGCTCAAATGAAATAATGTATGTAAAGTACTTTGAAAACCTTAAAATATTCTTTAGGTATTGTTATTGTTGTTGTTGTTGTTATTATTATATTCTAAAGTTAAATAAAGATGAATTTTAAATTTTTAAAAATTACAAAGATGAGTTTATATATCAAAACAATGAATTTAATAGAGAACATCAACATTCTATGGAGAATATTTCTTAGTTTAACATGTGAAACTGATTACCTTCTTTAAAATGCTTTCCATTACATCTTGCTTATCAAGAGTTACAGGCCCTTCATTTTCAGGCACAGCTTCATTTTCAGCAGAACCTAGAACGTAACTGAAATATTATATGGTCACAATGTACATCAAGTTAAAATGCCAACAAAATGATGAATATTAATATTAGAGCTAAAAGCACAGTGCTCTGTATCTTAGCATATTTTTAAACTTAAGGAAAAAAATAGAACTAGTTTTGCTACTAGAAGAATCCTAGACTTTGAACAAGAAAATCTTCTGGTTAACTTAACTCTATCCAGATTGGTCTATGTTTATTTTTCTTAAAAACTCAAAATTATATTACCAGAAATAAATAAGCCTATACTTCATCATTTTGATAGGCAAAACCAACCAATTAAAACAAGTAATTCAAAGTAAAAAAAAATTTTAAAGGCCAATTTTTTAGTTTCTGAAGTCAAATGGCTTGTGAAAGAATTCAAAGATACATTGTGCTATAAAAAAGAGACTTCTTAAAAAAGGAATATAAATTTAAAATTTTAGTAAAGTATTATTTTACTTTGCCTTAAAGTTGTAATTGTAGATACATCTTTGGTGACATAGATATTCAAACATTTACATTGTAATTTAATCCCAATTTTCAGGTCTAAATTTTGTTTTCCATCAACTGAGTGAGACAGGTTTTACACGGGGCTTTTTCTCTTTTCCTCTGGGCAAGGGTTGGTCAAAGGCATTAGATGGTGTTTTGGTGTTCAATTTTCTTTTTTGGTGTTTGCTGATGTTCTTTCATTTATACATGTTAACACTGTATGTGTTCTAATGTATTTCTTATTTATTTTGTTAAAAAAATAAATTTTGTTTCCCAGCTTGGCAAATAACGATCTATAAGTAAAAAGTTCCAAGTTCAAGGGATGATAGTGAAAGAAACCTATTTAAGAGAAAAACCACATCTTCTTTTGGAATGCAAATAATAAAGTCCTAATTTATGTTTTGTAAGCTTGGACTGGCTATTTGTTAGTAGTCTGACAGCTCAAACAATAACTGAGTCAACTAATATCAAGTATCTTCTAGATCAGTGATGATGAACCTATGGCATGAGTGCCAAAAATGGCACACAGAGTGCTCTCTGGACATTCGACCACCCTCCCTCCCTATATTCCTCCCCTCCTTCTCCCTCCCTATATTCCTCCCCTCCTTCAAAGAGTTACTAGAAAGGCAGAGGGACTTGGGTGGAGATGCTCCCCTCCCCCTCTCCACTGGGCCTGAGGACATTCTTTCACATCCCTCACCCCTCTCTGTCCAGCCACCAATGAGAGCACACAAGAGATAAGGTAGGAGGATCAAAGGCAGCAGAGAACTCAGATCACTCCCCTCCCCATCTCTACACTTGCTGAGGACATTCCTCACTTCACCTGCCCAGCAGCCCAATGGGAGCGCTTTCTCCCTCCTCTGTTTAGGACAAGGGTGGGGTGGGCAGGGCATACCCAACATGTGGGAGGAGGCACATGGGGGGGGGGGGGGGAAGGACCAGCACTCCATTCCTAAAAGGTTCACCATCACTGTTCTAGATCTCTGAATGAGGAAGGAGAAGGGTGGAATAAGAGCATCTTCCTTCAGTTCTAGTCAAGAAAACAGGACTTCTAAATGGGCCACAACATTTCAAGGATTCTGTTATGACTAGGACAGGAGGAAGTATGAAAAAAAAGCATCTCACCTTATTTCTTTGCAGAGGTGAGGGAATTTAAGTTTGCTGACTTATTTCCTCTTTTTTAAATTATTTATTATAAAGGATTGTTCTCTGGGAGAAGGGGAAGGAAGAAATTGGCAAGGGTAGGTATAAAAATGAAGATTAATTAAATTTAATCTTAAAAAAAATTTAATCTTAAAAAATTAATTAGGACAGAGTCCCTTAATTCAAAAACTAGTAAGTCTAGACAGAGGTAGCTTCCTATCCATTAAAAGAACAGAATTCTCTTGTTTCAAAATTGACTCTTTTGTCTAATTTCTGTAGATTTGCCCTTGAGTGGAACTCCAGGAGGCATTTGCTGGCCTCAACTCTTGTCAACTGACAGGAAGGTTCTACAGGTTCAGAGCAAGATCTTATCTTTTTACCCTTATTCTCCCTTCTTTGGAGTCAGAGTGGCAAACTTGTTCTTCTCCAGAAATCTGACTGAGAGACCCCATCTCCTGAGCTAGAGTGCCAATTTTCATCTAAGATATGAGTTCAAAGTCGCCGCTCCAGAGTTAGAGCAATGCTGCAGTACCTCCTCTACCCCAATACTGGACAAAGATCTTAATCTTCTCTCAGGTGGCAGAGTAACAGTACTATGGTCCAGTTTTGCTCCCAGGGTATAGCTCCAAGATCCCAATTTCCTTTTTTTTTTCTCAATTCCTGCCCCTATCACTTGCTTCTGGATCAAATCTGTGATTTTATGTTGGAAAGATGACCCACTGAGGTTTCTCCTTAGATTTCTAACCAAAATTCCATCAGTTGCTTGTCTGAGATCTCTGCTGGAGTGGTTGTCAGGGGAGCTAAGCTATACTTCTTCCTACTCTGCTATGTTGGCTAGTCTCCCATATTCTTTTTTTCAGGAATATCTGGGTATCCTCTACTATTTAGGATCACTAGTAACAAATTCCATTTTAATTATACAGGAGTCTTTGTTTATATTGGTTGTCCATGTGCTTGACTGGTTTGTATGGCCCAAAATGAGCTAAAAATATCTCCCTCTTTGGTCCATATGCCAGATCATCTCTCCTCCACTCTCTCAGCAAATATTGTGTCTTTTTTTTTTTTTTAGGTTTAGCTTCCAAATGTTCTATTGGCCAAAAATGCCTAGAAAAGTTTTTGAGTATTGGCTTATGAGATTTGGGACACAAGGATTGAATACCCAAACTTGAGAATCAATGGCTATATATCAGTTCTCACATGATTCTTTGGGTAGCAGATTTATTCTACTAATTATGCTTTATTTACGCTAAGAATACAATGAATTTGCCTTCTCTAATTCTAGTTCATAGGACTGTGCCCCTGGAATCTAATGGATGGCAAGAGGAAAGACAAGAGATTAGATATAAGCCTTCAATAACATACAAAATTGATAATCAAATTTATAACACATCTAAGTATATGAAGAATGAAAATCATAACATTCTCAAAAGAAAGACTACCTATATATCTCTAACTAAAGTCATTAACATTTGTTCAATTTAGTTAATAATCCCTTTTGACAAAGCATTTCAACAGTCTGACAGGAAAAAAAGTTTATAGGCTCTTTAAAAGAAAGTAATTGCTTTTGGCTTTGTAACAGAAATCAAACTACAGGCAGTTCTTACTTAACTTTCATGGGGCTCCAAGTGACAGCTCTATAGCCCCTACAGCAAGAGGACTCTTGGTCCATGGCTGCACAGGTACTTCTGCCTCCCCTGCCACCCTTTGGGGTAGCCAGGAGTCTGATGGCAGGGTTATCCATAATGCAAATTTACATAAAGCCAGAAATGTCTGTAAATATTTGCAAATTTATTTTAATTCCTTTTATTTTCCAAGGATCAATTGGTAAGTATAGCATGTAATAAGGCAGACTTACCCATCAACTGATGAAACATCGAAGCAAAACAAGTCTCGCTTATAATCAAGATGTCTGGGTGTACATCTGTATATTTGGCCAATATTCAATGAACATCCATTACAACTCAAAGTTTCAATCATGCTAAAGAAAAAATCATTGCTTTAGAGAGACAATACTTGGTTTGTGATTTTTAAGAAGATTTCAACTATTAGAAAACCACAAACATGCTTCAAATACATTACATTGATCACAACAATTAATCAAATATCAACATGCTTTCTTAAATACCACATATATGCATGAAGTAAATACAAATACAGGCTTTTGAAACAACTCGTATGTGTGTATATATATGTGTGTATATATGTACATACAAAAAACATATAATATAAAATTATTCCAGTTGGAGGAGCACTAGCAACTGAGGGGATCAGGAAAGGCCTCATGCAGAAGATAGTGCTAAAATTTAGTTGATCTTTGAAGGAAAACAGGGATTCTAATAAGTTGCCCCATCTTATAGCAAAGCAATTTGCACATAGCAGGAACTTAAATGTCTGAATGATCCTGGATTCCATTTTACTCTAACCAAATTTACTATTACACACAAAGCCTCCTACTTCTTTATTTGTGTCAAGGTACAGTTCACTCTCCTCACTCTATGTTATTACATGACTCACTTCTTCCACAAATATTGAATATTCTCTGCAGTATTCTCTACTGAATATTCTCTTTAATTAACCTTATTCAGCTTTGATGTTCCATTTAATCCTTATTCTCACAGCATTTTTAAGTTCATACAATAAAATCATGTTGGATCCTATTAACTAGAGAGTTCAGCAATAAGTCATGAAAGAGTGTCCAAGGCAGATGAGCTGAGTGGGAGCTGAGAGTGCCATTGATCCACATAAAAGTTAGAATGAAGGCACAGGAAGTAACAGAAGGAACTGTCTTTTAAAATGGTGGTAACTTCCTGTGACCAGTTTTGTCCCCTTTGAACTTGGCCCTGGAGGACTTGGCTCGGCTTGGGATTTCATACTGTTTCCCTTTTGGACTGCCACATGGGTGAATGAAAAGGCTGACTCCCTTTCCTGGCTTTTTTGGAAGGACTAGTCTCTGGGGAGGCCCCTCATCTTGGAGGAGGCCTCATGGCTAGAACCCTTGTTTAATTTACCTCTGGGCCCCCCTTTGCTGGGACCTCGGAAGCCCTGCCTGGTTCGGACCAGGCCAGAGTAATTATCTCTCTGTCTCTGATTTTCCTTACTTTCACTCTTTCTATTTGTAAATAAACTACCATAAAAGTCATTGACTTGAGTAATTCATTCAGAGACCACACTCTTATATATTCAGTCCAACCATAATATTAACTTTTACAGAGGCCAGATAGCCAATAATAGTTAACATTTTTATAGTTTATTATGGGCCAGGCACTATGCTAAGCATTTTATAATTATTATCTCATTTGATTCTCACAACAATCCTGAGAGGCAGGTGCTATTATCCCTGTTTTACAGATGAGGAAACGGAAGTAAACAGAGTTTTAAGAGACCTGCCTATGGTCACACAGCTTATGAGTGTCAGAGACCAGATATGAACTTGGATCTTCCTAATTACAGGCCCAGAGCTCTATCCACTGCACCACCCAGAACAAGCTATATAAAGAAGAAAAAATCTTGGAATATGAAATCCCAAAAGACATGGAATAAAAACTTATAACCAAGAATGACTTACCCTGCAAAAGTGAGCATACTCCTATTTGGGGGAAAATTGACTTTTAAGAGAAGGGTGGGCTTTTAAGCACTTGCTGAAAAGACTACAACTGGGTAGAATCTTTAAAGCAACAGCTAAAGGTAAATAAATTTGGGCAATTAGAAGTGGCTAGAGGATAAAGTGTGTGCATACTAACAGTCAAAGAAAAGTGAAATGTTTCCCTTATAATCTTACAGGCTTTATAGATAAAAGTTATGACAGAAACAAGGTAGGTTTTAGTGTTTTGTAAATGTTTAAAAAGGGAAGAAAAGGGAGGAAAAAATGAATAAACTAGAGAATAAATGAGGAAAGAAGGAAAGAAATGTACTATTTCTCAAAACTGGGAGCCCCAGAAGAATATGTGAACATGAAAGATAAGGTTGAGACATTTGGCATTTAGTGAAACATACTCTTACCTGTAATGGAAAAATTGACAATTTGTGTATATTTATTTCCTGCAATTTTGCTGAAGTTATTGTCTAAAATGGTTTTTAGTTGAATCTTTAGCTTTCTTTATGTAAATCATCATCAATTATTTTGTTTCTTCTTTGCCTATGCTTATTCCCTTGATTTCTTTTTTGCCTTATTGCTAAAGATAGGTCTATATCAAATAGCAGTGATAAAGGACATAGATCCTTACAGAATTCTGTATATTCCAGCAGAAAGAAATAAAGGGAGAAATTCCATTTAAAATAACTAAAGAATGTATAAAATACTCAGGAGTCTACCTACTATGACACACAAAGGAACTCTGAAACTACAACTATAAAACAATCTTTATGGAAATATCAACCAAAATATAATTGGAGGAATATTAACTGTTTATGTGTAGGCTGAAACAATGTAATCAAAATAGCAATATTACTTATTATTTAGTGTTATACTAATAAAACTACAAAAGGATTACTTTATAGAGCTAAATAAGTTAATAATGATAGTCTTCTGGAGAAACAAAAGATCAAGAATCTCAAGGGAAATAATAAAGAAAAAAAGAGAAGGGAGAAAACCTAGCAGTAGCAGATCTCAAACTATATGATAAAACAACAATTATCAGGCAGATTTGGTACTAGTTAAAAAATAAAGAAGTCAATCAGTGGAAAAGATTAGGAATAACACACAAAGAGGCAAGTGAAACACAAACATCCCAATTACTAGGGTAAAGCTACTTGACAAAAACTACTTAGAAAACTGGACTGGTAGAAATAAGGTGGAGAATAACATCTCAAACCAAATACCAAGATAAGTTTCTAATTGTTATGTGACCTAGATGTAAAAAGTCGTATCATAAAAATTTAGAGAAGGAGGGAGCAGCTGGGTGATCAGTGAATCGAGAGCCAGGCCCAGAGACACAGGTCCTGAGTTCAAATCTGACCTCAGACACTTAACTTCCTAAACTGTATGACCCTGGGTAAGATACTTAACCCCCATTGCCTAGCCCTTACTGCTCTTCTGCTTTAGAACCAATACACAGTATTGAGTCTAAGACAGAAGGTAAGGGTTTATTTTTTTTTTAATTGGAGGAGCAAAGAAGAAAGTACCTTTCATACCCATGAAGAGGGAAAAAGTCCATAGCCAAACAGGTCAGAAAATAAAACCAATTTTGATTATATAACGTTCTGCACAAATAAAACCCACTTAACTAAAATTTAGAAGAGAAATCAGTAATTGGGCTAAAAAGAATCTTTGCAGTAAATTTCTCAGATAAAGATTTCATTTCCAACATAGAGGAAGGAAATGATTCAAATTCTTAAGAATAAGAGTCATTCTTCAACAGAGAAAATATTCAAATGTGTTAAGTTTGTAAAAAAGAAAAATGAAATTCTATTTTAAAATTAGTTCACTATAACCTTCCCCTTGAATCCTTTCCTCATCCTGCTAGTTATCAATGCTCTCTCCTCTCCCCAAATTACCTTAGATGTGCATACTTATTCCATTACTCCAGCAAAATATAAGCTTTTAGAGCAGAAGTTTTTTTCATTTTTTCTTTGAATGACTAGTACCTATCAAGTGACCAGCATGTTTTTTTAAAATGTTTGCTGAATCAAGTATCATAAAAGGATAATTACTTAACTTTTGTCTTTCTTACCAGCCATATTCATTTTTTCTAGTGGATAGCTTCTGTTCCTTATCCACATAAACATTAGCTGAGACTGCTAAAATGAGAAAAAGGTAACTACTGGTTATTGATATCCTCATAAAATTTTTAGGTAAGATAAAACAGTTCATCTAATTCAATTTTTTCATTTTTCAAGTAAGAAGTTTGTTCAAAAGTTAAGTTTACAAGGACTGTGATTAGTATAGCACCAATAATACATAACAAGGGGGCAGCTGGGTAGCTCAGTGGATTGAGAGCCAGGCCTAGAGATGGGAGGTCCTAGGTTCAAATGTGGCCTCAGACACTTCCCAGCTGTGTGACCCTGGGCAAGTCACTTGACCCCCATTGCCTAGCCCTTACCACTCTTCTGCCTTGGAGTCAATATACAGTATTGACTCCAAGACAGAAGGTAAGGGTTTTTTTAAAAAAATAATACATAACACAATCATTTTCTCAGACAACATTATAAAATGGATTACTGTTAACATATTAGTACATGGCCCCCAGCTGGTTTCATCATTTAGTCTTCAGTCTTCTTTTTCAAGACTTTACACAATACTTTTCAAAACATTCCTTCATAAATGTCAAAAAGTTGACAATTTCTACAGAGAAAAATAGCTTCTATTTTAAAATACTTTGGGGGCCATTTGTCAGCTATAGCTAGATCTACTTTATAGTTTTGCCATACATTTAACAAAATATTACACCAGTAACATCACAAAATTGTCTACAATATAGCTCATAGTTAGTGCTAAAGCAGTATTTTAGGTAGTAATAAAATTGAGGTTGGATATATCACATAGTGCCAGTCTAATGTTAGAGACGATAATCTCCAACATCATATGACATCTGTTTTGGTGTCTTATCCCCTTATCAGACTAAAAATTTGAGGGGGGGGGGGAGAGAGGGAGGCACCAGAGCTGTTCAAAACTTTGTATCTCACCCAGCACAATGTTCTGCACAAAACAGGCACTCATTTGTTTTTATGCTTCTGAAATAAGTGTCTAAGTAAGGTCCCTCTAAATAAATAATTCACCAAAAGTAATTTTATGTAATTGCCCTGTTAGAGTAAAATGTTATTAAAGTAACTACTAATATGTCTCAAATTAACTCAAAAATGTACAGTCTGTGAATGAACAAATACCACAGGGTGGAGAATCCGAGAGAATGACATGACAGCAAGATCCACTGAAAAATGTACTGGTCAGAGGGCCAGAGGGCCAAGCTCTTCCTTAGCACTTGCAGGAACAAGTCAACTATGATGTCTCCTAGATAAACTAACTAGTCAGTCCAGGGAGTTCTTAACCTGTAGTGGATGAACTTTTTTGAAGTGTTTCAAAATATAATTGAGAGAGGAAATAACGTGCCAGAGACCAGTTCATCAGGTGTGCAAAGTGGCTCTATATTTGTTAGCTCAGTTAATCCTCACAACAACCCTAAGAGGAAGCTGTCATTATGATTAGCCCGTTTAAGGATAAAGAAAATAAAGCTGAGAAGGTTTCCTGATTTGCCCAGGTTAAGTGAGGCTGTCTTCCTTGTCTTTAAATAAGGGGCAAATCTTCTATAAACTACCTGCCTCACAGGACTGCTGTGAGAAATCCTAGGCAGAACTGGAAGACAACTCATCTAGTCAAACATAATTCACAGAAAAGGGACATCCAGAGTGAGGGAAGTGACATGCTAAAAGTCACATGGTCATCATCATCATCACCACTATTGGCGTTTAGGGTCTACTTATAATCACAAACATTTATATAGCACCTACTATGTGCCTGTCACTTTGCAATTATTATCTCATTTGATCCTCACATCAAAACTAAGAGGTAGGTGCTGTTATTATTCCTATTTTCAAGATAAGAAAATCAAAACTGGGAGAGGTTATGAGACATGCTGGGGTGAGGCCCCAAAACTATTTTAGAATCTGGGGCAGCATTCTAATTCAAATTAAAAAAAAAACAACCCATACTTTCTGTCTTAGAATCAGTACTGTGTATTGGTTCTAAGGCAGAAGAGCAGGAGTCAGGAATAGGCAATGGGGGTAAAGTGACTTGCCCAGGGTCACACCGTTAAGAATTGTCTAAGGCAACATTTGAACCCAGGATCTCTCATCTCTAGGCCTGGCTCTCAAGCCGCAGAGCCACCTAGCTGGCCTCTCAAGTCTCTGGTCTCACCTTGCCAGACCTAGGATCTGGGTCCTCAGACTTCAAACACCCTTCAGGGCTACTTTTTTTTTTTTAATGAGTAGCTCTCAGTTTAGGAATGGGGTAACTTCAGCCCCTATATCTAGGTGGCACAATGGATAGAACGCTGGGCCTGGAGTCACAAAGCCCGGAGTTCAAATCCCTCAGATACTTAATAGTTATGTAAACCTGTGCAAATCATTTAATCCTGTTGGCCAGTTTCTTCATCTGTAAAGTGAGCCAGAGAAAGAAATGGCAAATCAGTTCAGTATCTGTCCCAAGAAAAAGCTCATATAGGGGCAAGGAAGGCTGGGACACGAAGGACACGACTGAACCACAAACTTCAGCACTGCCCAAGGATGTGGCCAGGGAAGGACGCCCCGCCCTCTCAAGTGTCCTGTCCCCCTCACTCCCCACTCTTCTCACTCCCTTCCCTCCCTTTTCCCCGGCCCCCGGCCCCCGGCCCCGCCCCCCGCCCTCACCCTCACCGTTCAAAAAGAAGAAGTTGCCCTCAAAGTCGGTTCCCTCCCAGCTCAAAGAGTCCCCCAGGGGCCGCTGGCAGCGAGAGCACAGGAACACGCACGGCATCTCCCGCCGCTGTGCATCCAAGTCACTGCCGATTCCGGGGCCATTAATGATCTTCGCCTGCTTCTGCATACACCGCACAACGTCGTCCTCCGTGACATCCCGGGCTTTTAGCTTCTGAATATGTAAGGACCTTTGGAAGGTAGCCTCCAAGGGATCCGATTCCGCCATGGCTTTCAAACCGCCCGCCCGCGCGCTGCCGAGGAGCGGAGCTGGGCGCCGAAGATGTGGTATGGGCGCATGCGTGCTCGAAGGAGGACGGAGAGGCGCGCTAGCTTCCACCTCAAACACCAATGGTTGGGAGCGAGAGGCGGAGGGCGGTCTTCCCGGTCCCACTGCGCATGCTTCATATCTCTGCCCTCTTGGTTCTGAACCCTGCGTGGGATTCTTTGACTTAAAGGAGGGGGGAAAAGAGTGGTCCAGTTCCCAGTGCCCAAATACTAATGTCTTAAATCTAACTCCCTCCTCCCGGCTTCTTCCCATCTTCATTAATGGATAGTTTTTTTTTCCTGGGATCGCCACTACAGATAGTAAAAGTCACGGAATATGCGTTTAGCACGGTATATATCGTATAGTGCTTAATTAAAGTTGACGGTTATTGATTAATTGAAAAAACTTCAGCCAACAAACATTTAAGCCCTTGTTCTGTGTTAGGTACTTAGGGATACAAAGGGAAGTAAGTAAATTATCTTTGCTCGGGAGGAGGTCCCAGTCTAATGCATGCAACATGTGGAGCTCTAGAAAAACAAGATAAAGTATAAATCAGAGATATTCTCATAGGGCAGGTACTAAGATTCAGAAGGATTGGAAATGCCTTCTTGTAGAATTCAGGTACTTAACTGGGATTTGAAGGAAACCAAGAATGGAGATTAGGGAGAAAATTCCAGGCATGGGGGACAGAGAATGAAAATGCAGGAGTTAGGAGAACTGACTTGTTGGAGGAACAGCAAAGAAACCAGTGTCACTGGATCACAGAGTACATTGTGGCAGGTAAGGTGAAAGAGAGAGAGGGAGGGAGAGAGAAAGAGGGGGGGGGGCTCAAAGGTGATACCTAATTTGAGAACTTGGGTAAGGGGGAAAATGTTGATGTCTTTGCTAATAATAGGAAAATAGAGAAGAGGGGAGACTTTGGGAGGAAAGAAAGTTTTAAACATATTGATGTTGAGATGTCAATTAGAAATCCAGTTTGTGGTGTTCAGTAGGCCATTGGAGATACAAGTCTGGAGGTTAGGAAAGAGATAAAATAAGTAAACCTGAGGATTATCTGCATCAAAATGATAACAATCCATGGGAAATTATTGCATCAACAAGTGAAATAATAAAGGGGAGAAGAGAAAATCAGGACAAATCCCTGTGGTACACTCAACCTTAGCAGGAGTCACCTAGATAAAGACCCAGGAGAGGAGAATGAGACTTCCAAAAAGAGGGGTCAGACTGACAGAAGAACCAAGACAAATTAGTATCAAAAAACCCAGTGAGAAGAAAGTATCAAAGATAAGAGGGTGATCCACAATGGCATAGGCTACAGAGAAGTCAAAAAGAATGAAGACTGAAAAAACCAGACTGCATAGAGTTAAGAAAAGAATAAGGGTAAGAAAGTAGAGGCACCAAGAGTAGACAGTCTTCTCAAGAGGTTTAGCCACAAAAAGGAGAAATATTGAATGTTAGTTAATGGGTCTAAATAAATCAAGTAAGGATCTGGGAGAGATGGAAGAGACTTGGGCATGCTTATAGACAGTGTGAATATAGTCAGTAAACAGGGAGAGACTGAATGTGAAAATGGTGATAATTCAAGGAAATCTGTTGAAGATTTTTACATGTAAAAGGATTTATTTTGGCACAGAGAAAGAGCCACCTCTTTAAGTAAAAGGAATGCTTTGCAAGGGCTCAGTTTAGGATTGTATAACATTCATGGTGGACCTGTCAGCACAATTTTGTGATTTTTCTCTGTGGAGTTTTATGGGAGTTTCTTTTTTTTTGTTTTCTTTTTTTTGGGGGGGGGTAATTTGTCCCAATTTTGTTTGTAAGACCAAAAGCAGCAGAAAGTGGAAATAATCCAAGGCTGAGATGTGGCCCAGCCATATCAGATGTGGGATAAAAGGGCAAGTGACTCAAGAGAAAAAAACAGTATAGAGTTGAACTGATTCATCAAGGGGTCAAGATGGGGAAAGAAGTAGAGTAGAAATAGAGAATTGAAGGAGTGGATAGGAAAGGTGAAGAACAGATTATGGTCATCTTGTAGAGCCTATGGCACGTGTGCTAGAGGGAGGGCTGTTCTCTTTCCCCTCTCCGCACTGAGGATATTTCTCCCATCACCCGTCCCTCTGCCCTCCAGCCCAATGGCATCGCCTCCTCCCTCCCCTATCTGGGGTAAGGTAGAGGGCTCACATGCAGCATGAGGGTTGTTGCTTGGGCATTCAGTCTCTAAAAGGTTCACCATCACTGGGTTATGTGATTACAAGACAGTGTAATGATTAAAATAGTGGAAGACTTAAATTGTTGGCATATAAAAGAGTGGATGAGTAAATTGTGACTGCAGAAAATATGGTTACAAGACAGTGTCTTGTTTTAAATCAAATATAAGGTGGTCGCCAGGGAAATATTCCCAATTATTAAAATATACCCAAGTCAGCTGGTTTTATAAAGATTTTAATTAATACAAATGAGGAATTAATGAAGGAGAGAAAGAGAGAAAAAAGGAAATAATGAGAAAAGGATAGGCTGTCCCAGGGCAGCCCTGGCCAACCCAGGCCTAAGCCCTAAGAGAAAGATCAGTCAGTCCTTAATCACTCACCACAAGATTTGTTCATACAAGGATTCTAGTGACACCAGGCCAGCTTCATCTCAGCTGACTCCACCAGCTCAATCCTGAATCTGAATGTATCTCAATGAATCTATCTGAGCTCCTATTTAAAGGGAATTTTCTCCTATGTCACCTCCCCTAAGTTCTTACATCTACCAAATTTTTTATTAAGTTCACACCAGAAAACCTCTGAGTAAGTTTCTCACCTCTTTGCTCCTTGTAAATTCACAACTTGCCTGACCTTTATAGGTACTTAGCACCCTTTTGTATTAGATCTAAAAATAGGCACAGCTTAAGAACTTTTTGCCTTATTATAAGTATGGGTTTAAGTACTTTTCATTGTTCAGCAAAGAGTTTACAACTTTATCTTCCCCTAAAGTATGCGTAAGTAGGGGTGGAATAGAGGTCTTCACATTCCTGATCTAAGTAGAAGTCTCACATTCCTGATCTAAGTTCCTTCATTGTTTAAAGTGGGGAATGGTCTTAACCTAACCTTATGAAGTAGGGTCTGGGAAATTTTAAGGTTCACAATCCAACCTTATGAAGTAGGGTCTGAGAATTTTTAAGGTTCACAATAGAGAGGAAGATAGAATAACAATATATCGTGATGAGAAGGAAATTGCAGAGTTCATAACTATTGAAGTGGTGCATTTATGAATAATAACAAGATCAAAGACATGACTCTCTATTTGTACCTGAGGTGCAATAGGAAAGAGTAAGTGATAGGAAATAAATAAATTGTAGAACTGAAAAGGTAAAGTGTTTGAGGAAGCATCATTATATACATTTAAGTCCCCTAGTATAAGGGGAGCTGGAGAGAAAAAAAAAAAAACTTTGAGCCAGATACTGAACTCATTGATGAAATCGAGACAATGACCTGGATATGTAAAGACAACAACTACTCGAATGTTGTTTAGGTGGTACATATGGATTGAATGAGCCACAAAGGAGAGGTTATAGAATGGTAGTCATAAAGGAATGATAGTAGATGGTCATGGGCAAGTGATAGTCTTAGAGAGAGAACCAGGAAGTGGAAATGAGAAGCAATGAGCCTTCCAATTCCCTCACCTTTATTATATTCCCCTCAGGGGTTGAGGGCTCAGGTCTGAGGACCTAAGTCCTTGGCGAGATTGTGGAGTCAGGCTGTTATATTTTTCCTGATATAGAGGGATGTACAGTTATTGAAGAGATCAATTGAAAATCTTCTTGGGTAGATAGTCTCTTATCTTCCCCAAAGGGAAAAAGTCTCTATCCACTACTGAGGAAGGCTGGCTAATCTGATTTTCTTCAGATAGATGAGGGATCACAACAGGTTGAGCTCAAAAAGATGCTCCTCTCTCTTCAAGTTCTTCTCTCTCTTCAAAAGAGAGAAGAATCCTCTCTCCAACTGCTGATCCCCTTTTCTTGGCTAGAGGTTCTAGCCCATCCCCTGTTGACAGCAGAATTCCATTCTCTTCCTGCATGATGTTTTCCTGCAAATCAAGTCCTTGCAATGCAGTCTATAATTCTCTCATCCACAGTGTATGCCCATTTTTAATTAAAGAGACAGATCAAAATAAAGGGAGAAAAAAGAAAGTCTTTAGTATTTTTTAGAAATTAATATCATTACTATGGGTCATGTTCTCATCCTAAAATACCACAAGGATTCTTCATGTTCATGAGTAGATGACTGGTTTGACCAAAAATTTCTAGCTCAACAGGATTTCCAGTTAGATCCAGAGATTCAGTCTCCTGCCTGGATTCCTGGCAACTGACCTTGGATACTGTGACAGAGGCTGGCACTAAAGAAAAAGTGCCAGACTGAAGAGTATGTGAAATTGATCACCTCGACAGGGGAGGGGCCCCAGGGGTGGAATCCTGAGGAAAGAAGACTCTGGCTGGGAGAGCAGTGAGGGTCTCTCATTCTTGAGAAGCCGAAGAGAGAAGATGGAAAAAGATTTTCTCCTGAGGGTTACCCATTTTTCCTGCTGGTGACTGGAAATCTTCCCCCCCCCCCAACACTTCCCAATTAAAGGGATTTTCTGAAGAGAAGCCTGAGCAGACTTTACCTCAGCTCCTATTGCCCAGGGGTGAGTCAACCTAACTTTCTCTCTGGGGGCTCAGGCTGCCAAGGCCTGAGTTCCCCCCAAACTCGAGGAGGGAGAGAAAGGGTTTCGAGACAGGGACCCCCTTTCCCCACATTCCTTTTCCCATTCTTCCCTGCCTGTTATTCCTTTTGTATTGCCTGATTGAGTTGACATTAAAAGTTATCTGTTCCCCAAGCTGAGTGTGAGTGAATGGATAAAGGGGAGAACCTTGGTCTCGAGTAGTGGAGGGGGGACAAGAGGGACAAGAGTGAATTGGGTAGAGCAGCTTTAGCTAAGGAGGAAAGGCAGAAGGGAGAAAAATCTCCAAATCCCCTCTCCTCTCTCTGAGCCAACCCATTATATCTGCTATCTCCCCTGGACCCCACTTTGAGAAGAGGGTTCTCCTCTCTTTCCCCCTCTCCATACTGAAAGTTCAAACTTCCCAATGGGGCATAAAACTTCCCCTCATTTATCTTTTTTTTTTAAATACAATACACAGTACCAACAGGAACCCATTGCATTCCAGTTCAGATTTGGCTCAGCAGGTAGACCTGGGTAAGTGAAGTCTTGAATGTTGGGGGCTCATATCTATTTGACTAGAATTCTTGACTGGCTTTAGTTAAAGTCTCATGGATAGTTTTAGGTCCCCACCTAACCCTGAAGGTTGCCCTTCAGGGATGACTGTAGGCCATGTGTTTTTAAGTATGAAACTTATACTTGCAGGTATCAAGTTCCCTCACAGGACCTCCTACAGGGATGGGGGCCCCTGTACTTGATAAAATTTAAGTCTACCCCCAAGTACTGATGGCCAGAGTGAGGGTCCTTTAATTGCAACAAAATTTAAAGAAGTTTTGTAGTTTATTCATGATTTTACTTGCCCCAAAGATTGAGGGCCTTGACTAAAAAGTCTTTTTTTTTTAATGACTCCATGAGACAGCCAGATAAGATTCTCAGTTTGAACTCTTTTTCTCCTCAAAAGAATATTCAGAACTTGAAAACAGAGAAAAGAAAAGTTGATAATAAAATCCATATCTTCTAAGAGGAAGTTTCCAAATTAAACGAGGCAAAAGAACAAACCGAAAGGAAACTAAAAGAGTTGCAGTGAAGGGGGCTAGGTGCAGGGGGTGGGGGTGGGGGGCACTATTATAGTGAAGGCAGAATGAATGTGATTTCAGATGATACTTAAATACTTAAACCTTACTCTCATTGGAATTGACTCAGAGAGAGAATAATAACCACTCATTGGGGTAAAGAATCCTATCTTACCCTATAGAGAAGTAGGAGGTGAATAAGAAGTATGATGGTGGGGAGGGTAATAATATAAGGGAGGAGGAATGATGGATGGTAGTGGTGATTAAAAGCAAAACGTTTGTGTGTACTATCAGGGTGAAAAGAAAAAGTTCAGGATCAAAAAGGGAAAACAAGAAGGAAGGGAATACATAGATGGTAATCATAATTGTTAATGTAAGTAGGTTGAACTCATACATAAAATGGAAGTGGATTACTGAATGGATTACAAACTAGAATTCTAGGATATGTTGTTTACAAGAAACACATTTGAGTTAGGTAGACGCACACAGAGTAAAGGTAAGAGGATGGACCAAAATCTAGGCTTCAACTAAGATTTAAAAAAAGTCCAAGTGGCAATCATGATCTCAGATTTATAGCTAAAGGAAAAATAGAGCTAATTAAAAAAGAAGAGGAACTATCAATAAGCACATGAAAAAGTGTTCTAAATCTCTTATAATCAGAGAAATGCAAATCAAAACAACTCTGAGGTACCACCTCACACCCAGTCAATTGGCTAACATGACAGCAAAGGAAAGTAATAAATGTTGGAGGGGATGTGGCAAAGTTGAGATGTTAATGCATTGCTGGTGGAGTTGTGAATTGATCCAACCATCTGGAAGGCAATTTGGAAGTATGCCCAAAAGGGCACTAAAAGACTGTCTGCCATTTGATCTAGCCATAGCACTGCTGGGTTTATACCCCAAAGAGATCATAGGAAAAAAGGCTTATACAAAAATATTTATAGCTGTGCTTTTTGTATCCCTTGATTGGGGAATGGATGAACAAATTGTGGTATCTGTTGGTGATGGAATACTATTGTGCTCAAAGGAATAATAAAGTGGAGGAATTCCATGTGAATTGGAATGACCTCCAGGAATTCATACAGAGTGAAAGGAGCAGAACCAGAAGAACATTGTACACAGAGACTGATACATCATGGTACAATCGAATGTAATGGACTTCTCTACTAGCAACAATGCAATGATCCAGGACAATTTTGAGGGACTTATGAGAAAGAATGTTATCTTTGTTCAGAGAAAGAACTGTGGGAATAGAAACACAGAAGAAAAACAACTGCAAATATCAATAATATGGAAATAGTGCAAATATCAACAATATGGAAATAGGTCTTTTTTAAAAATTTCATTTATTTAGTCAATTTAGAACATTATTCCTTGGTTACAAGAGTTACATTATTTCCCTCTTCCTCCCCCCACCCTTCCCGTAGCTGACGCACAATTTCACTGGATATTACATGTGTCCTTGATCAAAACTTATTTCCATGTGTGAATTTTAAATTTACTCCACCCTCCTTAGTCTAACAAACAGGAATGTCTACACCCCTACTTAAGGATTAAGTGTTGAGAAGGATGGCCTATGACAGACATGTGCTAGGAAGTGGCAAGTAAGAAACAACTGACAGACCCCCTGGGCTGTCCTAAGTCAAGCTTAAGCTACCATCGGTACATGTGAGACGAAGGAAGTGATGTTAAAAAAAGTCTATATATTTGCATCAGTTTCTCTTGCCGGTCTCTCTTTTTTGCGATGGAGGAGTTGAGCAAGGGGTCTCTCTCTCAGAGACACTATGGCCACCTAATGGGACAAAGAACGTCTCAAATTAAAAAAAAAAAAGAAGAAAGAAAGAAAGATAGCTTAGATAATGATTTCTAAGCCACGTTTCTCCAAGATGCTTTTTTAGAAAACTGCCTTGATCAGCTCTGACCTGCAGCCATCCACTTCAGACTTTCTTGATTCAATATCGCTCACCTGCCTGCCCTTCCGCCCGGCTGGCCCAACTCCTGATCCCAGCGTCTGGACCTGTTTGACCCAGATCTTGATCACCTGGTGACATGCCCGCCCAACAAACTCTAGCCTCAGAGCAGACAGCTCATCTCCCCTGGCCCAGGACTCATTTCAACCAGCTGGTATAAATGGGGAGGTAATTTTCCCTTAGGCTATGATTAGCCTCCACCGGGAGCAGGGGATCACAGGAGGGGAGAAAGAAAGGGAAAGATAGAGGCTTTTCCAAACAAGAACTTACAAGCATGGAGTATTTAAAAGGATATCTTTTGACTGTATTGGTCCTTTCATTTATATCACATGAGATTCAGGGGAAAAATTCAGCTCCCTGCAACTCTTTAGCCAAATTTGAGATTCCTCACTATGGGGAAGCAGCTCAGTGGCTCAGTGGATTGAGAGCCAGGCCTAGAGACGGGAGGTCCTCAGTTGAAATCTGGCCTCAGATACTTCCCAGGGAGGTCCTCAGTTGAAATCTGGCCTCAGATACTTCCCAGCTGTGTGGCCCTGGATAAACCCCATTGCCTGACCATTACCAATCTTCTGCCTTCTGACAATAGGTATCTAAAAGGATAAAAAACCCAAGGAACTTTAAAAAGACTGGAGGTTATATCTTTAAGGCATTTCAGACTCCAATGTTTTATAAAAAAATCTCTGTATTCTATTGCATTTTGCTGATTGTTTTGTTTAAGGTTTAACTTTGTGATTTTAAGTTCATATATTACTGCATTCAATACTATTATACTGAATCATTTTAATGTACTGGGTTTTAACTACTGTTATATTCTGTTGCTTTTCCCCTATAACCATACTGAACAAACATTGAGTAAGCCCATATAAAAACAGTTTTTCTATTTTTTGACTTTGTAAATTGTCACATAGAGGATAGATGGACTCCATCAAAAGCTATATACAACTTTAATAAGCCAAGAATTTAATTGTAATTTTAACGGTTCTTTAGACATGATTTTTAGAATTTTTTCTTAACAATCTCTGGTCATTTTTGCCTGCCCCTAACATGAGGTAAGGCCCATTTTAATAGCTGAAGTGAAATACATTTATAACCCCCACCTCCTACATTTAAAAAAATGTGATTGGAAGTTGGGCAGTTAATCTCAGGGCATGTACCCCTAGAAGCCCCCCCTCAAAAAAGGAGCATCTCTCATTTATACTCTTCAGCTCATTTTACTTCCACCAGAATGATATCTAGATTTCTTGATGATGTTCTAACCCAAAATAAGTTTTACTTTGTTTAAAAATATGTTTACCAAGGTTGAAAAGATTTGCTATGTTTGTAAAAATTGTGACAAATATCCATCAGTTCATATGCTTTTTAAAAATGCCATACAGCAACTTATGTGAAATATGATAGTGGGTTTGTTTGCTGTTGTAATTAATCGGGCTATTGAGAATTTGGGGGATATTGATATCTATATATTTGTACTTCTGTTCTTTAAAAATGAAAAATGCTAACTTGTAAAATTCATTTGCTTCTACTCACAGTGGATCATGGCCAGATATGAAGAGGAAATGGATCACATTTTTGGTGAGAAAGCCTTGCATTCTATATTTTCTTAGCTAACACAGTGTGTCAATGATTATAAGCTATATTTTTATTTTTAAACCTCTTTGATTATGTTTTTCTTGCATGTGCAATATACTATTTCAGTTTTTTTATTTTTCTCTCCTTTTTTATATTTGAAGCACATGTCACCAGTATTAAGATTTTTTTAACTTTTTTTTTATTTAGCAGTAATATAAGTTTAAAATACATTTGCTATAATGTCAATGCATGCCCCAAAAGCTTGAGACTATAAAAATGATGCCACTAATTGTTTAAAAAAATTATGGGACTTTGCTTAATGATTCTGTCTGATTCCAGGACAAGATATACACAAAAGAGCCATTGCATAGAACCAAAGATAAACCAATCCAGGATGGATTGATGCACTTCTAAGTCAATACAAAGGTCTTGAACCTAGTGTGAAGACTCAGGATTGCGATGTTTAACATTTGTTTAGACATAGGCCTTCCTTGTGTCCACACTCACTCTGAAAATACTTACAGATGAGTATCCCAAAACTTGGCTCCTATTTGGCTCCTATAATCTGGTCCCTTTTCTGTCTTTCATAGTGTGGTAACTTTATGTAGTCCTGGCTCCTGACTGGGTAAATACTTACTTGCTTAGATCATTTTAATTGGGCCCTGATTCAAGGACCTGTTATAGATTTATTTTTCCTTTACTTAGAATTTTTACACATAAGACTTTGATAGTCTATATTTTCATTCAGAAATTTTCTTTTATATTTGGATTTTTCTGATGTCTTTTTAATTTCTCTTGCCAATTGATTCATATACCTCATAACTCAGCCATGCATCCCTAAGTGATTCTGTGTTTTTCAATCACCCTCTTCACAGGGAAATGTAAAAAATATTATTTTAAATTGCAAAGTTTAAATTCCTTTTAAGAAGAATTTTAGGTAAAGAAAAATGATACCTCTCCAAATCCAGAAACTGAACTTTTGGGGAAAACGCCATGAAGAAGCCTCCAGACCACAAGCTGTGCAAGAAGATCAAGAATGAACTTTGGGTGTGGTTGATTGAACATTTATTTGTATCTATACTTTCATGCCAAAGGGGACTGCCCCCCTAACTAGCTTTTTGTCAATGCGTCCAGCAATTATTGGTTTTGTTCTTTTTTTCCTCTTATCCTCAAATTATTGTAATCCTTAAGTTGATTATGTTTTCCTGATCCTTTGGGGAAAATCTTTTTCCCAAACGTTGGAATGTAAAAATGGAGATTCGAACCCTGGACTTCAATCCCCAGAAGTCCTTGCTCTAGTTCCCAAGATGCCCTCTAATCTCCCTGAATCTCCCTGAGTGCGAGATCAAAATTTCTATTTAAACTGGCAGTAAAGCTTACTGAGCTCTCTTCCTACTTCCACTTCTTAGCACATGCGGCTCTCTACCTAGCAGGCAAGATGTGAGTGGTTGTGAATGGGCTCTCTGGGTCTAGACATGTGCTTTCTTATTTTGTATTTTCTTTAATTCTTAATCTTTAATAAACCTCTAAAAATATAATACTTCTAGCAGAGAAACTAATTTTAAGTGCTACAACACTGGGTTCAAATTGCGGTGTGGCTTGTGGCAACATTTTGGCATCTTGGCATGTGTCAGGTGAGGTGTCTTTCCTGAGCTCTCTCAGAGTTTAGGCTGATTCCTTTTTTTTCCCTTTACCTTTCCTAAAACACTATACTCTTAGGAGGCCCCTCATTTCATGGAAGCCTCGTGGCTGGAAGGTCTCTGAACTCCCCTTGGCTCAGGCTAGGCTGGAGAAATTGTATACAATTTTCCCTCTCTTTTCTTCTTAATTCCTTCCCTCTATATTAATTAAACCACCACAGAAGTCCCAAACTGACTTGAGTATTTTAATTGGGATTGAATTAAATCCCTGGCAACCAATTAAATTTATATAAAGTTTAAAAAAGTCTAAATTTACCCCTTACACAAGTTGTTAGTATTTGTATTAGGATGTTCATTTAGAGTCTATATCGCCAATCTTATCCCCTCAACCCATGTAATCAAGCAGTTGTTTTTCTTTGGTGTTTCTACTACCACAGTTTTTCCTTTGAATGTGGACAGTGGTCTTTCTCATAGATCCCTCCAAGTTGTTCAGGATCACTGCATTGTCACTAATGGAGAAGTCCATTACATTTGATTGTTCCACAGTGTATCAGTCTCTGTGTACAATGTTCTCCTGGTTCTGCTCCTCTCACTCTGCATCACTTCCTGAAGGTTGTTCCAGTTCACATGGAATTCCTCCAGTTTATTATTCCTTTGAGCACAATAGTATTCCATCACCAACATATTCCACAATTTGTCCAGCCATTCCCCAATTGAAGGGCATTCTCTCATTTTCCAATTTTTTGCCACCACAAAGAGCTCAGCTATGAATATTCTTGTACATGTCTTTTTCCCCATTATCTCTTTGGGGTACAAACCCAGCAGTGCTATGGCTGAATCAAAGGGCAGACAGTCTTTTAGCACCCTTTGGGCATAGTTCCAAATTGCCCTCCAGAATGGTTGGATCAGTTCACAACTCCACCAGCAATGCATCAATGTCCCAACTTTGCCACATCCCCTCCAGCATTTATTACTTTCCTTTGCTGTCATGTTAGCCAATCTGCTAGGTGTGAGGTGATACCTCAGAGTTGTTTTCATTTGCATCTCTCTGTTTATAAGAGATTTAGAACACTTTTTCAAGTGCTGATTAATAGTTTTGATTTCTTTAACTGAAAATTGCCTATTCATGTCCCTTGCCCATTTATCAATTGGAGAATGGCTTGTTTTTTTGTACAATTGATTTAGCTCTTTATAAATTTGAGTAATTAGACCTTTTTCAGAGGTTTTTGTTATGAAGATGTTTCCCAATTTGTTGTTTCCCTTCTAATTTTTGTTGCATTGGTTTTATTGGTATAAAACCTTTTAAATTTGATGCAATCAAAATTACTGATTTTACATTTTGAGATTTTTTTCTAGCTTTTGCTTTTAAAGCCTTTCCTTTCCCAACGATCTGACATGTATACTATTCTGTGTTCACCTAATTTGCTTATAGTTTCCTTCTTTATATTCAGGTCATTCACCCATTCTGAGTTTATCTTGGTGTAGGGTGTGAGATGTTGATCCAAACCTAATCTCTCCCATACTGTCTTCTAATTTTCCCAGTAGTTTTTATCAAATAGTGGATATTGGTCCCAAAAACTGGGCTCTTTGGGCTTGTCATAGACTGTCTTGCTGAAGTCACTTACCCCAAGTCTGTTCCACTGATCCTCCTTTCAGTACCAAATTGTTTTGGTGACCATTGCTTTATAGTATAGTTTGAGATCTGGGACTGCAAGTCCTCCTTCCTTTACATTTTTTTTTTCATGATTTCCCTGGATATCCTTGATCTTTTGTTCTTCCAAATGAACTTTGTTATGGTTTTTTTCTAATTCTCGAAATAGGTCTTGATCAATGACACATTTAAAACCCAATGGATTTGCTCCTTTGCTATGGGAGGGGGTTTGGGAGAGGGGAGGGAAAGGACATGATTTTTGTAATCTTGGAAAAATACTCTAAATTAATCAATTAAATAAAATTTAAAAATAAAATTGAGAGGAATAGTCTTTTGTCACTGTTGTATGTCTGTGTCTTCTTGAAGCTCAGATAGCGTTTTCTTTATGAATTTATACTAAGGCATTTGGAGCATGTAAGTTCATTATTGATATTTGTTGTTTATTACTCCTTTCAGCAAAGTATAGTGTTCACTTGTTTATTCCTTTTTAATTTTTGAATATTTGTTTTTAATTTGTTTGATAGCATTGTGGCAATCCCTGCTTTTTTGGATACACTTGATCCATAGTAAATTTTTTTTCTATTCCCTCAGTTTTATTTTGCATATGTCTTTGTTTTTTAAATGTGTTTCTTTTAGTAACAGAATGAGGGTTTCTTATCCAATCTGTCTCTTAAAAACATTATTGGGTTGTTTTATTCATTCACATTTTAAATTATGAGTTAGATTTATATTTTCCTTCATCAGTTTCTAAATTAGGGTATATTTTTCAGGTTATGATTTTTCCCCCCTTCTGATGCAAATTGTAAACCTTAAAATTTCTTAGACTTATAAATGTTGGAAATTTCACCATTGGGAAATTTCATACTTGAAAAATTTCCTATTGATAGTGGGAACACCATTGGAATGTGAACCCCATTGGCAAGGGAGGTTCCTCCACCTCCCTTCTTAAGATTACTTTAGGACAGAAACCTTTTGCTGAACAATGGAAAGGGCTTTGACTTATGCTTAAGCATAGAACAGGAAGTTCTTTGAGTCATGATTGATTTTAGAATTGATACAATCTCCACCCTACTCAGTCCTAACAGGATTGAGGAAGGGCTGCAGCATAGATCAAAATTTAATTATTCCAATCTCTACCCTACTCAGGGTAACAGGATTTAGGAAGGGCTGTAGCAAAGGATCAAGATTTAATTATTTGAGAATGTGACCTTCAACATACATGTGCAAAGCCACAGACCTCTGGGCGGTCCTGGGTTAAGCTAGAGCCACCATTGGCACAGGGAAGACATGGACAGTGATTGGTAGATGTGAGAACTGAGGGGAGGGAACTTGAATGGGTTCCTTAAAGAGAGAGGGGTCTGAGGACTGAGGGGTGGTTGGTTGGAGAGTTTTGGCTCTGAGTGGTTGGAGAGGTGCTCTGAGAAGCTTGCTCTGAAGGAAGCTGGAGGTGGAGGCCCCTGAGACTGTTTCTCCATTTTGGTCACGTGAGTAATAGGGACTGATCTCCTTTCTTTGCCCCAGCTATCTAAGGGCTTGGGCCTTTTGGCCCAGCCTAAACAGAAGGGGTATTTAAGCCCTATTCCCTTCTCTCCCCTTTCTCTCTCCCTCTCTCTCTCTATCTCTAATTCCTTTCTTCCTCCTGTTTGTAATTAAACTCTATAAAAGGTTGACGGCTGACTTGAGTTTTCATTTAGGAATTACATAGCTGAATTTCTTGGCAACCTTAAATTAATATATATCAGTCTTTTAAAGTGATTTCCTTGTCACAAAATAAAGTATTATGATCCTTCATCTATTTTGCCCTGTTCCCACTATCTCTTCCCCTCCTCCTATCATCTCTTCTTATTTGTTCCCTTTGGGTTATTTTTCCTCCTTTTATCTGGTTATATGTATATTTCTTCCCCTTTTTTCCTCTTGGTTATATATATTTACTATTCCTCTCCCCTTCTTCAGCTAGTTCTGTTCATTTGTATTTTTAATTTCATTTTTTGTATTCCTTTCTAAAAAGCATTTCTTTCATTCTCTTCACTACCTTCTCTTTCTTAGATCCTCATTTTCTAACTAGTGTCAATGTGGAATCTAAGAGAAACCCAAGATTATAGCATCATGGGGGCTGAAGAACTTATACTTGACCTTGTCACCTGAGATTTTCTCCCAGAGGGAAGTCCCAACTTCACAAGTTTCAGACTAACAATAAACCTTAAAAGTATTTTAGGTGGAGCTAGCCCATTTAATCAGGTGTGAAGTACCCTTCTTTTTGTCCTGGTAGTTTCTGCCTTTGTATCAAAGGCCCTGCCCTTGGCTGAATCTTTCCCTTTTGTGTTCATTGTAAAGCATCAGCCTTGACAACTGGGGGGGGGGGGAGAATTGTGAGTGCCCCAAAGCAGGGAATATCCAGATTGAGGTCCCTCCTATCTCTCCTTGTAGAGAAGACATCTTGGCTGCCCTTGAGGGCCAGCATGGCCTTCAAGGGGCAAGCCTTCACCAAGGGGAGATCTCCATTTTGTCTCCCTCAAGTACTTCAGGGACTCCAGGAGGGAGTAGTGAGGGAAGCCATTTTCATCAAACCTTTCCTCACTGCCTTCAACCCTCATTTTTCCATCTAAGGAGTGTGAGGTCCCCAAAATTACAGCTGGGAGGAGTTCCTGTTGGGTCCTAAAACCCCCTTCGTTCTGTGCAGAAAGACAGAGCCAACCCACCCTCTGCTAAGTTAAAGGAATGGTGGGGGGCCCATATGGGAGGGAAGGTCTCATCAATCCAATATGATCCAATCTAGGAAAAACAGCAACCCATTCCCTCTTTCAGGTCAAGGTTCATTTCGCAAGATGAGCAAACTGAAATCCCTTCTCTCTAAATAAAACCCTATGCTGTACTCAAAAATGAGAAACTGTCTCAGAAGAAAATTAAGGATCTATTTGAAACCAAAGTGGTTGCCAAGCTGTTACAAGTGAAAATTAATATATCTACCCAGTTATTAATTTTATAAAGTTTACTCATAGGAAAGGTAGATCAGCATAGTTTAAAGTCTCTTTCTTACCCTAAGTCTTCTGACCGCATGTCTCCTAGCCTGCCAGTCCCTTCCTCTTCCCCATTACCTGCCTGCTCTCTCCCCAAGTTCGTCCAAAGGCCCAGAAAAGGACCTTCCCCCTTTCTTTTATTGATGTTCAGCATGTAATGGATGCAAACTCTGGCATTTAGAGAATGTAGATCAACCAGGTCAGTAACCCTGGAGGGGGAGGGGACGAACTTCCCTTGACCCATAGGGCTTAGGCCATAGTGTCCCTTTTCCATTGTGTCTCCCTTCAAAACAATTGCAGGTGTTAGAAAAGATGCTGCCCTATGATAAGGCACCTCTTCCACCCCCCACCTCCACACCTTCTAGTAATGGATCTATATGTTCTTTTATTGATCTTTTCCCCCCCTTACATTTGCCTGGAAATTTCCTACTTCTGCCCATGCTCTCCCACTCCTCCAGTTGCCAGTTGCCTCTAACCAACTCCATGACTTCTAGGACGAGCTTACTTTTCAGACACCAAGTCCTTCAGGCCTCATCCAGTGTGAGGTCCTCTGAACACTTTTATTCTCTTTCTGTAACCAGAAATGTCATCTTTATGGGGACTGAAATGTCCCACAAATCCTGCCAATAGCTATAAACAAAAGAACACGGAAATAATAATTTAATAATAACTGATAATAAATAATAAGTTGATAAGTATGGGGCTACCTTTCAGATAAGACATTTAGGTGGCTTAGATGTACAATTACAAGAAAACTCCTTACATCTATCTTTAGACATAGCCTATGTCCTTAGCTAAGGGGGTCTGAACTGTCAGTAAGTTTCCCAACCACACTGGACTAGGCTCAAATACTGATCAATTTCTATAATCGCTGCCTTCCTTCCAGTCTGGGCAGAAAAGAACAAAATTTGACCCAAAGTTGCCCTGGGGAGTATTTAACATATCATTAGCATCCCATTTACATGGTAGTTTGCTTCCCCCTTACCAGTGGGCAAACAGTATGAATCATGGGTAAAGCCATGCAGACCAAAGTGAACCATGGATAAAGTGACAATCATTTCTTTGGGAACAGCAGGGCAACAAGCACTGAACAAATGCCTCCTTCCTTAGTAACTAATAAAGAAATAATAAAAAGCATTCCTGAAAAACCCAGTACACCCCCCCTTCCTTACTTCCCCTTCCTTACCTACCTTGCCTTACTTACTAGCTTCTTCTTTTACTAGCTACTCTATTACTATATTCTTTTATAATCAAGCTTGTTCTCTCAGCAGACAGGCTGTCAATTCTTTGAAGGAGACCCTAATTTCACCCTTGCCCATATCAACCTTCCCCTCAATGCCAGCCTTTGATTTGACTCTGATCTGTCATTCACTCTTCTCCATTCTCCTACTCCCTCTTCTTTCTTTTTATATACCCTCTCATGTGGTAACTGGATACCACAAAGGAAACATTCACCTGTAGGTAAGGTGGCTCCAAGTTCTATTCAAAATGCCCCCTATCCACTTCTTCACTGTTGCCTCTACCAGATTTCTGCCTTCAATCCTGTCCCCACAATTTAGATATTTAAAAAGTACATCTAGAAAGAAGTTGCTTACTGGTCTTTCTGTTGTCATTCTCTTGCTGTTTCTGTCCTTCCTTGCTACATTTATTACTCCTCTTACATGTCTGTTGTTTGGGGTGTTGGAGAATCAAGTAATGTCTTCAGTTCTGGTTTTCTTTCTAAAAATGTTTCAAATTCTTTATTATTGAATGAAGATAAATCTCAGATTTGTAGGATAGATCTTTCCATGGGGGGATAGATCTTTGGAACACATTCCGTTTCCTTCTCCTTTTTCTAGTGGGTTATTTATTTGAATGGCCTTGCCTTTGTATTTGAACATATTTCTCCTGATGGCTGGTAAAAACTTGTTTTTTTAATTGAATTATTAAATTTAACCATTTTGTGTTTGGAGTTTTCAGGCTTGGGTTTTTTTTTTCTGGAATTGATCCTTGAATTCTTTCCACTGATATTTCATTTTCTGTTTAGAAATTTTGGCTAATTGTCTTCTATTATTTTCTTTATTATGGTGTTTTGTCTTGTCACATTCTTCTGTGAACCCTTTAAAAATCCTATTTCAAAAGTATCTTGGGCATGTATGCTCTTTACATGTATGCCTCCCTGTTAATATGTTCTGTGTGTATGCCCATTCTCTCCACTGATGGGGGATGTATTTTGTGAGAAATCATGCCTCAGGTTTATGGGAGTGGGAGCATTAAAAAACAAAACCCAACTATTGTCTGTGCTATGCCATTTCCGCAGATGACTTTACGTTGATTGTGGGACTTGTAAGGTATAATTTTAGGAGTATAGAACCATAGAATACCTTGAATTTGGGGTATTTATCCCCTGGGAGAATCAACCCATGGGTACATGTTAGGGGAATGGGGAGTTAGCCTAGAAGGTGCACTACATAGAAACTAATGATATCTCTCCTGTAAACTCAATTAGTTCATCAATTCCTGGGTGTAACTTGGAGGATAATTTAATTTTATAAAATAAGAATCTGATCTCAATAATCGACACAAACATAAGAATTGAGCAAGAAAGTGTGTTGTAGCTACATGCTGTCCCTAATTCTGCTTTATTCCAGTTGAGTAGACCCAGTCCAGGACTGGGAAGGAATGAGATCAAAAAGCTTATTCAAGATTCCATCTTCTATTTTTAGATTCTAACCTCTTACTTGTTTTTCACAGATAATCCCCAAACTCATCTACATTTGATTTAATTTATTCCAAGTATTTTTTTTTTAAAAGAAAAGATTATAGCTCCGAACCAAGCTTCTACCAATGAAGACTTAAAGTCCTAATTTTAGGACTGGTTAGTACACAATCTCAGGTCATGCAATGCTGAAATTCAAAAGCATCCTTATCACCCATTACATCACCAAAGGACTCAATAGACTGTCATGGGGTCCTGTCTCCAAAGAGCATGATAGAGTCTGGGAACCCAGCCTAAATAAACAGCCATCTTTAACTTTGCCCGATGCAACGCCCCATATAATCCTTTTGAGATATAGATAAAACAGGAGGAGAGCACCACCTTTTCTTGAGAGGCATGATTTTTTCATTTTAATGTTCGATGACTGGGCTTATATGAGATTACCAAATTCTGGACAGAATTGGAATACTGTCTCCAAGCATAGATTCCCGACTAATGAGTCATCGTTGCTTAATGGGACCAACATGCTACCTTTATATAAGCCTGAGACTGTTACACACGAATAGAAAGTTTTTCTTGATTCCCCCCTAGCTAGTTATTAGTTTTCTCTTCCTACCCAAATAATCATGCATATGTGGCTTCAGGGGAGGAACTTGTCTCTATTTTGTCTACCACAATACCTTGCTAGGGATAAGGTCTACACCTGTGATTTAATAATAATAGCTAGCATTTATATAAAATTTTACAAATTTTACTTCATTTTATCCTCACAACTCTGAGAGGTAGGTGTTATTATTATCCCCATTTTACAGATGAGGAAACTGAGGCTGTCAGAGCTTAAGTGACTTGCCCAGGGTCTCACAGCTTCCTAATTCCTAACTTCCTGGACTGCTAGACTGGGAGTCAGAAAGACCTGAGTTCAAATGTGACCTCAGACATTTACTAGCTGTGTGACCCTGGGCAAGTCACTTCACCCTGTTGGCCTCAGTTTCCTCATCTGTAAAATGAGTTAGAGAAGGAAATGGCAAACTACTCCAGTATCTTTGCCAAGGAAACCAAACAATGGAGTCATGATGACCCAGATACAACTGAAAAACACCACTTTCCTAATTCCAGACTCAATATTCTAGTGACTATACCCCCTAACTGCATATTTCATTGCTCCAAGGACTGCCTGGGTAAGGAAACTCTATCCATGAAGATCAGCAGCTTTTATGCAGTTTATAGACTTAGTTGCCTAAAGTAAACATTAAAGGGTCTAGATCACATAGCAATATATATCCGAGACAGAACTAGAACCCAGGACTTTCTAGTTTTAGGTCCTACTCCCTTAACACTGACTCACTTTGCAGCCCCATGGGAAGGTAACTATTTCCTTTGAAGTCCTCTTTGTTAGGGAATATACATGTACAGAGAAGATCATAATTTTAAATCTGAGAAACTTCAGAGATCTATTTGCTTCAATCCCTTATTTAACAGATGAGTAAAGTGAGACCCAGAGAAGTTAAGAGACTTGCCCAAAATCACACAGGTAGAACCAGAGAGACTCCAGGCTTCATTTTGCTACACCATTCAAAAGGCAGACATTTATTACTGCTCAATGATTCTGCCCCAGAGGCAGTCCTTGAGCCTGCCGAGCACAGAGATCCAAAGACATATTTGGAATTATTTGCCCAGAAATCAATTATGCAACGTCCGGCACCAGTGAGCCCGACTAGCTCTGCATAAAAAGGCGCCCTGCTCCTCTGCTCCTCTCTCCCAGCAGGCACTGCAGAGAGGCACATCCGAAATGGCAAACAGAACTAACTCCACACATTCTTACTACAGCTATGAATACTACATGGACTACGTGGATCTTCCACAAGTAGATGAAAGGAAGTTGAAGGCGAACAAATGTAAGTACTGAGCAGACGATTGAGCTGTTAAGGAAAGATGGTTAAAGAGCAGCCGTGGGGAGCATTTCTGTGATGGACATTAAAAGAAAAAAGGCTTTCAATGTGTGCTGTCATGCCGGCTCACACAACTGGCAGTTGATGATGCTGCTGCTACAATTTTTCTTAGGAAGTTAATTCCAAAGCTTTTTCGTGTGATTATATTGGTGAGGAAATTCCTCCCACTGATGCTGATATGCAACTGTGTATTGCTGATTGTTTATCTAATGTTACTATATAATTTATCATAGTATATGTGATACACATTTAAACAAATATAAAGCAAAGCTGTATATAATTAATTATATTAAGTACATAATTCATAATATCTATATGATGTATAATAACTGTGTCTTCCTTGAGGGCAGAGAAGGTTTTGCCTCTCTTGAATCCCCCAAGCAGTCCTTAGCCCATAGAAGCACTGATAATGCGTGCTGACGAGCTGTTTGACGGCATCTTATCATCTTGGGAGTCTTCCTGGGACAGGGAGAGAATGAGCGACTTGCTTGATCTTGATGCACGGTCACAAGGCTAGTATATATCAGAGACAGGACATGAACACAGGGCTTCCCAGCTTCCCAAGACTGACCCTCTACGCCATGCTTTCTTTAGTTGAAATTCATTCAAAGCTCTGTTTTTAAAAACAATCCCTTTAACAGTATTTTTATTTTGTTAAATTCTAGAGTTTAACTTAATTTTGCCTTTGAGTAATTGTGTATTACTTTGGATTCCACATTTTGTATTTTCTAGCAAAAAAGATGATAGTGTATATACTTTTTCCTCCAGTTACTGTTTGCTACCTAAAATGTAAAACCTGCATAATTTTCTAAAACTTATTCAATCTTAACAGCTAGATAAAAATAGACTCACAACAACTTAGTCCATTTATCCAGTCATCCATTTATCAACCTTGCCCCGAGTTTCCCCCTTGTTGATCTTCCTCTCCTTTTCAAGGTTCTCCTCTCTTAGGAATCATTGCACTATGACTAGGCCAGCAAAACAAACAATAACTTGGAGTTACAGGAACAGAATATTGGGTGGGTGAAGCTCTGTCCCCTTGGATACTACACATTCAGTGTGATGGTACTGTCTCTGTTAGGACGTAAATGCAGCCACCTAAAGGAATTGATCTTGTGTACTCCTTTTCTGCAAAAGGATAGTATGCCATAGTCCCAAACTCTACATGTTACGTTTTATAAAAAAACATGGCAGCTGATGGAATGTCAAGGCCACACTATTTGGGAGCACTTAAATAAACTGCAAGTTTAATTTATTATTTCCAGAACTCAGTACGTGTTTAAGGTATAATCAGTAAGGTTATGCTGAATGTATTCGATATGGTTGCTACTTTGGCAGGTGCTGATTATCCTTCTGGATCTTTTCTTCTTATGTGCTTGGCTAATAAAATAATCATATCCCCTAATACCACCTTGAGATTTGACATTTTACTTAAAACAAAAAGTATAATGACAGTTGTAAAGGGCAAAGGGATTATAAAAAGCACCCACATGTTGTCAAGGGCACAACATTTTAGTGAGAGGATATTTGTTTTAATAGAAATAGCATTAATTTGGGGATTGGGAAGCTAGGGTTCTCTAACACTCTGTTATCAACTCATTTTGTGACCTTGGATAAATCTCTGAGTTTTCGATTCCTGATCTGAAAAATGGGGGCATGGGGAAATGGGTTTAGAGGTCTCTAGAGTCCTTTCCAGCTTTAACATTTGGAAATAACAGAAATGTGATCATTTTCGGTGATGTATCTGCCCATTTCGTGGTCATTTTGTAATAATCAAAAATGGTTTGAATTTGACAAAACGCTTTTTTTAAACCAACCTAAATTGATTAACTAATATTCTTAGCTCAGCATCCCCCAATAAGAAAACAACAACAACATGTAACTGCTCTCTGTCCTCTCATTCTCTAATCTAATGTGAGGTTTGGAAGACTAGCCTATCTTATTTGAGTGTGACAGAACTAGAAGTTTATAGCTGACAGATGGAATCCAGAGAGGAAATCCTTAGTTACTCTCATACATTTCCCTCTAAAGTTCCCAGCCAAAGGGTAATAATGTCCTCTTCCAAGTAAGGGATGTATGAACGAATTAACAGCTCAGAAAGAGGCCAGATGTTGGGGACTCTCAGACAGAACTTCCCTCCTGGTGCTCTGATGCTTTGGTGCCTAGAAAGACCCTTTCAGAACTTGCCCCATTTGCTTCTTACCAGAGGCCTAAATAATATAATCTTTGAGATTCCTAAATATTCATGCTTCATCCATGTTTCTTCCCCACCACCCTTTTTATCCACAAAAGAGAAATCCATTCCACTGTTTTAAATGTACAAATACTTCTTTCTCTTTTAGCAAACAGTCCAGTTTTAGCAGTTTTTTCATCGTGTAATAGACTTCAGTGAGGACATTACTGTACTGAGATGAACAGCAGTTGGTTTTTTAAACAATAAACCAGAAAGTATTTATTCTGATTGAGGAGCAGATTAGAATCAGGTCCCCAAAGGAAGGTAGGTGGCCTTAATTAAGTCTTCACACCTGAACTACCAAACCTAGTCAGTTAAAAGCTGAGCACAAACACGGGCTGGTCCTCTGTACTATACTAGTTTCATTTCCTATCAAAGGCAGGACAGCTTCCACCCTCAACTTGCATATTTCCCACTGTTTCAGATGACAAGAATGACAATGTTTAATAGTACAAGAAAAACAGTTTAATACTTTAAGGTCTATAACGTGTTTTCTTTACAACAAACATGTGGGGCAGGCAATGGAAGCATTACACACACCCACACACACACATCCATTTTATTTCTTTATTTCCCATAGTTCCATGATTCATGTTGTTTCTCTCCCCCCTCCCAGAGCTGACAAGCGATTACACTGGGCTATACATATATTATCACGCGAACCCCATTTCTCTATATCTCAGTTTTAGAGATGAGGAAGCTGACTCGTAGACACCAAGGGGCTTGCCATAACTAGTAACTGATGGAACGAGGTTTCTTCTTACTCCAAATTCAGCATTCTTTGGACATCATATCAACAGTGATAATTCAGTTGGACATATAAACTCTAAAGGAAATCTGTTGCCCTAAATGATCTGGGGCAGCCAGGTAGCACAGTGGATAGTGTGCCAGGCTTGGAATCAGGAAGACTCATCTTCCCGAGTTGGAATCTGGCTGGAGACACCTACTAGCTACACTTAACCCTGTTGACCACAGTTTCCTCATCTTTAAAATGAGCTGGAAAAAGGAAATGGAAAGCCACTCCAGTCTCTTTACCAAGAAAACCCCAAATGGGATCACCAAGGGTTAGATTTGCAATTTGAAAAATGACGAAACAACAACAAATTCTCTGAAGAGCAGGAAAAAGTGGTACCCAAATACTTCAGACTTTCAGCTGTTAACAATCAGTACAAGATTAACATCAGTAGCTTTTTTGGGTTTAGCTTGGATAGCTTGCCTCTTTTCAACCCTTCATAAAATATCCCAAAATAATTAAACAGATCCAGTATTTTTTAAGGGAGTCATTGAATTCCAGAGTGAGTAATGGCCAAAGATAACATCCCTTTCTTTGGGAACAAGTTGTTTAATGATTGGCCTCTCTATGAGTTATTTAATGGCTAGTTTCTCTGCCCTTTAGTAAGCAGTGAGGGCATCATGGGTAATGATGTAGGTCAGAATACAGAATTGGTTGCAATGTATCACATTTCTGGTAATTTTTGTGGCATTTTTCAGTTGTATCTGACTCTTCATGACCCTATTTGGGGTTTTCTTGGCAGAAATACTAGAGTTGTTTGCTATTTCCTCCTTCAGCTCATTCAACAGCTAAAGGAAACTGAGGCAAATAGGGTTAAATGACTTGCCCAGGGTCACACAGCTTATAAATGTTAGAGGCTAGACTCACTGGACCACCTACATTAGTGATAGAACTGCCAAGATGAAGAAGACAGTCACCTTCTTTAACTAATGGATCAGGACATTAGATGAGAAGAAGAGTCCATATATGCTAATTTACTTAAGTAATAGCATAGTGAAGGCTACATCAGAGATGGTTTTTTGTTTTTGTTTTTAATCTTTATCTTGATGGATGGGTAGGATTTCTGCATAGGATAATGGAAGATGAAGTTATTCATGTGGAATATAGCATGGAATATAGTAAAGGAAGACACAGAAGCAAGAGAGAGTAAGGCAAGCTCAGTAGACTTATTATACTATTTTGCTATGGTATATGTAGATATTGTGACAAAGCTGGAAAGACAGATTGGAGTAAGTCAAATAAGCTTGTTGGGTTACTTACCAGCAGACTTGACTTCTACTTGCTATTATAATTAATGCCCCCAAAGTTATTTAAAATGCATATTTTAAATATACTATTTATACTAAATACACAGCAATACTATTTCTAGGTGTATACTTCAAAAATAGCAATGAAAGAGGAAAAGAACCAAATGTACAAAAATATTTATTGCAGCTCTGTCTATGGCGTCAATCAATTGGGAAATGGCTAACAGGTTATGATAGATTGATCTGCTGGAGAAATGATGAAGGATACAGCTGCAGAGAAACCTGGGAAGACCTGTATGAACTGTCTAGGGAACCTGTGATAAAATATTCTGTCTTCTCCTGAAAGTTATGGTATCAAGAGCATGAGAGAGACAGACACACAGAATGGGGGAATTTGTTTTGCTTGACTTGTGTATCAATTCTTGTGTGTAACAGAGATTTTTTCTTTAAAAAACAAAAACAAAAACAAACAACCCTTACCTTCCATCTTAGAATCAATACAGTGTATTGGCTCCAAGGCAGAGAAGCAGTAAGGGCCAGGCAATGGGAGTTAAGTGACTTGCCTAGGGTCACACAGCTGAGAAGTGTCTGAGGCCAGATTTGAACCTAGGACCTCCTGTCTCTGGGACTGAATCTCAATCCACTGAGCCACCCAACTGCCCCCTTTTCTTCCTTTCTTAATTGGGGTAGGGCAGAAAAAAATAAAAGCTAAGGAGACAGATTTTCATTGAGTAAAAAAAATTAATTTAAAAAGTTATTATACTCAACATGTCCAGATCAATAAAACCATCCCCGTTCTATTGGACCTAGTTGCAGTGTATTTCATGAATATATTATATTAGGCATGAATTAAGAGTTGTATATGCTCTGGCCTGGGGGAGGGGTGGGGAAGAGCCACTCTAGTCAAATCTAATAATTAGACTTTCATCTTGGACAGATTGATGGAAATTTGTCAGGCCAGGCCACAGTGCTTCAAATGGTATAAATGAAATAGGAAGGAAAACATGCCTGAACTAATTTCTGAAAAGCAGGGAGGGCTTCAAGAGTTTTGTGCTTCTGTTACACATGGGAAACTTGCTGAGTTTTTTGGCTAAATGGAAAAGTTTAGACATTTTAATTTTCCTATTCTTATTTACAACAATGTTTGCCACTTGGAAGACTGTTTAACGCCCTTCCCCAAAGCCTTCTATGTGTTTGACGTGTAATAAGGGTGACATCTGAGAGGCAACAGGCTTTAAAGGGAGGAGCTGGGGTCGTAGGAATTGACTAGTAGCCACTGGAGAGACAATATCCGCCACCCAGCCAGAACTTAAATAGCTGAGTTCGAGAGAAGCAGCAGCATAGCCACAATGAGCAAAATAAGAGAGAGAAAGGAGGACTAAACTGCAATGGAGAAGTGAGCTCAAGGTGGGATATCGGCTCCTTGCAATCATCTCAAAACAAAGAACTTGGATTTTTGAAACCATTCTCAGTCCTAAAAGCCACCATCATAACCCATAGGTTGCTAGGAGGCACAGAGGCTAGATCACTGGGTCTGGAGTTAGAAAGGCTTCAGTTTAAATCCAGCCTTGGTCACCTACTAGCCATGAGGCCACAGCAGGTCACTTAAGATAATTGCCTCAGTTTCCTCATCTATAAACAGGGAGAGAGTAATAGCACCTGCTTCCCAGAGTTGTTGTGAGGATCAAATGAGATAATAATTGTAAGCACATAGCACAGTGCTTGGTACATAGTGAGAGCTATGTAAACATTTGTTATTATCATTATTAATTTAAAGCTGCACCAGGATTGCTAAGGATGGGTCTCTCTCCACTGCTGCTGCTGCTTAGTTTATACAATCCTGATTTCTTCCCTCGTCTGTCTTCCTGCTGACTGTGTATCTTGTTATTAAAACTCTTCAGTGTAACCAGGTAGTACTGGAGAAAGTTAGATCTGCGTCCAGAAACAGATTATTACACTTTCAGCGAGAACATTTATACCCTGGAAATCAGCCAACTACCAATTAGGGCTTGGTTTGTTGTGTTATTAGTTGTAGACATAAGAAAGTGATGTAGAAAAGGTTAATAATGCAGATTCAACTTAAAAGTGTGTCCCTTCTCCGTTGTTTCTTTCTTTCTTTGGAGAACCAGTTATTAACTATTTACCAGCATATCCCAAGTTAAACCAAATTTGCCTTCCGGTGCAAAGATTCTGACAATTCTAATCATTCTCTCCTTTTAGAGGGGAATGCCTGACCCTCTGGACTGCAGATCCCAATTGCCAGTCAGTAGCAGAGCACAGTTGCTTTGTGGTAGACTGAGGTAATAATTACTCAGATCCAAAACTATTAATGTGCACACATGCATGCACTCATGTATTCTTGGGAAGATGGTTGAAAATGGTTAATTACCCTTTTTTGACCTCTTATCTGTGTCCCAGTAGGAGTCTGGAAGTTCCTCCCAGTGAAAGGGATATTTCTCTCTTCAAGGATTTTGCAGTTCTTTGTTGACCATCCTTTGCACTTATTTCACTCCTTCTTGTGTTGTATTTGTGCTCTTTTCCTCTTAGCAATCTGAGTCATACTTTCTTGTATCCTCAACACCTATTACACCTATGTTTTGCATGTAGTAGGAGCTTAACAAATTTCAGATTAGATAGAAAAATAGGCATTTAATAACCTTTTAGATAGACTACAGTTCATTCTAGTGAAAAGATATGCAGTCACCTGTCCTTCCTTTCCACCCCTCTCTTCCCTTCCATTCTGGATTACTCCTACTACTGAATGCTGCTAAAGGAAGTCACTCAACGATGCCCATTAGAGCTGTTACACATTTTTGTTAACCAGGCTCAGTTGGTTCCTCATTTCTGCATATCAGTTTATTTACTTGATCAATTTTCTTCTTTTAAAAAATTTAAATAGATTTTCATTGATTTTTTTCCTCTAGATTTCTTCCCCTCCAAAACAGAGAGAGAGAGAGAGAGACAGACAGACAGACATTGAGAGAGATCCTCTGTTCCAGTATCACACAATGTAATGCCAGATAATAGAGTCATGGTGGGACCCAATCCAATGGAGTTTTAATGGCTCTAACACTGGTGACTTAACATGAGACACTTCCAGACACAGACTACTAATATATTAGATGAAATGCAGAAATAATAAAATTACATCACAAAGCATATATACACCCAGATTACGCTCTTCTGTAAATGCACTCGATAGCTGTTGAAGGATATGGATTGCATTTTTAGGAACTTGACAGAGAAAACACATGAGAACATGAAAAACTTCCCTTGCCTACCCTACAGGCTTCGATGCAATTGGTCCATTCAGGAACATCTGCACTACATGGAATTGCTTCTCTGGTCGCTGCTTGACTCCTGATCCTCAGCATTCATTGTCTGGCTGGGGGAATTCTCGTCTCTTCTGTACCAGAACACAGAATAAGCTCTTTGAGTTAACCATCCTTCTTAAAAGGCCATTAAGAAAGCGTTAGCTCTTAATGTGAAAAGGAGTTTTCTTTAAGCTAATAAAGGCAAAGCTCATCAAACTGGCTTTTTCTAGGCTATCTAATATGGCCCAGTCAGCTTTTTACTCACCTGGATGCTGAACTGTCCAATTAAGATGCTCATGGAGCACGGGTTCAGACCCACTGTGTAAAGCAGCTCACCAGGATAGCAAAGCAGTTTTTAAAAAATCCCTTTGCTCTCAAACCAGAGGTGGCAACAGAGAGCAACCCCTTATTAAAAGCTTCACCTTTCTCCAACTTTAGGTAGATAAAAGCCAGCATCGCAACTCTTGATCAATGAATTAATTCAGTTATCTCTCCCACCAAATGGAAATTGCTTAGCTGAAGCCCTCTTTCAGCTGACTGCTTCCACCACAGCTCCAAGGAAGCAGCTGTTCAGGCCCTGTTATGTCTTCCTCCTCTGGTTGTTTTGCATGACATCTCTTGACCTTCCTGTCATTGTCTTCACTGGCTAAAATGAGCCTCCAAACTCTGAAATTCAATTAAAAAAAATCTCTAAATATCTATCAAATTGACAATTCTTTTGAAATAATGTCTCAGCTCCAAGTTTTTAAGAGGTCTCTTTGGTGCCATTGAAACTATGTTTCTTTACACATTTCTCTTCTTTAAAAAAGAACAAAGATATTACTTTTCTCTTCATAACATTGTTTCTATACAAGTGAGACATTATTCTACCTTGTTAATGAGAGATCCCAGTCCTCATACCTATACTGAGACATTTTCTCTCCAAAACACCATCTGAAAAACTATTTCTTCATATATATATTTTGGCAGTATACATTAAAACAAGTCTTTTTCTTATTCATATTAGGCAACAGAATATTATTCCATAAAAGCAGCAATGTCCCATATCACTTGACAATCAATATAAATCTCTTCCTTTACACAAAAACTTAAAAGGATCTTAAAGCTACAATGTACCTTATTAGGGGAAGAAAAGAAAAAAAATCAGCAAAACTGATCATTAATATATCAAAAAGCATCGCATTACAGGTAATGTTCTATACCATGGATCCCTACCTCTGTAACATATGTGGAGGCTTCTTCTCTTCTTTGGGGCCAACTTTGTTCTTTGTAATTTTACAAACTTCTGTTTTTATTATTTTATGGTTTTTCCCATTTACACTGCTTTAGTCATGTATTTTGTTTTCTTGGCTCTGTTTATTTCATGTTGCATAAGAAATAATTCCTTCCATGCTTTTGTGTATCTGTGTTTGCCATTTCTTACAGTACAATAATATTCCATTACATTTATGTATGACAATTTGCTTAGTCATTCCCCAAGGTGGCAGAAATTTACTTTGTTTCTCTATGCTACCACAAAAAATGATGCTGCTATAAATATTTTAGAGCCTTTCTTTTTGCAAATAACCTCTTTGGGATATGTGACTTCTAGTGCGATTTCTGGGTCAAAAAAAGGGGGGGTTTAGACATTTTAGGCAAACATTTGACTATCAACATTTAGTCTATTTGCATAATTCTAAATTACTTTTTAAAATGGTTGTGCTACACGATTTAGACACAGAGGGTGACACCATTAGCAAATTATGGGAATGTGGAATAGGTTATTTGTCACATCTATGGATAAGGAAAGAATTTATGACCAAATAAGAGAGAGCTTTACAGGAAGTAAAATGGATAATTTTGATTACAATAAAAAAAGATTGTGCACAAACAAAGCTGATGCAACCAAGATTAGAAGGAAAACAAAACTGAGGTGGGGCAATTTTACAGCAAGTGTCCCTGACAAAGGCCTTAAGGCCTCATTTCTCAAATATATAGAGGACTGAGTCAAATTTGTAAGAATACAAGTCTTTCCCCAATTGATATATGGTCAAAAGATATGAACAGGCAGTTTTCAGATGAAGAAATCAAAGCTATCTATAGTCACAAGAAAAAAAATGCTCTAAATCACTATTGATTAGATAATGCAAATGAGCAAATGAAAATAACTTGGAGGTACCAACTCATATCTATCAGATTGGCTATTATGACAGAAAAGGAAAATGATAAATATTGGAGATGGTATGGCAAAGTTGAGATTGCAAGGATAATTTTAGGGTTGTGACCGAATCTAAATTAATTTTGGTTACCAGGGAATATGCCAAATAAAATACCCAAGTCAGTTTGCAAATTTATGGTGGTTTAATTAATATAGAGGGAAGGAATTAAGGAGAAGGGAGAGGGAAAAGGTGTAGGATTTCTCCTGCCTGGTCAATGCCAGGGGGAGTTCAAAGTCCTCCACTACGAGGTCTATGAAGATTAGTGGCTTTCTAAGAGGATAGTGTTTGCAAGGTAAAGAAGAATCAGCCTAAACTCTGAAAGGGCTCAGTAAAGATGCCTCACCTGAACTAGACTACTCAGCTTCCTCCAGAATATCAAGGAAAACTCACCACTAAACCTGGACAATAACAGCCACCACCCAAGATGCCAAAATGCTCAGCACACTCCGCCAGCCACCTCTCCTCTGCCAAAGAGGCTGGAGAGAGGAAGTGACATGAAATATATAGACAATCTTTACATCACTTTCCTGTGACTCACATGTACCAATGGCAGCTTAAACTTGACTTAGGACAGCCCAGGGGTCTGTCAGTTGTTTGATTTGTCATTTACTAGCACATGTCTGTCATAGGCCATCCTCCTAAATACTTAATCCTTAAGTATGGGTGTAGACATTCCTGTTTTTGTTAGACTAAGTAGGGTGGAGTAATTTAACGTTCACAAGGTACAATGGTGGGGTTGTGAATTGATCCAACCGTTTTGGAGAACAATTTGGAACCATGTTCAAAGGGCTATAAAACTGCATTTCCTTTGACCCAGCCATACCACTACTAGGTTTTTATACCAAAGAGATTTTTTTTTTAATGGAAAGGGATCTGAATACACAAAAATATTTATAGGAGCTCTTTTTGGGGTGGCAAAAAATTGGAAATTGAAAGGATGCCTGTCAGTTGGGAAAAGGCTGAACAAGTTATAGTATGTGATCGTGATGGAAAACCATTGGCTATAAGAAATGATGAAATGATGTGCAGAATTACTTTAGAAAGAACTGGAAAGATGTGGACTGATGCAAAGTCAAGTGAGCAGAATTAGAACATTGTACACAATAACGGCAATAATGATCAACTGTGAATGACTTAGCTATCCTCAGTAACAGTGATCTAAAACAATCCCAAAGGACTCATGATGAAAAATGCTACCCACTTCCAGAGAAAGACTAATGAAGTCTGAATGAAAACTGAAACATACTATTGTACCTCTGTGTCCCTGGGCAAGTCACTTGACCCCACTGCTAATCCCTTACTGATCTTTTTGCCTTAGAACCAATACATATTTATTCTAAGACAAAAGGTAAGTGTTGTTCTTTTTCCTTTAAATAAACATACTATTTTAACTATTTTTATAAGGTTTTTTGTTGTTGTTTGATCTATGGTGCCTTTCATAACATGACTAAATGGAAAAATATTTTGCACAAATGCACATGTACAACTTATATAATTTATATAATATTTTCAAATTTTAATTAATTTTTTCAATTACATATGGAAACACTTTTTGAAAATTGTTTTATGAAATTTTGTGATTCAAATTTTCCCTCCCTGAGGTAGTAAATAGTCTGCTATAACCTATATCAAATTGCTTGTTATCTCAGAGTGGAGTGGGAGAGAGACCAAAAAAAGTTTTATGTTAAACATATAATTGGAAAAAATATTACTAAAAAAGAAAACAAAGAACGGTTATGATCCTACATTCATGTGCCAGTCTCTCCACAATTCCACCAACATTAATTATTCTTGTCTTTCATCATCTTTGACCCATATCCTCACTGATTGGTCTTCCTGTGTTCCAACTGTGAATCTTGAGATTTCTCAGAATTGTGAATGTTAAAAATTTCCCCATTGGGGAATTCTCCATTGGAACAATTCCCTACTGGGAACATTCCCCATTTGGACAGTGAGAACTCTACTTGGATCAGAAATGGGAGGACTTCTATTCCACCCCTACTTAGGACTGCTTTAGGGGAGAAAATTCCTTGCTAAACAATGAAAGTACTTAAACCCATACTTATAATGAGGCAAAAAGTTCTTTAAGCCATGCCTATTTTTAGAATTAATACAATGGGGTGCTAAATACCTATTAAAGGTTAGGCAACTTGTAAACTTGCCAGGACAAAAAGGTGAGAAACTTACTCAGAGATTCTAACCTTCTCAGGGCTGGATTACTAAAAGGATTAATCTACTCAGCTGTGAATTCAGAATGGGCTGTCCTTTGGAAAACATCTACAGTGATTGGTAGATGTAAGAATTTAGGGGAGGTGACAAAGGAGAAAATGCCCTATATAAGGAGATGAGAAATCTGAGTAAGAAAGAGTCAGTTGGAAAAGGCTGAATTGAAAGTCAGCTGGGAAAGGCTGGAGATATACAGGCTCTGGAGGACAATCTCTAAGGAGGTCTTTCAAGGGAGGCTGACTCTGGCTGGAACTCCCTCTGGGGAGACTCTGTCACTAGAATCCTTGCTTGGACAGATCTTGTGGTGAGTGATTTAAGGACTGACTGATCTTTTCTCTTAAAGGCTTAGGCCTTGGTTGGCCAGGGCTGCCCTGGGCTGGCCTATTCTTTTCTCATTTATTTCCTCTCTCTCTCTCTCTCTCTCTCTCTCTCTCTCTCTCTCTCTCTCTCTCTCTCTCTCTCTCTCTGATTCCTCATTGTATTATTAATTAAAGTCTCTATAAAACCCAGTTGACTTGGGTATATTCATAATTGGGAATATTTCCCTGGCGACCACCTTATATTTGATTTTAAACAGGACACTGTAGTGAAAACATTTTCTGCGAACACAATTTACTCACCCACTCATATATCTATCACAATTTATATCTTCCACTATTTTACTCACTACAGTTTACAACCTCAACCATTTTAACTCTTACAGTTTATGGCAAGAACCTATTTTTAATATAAGTTTATGGCATCCACTCTTTTAAATGCCATACAACCCAACCTTCATATAACTGTCAAATGTCATCTCCCTTCTAAAATGAAGCCTTGGTGATTTGCTATTGCATTTAGGATAAAATACTAAGTCTTGTTTGGCATTTAAAGCCCCTTATAGTCTGCCTCCAACCTCTTTCCAGGCTGACCTAACATTTCTCTCAATGTTCCCCATCTCCCAGCATTGCAAAAGCTATCCCCCATGCCTGAATTGCCTATACCTTATAAGCTATGCCTTTCAGAATCTGTTAACCATCTTCAAAGCTCTCAAGTGCTAAGAGATGTTTGCTGATTCTTCCAGATGTTAATGTCTCCTACCCAAAACACTGTGTTCTTCTTTTGGGCATATCCTGAATTTGCTTCTCTATGAACATGAACATTATACATCAGTATAATGTAAGCTCCATGAGAGCAGGGCCTTTCATTTTTGCATTTATATTCCAGGGCCTAGAATAGTCCCTGGCATAGATTATGTGCCTTTAATACGTGCTTGTTGACTTGATATTAAAGAAAAATTTGAACATATTCTATGATTGCCTTTTTTCTCGGGGATTTTGTTTTACAAAGGAAGAGAGGTATGATAGTGGAGTAGAAAGAGCAAAGACTAGGTGTTGGAAATGGAAATGGAGGAAGTTAAAACTTCTTTGGGTCTGTTTTTTCATATATAAAATGTCACAACTGGATGAAATTATTCCAAAAGTTCTTTTTCAGTCCTACAATTTCCTTGAACTGAACTGCCAAATGTTCCAGAGCAAAAGTTACTTTTCTTGTGGATTCCTTGCTTGTTTATCAGTCTTATTTTTATTGTTCTTTTTGTCTTGTGGCTCAACTCTATTCTCTTTCAAGAGCATCAATAATCAGTACTGTATTATCAGTAGTGTATTATTCACAAATACACTTAACATTAGGATTAAAAATAATAGTGATAATCTCAGAATCAACAATCCCTGTACTTTTCCAATATAGATTAAATTAAGGCCCTTCAGGGAAGAGAGAAAAGAAGCCTCTCTCTGCATAACAAACAGCAGAAGCAACCTCTCTCAGATGTGAATAGAACCCTTCCCCCATCCAATCTGGATTGCCTGGTTAGAACTTTTAAATGTGGCTAAAGACTTTTCCTTTTCTTTTTATTGATTCCTAATAGCTCTGACAGAATGTTCAATCAGCATTTCAGAGGTTAAAAAAGGTTAGGAGCTGGGCTATGGTGGATATTTACAGTTCAGAGATTCCCAGGAAGAAGCCAGGAGCCTAGAGATACAACACAAGAACTTCTCATGGGAACAAGCCCCCATATCCAGTCTAAACCCCAAACCACAAGGACTGTTGCTCACTATGACTTTGTACATTGCTGAATCCTGACTAAACTAAGAAAGTGTTCATTCAAATGATTCCAGGAGAGCTGGGAACCATAAGGGAGTATATCAGATAAAAACAAATGTATCCTATACAGGTGGTGGTGATTCAAGACAATGATTGTATAGATTTCCTATAAATTAGGGATTTTTCTTGTAAGCCTTTGGGCATTGCTGTGGTTGTTCTCAGCAATTCTCCCTGTCCTTTGCTCTTTCAAGATAAAGACTACATCCTGACAGCATCTTATCAAAGTCTCCTGTCTGATCATTAGTGATTTTGGGGGGTGATAGCTCCCCAAAATTCCATTCCACACAAATATAACACTGAAATATTATTCCTGCCAACAGATTCAATCGTCATTGCTTTTTGGGTCAGCCTTGCAGCATTTGTGGTGCTTCTCTTCCTAATTTTGCTCTATATGTCCTGGTCTGGCTCAGTTCCAATAAGGTAAGTCAGCTCTGGTAAATGAGCTCAAGTAGACCCCAGTAAAGTCACAATCAATGTGGTAGCTGTCATGTCAATGGAAATGAAGCTAATTCGGGCAGTAGTCTTTTTTTCAGATACCTCAGAATGCTCTACGGTGCTTAGTGGGCTAAGCAACATTTACAAATTTAAGGGCTAAAAATGATAAATCTGCTTCCTTGTGTATGGATGTTTTCCCCCAAGGCCTACTTTATAGAATATGTAGGCAGACATATAAATCAAAAACTTGTGGGCAATGGAGAAGTTATTCTTTTTTTTTGGTAAGATTATAAAACAAGCAAATATGCCTCCTTTTTTAAAAATATAAATTCATCTATATAAATTATTAGTCATTGGACAAGGTTTTAGAAGAATTATGAGAGAGAGAGAGAGAGAGAGAGAGAGAGAGAGAGAGAGAGAGAGGAACTTGAAATCATTACATGTCCATGGAAGGGCCTAAAATACTAAGAGATAGGCTACCTGTTGCTTTGAATATCAAACCAACTTTACTTGAGCCACTGCACAATCTTGAGGCAATGGCTACTTGCTCATCCTGATCTGTATGAACTAAAAAAAATATTAAAAGCATTTACTAATAAATGTCAAATAGTCACAATGGCTCAATAATATAACTTAGAAAAATCGGTGATCTATGAAAAGATTTAGCCTGCTTATGCCATAGATCAATTTTCTCCTTCGCATTCACTCTGAATCCCCCAAACCTAGTTCAAGACAAAAGAATTTCTAGTATTCTAGACTTTTTAAGCAGAGATACTTGGGGACCTGGGCAGACCAAGTAATGGCACTGAAAGGAGGTCATTATTATCCTTAAGTTTTTTGGGGGGGTTTCCTTAAGGAATTTTTTTTCTCCCAGCTCCCTTTTCTTTACTTATAATGAGGTGTGAAAAATGAAATACTCCCCTTGTGAGAATATGCTGCTTAGCCAAAGTCTTTGATTTGTTCCCTATTCTGATCTATCCACAGGGGTGCCCGTTCACACCGTAAATGCCCATGGAATTACATCAACTTCCTCTTCTTCATCCAGAAGGCCAGAAGTCATCAAAACAGTCCCATGAGCCCCTTGCAGTCTCAGGGTCAAATCAAAGAACTAGAAGATGGCAGTTCTGGCAATGAGCAATCACAGGGCAATAATTGCACCCCAGAACCTGTTCTAATCAATGATGGTAATCCTTTCCCAGAAAATGCATCTCATAAAGCCCTGGTGGTTCAAGTTGATAGCACAGTTGAAAAACAAGCAAGAGATCCCCCCTACCAAAGCTGAAGGTAGAAAGTACGAAAGAGTAACCTCGTGGTATCAGCAAAAGGAACAGAACAAATCAGCCAACCTGGCCCTCTGCTTTTATGGTGGCTAAATAAAAAAAATACCATTTAGGTACAGTCACAGGTATAGCCAGGTCAGAATTGACTATGAGGAAGACAAGAGCCTGTTATTGCAGTCTTGCAAATTTGAGAATGCTGCTGACTGTATGTAGGATCTTTAAGTAGGTGAGTCGATGTCTATATATCTCCTACAGGAGAATGAACTCCTAATGAAAATTAAAAAGCGACTTCATGAGACTTTTGTGGACATTCACTAGGGTGAGGGTTATTATTCACAGAATGTACAAACCGTATCTAGTCTGCAACAGAGGCACAGGGTAACCTGATCTGGCTCTCTTTCCCCACTTTGGCCTTTCTTGATGTTGGAACTTTCAGCCATTACTTCATAATGGCAGTCAGGCTCCTATTCATCCTTTCTGTCATCTAGCAGCAACCTTTTTCTTACAAAATGCACTTACTACCTCAGCACCATAAAGTTGAGTCAGTCTCTGCCTGATAAGTGAGAACGCCCAAGGCCTCCTGAAAGAAGGCTGAAGGAAGTCTCTCCCCTAGAAGTGACATAATATCGAGAAAATAAAAGTTGTTCTTAATCTTTCTCTGGGATTTTAGAACCTCCACATTCTTGATCTCAAAATTAGGCTTCAGCAGTTAAAATTAAACACTAATAAAACCCTATAAAAATCAAACTTTATTAACATACAAAGCAACATGCTCCACACAGAACTGATGGCCTCAGGTAGCGACAGTGATGTTCTCGCACAGAGCTGCTATTGCTTCTTCTTGTTCCAAAGTCTCCCCTTCATCCCCAGAGACCAAGTCTGTAGCATCGCAGATCATTCGGACGTGAGCCAGGAAGGTATTCACTGGCTTTGCTCCTGGCCAGATGTCTTTAATATAAAGAGACACTAGGAACGCTGCAGCAGCTGAAAAACAGGGATGGGTCACCAGAATGCGAAAAGCACTCGGAAGGAAAACAACTCAAACATTTCAAAGGCATTTCCTCCAATTTCAAGACATGCGTATGCACCCGGCACCACCTTAAATACTAACTCGATACTATGGGTGATAAAAATTGATCATGCTCATGCTTAGCTTTTGCTTTAATATTTTCCTCAAGTTGAAAACGATACTTCTTCATAATCAGTATAAGTGTGTGTGGGCTGACAGTTCGAATCGCCTCGATTTTAACAACTACTGTTAAGAATAAGCATCAGGGGGGCAGCTGGGTAGCTCAGTGGATGGAGAGTCAGGCCTAGAGATGGAAGGTCCTAGGTTCAAATCTGACCTCAGACACTTCCCAGCTGTGTGACCCTGGGCAAGTCACTTGACCCCCATTGCCTAGCCCTTATCACTCTTCTGCCTTGGAGCCAATATACATCCAAGACGGAAGGTGAGGGTTTTATTTAAAAAAAAAAAAAGAATAAGCATCAGAAACACTGGAACTTTCACCTCTACAGCAGCCCTCCTCTTTCCTCTCTCTTCCACTCCCATATTCACCATCTTATTAAAGGTTCTCACTACTATCCAATCATACTCTTGAAGTAGCTTCTTCACAGGTTTCCTGTTTCTCTCCCCACCTCTTTTCCCTTTATACAATTGCCAGAATAGTTTTTCTTACACACGTCCAGTCATGTGCATATACTTGTTAACAATCAAAACTTCTGATCCGGTTTCATTTCATGCCAACAATGGTAACACCTGCTGCTTCCTTCTACTGACCCCAGCAGGTTGCTTGGATCGAGCTGGCTCCCCCCTTTAGTTAGTCCTCTCTGGCTGAGTGCCGAGTTTCAGGGCATATACACATAATTCATTGCTCTCTTTTGTTGTGTTTTATTTGTGGCTTTTAAGATCGAAGAGGAGTCATTCCAAGGAAATGTGCAAAAACGGAAACTTTTAGAAGACTGTTTCAATGGCTATTGAGAGATATTTCAGTAGCTGATGGTATGGGGAAGTCAAGAGTTTCAAGAATCATTCAAACCAACAATGAAAAAGGATCCGATGTACTAAAAAAGCATAAAGTACCACACAAAACAAAAAACCAATATCACGAGCTAGCAAGTTAATGCTACCCAAAACGCCAGTCCTCAGAAAACTCAAGGGGGCCCAGCAGCTGGAAGATTGGTGGGGAAATCCGTGGTTCTTTAAAGGAATACTTGCCATCCAAGGCAATAAAAGTGTAGTTTCTTAATGGATTAAAAGGTACATATTACTGAGTTCAAACATCTTGTGAACTCAGTGCCAGGTTGTATGAAACAAGTGGTTACCACCAAGGAAGCATGAGATCTCACATCAAAAACTTTTCAAATATGTAGAATTCTGAATTGATTTTATAGCAGTCAATACATTTAGCTGCTTTACTTTGCCCAGTTCATTTGCACAGCACTCTATTTGGATCTACCACTACTTAAATCAATTCCTGTGCCAGGAGGAAGGTGAACAGTCTAAAATGGTAGACATAGTCTGGCTTCTGTTTTGACTCCTGGTACTATAATGAAAAGCACACCTAGCCATGAACAATCTAGAGAAACCAAATTCTTCAAGGTTCTTAATGACTTCCTAACTACTCAATCCAAGGGCTCTCAAGTCCTCACCCTTGCTAAGTTTTCGGTGCTATCTAAAACTAGTGACCAATCCTTAAATGCCTCTACTTTGGCTTCCCTCCTAACTACCACTTATTACTTCTGGCTGTTCTGCTTTGGGATCTTTTCTTCCTCTTATCCCCTAATACATGTTTTTCTTAAGGTTATTTGTATTTTACCTCATTGCATATGTGTAATATCTTCTTACTGGAATGTAAACTCTATGATGGCAAGGGCTGTGTCTATTTGTATCTTTCTTTCTCCCCCAAACCCTCCTCCCAAAATATTCTACCTCCTCACCACCTGTGTGTCCTATGGCAAGTCATTTATTACATTCAGGAAAAAATAAAGACTCCTGTTTGGCTTTTCAAGCACTTCATAACCCAGCACCCCTTAAACAAGACACTCCTATCTCCTGGCTGCCTATTGTCACTGGCTGTCCTTCATTTTTAGAATTTCCTATCCAAGTCCTCCTTACTTTATTCTGGCTTTCTTCAAGTCCCGGTGAAAATCCCATCTTTTCTAAGAAACCTTTCACAAGCTTCCTGATGCTAGTACCTTCCCTCTGCAGTTATTTCAAATATATCTCTAACACCCATACATCTGTGTGTGTGTTTAGGGGGCAGGGATAGATATTTATCACATCTTGCTTATTTGCACACAGCTACTGGCACACTGTCTCTCCCTCCCATTAGAGTGTGAATTCCTTGAGGACAGGGACTATCTTTGCCTTTCTCTGTACCTCTAGCACCTAGCACAAAGCAAGCTATGAAAATTTGTAAATACCTGTTGATATGACCTTCCTGGGACTCAGTTTCCTGACATGTAAAACAAGGGGTTCAGATTAAATGGCCTCTGAGATCTAAATCTATAACTTGATGACTTCAAAAGATACCTTGTTGCTTCCTCAAACACCTTGACCACAACATTCCTCAAGTTCCTCAAGTCGCGCGACTCACTTTTTATTCCAATCCAATGACAGGCAGGAATGACCATATATTAGATCTCATCACCAGTAAAAAGTGCAATTCCAGGGTCAAAACTCTGGCATTCCCATTCTTTTCATTACTCCTTGTATCATCTTCCTAACTCACACTTTTGTACCTGTCAGTTTTCTCTCATGTCTGTCATTACTTCATCTCTGACTTTATTTTTCTCCCTTCTCCATCTTGACCTTCAACTCTATAGTCCTCTCTACCCAAAGTCCTTGGTCTTTGTCCTGCTGTGGCTAATGCTTTGCCAAATCCCATCTCCGGATCACTCTAGATCACTTCTCCATCTACTCTGACCCTACTCATGTCTTGGTGAATAGGACTGGAAGTCAACCAATCTACATGTCTAGTCCACTAGAAATTTTTGTTGTCTACACATGAACTTCCTCAAACCTCCCATGATACAACTCTCCTTGATGCAAATCTCTTAGCTCTGGACCCAGACTCATACTTTACCGAGAAAAGAGCTTAATCCTGAGCTTTCTCTTCTCTCCTCTCTCCTTTATTTTATCTAAAATCCCCTGAAAACATGGTCTTCTCTACTCTTTTATTCTAGCCTCTAATAATGAGGGGGCCCTTCTCCTCAACAAGGTCCACAACCTCTACATGTGTCTATTGTCCACCTTTTTCTTCACCAACCTTTCATTTCTCCCTTTCTACTGGTTCTGACCCTGCTACCTACAAGCATTTCCAATTCTAAACCATACTATATCCAAGTATCCCCTCATGTTATCATCTTGCATCTCTTCTTCCTTTTTTGACCAAACTCCTAGAAAAAGCTGCCTACATTTTACCTTTACTTCCTTTCTTCTCACTCACTTCTCAATCTTTTTCAATCTGGTTTTCATCTGTGACACTCAAGTGAAATTGTTCTCCCTAAAGATTAACCACTGCATTTGATGGCTTAAAAAAAAAAATTCTTATAGACCTCTCTGGAGTATTGTTTGAAACACTGTGACCAATCTACCCCCTGGATACTCTCTCCTTTGGGTTTTTCCCCCTTGGTTCTTCTCCTGCTGGTCTGATGGTTCTTCTCAGTCTCCTTTCCTGGTTCATCATCCATATCAAGTCTCTTAGCTGGAGTATACTCCAATGCTCAGCCTTGGGCTTTTTTCTTTCTCTACTCTCAATTGGTGATCTAATAAGTTCCCAAGAATTAATTATCATCTCTATAAAGACTCTCAGACTACATTTTAGTCCCAGTCTCTTTCTTGAGCTTCAGTCCCAAATCACTAAATACCTACTGAACATTTAAAAGTGGATAAATCAATGGATAAATCATCTAAACACAGTATGTTCAAAACAGAATTCATTATCTTTCTCCTGAAGTTCTCTCTTTTCCCTACTTTAAAGGCATCACCATCATTATCCCAACCAATGTTTACCAAATCAATTTGATCATCACCTCTTCATTCTTGTTCACCCCATATATCCATATATACTGATTAGTAGCCAAATCTTGCAATTTCTGCACTTATAAAATTTCTTATGTCTCTCCTCACTACCTTCTCTCATACTCCCCTCTACTCACACAGTTACCACTTTAATTTGGGCCTTCATTAACTCTCGTGGGAACTATTACACTATCTCTCCCTCACATCCCTTCCCACTCTCATCCATTCTCTATTGCTTCTAGGACCAAGTATAAACTCACACTTGGCTTTTAAAGTCCTTTATAACCTGGTCTCATCTTTCCTTTCCAGTCTTATTATATATTACTCTCTTCCTCTACTCCCTTTCCAACTCACTTTTTTTCTATTCCTCACACATGGCACCCCGACTTCTTTAGCACAGGCAATCCTCATGAATTTTCCTTTTCTCCTCTGCCTCACTGCTGTATTGAAATGCCTTTATTTCCTCTACACTCAAGAGACCACTTTGTACATGAAGCCTTTACTGGTGCTTCCCAGTACTCTTTCTCCACTGTATTTAGGTGGCACAATGAATGGAGTGCTGGGCCTGGATCAGGAAGATCTGAGTTCAGATCTTGTCTGAAACTTATTAACTATATGATTCTGGGCAAGTTAATTAGCCTCTGCCTGCTTCAGTTTCCTCACAAAGCTTTTGCAAGGATCAGATAAGATAAATGTAAAGCACTTTGAATAGTGCCTAGCACATAATAGGCATTTAGTGAATGCTTATTTCCTTCTTTCCTATTTATCATGTACATGCTACGTGTATAAGTTGTCTTCTTCAATAGTATGTATGTGAGCTCCTAAAGGTTATAACAGCTGCTTTGTTTTTGCCTTTGTGTACCCAGAACTTTGTACAGCACCAGCATAGAGCAGGCACATCCAAAATGCTTGTTTGCATATTGACTGAATGAATGAATGTATATTACCTTGTTTTGTTTTGTCTTCTTCATCTGTAGAAGAAAGAGAGATTGTTTCTATCACTTCATGATAAGAGTTCTCTATGGGGCCCTGAGATACCATCAAGTGAAGCATGATTGTGTTGAAGAGGCAAAGGATATTCCAAGTAGCTGCTTTCAGTTCTTTGGCACTGGAAAGCTGGCCATACAGCTTAAAAATGCTATTTCTCCACATGACATCTCTGAAAAGTTCTGTGACAACTGTCTGGTGTGGCAAAATGCTTCGTTTAAACCACCGGAGGACCTCTGGAACGCCCTGGACATCCAGCGTGGGGTCAGTCAGAGAGTTGATCCCCCAACTGGCCACCAACACAGCAGTTGCACTGACAAGACCCACTGCTTCACTCTCAGGGCAAGGAGCTAAATGGACCTGCTCGCTGTCTGTCTCTCTCTCTGATACAGGGAAGATGGGTTCCCAGTGAGTCAGTATGGACCTCAGGAGGTCCCTGCATTTCTTCAGGCTGGAAGCTTTTAACTCTGGATCAGTTGTTCCTTCTGGATCCACCTCCATCTTCTTTCTGCTACGCTGAGCTTTAGAGCGAGCTGGGGCGGGGGGTTTGTTCCTGTCTTTAATCATTTCTGGCACACAAAGAAAAAAATATCTTAGGTTATATGAATGACTCTGAGGTACTTGTTCTCACTTATTAGGCATATTCATTGAACACTTAGTAGTTGCATGAGGGATGGAAGATGAGTAAGATAGTCCCTGCTTTTATGGAGCTTATAGTCCTGTGAAAGAGATATAATACATACGAAAAAAGGCAAGATAGAATATTCAAGTTCAATAAAGGAAGTACAAAGTGCCCTGGGAATTCAGACAAGATATTATTTGTGACAAGGAGATAGAATCATGGCAGACTTATAGATGAGGTGATATCTGGGAAGAGCACACACACACACACACACACACACACACACACACACACAAATGGATAGAATTCAAAAGGAAAAGTTTTAGAGATAGGGGTGGGGGAAAATAAGGACTTTCCAGGACAAGGAAACAGTGAGACAAAGGAGGGAGGGAGAAAAACTCAGGTTTTTGTTTAGAGAATAGCAAATAGTCCAAAACAGAGTAGCTATATTGATGGAGTAGTAGCTTTCCAATACTCTAAAAACAACATGGGTCTATATAACCTGTTTCTCCTCCTGCTCTAGGAGACGTGGAGCAAACTGGTAAAGGGAAACATAGAATTTAGAGTCAGAGGAATTGGATTTTAATTCTATCTGTCGCTTCCTAATTACATGACCTTGGTCAAATCACTTCTTTCTGGGCTTTGGTTTCCTGATCTATAAAACAAGAAATCTGGACTACATGATCTTTAAGGTTGTATATTGTTGTAAATGAAAAGGCATGGAAATAAGGCAGCTAAGTGGCTCAGCAGACTGATAGCCAAGGCCTAAAGATGGGAGGTCCTGGGTTCAAATATGGCCTCAGACACTTCCTATCTCTGTGACTCTGGGCAAGTCACTTAACCCCCATTGCTTAGTCCTTATCCCTCTTTTGCCTTAGTATTGATTCTAAGATGTTAGGTAAGGTTAAAAAAACAACAACATATATATGTAAACTTCATGTATATGCTGTTCTTTCTAGTCCAAAATTTATATGATAATTCATATTAAGTTCAAAAGATTTTTTAAGGAAAAAAATGTAAAAGTTTATGTGAAAAAGAGAAAATATATTAAAGAATTCTCCTAGAGTTCTTCCTCAGTTATGCCAGATGAAGCTGAGACACCCTAAGCAATGCCCCTTGAATAAGAGCCCAGTCCAGAGGGTTTAGGAAGCAGAGGATAGAGGAAAATTGCTGAAAGGGAAGAGGAAAAAAGGGTTTCACTTGAGGCACAGTCCTATAACTTGAAACCTTCCTTGCTGCTTGCTCTCCAGGACTTGGAAGATAAACATGTAAGTGTTTGGTTTGAAAAGATTGTATGAACCAAACAAGACAGAGAGAACATTATAAAAAATGAAATGGACAATTTTGATTACATCAAATTAAAAAGGTTTTGCACTAACAAAACCCAATGTAGCCAACATTAGAAGGGAAACAGAGAAAGAATTTTTACAGCAAGTGTTTCTGATAAAGGCCTCATTTCTCAAAATTTATAAGAATACAAGGTATCTCCCAATAGATAAATGATCTTGGGTAAATAACTTAACTAAAAAGAAGGAAAACATAAATACACAAATAAATAAATAAATAAATTAGGTGAACACAGAATAATATAACTGTCAGATCTATGGGAAAGGAGAGAATTTAAGGCCAAGCACAAGATAGAGAATATAACAAAATATAAAATCAATAATTTTGGTTATATTAAATTTAAAAGTTTTTGTACAAACAAAATCAATACAGCCAAAAATAGAAGGGAAGCAACAAATTGGGAAAAAATCTATATGACAAAAACCTATGACAAAGGTCTAATTTCTCAAATTTATAAGGAACTAAATCAATTGTACAAAAAATCATGCCATTCCCCAATTGGCAAATTGTCTTCTTATTTTTTCTCATTCTTGTTTGCTTTCCAATTATCATTCGACAACTAGGATCCACCATACATCAAGTCCAAATCGAGATGAAGTCATTTACTTTAAAAAACAAAAAGGGAGGAGATGCCGGAGGTCATCATACCCCAACCGGCTGACAAGGTCATGGTCTGAGGAAAGGAGGTCTGCAAAGCAGACTCCAGAATGAGGGTCCCCTGCTGATCCCCCTCTGTGACTTCTCTCCCCAAATTTTCCCCACTAATGGACTTGTTATGATTATTATTCTCTCCCCAATACAGGAGAAATAATATGAGAGCAAATACTTATAGGATCAATCAATAAATATATATATATATACCCTACTTTAAGCCCCCTGGGTTATTACCCCCAAAAGATTGAAATTACAGAATTAAAGCCCAAAGATTACTGCCCATGATCCCTCCTTTCTCAAGCACAAGACACGTTCCAAGACCCTATAATAAACACCAGTCAAAAGCTTGAGTACTATAATGAATGTTTTCCTATAGTTATCACACTCCAATGAATTTGTCGAAACAGAAGCCAAGCAACATTGCTAGGCACTTCAAAGTAACACAAGAAAAACAGAACTTGTAAATTGAGGAAAACCCCCAAACTGGTCTGCTTTAAGTCCTCACACCTAGATAAAAAGATGTTTTGTTGTTTATTTCCCAAGCAATTATGATTGATAGTGAAAGCTGACCAAAAGTATAATGATCCTTTCAGCAGGTCAAGGGGTACTAACCTACAAATGGATTTATTCACATTAATCAAATCTATCACAGAGTGTTGTAGAAACCTAGTAAATGATCACAGAATTCTTTGTTGTAGTAACATCACAAGAGTGTTGTTTAGGTGATTTGATAATATCCAATCAAATTGTAGAATGTCACATATGTAGAAGATTGATTGACTGCATAACAGGCATCATCTATAGCTAGGTTCTACCCTACATAAAGCCCAAGATGAATTGAAGTCACTCCAATTAAAAAACAAAAAAGGGGGAGATGCCGGGAGCTATCAAAGACCACGCTGTTTGACACGGTCCATGAGGAAACCAGGGACTGCAAAGCCGTCCCCAGGAAAAAATGGAAACACTCACTGAAACCCCCCTAATGTGAACCTTAAAAATTCTCAGACCCTACTCCATTTTAACAATGAAGGAACTTAGATCAGGAAAGTGAGACCTCTACTTAGATCAGGAATGGATCTCTACTCCACCCCTACTTAAGCCTGATTTAGGGGAAGAAACTCCTTGCTGAATAATGAAAGATACTTAAACCCATACTTATAGTAAGACAAAAGTTCTTAAGCTGTGCCTATTTTTAGATCTAATACAAAAGGGCGCTAAGTACCTATAAAGGTCAGACAACTTGTGAATTTACAAGGAGCAAAGAGGTGAGAACTTACTCAGAAGTTTTCTGGTGTGAACTTAATCAAAAATTTAAGCCTGCTTAGGTGTGAACTAAGAATGGTCTGTCCTTTGAAAAACATCTACTGTGATTGGTAGATGGGAGAACTTAGGGGAGGTAACATAGGAGAAAATTCCCTTTATAAGGAGAGGAAAAGCTGAGTCTCAGGACAGTCAGAAGAATCTCTCTCTGGAGAAGGATGGCTGGCTGAACTGGTGTCTATATTCTTTCTTGGACAGATCTTGTGGTGAGTAATTAAAGACTGACTGATCTCTCTCTTAAGACTCAGGTCTAGACCTTTTGGCTAAGGCCCTTCATACTTATTCCTTTCTTATTCTCTCTCATTTTCTTTAATTCCTCATTTGCATTAATTAAAATCTCTATAAAACCCAGCTGACTTGGGTATATTTAATAATTGGGAATTTTCCCCTGGCAACCACCTTATATTTGATTTAAAACAAGACACTGGGGAGCAGCTGGGTAGCTCAGTGGATTGAGAGCCAGGCCTAGAGACTGGAGGTCCTAGGTTCAAATCTGGCCTCAGACACTTCCCAGCTGTGTGACCCTGGGCAAGTCACGTGACCCCCATTGCCTAGCCCTTACCACTCTTCTGCCTTGGAGCCAATACACAGTATTGACTCCAAGACAGAAGGTAAGGGTTTAAAAAAAAAAATAAAAAAAACCAAGACACTGTCTTGAAAACATATTTTCTGCTGTCACAATTTACTCATCCACTCTTTTAACTGCCTCCGTTTATGTCTTCCACTATTTTAATTATTACACTAAGTGACTTTCATTATTAACATCCCCTTATTATTGGAATTGCAATGATTATTATTCTTACTTAGCCCCAGGAAAAATAGATGAGAGCAACATGCTTGCAGGGTTAATACAGATGCCCCAGGAGAGCCCACTTACAAAAATAAACCTAAGGATTCTTATATCTTAGATATAAGACCACTTAGATAGGACCCTCTTTTCTAGACATAAAAACTTCTGGCAAATCTGTGCTCTGAATTCCCTAACCTATATCTGGGTCATGTTGATTTTACCCACCGATCCTGCCCTTATCAACAGTGTTTCATTGACTATCTCCCTAGGCTTCCTGTCTGTTGTTAGATTCCATGGAAACATGCATGTTGAGAATGAAATTGTGTGCCAAATAGATGTGTGATCATGAGGGTATAAAATAAAGCCAGGCCTCAGCCAAGGCAGAGCAGTTTATCCTGTGAAATCTGTGCTGTGGGTTGAATGTGAAAGCTGTGTCCCATTGATCATTTTGCTGACACTGTCCCACCTCCAAGACCCTATCCCCTCTGGGAGGCTGGCCCATCCCACAGTACTGGAAGGCAATTTGGAATTATGCCTAAAGTGCTTTAAAAGAATGCCTACCATTTGACCTAGTTATACCATTACTGGGTTTGTACCCCAAAGAGATAATAAGGAAAAATACCTGTACAAAAATATTTATAGCTGTGCTCTTTGTGGTGGCAAAAAAATGGAAAATATGTGGTATCCCTTGATTGGAGAATGGCTGAACAAATTGTAGTATCTGATGGTGATGGAATACTATTGTGCTGAAAGGAAAAATGAACTGGAGGATTTCTGTGTGACCTGGAAAAGACCTCCAGGAATTGATGCAGAGTCAAATGAGCAGAACCAGGAAAATGTTGTACACGGAGTGTACACACTGTGGCACAATCGAAAGTAATGGACTTCTCTACTAGCAGCAATGCAATGATCCAGGACAATTCTGAGGGACTTATGAGAAAGAACGCTATCCACATTCAGAGGAAGAACTGTGGGAGTAGAAACACAGAAGAAAAACATATGATTGACCACATGGTTCAATGGGGGTATGATTGAGGATTTTGATTCTAAATGATCACCCTAGTGCAAATATCAATAATATGGAAATAGGTCTTTGATCAATGATATATGTAAAACCCAGTGGAATTGCTTGTCAGCTCTGGGAGGGGAGAGGGAAAGAGCATAAATCATGTAACCATGGGAAAATACTATAAATTAATTAATTTAATTAATTAAAATTTTTAAATAGATAAATGATCTAAGGATATAAACAAGCAGTGCAGAGAGGAAGAAATTAAAACTATAGTCATGAAAAAATGCTTCACAGAACTAGGAAAACATTATACATAGAAACTAACATTACGGGATGATCAAAGGTAATTGACTTTGCTACTAATAGCAATGCAATGACCCAGGACAATTCTGTGGGACTTATGAGAAAGAATGCTATCCACATCAAGAGAAAGAACATAGAAATAGAAATAGAAATAGGCATAGAAATGTAGAAGAAAACATTTGATTTATCACTTGTTTATATAGATATGTGATTTTGGATTTTGGTTTTAAAGGATTAGTCTTTTACAAAAATGAATAATATGGAAATGGGTTCAAGTGACAATATGTATGTATGTATGTGTGTATATATGTACGTATGTATGTATGATCCAGTGGAATTACTTGTCAATCCTGGGAGGGAGGAGGTATGGGAAGAGGGAGAAAATAGGAATCATGAAACAATGGGAAAACAATTTTAAATAATAAAAGGAAAAAATGCATCAAATCACTACTGATTAATGAAATGCAAATTAAAACTCTGAGACACTACCTCACACTCATCAGGTTGGCTAATATGACCAAAAAGGAAAATGATAAATGTTGGGGGGAATATGGGAAAATGGGGGTAACACCACTGGTGAAACTGTGACCTGATCCCACCGTTCTGGAGAGTAATTTTGAACCACACTCAAAGGGCCATCAAACTGTGCACACCCTTTGACCTAGCAATACCAATACTGTGTCTGTATCCCAAAGAGATCAGAGATAGGAGAAAAGGACCTACTTGCACAAACATATTTTTAGGAACTTTCTTTGTAGTAGGAAGGAACTGGAAACTGATTTTATCCATGCACTGAGGAATGGATGAACAAGTTGTAGTACATGGTTGTAATGGAATAAATACTATTGTGCTATAAGAAATTATTAGGATGAGTTCAGAAAAACCTGGGAAGATATATATGAATTGATGTAAAAAGAAGTGAGCAGAACCAGACTTAGTAACAGAAATATTACATGATGATCAACTGTGAAGGACTAAACTATTATCAGCAAAATAAGGTCTCAAGGAACTCCTGATAAAAAATATTATCCAAAGCCAAAAGAGGAACTGTTACAATCTGACTGCAGATCAAAGCATGTCATCTTTTACTCTTTTTCCCTTCATGAATATTTTTTACTGGATATATGTCTCCTATCATAGAATGGGGAATATGGAAATATGCATTGCATAAAAGCACTGTATATAACCTACCTGGGAGGATGGGAGAGGGAGGGAAAGAATTTGAATTACAGAATGTTAGAAAACAATTGTAAAAAATAGTTTATACATGTAATTGGAAAAAAAATAAAAGAAAGTAAAAAAAAGGACTGTAGTGGAATTGGATTCTTTCATGTGAATGGAATGAAAACCCTGCAACATAAACAGATATCAACTTTAAAACTTACTCATTAATTCCTTGACTTGGTATTTTTCAATCGTTGTTTTCAAGTCTTCTTGGAGCTTACTATCTCCCATAATTAGGCTCCACTTATGCAAGAGTATAAGGACATCTTTGGTAGAAAATATATGTTCATTCACAGTCAATCGATCCATTTCTTTGAAGGCTTCTAAAACAGTTTCTCGATACCTCAGCACAGAGTTTAAAGTACTAAAAAAGTGAGTGATCTGGACAGAATCCAAGGTGGGCCTATTTGAGGACCAAAAAATGACAGAAACTTATTCAAAAGATTCTTTTCTCTAGGTTAAGTTCCTACTGGTATAAAACAGGTGCAAGCTCTTCTAAGGAATCTTGAAAGTAACTAGCAGACAAAACTTTGCAAAGTAAGACTCTTGCTGCTCAAATGGATTTCTGCTCAGATAACACATATCTTTTCCCCACATGAGCTACAGAGACCCTTAAAGATGGGAAAGACAGAACAATAAATATGACTTTAATTTTTAAATAAATAACTACCATGGTTGCCCCCAGTATTGTACCCTAACTCTATTTCTGGGAAACCACTAAAGTTTTCAATGTAAGTTATTATTAAATTTGGCAGAAAACAGACAGAACTTTGTTGATTGTGGACAAACATAGCTTTCTTACCTCTACATGCAACCTCAAATGTCCATGTAACAAAATTTTTTAGTTTTGCAAGTTTAAAAAAATAATTTATAGAACTAAGTCAATTGTCCATGGTCAATGTTTTTTCAGTCCTTACCTTCCCATAAATAAGACGCAAGATGTTACTTAGCAATTTAAATTATGAATACAAATACAAAAATTTTGTTGTTCTTCCTCAAGGGATCTGTCAATGTATTGTGATCAAATTGCTATTATGATTTGTGTTACTTAGATTAGTCACAAATTCTAGGTCTTAAATTCCTGTCAATAAAAATGGTGACTGAATGGTAATTAACATTCTTCATCTCATCTTTTTAGAATGGATTATTTGAAACAAATAGCAAAAAAGCCCAAGTACTATGCCAGGCTAAAAAAGAATCAAAACAGATGGAATTGAAGCTTTAGACAAAGCTATACATGACTAATCCCAAACTGGTTATTAAGGGATAAGAACAAAGTTTATGATACATTGTTAACTCTATTAGATTGGCATTTTGGCAGACAACTCTGCCCAGTTATGAAATATTTCTTGGTATCCCCTGGCACAGGCAGCACACTAGGCGAGGTCATTAGTCTGATCTAAAACATTTTTCAAGGGGTCTTAAGTTCTCACAGAGCCAGTGGAAACCAGAGAAAGTAAGAAAATGAAGGCAGAAAATTTTAATAGTTTTCCTAAGGTCACCTCATGAATTGACACTTTCATTAGGAGAATGGCCCAAAACACATGGTATGGGGACACTTACCGAAGGTATCTCACCAACACAACCATAACATATAGGAATTCATTGACAAATTGTAGAGGAAGCAGCTTTGGTGACTGTGGAGCCACCAGCTCACAGGGATGGTCATCCTGAATTTCCATCCTTTTGTTCCCCAAGTTGGATAACCACAGAGTATGCAGCAAGGATATAATGTTGGAGAGGACCTGGTTTTCCAAAAACCTATAACCAAAGACATACACACACACCTCTCAACAACTCTTTCAAAAGTGCTGTCTTCCAACTAAATTGATTAACTAAACTAAAGGACTAATGAATTAGACATGGGGAAAAACCACCACCAACAAACTACTATATTTTCTAATATAGGTGTGAAGCAGATCAAATTATACAAGTAACAAACTACACTTAGGATCATAGATTTAGAACTGGATATTTCTTTTTAAAAAGATGATATAAAAAAATACTTTAAAAAACTCTGAAAGGCCTAGTTAAAAGATTCTGTTACTGCCAAATACATGAAGAGTTTGTTTCTTATCAAATTACATCTCAATTGAAAGCTGAAAATAAAGAAAGCATAATTTAAGAATAAACATAATCAACTCAAAACCATATAATATTACTTGGGAAAAAATATGAAACCAATGTAGCAAATAAGCATAAAAACCAAATTCACACATTGGCCCCCTAGTAGTAGGGGTCTTTGAGTTATCCAATACTATGATGACTAGGTTCATTTCTTTCTGTACATTGCATATTTAATCTGTTCCACTGATTGACTTTATTTATTCATTCATGCATCTAGTTGTATATTATTCTTTTAATAAACACTAAGAATATGGTTTTACATTAACTTTTTCAAATACATATGCTGTTAGGTATGAAAGACACAGTGAAATACCTTTACCTTCTGTCTTAGAATCAATACCAAGTATCAGTCCCAAGGCAGAAGAGCAATAAAGCTAGACAGTTGGGTTTAAGTGACTTGCCCAGGGTCACACAGCTGGAAAAGACCTCCCATCTCTAGGCCTGGCTTTCTATGCACTGAGCCACTTAGTGATTCCACAGTGAAATGTTTCTTATTAAAGAAACGAAACTGGAAAGTTTAGAAAATATTCATCAAGGTTATGCTGGGACTGTCATTAAATGTATGTAAAGTTGAATACTTGACCAAAATGGCACATAAGTCATACAAAAGACAGCTTCTGTTTTACTTAAGTGATATGTCCTGAATAAACCCTCACTTTTCAGTTTCAGTATATTCTAAAGTTAAATATAACATATTTCTTGACAATTTACCTACCTCCCTAAAGGAACCCCTCCTGCTTTTGCCACATGCCGTTATTATAAAAATAGCAATAATGTCACCTTATATTTGTGTAGCACAATTTTCAAAATACTTTCACCAGCATTTTAGAAATGCACACCACCAATATATCTTCATGTTTTTACCCTCTGAACACAGGCAGCATGGTAGAGTGGAACATGTGTGATTCTGGCCAAGTCCCCGGACCTCTCTGGACCTCAAATTCCTCATCTGTAAAACAAGGGGTTGGGACTAGGTAGATGCTATGCCCTAAAATCTAAAATTCTATACTTTTTCTCCTTCTTAAATATGCAAGAATCCAACAGTGCAAATATTCTTTCTGTTGTTCCTATTGCACAGTAGGAAAGACTTCCAAGGCATGATCCAGAGTTAATGCTCTGACATATCATTTTTAAACTTATTCTTGTTTCCAGGGATTGGAGACCAGGAGCTGGGAGGTACCTTAGAGATGACTTAGTTTAGTCTCTAGTTTTATAGTAGGAACCTGAGACTCAAGAGAGGCTAAACAGATTAGAGGCCAGGTCCTCGGACTCAAAACCCAACGCCCTGCTCACCACCTTTCCTAGTGCAGAGAGAGAATCAGCAGATAGTGCTATTTTCTAGTCAAGAAAAAAGGATATTGCTGACCAGGGAATATTTCATAAAATCTAAGGTAGGTCATCTAATATCCTGACAGGTTTGCTGCACTGTTCATCCATTTTTCCTAGTTCTTGTTCTTTTCTTTTCTGTAAAACCAAACCAACTGAAGCATATGTTAAACATGACATACCCTCTTGTATAGCACACATGAGGGGCATTTGTCAGTCAGCCTATTTCTTATTGCTGTCAAAATGTATATGAATTTTTATTCATCTCCTCCCCTCCAATAGACAAAGTATTTTTTGTCTGCTACAAGAGATTAAATGACTAGCTGAGAAAATATGCACATCAATGAGGTCTCAGAGCCACTGAAATAAAATTAAATTGTTGGATACATAACTAAGCCTTAGAGCCCATCATGTCCAAACTTCTCATTTTATAAATGAGTTGATTTTCTCAAAAAATGCTGATGATTTATGTGGCTTAATTTTATACTCCGAAACTTTGCTGAAGTTATCATTTCAATTAAAATTTTAATGGCTTCTCTAAACTTCTCTACGTGTGAACTAAAATACCGCCATTCTGCGGCACTCCAACGACGAGACATCGGTGTCACAGAGTAACATCACATCTAACAGCCTGATGCTGGTATCTGCTAGCATCTCTGATATCAATGTGTCAGAGCCAGTGTAATGTTGCCACGAAGGCACAGATGACATGATGTTTGAAAGCCTGGCCAAGGACAGTTTTAAGCCTGGGTGGGAAGGTCAATCACTCTCTTGGCTTCCTTACCTGCTATGGGGTTTCCTCTATAATGCTCCCTTATCTTGGCTCTTGATCTATGGCAAACCTCACTGAAGTAGCACAGCCCTAACCATCCAAATGGAGGACCAATCATAGTAAGGCTGAAATCTCTCAATCTCTCTCTTTTCAATAAAAAATGCTAATAACGGGTACTGAGCCTCCAGCGCAATTTGTATTTGTTGTATCTAAATATCATATATCATTTGCAAAAATTGATGGTTTTTTAATTCTTTGCCTATGCTATTTTCAATTTCCTCTGTCTTATGCTATCATTGACATTTTTAGGACAAGAATGACAATGGGCATTTTTGCTTAACCCCTGATCTTACTGGAAAAGACTAGCTTATCTCCATCACATGACATGTTGGTTCATGGTTTTAGATATATTTTATTTAAAATGTTTGTTCAAGTTTTTTGTCTCTCTGAGTTAAGTATCAAAATGCATAGAAAGAATTTTGTAGAATCTCCATTGCTATATTTGTGAAAATGTGTCTAATACTGGAATTAAGAGGTTAGCTAAGAGGTGGTGAGGCAGATAAGAGTGCTGGATCTGGAATCAGAAGACCTCAGTTCCATTTTATCCTAAGATACTTATTAGTATTGCGAACCTGGGCAAGTCACTTAAATTTCTATTTGCCTTAATTTATTTATCTGCAAAATGATAACAATAGCACCTACTTACCAAGGTTGTGAGGTTCAAATGAAATATTGATAAAGTGCTTTGCAAACCCTAGAATACCAGATAAATTCTGGGGTTTTTAAATTTTTTTTTTTCTTTACTCATTCTTAAGGAGTCAAGAGATTGCTCCTTGCTATTCATCTCGGGGAAGTCTTAAATTCTCCCCCTCTCCAATGATTGGATATATGATACATTTAATATTCACTTAAAGATGGGTTCATTGTCCCTCTTCGCTGTGGGTTCCACCAGCCATTTTTAGTCTGAATAGTTCACAGTAGATGACAATGACCATGTATCATTTGTTTGAAGATTAGTCTTGTAACCTCTTGAAAAAGTGTTATGTACTTTTCCCTATTGTAATTAAAGAATTATTTGCATTGTTCCAAACCCAAGCATATACTTTTTGGTAATATAAAAGCTGAAGTTCAAGGACTAGTACGTAGTGAACTATCTATTGGGCTAGAATATTCCACTGCACACAAAATGGAAACTAATGAGTCTCCTACAGAGGTGACTGATATGAATCAAGCATGACAGTTGAGCCATTAAATAGACATAAACAGGAAACCCAAAGAACATTTTTAAAATGAGGAAGACATCATTTCAGTAATATTAAGAGGTGCTGTGGAGGCAATGGAATTGGGCGTTTCAATGACTTTATTTATTTTTGGGCAAAAATCTCATTTACCACTGGAAGAGATATTTCCAAACAGAAATGGTCTGGAATTGATCTCAGAGAACACTCCAACTCTGAGAGTCAGTGAAAATTCTACTTAACACTAATGATAGTAGATGACTTATCAATGTCTCCTCCCAACATGGACAATACATAGAAAACAGAACAGGCACTCACTTTTTCCCAAGGATGTGCAAAATCCAAGTTAAAAGGCTATGTTCCTGCACAATTTCAAAGGCAGCTTTTGTAATCTGGGCAGCATTCTGTAGGATTTCTAGAATCCAGATCTGGAAAAAAAAAAGTAACTCCTCATTAGTGGGGGAAAAAGCTTTATTTAACTAAATCATTAAGTTTTTTTTAAAGTGTGCTATAAGTGTTAGATATTTATAGAAAACAAGGTATCTGTAATGAAGAATATCATACAAAAAGTTTCACTTTAATCACCGCGTCTTAGTTCTAAATCACCACTTAATTTTGATACACTCGAGTCCAATCTGATCCCCCCCCAAAATTTATTACATGCTTACTCCATGCAGGGCATTGTGTAGGCACTAGAGATACAAATACAAAATGATAAATACTCTGCTACCAGGAATTAGCCAATGGATTAGCTATGTAAAGTGCAAAACCCAACAAAATAAAGTAATTGGTTCTTAATATAGAGTTCAGGATTATGTTTCTAGCACTGCTACTGAGTTAACTAGGAGGGTCCATTTTCCTTCTCTATGCCACAGTTCCTCAATCTGTACATACTATTTCTGAGTTTTAGAATCCCTATATATGTAAGCTAAGGACACTGATACAAAAATCAAGAGTGAATTGGATTTGAATAAAAATATTCTGCTCCTTCTGAATTCTGTTAACAATTGTCCATTAGCCTCCATTCACTCTTACTTTTCCAAACTTGGTATCACTCTAGAAACCAAAACAAAGGTCATGGATTCTTATTTCAAGATGTTTACAAATCTATGCTAGAAGTAATAAACACTAGGGAGTACAAGAATTTTGCCATATTTATTTGTTCCGATTGTCTGCTGCCATTTAGAATAGAGGTAATTCTGTATTGAATTCCAGGAGGGGTATGTGTGTGAATTTATACATTCTCTTGATGCCTATGTTACTCTTGCAAGCCAGTCTGGCATTTGGGGATACACAAATTCTTTGCTATCTAGGGTATCACTGGGTAACACACAACTAAATCAGAATTAAGTGGCTTGACAGTCGCTGAAACAAGAAGTTTAACTTCCTACTTAAATGGAATAATTTATGTTTTCTGATACTTAGTTTCAGAGAGAATAAGAAGATTAAATATTATTCCCTCCTGGGTCAAATATTAAAACCCATATTTAACAGAAGGATTAACATTGCACCGAGAAGCAGCAGGACAGAATGTTTTTGAGAGATTTTAGAAGTGGGCAAAAGACAGTGCCAGGGGCTCGGAACCAGTAGAGCTCACGGTTCCAGGGGTCCTCAGCAGGTGGAGCAGCAAAGTGGAAATGAAAGACGGAAGATAGCTGTGTATGTGTAACTGCCTGAGGCAAGGTTCTGCATGGAATGGCTGCTTCATCATGCCCAGGGTTAGCTTTTATTTTTATACCCATTTTCTTGGCACACAGTTACATTATTCAACATACGTGTTCAAATAAAGATAACTGGATAAGTGATACATTAACTTTTAATAAATCATGTGCTTAACATTCTGAGATCATTCTATATACTTATATTGTAACTATTGATTATGACAGGATACACAAAGGTTTTGAACAAGATAAATGATTTCATCACAGGTGGCTTAATTTTCTCATTAACACGTGAGGAGTTTTGAGCTTACAGACAATCAAGGAAAATCACTCATTACCTTTAATAAAAATAGATAATCAGGAATCCTAAAGACAATTAACAATCCTAGTAGCCAAGTGAGGAGATCAAAGGGGTGTTAGAAACACAATTCAGATTTAATATTAGACTAAGCATTTTTCAGTTTGTTGGGGAGTTTTCCAAGAAGGGTTTTGGTTGGCAAATCAAGTCAATGAGGTATGATGTACTAAAGCATATTGTACAGGCCTCTCCTTATGAATGATTTATGTACTGGCTTAGGAGAATAAGTTTCAGAGCTTGGGAGTAAGGGATTTCTGGGCATGGCTTTGTGGGCACAGCTTTTGCTAGAAATTATATACCTAAGCAAAGTTAACCCATGATGGTCTTTTGGGTTTGGTTTTGTGAATCTGATCTTTTGGTGATATTTTGGGGAAATAGTGTGCAAGCATTTTGCTCTCATAGTACTCCTTCTGAGACTAGGGAGAGAAAAATAATCCTGTCAATTCCATTAATAAGGGATGTTGGTGAGAGAAATCATACAGAGGGGTCTGAGTAGATGATTCCATCCTGCCAAGGAGTCACTTTGTGACCTCCTGGCTTCCACAAGTGACCTTGTCAAGACATTGCGGCCTGAAAGCTCCCAGCAAGATGGCAAATACTGAACATAAACTTCACTGCAGCTACTAAAGAACTCAACAGAAATAAAGAAGGCTGGGTAGTAAGGAAGGTATTATAAGTATTTTCCCAACAAAAAAATCCAGTGAAAGGTCACAGTAGAGATTCTAGGAAGCATTTACATCCAGGTCAAGATTAGAATTCACAGTACTGCCTTTCAGATGAGAATATGAGAAGGCACACATACTTTCTTTCTCAAATAAATTTTTGGAAAGTCACCTTACCTGCATTGTTTCATCGCACAATGGGCTGTTGAAGAAGGACAGGATGATATGGAAAATCCGCTGAGAGGAATACAAATCATAGCAGTGTGTATCTCGAATTCCTTGCCTCAGAAGATCAAATATCCACTCCTGTTCTATTCTATACTATAATCCAAGCAAAAAAGGACAATGTTATCTGAAGCAAATTTTTAAATTAGTTTTTTTAAATGTCTTAAGTTTTTTGGAAGCTTTAGCAGGGAAAGTTTCTTCCCTGGGAATTCCCCATACCAATGAAATCAAAGGTTAATTCCTTATTTTTTTCCCCAACATTTCCTTCTATCTTAGAATCAGTGCTAAGTATCAATTTAAAGGCAAAAGAGCAATAAGGGATAGGCAGATGGGGTTAAGTGACTTGCCCAGGGTCACACAAGAAGCTGACTGAGGTCATATTTGAACTGAAGGCCTCCTATCTCCAGGTGTGGCTTTCTATCCACTGAGCCAAGGGGCTGCCTGCCCCTCATTCCTTATCTTTTAAACCCAATGTAGGATCTTTGAAATCTGTAGTAGGTGTTAGAATTTCAAAGGCAAAATGAAATACAGTTTTTTGTTCTTCTCTGGTATCATTTTAGATTCCATTCCTGTAGTTTAAAATGGAAGATAAGTCAAACCTTGACTGGATTAAGCCAAAAGGTAAAATAGATGACAACTACTATTTGAATCTAGCTTATATTTAAACCAAGAATTTTCATCACATACTTCATGACAATCTACGTTTCTGAACAGTATTTGAAAATTAGGCCTTCAGAATTAAACAATGAGTTTTTAAGGCTTTTTAGTCCTACATGAAAACTAAAAAGAGAAATGAAATTCTAGGAAATCAAAATACTGGTAGATTTGATCACCTCTTAACTCTTACTTGCCACATTTCCAGACTAGAATGCTGAGGGAGTCCAGGAGCATTTAGGATCCCCATAGTAGGGGTATTAAATTAATATTTGTTGAACTGAATTACCTCTAAGTCTGAGCTGTAGAAAAAGTTATAGAATCCCGGCAATTTGTTCAAGTACAAATCCTCATGTGACAATAGGAATTTGTTTATCTTCATGTACATGTGCTCCTCTGAAAACAGATTCAAGCAGTTATTTAAAATGTTAAGCCTCAATACATGACAAGATTTTCTTGTTTTCTGCCATGGTCAGGAATGGAATTTTCTATATAACATTCAGGTTAATTACATTTCAAAGAATTAGACTGCAATAGAACACATTTAATAATATATAGGGCTTAATGCACTTCATGCAATCCTCCTCCTCCAATGATACAGATTTTCAGGGTATTAAGGTGCCTCTGTATCCCTGAGAGTCCTCAAGTTTTCAGGGTTTTTTATAGTTCACAAAGAGCTTTAACACATTAGCTCCTTTTCTCCCAAGTTCAGAAAAGCTGCACAAAGATTTCCCGTGAACAAAATGACAAACAATAGACAACTTTATATTTCCAACAGACTCCTCTCTAAATCACAAATCTGGCCCTTCATCATTGCAGGCAGAAAGGCACATGTCTGATGAAAAGATAAAGGTGACTCACACTATACCTTATCAGAGGCATCATTTTATCTTTTGTTGCACTCATTTTTCACTGTGAGCAGAATGACATCATATATTTTGCGTCTACAATGCTCAGAAGTTTGCAAATAATAATGTGCCAAATTTAATAAGCGTTTTAAGGTTTGGAAAGTACCTTATACATAATCTCATTTGACTCTTACCACAATGCTATGAAGTAGATGGTATGATTATCTCCACTTTATAGATGAGGAAACCAAGGTTCAGAGGGCTTAAGTGATTTGTACAGGATCACAGAACGAATAAATGTCTAAGGTAGAATTTGAAAGCAAAGTCTTCCTGACTCCAAGTCTAATGCTTAATCCACTCTGCCATGTTGTGTTTAAATTTCCATTGTCCTCCCTCTCCGAAGCTACCTTTAAAACACAGCTATACTCCTCTCTCTCTATTAAAGACTTCTCCACCTACTCTGCAACAGATCTGTGAGCACAGGCAGAAGCCTTCTCTTTCTAGTCATTCCCATCTCCTTTTAAGCACCCGTTTCTATTAGAATCCTCTGTTTGAAAAGGCTATCCTGTTTGCTTAAATGTACATCCCCAACATTGGGCACAGTGCCAAAGGTCTGATAAATGCTCTGTCCTAGAAGTACCAGGATGGATTCAAATCTCTGAATTAACACTCTAATTAGATCAAGGTAGTGTACCTGGGGGGGGGGGGGGGGGGGGGGAGGCGGGGGCAGTAGAAGAATGTTCTTCTTTTAATTAAATCAAGAGAAATGTCCTTTTAGTCTACTCTCTCTCTCTTTTTTTTTTTTAAAGTTTCATTTTTAATTGGTCAATTTAGAACATTATTCCTTGGTTACAAGAATCATATTCTTTCTGGGGCAGCTGGGTGGCTCAGTGGATTGAGAGTCAGGCCTAGAGATGGGAGGTCCTAGGTTCAAATCTGGCCTCAAACACTTCCCAGCTGTGTGACCCTGGGCAAGTCACTTGACCTGACTAGCCCTTACCACTCTTCTGCCTTGGAGCCAATACACAGTATTGACTCCAAGACGGAAGGTAAAGGTTTAAAAAAAAAAAAAAGAATCATGTTCTTTCCCTCCCCTCCCCCCATTCCCTCCCGTAACTGACTCACAATTCCACTGGGTTTTACATGTGTCTTTGGTCAAAAACTTTTTTCATGTTGTTGATGTTTACATTAGGATGATCATTTGGAGTCTACATCCCTAATCACATCCTAGTCTACTCTTTTTAAAAATTAAATTAAATTAAATTAAAAGAGGTGTAACTTTCAAGAATATATACCATATCCCATTTCATGATGAATAATTCCAACTTCTAAGTGAAAATTATGTACTTTTGATATATCTTCCTGTGGAATTTCTTCATTTTTTAATTTCAAGATCATAATTATTGTGAATTGGAAACTGCTAATGGCAAAGGGATTTTCTGATTATCTAGGAAGAATTCAGTCAGATTGTCTCCAAAAAGAATGTTTATGAATTTAAAATTAAGTCACGTAACCTTCTCAGCCTTACTCGCTTCAACAAAAAAAAAGGGGGGTGGGACGATAATATCATCTACCTGAGGGTTCTTGAGAGGACCAACATATATAAAATACTTTGTGGACCTTTAAAGCTTTATATAAATGCCAGCAATGATTATGGACTTAACAGTTTAGAGGTCATTTCACAGCAATAAAATATTTTGTAACATTTATAATACACTGCCCACAAAAGTTTAAAAATCTTTCATTGTTACACGGTCATTTTTCAGTGATGTTTGACTCTTCATGACCCCACTTGGGATTTTTGGGCAAAGATATCCTGGAAGAGTTCGATATTTCATTCTCCAGCTCATTTTGCAGATGAAAAACTCAGGCAAACAGAATTAAGTGTCCAGGGCCACACATTTAGTGTCTAAAACCAGATTTTTACTCGATGAGTCTTCCTGACTTTAGGCCCAGTGCTCTATCCATCGTGCTGCTCCATTAAAAATATAATATATATTTTTTCTATTAGAACTTCCTCTGGTGGAAGGAACACTGGGGGAATAAAAATATAGTCTTAGTTCAGCCACTAATATTTGTAATGTTGGACAAATTACTCTTCTCCTTTCTGGACCATAGTTTCCTCATCTATAAAGTGAGAAGCTTGGCTTAAATGATCTCTCAAGTCAAGTTCTAAAAGATCTTTTATCTTCTTACTGGTTCTCAAAGAGGAAAAATGGTCTAATGATAGGCTAACCACTCCCACTCCCTCAATCAAAACTTGATACCACCTACACTCAAAGACCATGAGGAGAGGGAAGTACAGAAGTAAAGTAATATCCATCATGCCCATGAAAGACAATTTTTTACTGAAAGTCTTGCTGCTTTTCAAGCTTGGTGTTATAGATCTTTGTTAAGCAATTTAAAAATTAAAAATCTTAATACAAATTCATATATTCACAGGCCTTCACTTTGCATTTCTATTTCAGACACAAATGAATTGGCAATACCTGGTTTCAAAATCTGCAAGGCAGTCTTGGCAATAAAAAGAGTCAAGGAGTAGGTGAATCTGAGATTCTGTTTTCTGATTCCATTTTGCACTACGTCCAATAGATAGAGCAGCTTGAAGGGAAAAAAATACAAAAAGAAATGAGTACCCTAGGGAATAGGATCAAATTGTATACAGCAGTCAGGATGCAAGCCTTCTCTGAAGCAGAGTAAGGCAGAATTTGCCATTTCCTTGGCTATGGGAATATGATAAGAAATACAGCTAGTTGTGACACAATGTACTTCTTCACCACTGACCTAGTCAAGAGTCAAGTAAATGTCCAAGGACAAATGACAGACCTAGTCCCATGCCACAAGAACTCAACTGCTGCCATTTTACCAATAAGAACAATTTCCAGCCTTTCTGTCCACTCCTCCCCATTTTATATTCTCTGACCTTTTCTCTTTCCAAATTTCCTCCTTTCTTTTCACTTTTCTCTTGCTACCTCCTCCCTTTTTCTCTGTTCTTCCCTTAGTGTAAAACATTACTGTAACCTCAAATACTCACTACTATTGGAGGCTGGTATCAGTGAAAAGTCGTAATCGTCAAGTTGTGGAGGGGGAAGGGATACAATTTGACCCTTAAACTTAAACTGAAAATACCTTCCCAAAACAAATAGAGATTTATGGCTCAAAGTCAGCTTTCAACATAATTCTACAAAGGAGAGCTTTTGCTTCTTTTCTATAAAACCATAGGGCTATATTATTCCATGATATTTTGGGGGGCAGATTCTATAGAGATCCAACTCTCTAAAGACTGCTTCCATATGATCTTACCTGGGGCTGTTCTCGAAATCGAGCCCCTTCCAAGTGGGAGTAATAGGAAGCCAGGACATAATAAGCTGCTGCTCGCATCTGAGGATCATAACTGCTAAGGGCAGAAACTGTGAGGCCCAAGGCATTGGAATCAACAAATTTATGACAATCCACTACAAACTCTATAGGAAAAACAAACAAACAAACTGTTAGGAAGACAATTTGGCATAGAAGAAATCTGGTTTCAGTCAGGAAGATATGGGTTCAAGTTCTGCCCCGTCAGACGTACTGTCACAGATGTGACCTTGGCAAGTCTGAACTTTTCAGTGCCCCGGGCAACTCAACTCTCTAACTCTCTATACTAAGAAGAGTTGCCAATCTTCACAGACAAAGTCCTTGCAGAGAACGTTGAGAGCATGAAATCAGAAGTCCAGACCAAAAATTTGGACTACTCTACTAATGAAACTTGCTAAAGTTTTCTATAAAAAATTCCAATCAGCTAGTAGGAACAAAAGTCCCGTGAAGACAGGATCAGTAACTGTCTTTGTAACTTCAATGCCTATAGGGCACAAGTGCCTGACACAGAATATGTGCTTAATATAAAATGTTCAGTGAAACGGAACTGAAATTACAAAACAAAAAATTAACTCAATAAAATCTGTCACAGAATCTTGGAGATGGTCCACACTCAGAAAAGGATCCTCCTCATAATTTACCTGACAAGTAGTCAGTCTTTGCGGGAAGACCTTCAGAGACAGAGAGATCACTACCTCCCAAAGTAGTTCACTCTACTTTTGGATAGCTCAAATTATTAAGACATTTTCCCTGAGGTCAAACCTCTTTTCAACTTTTGCCCATCATTCCCGGTTCTATCTTCTGTGGCCAAAAGGAATTAGTTTAATCTCCCTTCTACAAGAAAGATCTTCAAATACTATACTTTCTTCTGTACACTAAGGCTCATCAATGTTGTTTCTAACTGTGGTGCCCAGAACTGAACAAAGTTCTAGATGTGGTCTGACCAGGGTAATGACTAGAGGGGATGACCATCTCCCTTCCTAAAAACTGTGACTCTTATTATGCTAGGTGTGATAGTGTTTTTTTGGTCACCATGGTAACCCCCTGATTCATATAGCTGCTGCAACAGGTGGCAAGTTCATATTCAGCCCCCAGTTCACTAAAACTACCAAATCCTTTTTGGACAAGCTGCTGCCTAACCAAGACTCCCCTATCTGGTACTGAAGTTGAATTTTTAAACACAAATTTAAAACTATATGTTTATTTCTACTAATTTTCTCTTATTATATTCATCTCAATATTCCAGTTTAGAAATCCTGACTTTATTATTCAGTGTGTTAGCTACCCTGCCCATTTTTGTATCCTTAGCAAATCTGATTTGTATTCTGTATATGCCCTTATCCATCACTGATAAAAATGGACCAAGGAAATGCTCAGAGCATTCCACTGTAGAACTGACAAGTTGAGAGTAAATCATTAACAATATTTTTAAAACTCTTACTTTCTGTCTCAGAATTGATACTAAGTATTGATTCCAAGGGAGAAGAGCAGTAAGAGCTAGGCAACTGGGGTTAAATGACTTACCCAGGGTCACACAACTAGGAAGTATCTGAGACCAGACTTGAACCCAGGACCTTCACCTCCAGGTCAGGCTCTTTATCCACATAGTCAGTTAGTTACCTCTCATTAACAACTCTTAAAGAGTCTGGTCATGCAATAGTTCTAAATCTATTTTAATGACTATCATCTAGGCTACATCTATATTTTCCATAAGAATAGCATGAGAGATTTTCTCAAAAAAAAAAAAAAGTGCTGAAATTTAGATCAACTATATCCACAGCTTTCCTCCCATCCACTAGTTTAGTAATTCTTCAAAAAACAAAATAAAGTTAATTTGTCATGACTAGATGTGGCTCTTCATAATTCTTTTTTTAAGGGGTTCACTAACCATTTCTTTAATAATAAATCTAGAATTTTCCCATGTATCAAAGTCAAACTCCCTGCTCTATAATTATTCTATTATCTTCCCTTCATAAAAATCAAGATATTTATCTTTCTCCTGTCTTATAGCCTTACTCTTATTCTTTCCAACCTTTCATATCTCAGTTCTTTCAGTAACCAAATTCTGCATTGATGATTCCTAGTAATGTAGAGGTAATGTTGAATTTCTCAAAAGGTTATGCCAATGGAGTGAAAGCTTGAGCAGGTTCTATACCATACTGGAAAGGTTTCAAGTACAAACCTGGTACCAAATGCTCTTCTGCGCTGAGAACTAACCTAGCTAAGGATGGAGCTTATCCCCAAAAGGCTGATATCAGCAAGGTCAAATTGCAGTTAGAGGTTCTTTTATTATTTCCTTCATTTGAGTATTTATTAGTCTATTTATTAGTCTTCTGATTATTCTTATGAATGTTGAAGAAATGAGTTGTATGTGTATCCTTGGACTAAAAGCCTGATCTAAGATTAAAAGAGGAGAAAAAAATGGAAAAGCTGAATTGAAAGAAGGACTTTTAAAAATAAAGCTCAGGGATAAGATTTAGCAGTGCTCTTTTGAATTCCCTTTTTACAAAGTGCTAGACATAAGTTATCTGATTTAGTATTCAACGTAAACCTCTGAGCTTGATGATACAAGTGATATTATATGATTATCATGGATGAGGAAACTGAGGAACAAATAAACTAAGTGATTTGCCAGACATTAAATTTCAGTCGGGCTTCAAACCTAGGTTTCTGGACTCCCAAACCAGTGTGCTATACCGTGAGTTCTCTAAGAAAGCAGCCCTCGAGTAATTAAAGCTCTAAGAGTGATCAGAGAGAAATCACTATTGGCTCATTTGAATGAATTTCCTACTACTTTTAGAGAACCAAGGAACCTGGCAACCAGTTTCTCTGAAGTTAGTGAAGCTGGTCCTAAGGTAACAGGGTAAAGACCTAGGAATGGGTTATATATCACACTTCATTTCCAGGAGGAAAAAAAAAGGATTTCTTGAACTAACAGGATTATTTTTAGTAGTCACTGATACTTTCCTTTTAATACATGTAAATTTTCCAAGTGACCCAGAGGAAATTCTGATTCCTGGTTTTATGGCCACTTCTGGCACTTTCTGGAAATCACACTTTAGTAACATTTCTTCTCCTGGGAAACGGCTGTCCTTGTGGTGTTCAGAACATGCAAACAGTTGCCAAAGAATAAGCTATTTTAAAAAGTTAAACACAATCAATGACATCACATTTGTTTAAAGAACCTTGCAAAGTACGACTGAAGACTTCTACTGACGGGCCTAGCAGCCTGAAGGTTGGATTAAAATGACTTTGACAAGGTCTTTTCTCAGGGAACTGTCAGAGTTATAAGTTACAATCATCAGAGGCATGGGATAAGGTAATCAAGTTTAGGGAATGGCAATATTCCAGGAATAACATACTTAATATCTTTGCCAGCCTTTTAACAAGACTACAGAAATGGTGAAATCTGCCACTGTAACTACTTCATTTGAGGAAAGACTACAGAAGATTAGTCTGAGAAGTGTGAGGTTTTAACTGTCTATCAGCATCATGTCCTTTAGATGTGTGAAAAAATGACCTAGAAATTTCAGTCCAGTTCTGTGGAAATAAGAATCCACCATGGAAAAAGCATTCGTCATTCTCACTATTAAACAACCTTGGCTGAGCTGTTTCTCGGCCAAGGCTCCAGAAAGAAAGGACAAGAGGAAGGCCATCCATCTTCAACTCCAAAGACATGTACCCAGGTTCAGAGGGCCCTGTACCAGAACTAGGAGGAACTGTGTAAAATTCTTATAGGAGGAGGCCAAACAAGGCTCCTTGGAAGGCAATGACAGTACACAGTACCATGTTTCCAAAAGCAGATTCCAGAAATAATAGAGAAGAGGAATAAACATCTTGGTAAAGGGCTACATCAGGATAAAGGCAGAAGCATTTTTAGCTTAAAAAATAAGCCCCAGTTCTTCCAAGATACTGTTTTGTGACTTTAGTCAACTCTGCCATCATACATCTAAATGTTTTATACCTTCAATTAAAATGTTAAAAGTACAAATTCTTCATTGTTGTTGGAGTCATCATTGACCCCCTACTCAACTCCTTGCTACACTGGACTCCAGCCCCAAGTATCAGGCTCAAATTGTGGACTTTCCACTGCCAGAATCAGTCCTCCATGATACTTCCTGGCCATCTCCACCCTCTTCCAGCTCTTCTTTATATGTTATCTTCTCCTGTTAGTATGTCTAGCATTTAACACAGTTCTTGGCATGAAGTAGGTACTTAATAAATGCTTTATCTAGCTATAATCTGTAGTTAATTATTTTCATCTTTGTTTTTATTTTAATTAATAATTTTATTAATATTATATGTACAACATATTATGTTTGTATAAGTTAAAATATAATAAGTAAAATAATTTATTTGATTCAATTAATTAATTTGGTTGGTTCCATCAAAATTCCCAGGTGTCACCCTCCTCTCCTCCCTCTTTCCCCTCTCCACTCTAGAGAAGGTATCATTTGACAAAAAGATATAGATCTAGATGCATATATCTATATTGATAGTTACATAAAGATTATTTGGATATACTTTCTTACAAATTGTCAGTTGTTTCCCTGGAAGTGAAAGTTCTTACACTAGCTATGTCCAAAATTGATGCCTCATTCTGCACCACCACCCCCAACCTCAGAAGGCAGGAAATATGATATAGGTTGTACATATATTATCACATAACACATATTTCTCGATTTGGCGTGTTGTGAAACAACACACATACTGCTTACACCAGGAAAATTCATGGAGGAAACAAAGTGAAGAAAAGCATGTTTTGATCTGCATTTGGCTTCCATCTGTTCCTTCTATGGCGCTGGATAGCCTTCTATTTATATTGTGCTTTATGTTTTACAAATTACTTTCCTATTAACAAACTTGAGGGAGGGTAGAGCAGCTACCGCCATCACCATTGTACAGATGAGTACGGTAAGGTTCTGAGAGATTAAGAGGTGAAGGGTCAGAGCTAGGTCTCCTACACAGACAGGTCTTCTAAGTCTATTTCAGGGACCTTTCCTCTACAAATATGCTCCCCTCTTATTCGCAGAGCCTTATGGTAGGGAAGAAAAACAGTATCCTCTATCAATCAAATCAGACTCCTTTTTCTAGCTTCTCACACAGAAACCACAATAGGCTCTTAGAAAACATTTAGGCCCTGATTGTAATATGCCCACACAAACTATTTCCTGACATTTCATCTTCTTTTCCTGGGATACATGTAGCAATATGTATTATAGACATAGACAAGTATTAGTCAAAATATTTTGCTGCATTTTACAGAAAGTGACAGGTATTCAAGGTCTTACATTTTTATGTCATGAAAAAAATCTGTTTAAAAGAGCAAGAAAGAAAATGCACGAAGGGAAGTTCTAAGCTACATGTGCAACAAGACTGACCTCGGCAATCAATCTATTCTAATACAAGCTTCAAATATGCTAACAGTTTGTTGTCATAACACTTTACCTCTTGCCTGAAATGCCTCACAATCTCATAAAAGCCACACAAAGTACAGTGTATTGCCAGAGAAGGACTAGCGCTAGCTTGGAAGGGTTATTGTTAGAAAATCTCTTTTAAAGGAGGCTCTCTCTTTGACTGCTATAAGTATACTATAAATACTGATAAGAGAGATATAAGTACACGCACAAGTGGAGGGGAAATGTAGCAAATATAAGGATTTTGTAGGTAGAAGGCAATTCTAAGTGTGACAGAGGCTGGCACTAAAGAAAAAGTACCAGGCTGAAGAGTGTGTGAAACTGATCACCTCGACGGGGGAGGGGCCCCAGGAATTTGGAATCTGGAGGAGGAGAAGACTCTGGCGGGTAGAGCAATTGGTCTCTGAGTCTTGAGAAGCTGAAGACAGAAGGTGGGAAAGGACTTTCTCCTGAGGGTTACCCACTTTTCCTGCCGGGACTGTTAATCTTTCCCCCCAACACTTCCCAATTGAAGGGACTTCTGAAGAGAAACCTGAGCAAACTTTACCTCAGCTCCTGTTGCCCAGGGTTGAGTCAACCTAACTTTCTCTCTGGGGACTTAGGCTGCCAAGGCCTGAGTTTCCCCAAAACTTGAGGAGGGAGGGAAAGAGACAGGGATCCCCTTTTCCCACATTCCTTTCCCATTCTTTCCTGCCCATTATTCCTTTTGTATTACCTGATTGAGTGGACATTAAAAATGTTATCTATTCCCCAAGCTGAGTGTGAGTGAACAGATCAAGGGGAGACTCTTTGGTCTCGAGTAGTGAAGGGGAAAAATCTTCAAACCTCCTCTCTTCTCTCTAAGCCAACCCTAAACATCAGCTGTCTCCCCTGTACCCTGCTTTGAGAAGGGGGGGGGTCTCCACTCTTTCCCCTTCTCTACACTGAAAGTCTGAACCCCTCAGTTACAATTAACCTCCCCTTGAATGCAAATTAACTACCTCCTTATAATACATAAGACAGGAAATTATATTGATGATTATGATAATAACTAGCATTTCTAATTTAGAGTGTTTTAAGATTTGCAAAATGCTTTACAAACATGATCTCATTTGCTTCTCATAATTTTGGGAGTAGGTGTTATTATCACCCCCATTTTCCAGATGAGGAAACTGAGGTTTAAAGAAGTCAAATGATTTCCCCAGTCACAGAGCTAATAAGTATTTTAGGTAGGATTTGCACTTAGCTCTTTGTAATTCTAGGCCCCAAACTCTAAATGGTCATTACAAATTGGCCAAATTCTACACTGATGATTCCTAGTAATTTAGAGATAATACTGAGTTTCTGAAAAGGTTATGCCAATGGAGTGAAAGCTTCAGCAGGTTCTATACCATACTGAATGGTTTCAAGTACAAACTAGGTGCCAAATGCTCTTCTGCTCTCTGAGAACTAACCTAGCTAAGGATGGAGTTTATCTCCAGAAGGCTGATATTAGCAAGGAAGAACTTTTTTATTTTTATGACTATAGCAACTTGAGAAGTGTAGAGGGGAAACTGCCTACTCAAAAGATATTCATGGATCGCTTATATACTCTTCCTCTTCCTTCTACCACCTCCCAACCCCCACACTATAGTATATAATCATTTCATGAGTTCCAGTCAAACTGCCCTAACACTTTTTAGTTTATTTGTTTTGGGTTTTGTTTTCAAACCTTTACCTTCTGCCTTAAAATTGATACTAGAGTATCAGTTACAAGGCAGAAGAGTGACAGAGGTCAAGCAGTGGGGGGTGAAGTAACTTGTTCAGGGTCACCTAACTAGGAAGAGTCTGAATCCATATTTGAACCCAGGACCTCCCATCTCCAGACCCATCTACCAATATTTCTTGAACTTAAATGTTTGTTCTAATTGACTAGCTCTCTACATCTGTCTGTGCAGCACTCTCTGCTATTCAGAGTCCTTATCTTCCTCCAAGGTTCACATAAGATTATATTCCTCAATAAAACATTCTTCACGAGCCTTCCAGGTATACGTGCTCTCTCTCCTTTCTCAAAATTGTATTTACTGGAATGTGTATTTGCTGGACAGCTCAATTCTCAGTAGAAGGCAAGCTTCTTAAAGAGCAAGCATTGTTTGTCCCCTTGTTCCCAATAACTCAACACAGTTTCTTACAAACATTAGTATTCCATTACACAAGATCCTCAGTTTTTGGCCTCTTCTCTTGTTTCATCTCTTGTTTCTTCCTATCTAGTGTGTCAGATGCTTCAAATCTCACTGGGTTTTAGGTTCTGAGGACTTTTTTATGTTCTGCTCTGAGAAGATGCTTCAGAAGTACAATTCCCTGGGCCTCTTTTTATACTTGACTCTCCACCTTTCTCCAACTAGGGAAAGAGAGATGACCCTTTTAAGGGATGCTCTTAGAAAAGAGCAATGTAAATAAGGAAAGAGTAAAATCACATGATCGCTGATTTGGAGCAAGGATTCTTATTATTTTCTTTGTGTCACACACCCCTGTAGCAGCCTGGTAAAGCTAGAGACTTTCTCAGAATGTTTTAAAATTATTGATGGAAATCTAAATTTCAATTAGAAAATTAGAGAAAATAAAGATCTATTCTCCTAACAAAGGCAGGAGTAGGGAGTGAGGAAAGAAAAGAACTATATATTTTTAAAATCTAATAGGTTAAGATGGAGTAGAAAGAAGAAACTAATCCCCATAGTTCTTCTACACAGGTCTAGAAAACACAATGAACCTGACCTGATTGGAAAATCCAAGAAAACTAATCACAAAGAGTCATTTTCCCCCCCTTTGGCCCAGGTCAGCAAAAGGAGACTTGAGGATACAGGGGATAGGAAGTCTATGGCAAAAGGGCACGTGAGTTTAAGTCACCAGATTAAAACTATACCCTAAAATACCCAAAGCACTCGTAGAGGTGACTCCTGGGCCCTTATTAGTTACAACTGAAAGATGGTGAACAAGAAAGGTACCAAAGGATTTAGTGAAGGGAAAGTGGCACCTCAATTTTTCAGAAAAGAGAAGAAAAGAGAATTTGCAAATGCTGAGTTAATAAGTCTGACTGATTCCATGGAAAATTCTAGATTATATTACAGACATCTAAATAATCACAAGAAACCAGCATGAAGAGGTCATACCACAAAGGCATTATAGTACATACACTGGTCCTGGAGTCATTAGGTTATTAGTCATGGGTTCAAGACCTGATTCTGATCCACAATGAGTAAAACTGCATTAGTACAAGTGCCTCCCTGGATGTCTACCTGCATCAATGAAATCCCATAGAACAGAACACATCATATTAATTGTATCTTCTTCATTAACATGATAAAAGACTGAGAGATAAGCAATACTGAAGAGCTACAGTTCACCCAGATTTAAGTAACTATAGATAGAAATTAAAAAAGGAAATTTAGCTTGATGTTAAGAACAATTTCCTGATAATTAGAAATATTTTTAAAAATGGAATAAATTGCATTGGGGTCACTGTATTCCCACTGAATGGAGATCTTCAAGCAAAAGCTTAAAAGACAAGAGGAATAGTGGAATGAACATTTTTAATATTAAAAATTAATGTATATTATATGAGAAAAACCAGGCACATTCTAACATTACCCTTACATTTCAAGAAAACAGATTTATCCCTTGGCTCAAAATTTTACAGAGGAAATCAGTCCCAAGAGAGAAAGCTAAGGTTTAAAACTTACCTTTCACATTTTCTTCCTCTGTAACCATGATCAAGTCATTTAATCTCCCTGGACCTCAGTTTCTTCATTTATAAAATGACACCATTATTGCCACCGAGGTCCCTTTCAACCTTAAATCATACAATCAAACTGAATGACCAACTAGTGGGGCCCTGTAAAGGGATTTTCTGTTCAGGTATGCATTAAACTGCAGCAGCTAAGGTTCCTTCCAATTAAAAGATTCTCTGAGACATAATTCTAATGAAGGAAACTGTATTAGGCATAAATAGCAGATAGTAGAAAATGGCCTATAAAGAGAAAGCTTTCTTTACCTGGTCTGGTAAGTTCACTGAAGAGGTGAAGTAGAAAACAGGGGTCGTAAAGTTCATCAAAATCTACTTTGCTTTTGTCTTTAAATATATCCTGTGCATCCTAAAATAGAAAAGGGCAACATTAGATAAGGGTCTTAAACTGAAGTGCCATCTCATCCCAGAAAATTCAGTGCTTTTTCACCACTTCGGAGGCTGAAAGACCTAAGAAGATTTTAAAAGCATAAAATGCTACCATTATTTTGAAAAAGCACCATCAATATGGTATATATTTCATGGGTGTATCATAGGTTGCTAGCTGTCCAGGTTAGTGGATAATTGATAGAGCTCACCCATTATTATATACTTTAGACCAGGGAAGTGATGATAAATGTTTAATAATCAGCTTCATTTAAAAAAAAAAGTACTGAAGACACATTTTAAACTTTAATCTACATTATTAACATTTTCTCCACCATTTGCTTAAATCAAGACAATCAATAAAACAATAAATTAATCCCTGATTTGTAGCATTTGTCAATTTCCAAGGTATAAATGTTCAGAGGGAAAGCTTAATTGGCTCTTATAGACCAGTTCAAATTGGCTCTACACTATAAATAGAAGGAGATCTAGAATTAAACAGAAGTGAGAGGGCATGCTGGCATGTCCATGGGAAATTACAGAACTCCTTTAATTTATTTTTTTTAAATTTTGTTTAATTAGTCAATTTAGAACATTTTTCCTTGGTTACAAGAATCATATTCTTTCCTTCTCCCCTTCCCCCACCCCTTCCCATAGATGTCGTGCAATTCCACTGGATTTTACGTGTGTCCTTGATCAAAAACTATTTCTATGTTGTTGATGTTTAGGCTAGGGTGATCATTTAGAGTCTAGATCCCTAATCATATCCCCCTCGACTCATGCAATCAAGCAGTTGTTTTTCTTCGGTGTTTTTCCTCCCAGTTTTTCCTCTGAATGTGGATAGTGTTCTTTCTCATAGATTGCTCCAAGTTCTTCAGGACCACTGCATTGCCACTAATGGAGAAGTCCATTACATTTGATTGTACCACAGTGTATTAGTCTCTGTGTACAATGTTTTCCTGGTTCTGCTCTTCTCAGTCTGCATCACTTCCTGGGGATTGTTCCAGTCCCCATGGAATTCCTTCACTTTATTATTCCTTTGAGCACAATAGTATTCCATCACCAACATATACCACAATTTGTTCAGCCATTCCCCAATTGAAAGGCATCCCCTCATTTTCCAATTTTTGGCCACCACAAAGAGTGCAGCTATGAATATTCTTGTACATGTTTTTTCCCTTATTGTCTCTTTGGAGTACAAACCCAGCAGTGCTATGGCTGGATCAAAGGGCAGACAGTATTTTAGTGCCCTTTGGGCATAAGAACTCCTTTAATTTTGCCACAAACTTCTCCCTGAAATGAAGACCCATATTTTTAATACCAACATTCTATTTGTGGTGTTCTGTGGCTGCAGGCAAGGAATATAATAATCTCTAATTAAAATTTAGTATTACTCAAAGGGCAATTGGGAAGTGCCTGGTGAGTATGAGCAAGAAACGTATAACAAAAAAGAACTATGGGGGGCAGCTGGGTGGCTCAATGGATTGAGAGCCAGGCCTAGAGATGGGAGGTCCTGGGTTCAACTCTGACCTCAGATACTTCCCAGCTGTGTGACTCTGGGCAAATCACTTGACCCCCATTGCCTAGCCTTTACCACTCTTCTGCCTTGGAGCCAATACACAGTATTGACTCTAAGATGGAAGGTGAGGGTTTAAAAAAAAAAAAGAACTATGAAGGAGAACTGTTGTAAAGGATAGAATCAAAGAAATGCAGATAACAAAAAAAGCTGATTGAAGAAAACCAGGGACTAGCTCATGTGCTCCACTGACAGCCTCCTGAATGCCATCCAGTATCTTAGGGGGATTACTTCTGTTGAACTTCTGAGAGGACATAGACAAGAGTCACAGGATAGATGGGCATGGATGGATTGGGAGGAGCACATTGATGAGGGCACAAGTTCACGTGAGTATTCTAAAGTAACAAAAATAACTGAGGTGAATCAAATAAGATCAGATTTAATAGGAATAAATGTGAAAACTTATTCTTAGGTTCAACAAATCAACTTCACAAGAATAAGATGGTGGAGGCATAGTTAGCTTGAACATGATTCTCGGAGTTTTGGTGGACTAGAAACTCAGTATGAGTTAACACAGGCAACTTCTACAAGTAATTCATTGATCTCCTTCAGCAATAAAAAAAGCAAGACCATTAGAAAACTTGTACCACTACAGACACAATCAAAAGATCTCTTCCATATCAAAAAAAGATGCAGAAACAGCCCTTGAGAACTTTACCTCCTTAAGTAGAAGTCTCCGATTCTGCGGGAAGTGAAGAATGGTCTTCATCATCTTCTCTCGATCCAGGAGACATAAGATTTCTCCCACACTTGGCTGCTGCCACAGTGACTTTCCCAGGCTCTTACATGTCTTGTGATGTTCCACAGCAGCATGGCCCCACAGAAGCATTCTAAAATTGGGTTAGGGAACAGTCGATTCATTCCAAGATCTTCCAGCACAGAGTATAAATGGCTGATCCTATCTATCGACTACGAATGAAAAGATTTGGCACTTTTCTTTCAAGAGTTTTCCTTTTCCTAACAGCTACTCATAATGATCTTTCAGAACCGTCATAAACAAAACAAAATAAAAAATCCACATTTTCTGTTTCCCACCAACTGTCTGTACTTGCTTATCATCTTAGCAGAATGTATTCCTGCACTCACTCTCCGAATCTCCTAACTTATAATAAAATTGTGATTCATAATTCAACGGAAGGAAGAGTACTCTCTGCCAAAGAACTCTAGTTTTTAGCTGATACTCTCCCACTGAAACAACTGTAACAACATTGTACACAGAGACTGATACACTGTGGTATAATCGAAGGTGATGGACTTCTCCATTGGTGTCAATGCAATGTCCCTGATCAATCTGCAGGGATCTAAAAAACACTATCCACAAGCAGAGGATAAACTGTGGGAGTAAAAACACCGATGAAAAGCAACTGCTTAACTATGGGGGGGAGGGGATACGACTGAGCAGAGACTCTAAATGAACACTCTAATGCAAATACCAACAACATGGAAATGGGTTCGAACCAAGAACACAAGTGATACACAGTGGAATCGTGCGTCGGCTATGGGAGAGGTGGTGGGAGGGGGGGAGGGGAGGAAAAGAAAATGATCTTTGTTTCCAATGAATAATGTTTGGAAATGACCAAATAAAATAATGTTTAAAGTGGAAAATAAATAAATAAAACTGGATTCCCCCAATAAAATTTTTATTTTTCCTGACCTATTTTCAAAAACCTTGAGAAGAGTTTATCTATAGCCTGGGAAAGATGCTAGCCCTAGGAAGAAGGACAAAATAAGCTAAAGGAGGAAAGAAGCATCTTTATTGCCCCAAAATGAAATTGCATGATAGTCATGGTTTTTTTGATCATGGGGGGTCTTTAGGGGTAGGTAATACTGAAAATCATGCACTCAGGATTTGAAACATCACAGAATCCCACCCCCCCACCCACTGGGATTTGACAGAAGGAAGGAGGGGAATTTCATGTCAATATTATTATAAAAGTCTGTGCTTACATGTAGAAATGGGACATTTTTTGCCCTGAGCAAGCAGCTTGTATGGGCAGAATCCCTTTTCCTTCCTTTCCCCTCCCCCTCCCCACTTTCCCTGTTGTTTTCTCCAAACCTCCAACATCTTATAAAGTTACCTGTTTGCTCATTAGAGTGATTTCTGGGAGTGCAAGCTTCCTCAGAATTCCACTCCACACAGTCTATTAATTAAATTCTACATATCCATAAGGGAAGTTATTATCTTTCCTTACAAACCCTTCCCTTCCAAACTTCCTTATTTTTGATGAGTTCCATCTCTATTTTCCAGTGCTATTCCAGTGACTTGGATTCACAAACTCAGAGTCAATCTTTACTTTCTGTCTCCTTCAGTTCCCAAAGCCAATTAGTTGCTAAATCTTGTCAATTCTACCTCCCTACCAAATCTTGCATCCATCCCCTTCTTTTCATTCATTAGGTTATAAGCACCACGAGCCAAGGGCTTTTTGCCTCTTTTTGTCTCTCTAGCTACTAGCACAAGGCTTGGCACAAAGACTAAACCAATAAGCACCACCCCTAGTCTGTGCCTATATCACCCCTCACTGAGGCCCTTAACTGAATTGCTTCTACTCGTTCTCTCTCCAATTCATCCTACATATACAACTGCTAAGATGATTTTCTGAAAGTACACGTTGGTTCATGCTGCTTCCCTGTTAATGAACACTGTTCATCTCTATTTCCCCTGGGATAAACTATAAATTCTTCAGCTCAGCATTTAAAGTCCTTCACAGTCTGGCTCCAACTTCCCTTTCCAAATAGTCCATATAACTCCCCTCCACATACTCTGTTACCAAGCCAATTGCCATTCCCTGAACTCAGCACTGCAAGTCACACCTTCATGTCTTTGGATAAGGCCTGCAACATATTCCCATAATACCTCATAAAATCCTTTTCAGGGCTCGTCTATCTATCTGCCACTTCTAGGAGAAAGCCATTCCAAATCATCTTTGTTTTTGGTATTCTCTCCTGCTTATCTGTGAAAATATTATATTCCTCCACAGAGCATGAGAGCTCCTTTGGGGGTAGAGCCTGCTTTTCGTCTGCTTTTTGTACTCCCAGCATCTAGAACCCTGTCTTACATATAGCAGATGCTTAATAAACTGCTAATGGAACCGAATTGCAGAATTTCTAGTCTTACTTTTGGCCATAATTCCAGGGCTGGTAAAAGAACAACCCCAAAATGCTTCAAGTAGAATCAGAATATTTACTCAGTTACTCTCATCCTAAAAAAGACACAGGTGTGGAGTGGAAGCTCAGGGGTCCGTACCTCAAAGTCACTCCAATGAGCAGACAGGAGATGAGAGAAGATGCTGGCAGAGAAATGTGGCCTTTATTAGGGAAGGGGAGAAGCCCAGGGGAAGCGAGGGGGGCACTGCTGAGCGGCTGACTCCGCAGCAATGTCCAAGGGTATAAAGACTTGATAGGAAATGAACACAAGGCTTCTCTTCAGTCTGCCACCACTACCTGGGTATGATACGGTGTCTGTGTAGGCTATAGTTTTCTTTAGCTTGTCCTATCCTCCTCAAGTTTCCCAGGGTTCTTGAACTCATGGGAGCATTCTTCAAGTTTGCAATTTCTAAGTTGAGTCAGAGTGTAGACGCAGCCAAGGTCTTTCAGACTGAAACATTTGGGGCAGGGAGTTAAAACTAACTGTATTTTTCCACTTAGCTTCTAATCTCTTTAACCTTTTGAATGCTCATTGTCAGAGCTATTAGGAATCCATAAGAAAAAAGGGAAAAAATGGGGGGTTGGGGCCATATTAGAAAAGTGCTAATTAGATTATTAAAGGTAAAAAGCTGCTTGGGAAGGAGGATTTCTCCCTCTTCATAAGGAGAGATAGGCATATTTCTTCTGAAGGGCACCTAACTTTCACTAATTTTATATAGGAAGTTGCCAGTCTAGCATTACTAATACTAATATATGCTGGAAGATCATACACAATTTAAACCCACAGACATAACAAAGTTTGTGTGGTCACTGGGTTCTGGAAAATAGAGGCAAGGCAGGTGAAAGGTCACGGGAAATGCTGCTCTAATTATTGCCCATTCTCACTATTCTCCACCCTATTCCCTCAGAATTCAAGCTCGAAATCCAGTCACAACCAAAAGTAATGATAATAAGCTATTTCAACAGTTCAAGAATGCTCTCAAACCACATGGAAGGTGAAGTCAAGAAGTTTGAGGAACATGGAATTACCCACAAACACAGGCTCTGGGACGTCGCAGCCCCAATGCTTCCTCTAGACCACAAAGACACTCCTCCTAAAGTGAAGGTAGACTGAGAAGTTTCCTACTTGATATTTAATGCATGGCAGTTTCAACCTCCCATCTCACAAGAACCACATTTACCCGAAGGGAATTTTTTTTTTGTTTCATGTTGATTCTAATGACTTCTTTTAAAAAAGTGAAACCCTTACCTTCCATCTGAGTATCAATTCTAAGACAAAAAAGTAGCATGAGCTAGCTAGGTAATCAGGGTTAAGTCCCAGGGCTGGGAGGCCAAATTTCAACTCAGGACTTCCCAGCTCCAGCCTGGCATTCTATCTTCTGCGCTATCTCCCTGCTCCTCTAATGAATTCTTCTTAAAGGCTGTGTATGTTCAGCTCCCAAATATATATATATATAAGTCCCTGCCCTCCAAGAGTTTACAACTTAATAGATAGTGTATGAAATGATGATCAGGGAAGGAACTATCTGATAAGTCACTGAGGGTGGAGCAAGTAGATACATAAAGCAGTTGATTGATGTACTCTTTTCAGAAACAATGGTATTATTACTGATTTGACACAATGGCCTACTTCATCCAAAAACTCACCTGAAGTTTATGAGGCTTAGATCATTCTTTTCATACAATCTGAGAAGAAGCAGTATCTTCTGATCTAGAATGTGAATGGAATTCTATTTAGAATATGATAAACACCATAAGAGAACACGGCATTTATATATTAAAAAAAACAACACTGCAACATAAAATGGGATGCTTTTCTACACTTACCTAGGACGCTGAGGGTTGCACCATAGCCTCCTAGGAGCACTGCAAAGTGGCTGCTTTCACAGACGGAAGGGCAAATTTTTACAATAGTTGAAATTAGGTCCACTAACACTTCTAGGGGAAAAAAAATACTGAAATGCTTAGTATGATAACAGATGTTAACAGGTTGTTTAGTAGAGTGCTGGGCTTAGTCTGAGGATCCAAGTTCAAAATCTGCCTCAGACCTTAACTGTGTGAGCTTGGAAAAGTCACCTAACCTTTCTTGGTCTGTTTACTCATTGGTAAAATGGGGTTGAGGGAAAGGGAGTTGGATTTGATTGCTTCTCCCTTTGGTTCTAAATCTGTGATCCTACAATGTTATATATTTGGAGGAGGAATGGGAGAGAAAAAGAAAACAAAGCTGAAAAAATATTTAAGTGCTTTTCAATTTCTTTCCTATTATAATGTTGCTCTAATGTCCTTTATATAACTATTCTGCTAGAAATTTCATAACAAATATGGACTCTGTCAGTTTGAAATCTAGAATCCCCCAAGTTTAGTTAGCTTGAAAGCTAACTTGAAAACTGAAAACATCAGGTTTGACCTTGTCACAAGTGAATTTCTCTGAGGGGAAACCCCAGCTTCACAAGTTTTTGAACTAACAATAGACCTTAAAGTCCTTTAGGTGGAGCTAGCATTATCCTCATTTTATAGATGTGAAAACTGAGGCCAACAAAGATTGTTATTTGCCAGGGTCACACTGGTAGCGAGTGTTTGAGCTAGAATTTGGGTTCAGATCTTACCCATTTCAAGACCAACATTCTAATCATTATGCCTCTAAACTCATAAATTAAAAAAAAAAATTGTCCTAATCTTATTGTTTAGCCAGGGAAATTCAAAGAAAGCTAAGCAGGAAAAGTGAAACAAGGTAGACAGATTTAGTTATTTAGATTTCTGCTAGTGGATCAGATATTATTAGCAATATTGTGGGAAAAAAGATACTAATAATTAAAGGCTGCTAGCTGAGGAATACATAGAAACTATCTGTTGAAAAGTCCAGAAGGCTCTCAGAAATAAAACTGTGATGAAAGAACACAGCACAAGGAACAGACCTGGCCCTGGGAGACAGGAGGGCCTGGGACTACAACCTGCCACAGACACCTACTGATGGTATCATCTTAGATAAACAACTACAACTTCAGAGTTTCCTAGGCAATTCTCTAAGATAAGAAGTTAAGATTTTTTTTTTCTTAGGCAAACAGGGTTTAAGTGACTTGCCCAGGGTCACACAGCAAGATGCTGAGGCCAAATGTGGACTCTGTATTTCTGACTCCAAGCCCAGCACTTAGTTGCCCCCAAAAGATTGCAATTCTGAATTGGTAAAGTTGCAACACACTACCAATTTGGGCCCAAAAAACGCAATCATTTCTAAGTCAAAGAAAACAACTATAAGTTTGGATTTGACGGGAACATAACATTCTGATACTATTTTAGAAATCATTGTGAAAACAAGTCAGAGATAAGCATGGGTGGGAAGCCAGTTTTATGAAATCAGAAGACAAAAATGTACTATAAAATACACATATAAACATATAAAGAGACCTTTTACTTGGATGTTTGTGTCATCTTCTTTCGACTGCAAAATGGTTGGCAAAAACAAAGAGTGCTGTGTGATCATCACGTACATTAGTGGTAGCTGGACTAACTTTTTGCAAAGGGAATTTTCAGGCTTATATAAGAGCTGTATACAAGCATGTAGAATCTTTAAAAATGTGTAATCCTGATAGCGGAACCTAAAAAGGCAAGAATTTATTTTTTAAAAGGGACATGCTATTTAACAAACAGTAGCTTTTTATATTACACTTCCATCCCTAAATTGCTAAGAGAGGCCAAGAGCCCTGGTGGGCGTAATCCTGCCATGCTGTCTAGACTGCTCAGGTGACCTCTGTATCTCCACCTTTCTACCCATTTCTACTTCTGGAACCATAATCCAATCCACTCTTGTCATTACTCCTACTAAAGGCAGGACAATTTACTCCCACCATTCCTCTACTTCCCCCAAACATTTAACCTCCTCCTTTTATAATATAAGCTTCTTAGGGGCAGGGATTAATTTCAGTTTTGTATTTGTATCCCCAGTATTTAGCACAGTGCCTGGCACATGGTAACACAATAACCCTAAACCCTGACCTTCTTAGTATCAATTCTAAAACAGAAGAGTGGCAAGAGCTAGTCAACAGAGCTTAAGTGACTTGCCCAGAGTTACACAGCTATGAGATCTCTGGACCCAGGCCTCCCACTCCAGGCTTTGCTTCTTTATATCCACTGTGCTACCTCAAGTCCAACTTTCTGAAGTTTGACGATTCACCAGAAGAGCAGACTGTGAAAAACACACTAAACAGCTTCTTCCATAGCAAACTGCCTTATTTACGAGCCAACACCTCTCTTTTCTTCCGTTCTCTTTTTTACACTACAGTGGGCTTTCCTCATTTTGAACTAGTCAAATAATTTTGTAAACTCTGCTCAATAAGACTTCAAACTACAATGTAACAGTATGGTAGGAAAAAGCTATCCCTTCCAAATGGTTTTCTCAATATGGAAATGATTTTTAAGCTGCTCTTGAATTTCAGAAGAGAAAATGAACCAGTTTAGCAACAGGAAATTCTTTCTAGATCCTGCATGACTTCCAAACTACATATGGGTACATGGCAAATTGCTCAAGTGGTGGTAGTGAAGCAAAAGTGGCTCCTCATTTTATAATCACTTAAATTAAGTAGAACAATAACTGTTAATCTAATAGATACTCAAAAAGACTTAATGTGATATTTAATTACTAGTTATTAATTAACAAATACACCTTAAATAATAATTAATTAGTGATAGTTATTATTATTAATGATAACATCATTTTATTATGGCCATTATTTAACATATAAACAGAATGATCTATTTTTATTCTAGATTCTCCCTCTAATCATCAACTGGGTTAAAATAAATGAGATTTTTTTTCTCCTCTCAGTCAGCAAATTTCACAATTTAAGAAAATCTTTCCAGTGAAATAGAATAAAATCAGCTTACTTAAGCCCCTGCTTCACAAACTTCTGCCAATCAACAGGATCAACTTCATTAACTGAGTGCTATATGGAAAGTAAACAATGAGAAACAATAAACACAATGAAAGGTAATAAGGTACAGTCTCTAATTGGATGAAGAGTTCTATACATTTTACTCTTCAGGAAACACCCCCACAGCGAGGTTACCTGGTGAAAGGTCAAGAAGACTTGAATTTGAATCCTGCCTCAGACACTTGGGAATTATAGAACCCATGACAAGAGATGTAACTTCTCTCTATGCCTTAGTTTCTTCATTTTTAAAAGGGGGATATAATAAGAGCACCGACCTCAATGGGCTGTCCCAAGGCAATATATGTAAAGCACTTTGCAAGCCTTAAAGAGAGTATCAATACTGTCTATTTTGATCCATTATTTATATTATTATCCATTATATATATATATATAGCAGACTCTTTTGGCATTTCTTTGCATTCTCAGCACTTAGCACACTGCCTGGCATATGATAAGTATTTGGAAAATAAATTCTAAACCATAAATCCTTGTTGACTGACAACTCTATACACTGAATGGGTGAAGATACAGTTGCACAAGAAGAAAACTATGTGTCTTGAATTCTTGCCACCATAGGTTTTGTTCTACACTTTATAGCATTCACAAATAAACTGCCTCAGAATTAAAGACACAATAAATAAAGTAATCTATAAACTAATCAGAGCTCCTTTCGTTCTTTTTTTTTTGAATGAATTATTTAATTTATTTTTAATTTGGTCAATTTCGGACATTATTCCCTGGTCACAAAAATCATTTTCTATTCTTCCCCTCCTTCCCCCTCCCCTCCCGTAGTCGACGCACAGTTCCACTGGGTATCACATGTGTCCTTGACCAGAATCCATTTCCATATTGTTGGTATTTGCCCTAGGATGTTCATTCAGAGTCTCCATCCCCAATCATATCCCCTCGACCCATGTATTCAAGTAGTTGTTTTCTCTTTGTGTTTTTACTCCCACAGTTTTTCCTCTGAATGTGGACAGTGTTCTTTCTCATACATCCTCCGGGTTATTCAGGATCACTGCATTGCCACTAATGGAGAAGTCCATTACATTGGACTGTACCACAGTGTGTCAGTCTCTGTGTACAATGTTCTCCTGGCTCTGCTCCTTTCGCAGAGCTCCATTCTACCTGGAGAGACAGACTAGAGAAAGCCAATGATAAAGGTAGATTCTGAGAGGACATCTAATTGTCTTCATATGTTGAAAATGTAAAATATTTTTAGGAAGAAGAGTATGGTTATGGGCAGAGCACAGAGTGGGAGACAGGAAGCTTGGGTCCTGGACTAATTAGCTTGGAGAGCAAGTCCCCTAACCTCTCAGGCTTATTTCCTTGTATATAAATTGGAGTTCAATGAACTCTTAGCTAAGACTCTTTTCTTACTACAGTGATCCCTCATCTGTCATAGGAGTTATGTTCCAGAGACCCCTGCAATAGGTAAAAATCCATGAAGTAGGGGTGTTATATTTATTTTATTATTTATATATATTTTAAGACTTTAAACCCTTCCCACTCCCCTATTATCCCACTCTTATTAACCTATAGTCACTCTGCCAATCAGCGTCCAGGATACAGAAAACAGAGCTGTGGCTGGTCATCTCTCATTCCATCAGCCAATAGTGTGCTGTGATAAGTGTAACTCCACAAGGCAGATTTAGAGATATATATATATATATATATACATTTAAAAACCCATGATACTTTGAAGCCTCAATGAGTGAACTGTGATATAGCGAGAGACCACTATATGTGTTTCTATCCAGTGTCCCTTTTTTGCAATTCTTGATAAAATGTAATAAATGAGAGTCATTTTGCTATGATGTAGTAGAAACTGGTGAGAAAAAGCAGAATTGAGTTTTTTAAAATATAGGAAAAATGCAATATTACAAATGCTGTAAAATGAAAGATAAATGAAGATCACATAATAAGACACATCAGATATCTTGATCTAATAATGTCTTATCACAGGGCACCAGAGTCTTTGGTGAGCATCAATAGGTTAGGTTAGGACATACATGGTGAGGCTGGTGGCAGAGTCAAGACAATGGAGACTAAGGATAGAAAAACGGATACAGTTTCAGGATATTTCCATGATGCTCCTTTAAAGCCTTCCAAGTTCCACCACAATAAATCCAATAGCAGTGGGTGATACCACATCAGGGCATCTGGGGAGAACACTGTAGGATCAGCTAAATTTAAAATAATTTCCTCTAAGTACTATTCACATGATAAAAAACTAACATTGTCATTTAGTAAATAGTTTTATGTCATCAATATGTTCCAAAATCCTTCATGTAAATTGAAAATCACATGTAATAGTAAACCCTTTATTTAGTAAGTATTTCTTATACAAACATATATAAGCACTTTCAGACTTTTCTTAGATTTTTTGGAGCTTTTGGCATCACTCTTAAGAGCCATTATCAATAACTAAGTAGCATTACCAGTCAAAGAAAAGCACTGCTCTGATGCAAACATGACTTGTTACAAGCAAGAACCTGGGGAACTAATGTTTGGCACAAAAAATAAACATGATGACTCATACTAATGCTTCTTAGAGTGAGAATGAAAGTGACTGGACAAACTGTTGCAAGCCTTGACACTTCTTGGGAAAACAGCTTGGATTTGATGCACAATTAAAATTTGTTATGTTATGTACTCTCCTGCCTTTATTTTTTTCAATTGCCATTCCTATAAACCTAAGCAAAGATTATTCAAAATGTACAAGTATTCTGAAGTAAGAAAGCACCATTTTTCTCTGCAGCTAATAATTATAAGATGGATTAAATTTAATGTCTTCATCTATATGATCTAAGTATTTTTCTCTTCCTTATTTTGTTCTTTAATTTTTGTATTTCCACAGACTTTATTTTCAAAAGCCAGCAGCAACTCAGAGTACTTAAGCTCTAAAACAAACAATATTATTTTTCTTAAAGTCACTAGGCCTTTAATCTAATTTATCTATTGTAATCTTATCTAATTTGCATATTCCTAAGAAACACCTGAAATTTTTTTGAATGGCTTACTTTTAAAAAATTATATTTAACACCAAAAAGAGCCTAGCCATAAGTTCCATATATTTTTATCGTGTAGAACTTGCTTTTTAAAAATATTTACAACAAATAGACATTCTGCTTGTCTATGTTTTCTTCAAAACTTCCTTCTGTTTTTCTCTGCAGTTTTTTGTCAATGCTTTGATAACTTTTTTGGGTGGTTGTGGGGGAAACAATGTGAGATTCTTTTTACCACCCCTCGACCCCAATCTCCTTGAGAGCTCACTGACATCAAATATACAGATATTCCTCAATAAACACTACGTAAAAATACTAAGTTGATAGCTTATATACAAGTATAATATTTAGAAGAAAAGAAAAGATTACAAGAAGGAGAAATGGTTAGTAACAGGGACAATATACAGTATAATGCATCATCTAACTAAAATTTGGGTTGAAATTTCATGTTGGGCAAAAATTCATAGATTATTAGTTTACAACTCAGTTTTTGATTTGAGCACAATTTTATTTTTAAATGCTATCATGTTATACGGAATTATTTCAGAAATGTAATAGAAAATAAAAGAATTACAAGTCAATGCCATGGTCCTCTGTGGTTGAAACAAGCAATAATGGCCATGTGTGTGCCACAATGGCTGAGGGTGGACATCTTTTTATACTGTGGCACACATCAAAGATTGCCCTGCACGTCCTGAGAGCAATGGTTCTTTGGGATCCTACTTCTTAAGATCATGTCACTGACTGTCACTGTTTTTTCTACTAGTTCATGGAAATGTCAAATTGTTCCAAGTGAAGCTTTAGGATAAATATAAAATGTTTCTTCTACTTGTGTAAATAAAAGGAACTCACCAATAACTCATTAAGTCGTGACAACATGGACTTCTCTGCATCCTGGGTTTTTTCTTCATTGTTACTACCACTGTATGAGGCTGTTAACCATTTTATACACGATCCCAACAAAGTCTTTTTCCAAATTTCTAGCTCTTCCACAGATTTTTCCAGGACTAGAGATATGGAATCTGATACAATCCAGCTGCAACAAATGTAAATGTACAAAAGTGTATACTTAAAGAACTTCACCCTTATGATTCACAAAAGTTTAAAACAGATTATAGAAGACATCAAAACACCCATAATAACTACATAACATAATACAGATGCCCAGTGATAATGTCTTCTTTCACTTCTGTTAAAATAAAAAAATATCAAGTTTAAAAATAGGATTTGAATAAGCAAGAGATAGAAGCATCACTGCATTTTTGAAGTAAAGCCCAAAAGTTCTGACCAGCTCACAAAAATTGTGCATTGCAACCCATCTAGCCTCCTGCCCATACATTCTTTTCAAGTAATATTTTTCATGGGGAAAAAATGAACTTTAAGTGTAGTAATATGATTATTATTGAGGAAGGCAGCATGGTATATTAGTTATGAGTCAGAGATCAATTTTTAATACTCAACACCATCGTTTACTAATATTTCTGGGTCTCAGTTTCCTATTCTGTAAAATGGAGAGAATACTTGCACTACCTATGACCCAGGACTGTTATAAGTATCCCAAGGATCCCACTCATCTTTTAGGATACAACTCAAATCCTTTCTTCTCCATAAAGCTTAACTTGAATTACAACTTGGCTAGCTGACTCTAGCACTATTCATCAGTAACATCTATTGAGTGCCAATTATGTGAAACAAAAACAAAAGTGAAAGTCCCTCCTCAATCTACTGAAAAGAGACAAACGCAATTCAGATGCCTTTTTTCAACTATTTAGATCATAAAGAGACTATGGAGGCGCTTACTACTTCTTGCCAGGTAAGGGCTCAAATATTCTTACAGCAGTTTTAAGAACTTGGATGAGCATTTGGGATAAAGAAGATGAGAAACATCTCTCCCTACAGAGCCACAAAGGAAGTGTGTTTATCTACGACCCAGGAGCATCCATGGATAATTTGTCCTCTGTGCTTTTCTCTTTCCTCTTTGAAGAACTACTTGATAAATCATGGAGAGAGATGCCTGAGAGGGTAGATCAGAAAAGGCTTCCTGTAGAAGGTGGTACTTGAGCTATGTGTTGAAAGAAACCAGGGATTCTGTGAGGTGGAGGTGAGAAATGGAATACATTTTAGGAACAGGATGGGATGGGGTAGGGATAGGGGGTGGAGAGTGGGGGCAGTTAGTAGCCAGGTTTAGAGATGGGAGGTTTAGAGATGGGAGTATTGTGCATATGAATAGATAGGTCAGTTTGGCTGGACTATCAAGTGTGGAATAGGAGTAGTATATAACAAAACTCTATGTATGTATGTATGTATGTATGTATGTATGTATGTATGTATGTATGTATGTATGTATATATGGGGTGCTCAGGGAGGGGTAGTATCTCTGGTATGGAGGGCTTGTCGTGCCCTCCTAGGGCAGCTCTCCAGCCTCTGACCCTCACCTGACACCCAGCTCTCACGTGTGGCTCCCAGTAGCTGCTAGCATGCGGCCACACCCCGGACAACAGCTTCGACAGGCCGGCCAAACCTTGTGAGGGTAGCCATCGGGTCGTCAACCCCTGGTGAACCAGGGCTTTGCTCACCCAGCATGTGAAGAATGCTTCGGCTGAACAGACGGAAGAAACCAATAAGAAGGTTCGACGGCTGAGAGGGCGACGCAGCAAAGCACTGTGGAGTGCTCAGGGCATGATGGAGCACAAAGGACAACACGGCCATCCAATGCAGCTGAGGAAGTCTCCAGGTGTAACGACTTTTCGTGCCACTGGACCCAGGCTTCCAGCGCCGAGAGAGCGGGACTGTCTCTGTGCATCGGCTTTTCCAGTTAAATCTCTTTGATGCACAAGTGTCTTTGTGCACACTCATCTATCCCTACCCTCTTCAAGCCATACGAGGGTACATCACAGATGAAAGCGCACAAAGACAATCGTCACTCTCGGTTACCGAGAGACTACTACTCTAACAAAACTCTAAAAATCAAATGAACAGTTCATATTTTATCCCAGAGGTGATTTTATACTCTCGGGGTTTAGGGCAATGACAGGGTTTAACCACTGGCTTGCTATGAAGAGGACTGACTGGAGTAGAGATACTTGAAGAAGTTACATTAGGAGGCAAAAGGTGATAGGGTACTAGGGGATGGCCAGGTAAGCAGTGACAATGGGATGATCCAAAGAGATGTTGTGGAGATGGGTATAATACATATTAGCAACTGAATGGACAGAGAATAACAAAGAAGTTGAAAACTGGGAGGTAGGAAGAAGAGCCACGCCCTCAAAAGAAATAAAGTACAGAAGAGGGGTGGGCATGGTGATAAGATAGTAAGTCCCTTTTTTGGTCATACCTTGAGCTTGATACATTTATGAGAAATCCAGTAAGAAATCACAGAATGTAAGAGCTGGAAGGGATCCCAACAGTCATCTTATTGAACTTATATAAGGAATTCCCACTAAAAATAAGCACTAGGTCACCCAAGATATATAACAGGAGTTCAGTAGAGAGACTAGGGCAAGATACATAAATAGGATAAACAATGAAGAGAGAGCATTAAAACAACAGAAAATGATGAGGTCATGGAGACTAAAGATTCCAGGACCAACCTGGGGTAGACACACAGGTAGGAGATAGGAGAATGGACAGCTCCTAGTGAAGGGACATTTGGACAGGTAGGAGGAAAACATAAAGCAGTCACAAAAACCCAGAGAAGAGAGTTTATCAAGGAAGAGGCTGGTCAATGCACCAAATATTGCAGAGAAGTTCAGGAAATGAAAATTAAGACAAAGACATCAAATTGATATCTTTGGGGAAAGCACTTTCATTTGAATACAGAGGTAGGAAACCAGACAGCAAAGGACTAAGAATCAAGAAGAGAGAAAGGCGAAGCTATTCGTCCAGAAAACTTTTTCTAGGAGCTTGGCCAAAAGGGGAGAAGAGATACAGTATAACTGGAGGGGATAGTAGAGACTAGTAATGGCTTTTTAATGAATAGAGAATTAGGCATGTTTGTAGGCAGCACAGTTAGAACCAGAAGATAGGGAGAGACTGAAGGTAAGGGAGAAAAGGAATGACTGTAGGAATAATCTACAAAAGAAAACAAGAAAGACAGATTAGTCTTACTGAGGAGAAAGGCCAGCTCTTCAGTAGAGCCTGGAATAAAGGAGAAAAGAATGAAGGATGAATTGAAGAGGCTGAGATTTGAAGAAGGAACTCCTTTATGGTGAACAGACTCTTTTTTTAATGAAGTATGAAGTGAAATCATTAGGGTGGGAGGGAATAGTATGAGAAGCTAAGGAGAGAAAAGATTGAAGAGAAACCATTTCTTAAGAACGTAAATGGGTCAAGAAGTCTACCAAGCAATAGGGATAGAAATACAAAAGTGAGATAGTTCCTGTTCTTTAGGAGCTTATATTATATAGTGCATTGGTAGCCAAGGGAGTAAATGGTCTAACTGCTATGGTGGGTAAATTATGGAGGAGTAAAAGAACTGTCTTGGTCCAGTGAGGGATCATTTCTTCATGAAATGTTTAATCAATACTTATCTTTCACATTGTTGTATATGTCTAGATTTTAAGTTCCCTGAGAGCAGGAACCACAGTATATACTTCACTATAATTCCTTAACTCTTCAATATCTAAAAAGATGGTTTTCACATGAAGATAATCAGTATCTACATTTTTCGTGTGTGTGTGTGTGTGTGTGTGTGTGAGAGAGAGAGAGAGAGAGAGAGAGAGAGAGAGAGAGAGAGAGAGAGAGAGAGAGTGAGAGACAGAGAGAGAGACAGAGAGAGAGAGAGAGAGAGAATTTTCAATAAATTGTTCCTGAGCATAGGCATAGGAAGTATTAAAGCACTCAGTAAGGAAGATGTTAATGAGTCCTTTTCATGAAAAGTAACTTAGGACCATGGGGCCAAAAGGTTCCAAATGTCTCCCAAGCCTGGATAACATGGATAAATGTAACAGAATGAAAAAATACTTTTAAAATTTACTTTCACATTGTTCAATTCTCTCTCCTTTCCTCCCAAATCTTTTAATTGTTTTCTTTTGGGGGGGGCCCATTTTGGGTTTTACATACTAACATCTTTCTGATGAGTCACCACTGATCTATTTATCTTACCTTCTGAATTTATCTGGTCTCTGAAGAATGCTGGGCAGCTGGGCAACGAGGAGTTTAAAATCCTTTGCTCTTGCATATGGAACCAATTTAGAAAGGACTTCTTGCATCTCAAGACCCTGAGGATCATCTCCTAGAAGATTGTTTTGAAGCTCTCTCCACAGGGCCTTTCTCAACACGTTCATGACACCTCTAGACACTAGAACAGAGATAAACATGAAAAAAAAAAGAAAGTCAACTACAGTTTGCTGATTTAAGCTCCTCAGAGTGCCCTTTTAAAACAAAAAAGTATGTTTCTAGGCTTACTAATAGTTAAAAACCTTATTTGTGCTACTAAGACTCTCATGATTGATCTGTAAGCATCCTTCTAGTCCAAAATAATTTGACTTGTTCCTGAAAAATAAAGGATGACAAAGGAATGTAAAGTAAAGTAGACTTGGCTTTCTTGTTCTTTAAAAAGAAAAACACATCATAAATTGTTGATTGACAAGCATTAAGTGCTTATGAACTGACTTGATGTTACAGGGTAACTCAAACTATCTAATAAGTTACAGAATATCAAAAAAGGGATTAAATTCTTCCATAAAACACAACTTGCTTCCTTACTAGTTCTGAAAGCCAAGTGGAAAACCACAAAATCATTAGGGGTATGGAAGAAAATAGGGATAAATCTATGCTAAAGTCTGATTCCTCCTATTAACTGGAAATTGTCATGGAAGTTGGAATGGCTGGAGAGTAGAGGTACTGATTTTTTATAAAGCTACCATACAGGGTACAGACCTTGAGGAAACATATTGCCCCTGGCATTGACCCTCTCCTCTTGTTACCATACTCATTAATGGGGCACCCAGGAAGATGTGTAAAAGTCAAGAAGTCACAAGAGTCTCTTAAAACTTCATGTTATGGGATGCGACCATAGAAAGAAATGACTTGTCTCTATAGTAGATGTTTTAAAAAGCTTTCTTTTATGTTATGAACCCTGTTGGTAGTCTGGTGAAGACTGTGAACTCTGCTATAGGATATTTTCAAATTATAAAAGGAAAGAATAAATTTTAGTTAGAAGATAGTGAAACTAAAGATGTAATTTTTTCCCCCCACCAAAGTTCGTAGGATACATCCCCCCCCCCCCCAAGGGAATCCAAGGACTCCAGGGCTAAGCACTCCACCTTTAAAGAATTTGTGAGAATGAAGACAATACTCAGCTACACTCTATAAGTTCAAAGCTCTAAGATTTAAAATAAAACAAATTATTCACCAACCAATCATGGAATGTGGTTTACCTTTGGATGAACGTGAAAAGTCTCCCTGCATACAAGACTGCAAATAGGTATGGACAAGTGGAAGAAAGAGGCTCAAGTTTTCTGGCAGGCAGGGCGCTAGTCCCTGTAAGCACCACAATTCAAAGTGTAGCAGGTGCGTACTACTGTTCTGAATCAACAAAGCTACAATGGAAAGACAAGTTTTTGTTTTACGATTTAGACAGTAGGTCAATAAATCTAACTCAACCACATGGACCATAACTGGGTCTTTCTGTAAAGCTTGGAGGAACACAGTCTCCAGCTCTTCAATGACCAGTGCAGGCAACAGGGCACTCATCCCCTTTACATATTCCAGGGACAATAGTAATTCTCCTTGCTGGGACTGTTCCTGGTAACATCCAGTGATCAGTTGTTTGAGGATCTCCCCAAGGAAGCTCAGATGTTTTCCTTTTTGGGGAGATTTCTTAGATCCCTGAGCCAAGAGGGTCAATTTGGGAAGGGCCAGGAAGGCAAGTGTAATGTCCCTAAGCTGGACTCCATCCAAGTAGGGATGCAACTGGTACAAAGCTTCCAGCTGAGCAGAGGGTTTCTCATATGCAGTGGGAGAGCCTGTCTTCAGAGTCTGTAGTTCTTTCAAGACACTCTTAGTAATGGCTTCTGAATATTTGGAAAAGATGTCCAGGCGATGCATGTCTCGCAGCATTGGTGCACTCACTTTTAGCAATGTGAGGACCCCAGCACTGAAGTGAGTTGCTAGAAGTTTTACAAAGACTGGATTGAGGGCATGTGAGGGAAGAGTCTGTTGCTCCAAGGCTAAGTACCAGCTCTCCAAGGTGGGGTGTCTGAAGATCACCATCAACACATCTTCAAGAGTCTGAAATAGATACACAAATTGGATCAGTTAATTAAAAAACAAGTATCCCTTCCACATTATGAGGGCTAGGGGTGCTGCATCCTTGCAATCTGGAAAAGCCGCATAAAATGTTTTGGCCTTCCCTTTGTACCAGAGAACTTTACTTTTTTTTCTTTCAGGGGTATTTACAGTACCTCATATGCTTTTATGAGTTACTAAACTTTTTAAAATATCTCTGCATTTCTAGATCTCTGCTGCCTTTCCCGTTCTTTTCACAAACTCCAACTTTTCATTTTTTTAACTTTAAAAAAACTTTAAAAAAGAAATTGTGTATACTTATGGTATTAAAAGATAAAATATGATATTACACAATCCTGTACATATATTTTATGCATTTCTGAGTTTCTAAACCTTTTCTGTTACTGCTGGCCATCACATGTCATCTGTAGATTTTGCCAAATTCCCAAAATATTTCCATTTACTTTCTTATGCCAAACCAGAATGTATCAGAACCACAACGAGGAAAGTCACATTGTCTGGAAGAGATACCATACCTGGGCAAGTTATCTTATTTCTGTCCTGTTCAAAAACCTTCAATGGTTCCCTACTGCTTCCCAAATGAACTCCGATCTCCTTAGTCAAGGAGCCCTTGAAATTCTTCACTACTTCCCCTGATATGTTTTATATTCTCTATTTTACAAGTTTTTCTACCTTTGTTCACTGAAAGGCCCACATGCCTTTGCCTTCAGACTTTGCCTTTGAAACCCTTCTTTTATGAAGACATTTTACTCCTGAACTGTAAGCAATATTTGAGGCAGTGAACAGGTCATACCTAGCACAGTGTATCACAGTGTACATTAGGCACTTAATATGTTCATGCCGAATGCTACTGAATGAATGCAAAGTCTTTAATCAGTAGACAGTAGAAGGCCCAGTCCCTTTCACACTGAACAAGTAGACCACAAAAGAAACAGGACCTGGGCATAAAAGGCCCCCTGAATCCTACTAGCTAGAGGTCTGTGGACAAATCATTCAAGAGCCCTGGATTTCAGTTCTTCATGTGCAAAAATTGGGGGAAAGATGTCAGTCTAAATGGTCTCTGAAGTCACTCCTAGCTCTAGATCCTACTATAGTCACTTGCAGTGATTTGATTGAATTATTGAAATGGAGCTGCAAAACTGTTTATCCAAAACAATGGTTGAAATAAAATAACTTTATTTACTATTTTATTTTCAGATTGAGGAAATGACAATATTAAATATCACTGAAAATGGGCTAGAATCTAAACTATCTAGGGAACCCTTCTCTCTACATTCTCACTTAATGAACTGAAGGTAGTTCCTGAATTTCCATTCTATACATACTAGTTAACTAGGACATTTCAAACTGGACGCCCACAGACCTATCAATTATAACATGTCTAAAACAAAATTCATTTTCTTTTCCCCATAATCACTCCTTCCCCACCCTTCCTTGTTTTGGTCTATTGGCCTAGCCAGTTCTCCCAGTCTTCCAAGTTTGTATTAATCCTCAATTGCTTACCCTAATAAGTTGCAATGTGTCCCTATGTATGTCTGCAACATCTCTGACATCTCTCCTCCTCCCCCCTTTACTGCTTACACAGCCACCACCTTAGATCAGCCCCTGATGCCTCTTGACTAACTATTAACTACTGCACCAACACCCTAACTGGACTCCCTGCTTCAAATCTACTCTCATCTATCCTCCCTATAGCAGCCAGAACTCTTTTCTTTAGCCATAGATTGGCCAATGTAACTCCCACATATTCAATAAATTCCAGTTAATTCCACTAAATTCCTATTTTCTGTAAGATAAAATGTCAATTCTTCCATTTATCTTTTTTTTAACCTTTATCTTCTGTTTTAGAATCAATACTTTGTATTGGTTCCAAGGCAGAAGAGCGATAAGGGCTAGGCAGTGGGGGTTAAATAACTTATCCAGGGTCATACAACTAGGAAATGTCTAAGGGCACATTTGAACCCAGAACCTTCCAACTCTAGGCTTGGCTCTCCATCTACTGAGCCACCTAACTGTACCCATTCCACCTTCCCTCCATTTTTCTTTTCTTTTCTTTCCCCACTCTTACATTCTGGCTTAGAATTGATATCAAGCATTGATTCTACGGGAGAAGAGCAATCCTGGACAATTGGAGCTAAGTGACTTGTGTGTCACACAACTAGAAGTGTCTGAGGTCATATTTGAACCCAGGTCCTCTTGACTCCAGGTCTGTATCCACTGTGCTACTGTCTTTTTAAAGCTTTCCCGAACCTGGCCCCAATCTACCTTTCCAGCTCCTTTAGACTATTCCTCTAGGAAGTCTATTGTCTGGCCAAAACTGGCCTTGTCTTTGGTCTTCCTACCCATCTGATGGTTCCGTCTCAGTGTCCTTCACTGGATCCTCCTCCAAATCACACTTTCAAACTATAGGTTTCCCACAGGGTTCTTTTTTGGGGCCATTTTCTCTTTTCTTCTCTACTACTTGGTGATCTCATCACTTGCAATTAATTTAATTTTCACCTCCATGTTGATGATTCTCAAGTCTGCTTTAGCAGACATTACTAAGACAGATAAAAATGTGAGGCAATTCTTCTAAGAAGCCCTGCTAAAAGCTATTCCTATTAAAGGGAGTCACGCTGAGCTTCATAAAGAGAAAGAACTTCCCTTCCTCATTCCAAGGAAAGAGAGAAATACTAGTATCAAAAAAAAATTTCTAGTCAGAAACAAGAGATTAATTACAAATTAGAATTTTTCTATACCTCATATGTAGGTGGCAAATGTTATTATAATAAACTTCCAGAATGCCAACTAAGTGATCCTCACATAGTACATATCTTATTAAATTGTAAAATGAGATACAATCTTACTTCTTAAACCCAATTAAACTTTAAGTCTTGAGACAGAGTATGTATAGGACCAATTAAAAACCCTATTTGCATGAATAAGAAAGGGAAGAGTAGCTCTATTTGTCTTCTCAGAGCAGCAGGTCTTGAAATATTTATAACATAAAAGCTTCTCCAACTACATGCCCTTTCCTCAATTCAGGCTGTTACCTTTAGAAGGAAAACATTTCCTAAATAATTTTCTAAAAGTGCTAATTTCATATATCATCAGAGAAAAATGCTTTCATGTGGTATAATTTCAGGAGCATCATTACCTACCGTATCATTGGCTAACTCCAGTGTGGCCAAGGATTCCTCATCCAAAAAGATAGCTGATTCAGCCTGAACAGCTTCACATTTCTGCTGGTTACATGTGTCCAACTGATAACAATGGCTCAACAGGTGACTGAGCAAATTCATGAAGAGTTGAAGCAGTGCAGGACCTGAAGTTTTACCAAACTACAGAATACAACAAGTAATTGCCTTTTAGATATAGGAAGATGATAGACAAGAGAGGCTAAAATCCCTTCTTAACATGTAACTACAGAAACTTACTTTGCCTAAGAGGAAAAAACAGGTCTAAGCTATAAACCCAAACAAAATCAATGTTAACTACAGAGGTAACAGGAGAAAAAGACATGGAAAAGACAAGAGACTGGTCTCTGCTATTGACCCATCATTAACTTACGAACCTGTCTTAGTTCCCTAGACAGAGAAATTGGGGTCAATTTTGTTTACCCTTCAGGGATCTACTGAGGGTAGACCAGGATAGCTTGTAAGGCACTAAGAGAAAAAGGGATTCAACAAGCATCTATTAAATGCTAATTGTGTACTAAGCCCTGGGGATACAAAAATTACACACACAAAATATATGTCGTGTAAGTAGAGGGTAATCTCAGAGGGAGTACTTGGAATTAGGAAGTGAAAGGAAAGGTTGGGAAAGACCTCTTGCAGTATGTTGAATTTAAATTGAATCTTAATTTGACACCTGGGAAGCCAAGAGATGAAGAAGGTGAAGGAGGGCATTCTAGGCATGGGATAATTACTGAAAAGATGAAGAATGCTACCAGTTGAATTTGTTCTTCCCAGATGCCAACTTTAAGACCTCAGTCTAATTTCAAGCATCTAGATGACAATCAGGCAATGGGCACAAAAACACTTAACTTGTTAATAAATTAGGTCCACTGGAATCAACTAGTACTGGAACTGTGGCAGTTTCAACACAAGCCTATCAGCCTTGGAAAAAGCATTTGAAAGTTTCTGAACTTGGGCCTCTTGCATCTGGGGAACCCCCTAGCAATGCCAATGCCAAGAAAGTGAGACCTACCCCTGAGGCAATCACTACCATTTCCCCTTCTCAGGGATCTGGCTTGGATTTCTTATTATTAAGTAGTATTTAGCACAATGTTCTGCATACAATAAGCACTTAATGTTTGTTGACTAATATCATCTAAGTAGGATGAGAATCAAGTATAGTAGAAAAACATCAGTCTATGAGTCAGGAGACCCAGCTTCAGTCAACCAATCAGTATTTATTAAGGGACTACTACATGACTGACCTAGGCACTGGGGCTACCAATAAAGAAGTGAGAATCCTTCTTTTCAAGGAGTTTACATGCTCCTGGGGGCGAGGGTGGTAGTGAAAATATGTTTATATATAAGCAGCATATAAGCTCCCTTTGTAAAATCAGGAAATTAGACTAGATGATCCTTAAAACTATATTCTGACTCTAAAATCTTATGGCTATATGAATAAACTCATTCTATCTGAACATGTCCTCAGAAAAATAAACTTTTTTCAAAGGCCACTGATTAGTATAATTGTAGTTTACCCAAAGCATTTATTCCCCAGAACATTGGAGGAAAAATGAATGTAAAGAAAAGCAGCTTCACCTTGGCAAAGTTTTCCACAGTGGTTCTAAGATATAGCATCACTTGTTTCACAGACAGCAGAATCTGCTGCATTGGGAGCTGAGCAATTCTTTCTATCAGCTTCGCCTGGATGTTCTCTTCTAAGAGGAAGGTGCTCCCCCTTTCATAGGTAGATGTTAACAAAGTGGAAAAGGCAGAGCCAACCACAAGTGACGCCTCAGTAGGTCTAGCTGCTTTAAATTCCTTTGGGAAAACAACAAAAGCATAAAGAAAAAAAATCAAAAGGGAAACAGAGATATGGAATCCCAAACTTTTCAAATGATCAATGTGAATATCCAGTACCTTTTAATAGTATAATTGTGATAATGGATTAATACATTAAGTTTTCAAATTACTACAATTATAGGTATTTAACTATAATGAATAAACTAAAATTGCTGTGATAACATGATGTTATACACTTCAGAGAATATACATTATACCTGGAACAATTAAAAACGCTATAATTAGGAATATTGGCAACAGGATTTATAACTAATATCCTTTTATTTTATTTGGGGGGATTTAAATATATATTCTTTAAAATATTTTTCCATGGTTATATGATTCATGTTCTCTCCCCTCCTCCCAGAGCTGACAAGCAATTCCACTGAATTATATACATATCCCTTTAAAACAAATCAGCAATCTTTAACTTTAATATGCTTAATAAAAGAGAAATATGGAATAAAAATGAATTTCAAAGCTGTTAAATCTAAACCAACTTATTCTTTCCAATGTAATTCATAAATTTCCATTTTCACCTCACCAGGCTTTCCAACATTATCCTAATCTGTAGATGTGACCTCCTGACTTTCATGAAAAGAGAGAAAATAAATTTAATGGAAATCTGGCAGAAGTAGTTTTAGAACACCCACAAGAATGTATGATACCTGTAACTAATTTAGTTGTTTGTTTATTCTGAAAAGTTTAACTATAAAGAATCCACAAAGGGACTTCCGTCAATGCCCTAAATGCATAATATAATAAAAATGCACAAATAAAATAAAAATGCACAAATAAAATTAAAATGCAGAAAAATGAATTAAAAAACCAAAGTAGGGAAGTATTCAGAAAGACCTGAGAGCTTAGCTGATGTTACAGTACCATGTTACAAAGAGAAGTTAATCCTGAATTAATTAATTAATTAATCAATTAATAGGGAATTGATGCTTTTTTTTCAGTTTCTTAATTTTAGCAAGACTCAGTTGTTTGTCTTTCAGCAGCTGTGTTAAACTATTAAACTCAGATAAATCTAATAATGTATTAGTCTCCTTTAAGAAGTTTAATTTAAATACATGCTTGTTTTTGTTTTTTAAACCAATCCCTCAAAATAAGGGGTTCTTAACCTTTTTTATGTCATGGATCACTCTGGTAGTCTGGTGAAACATATGGATTCCTTTTCAGAATGTTTTTAAATTTCTGAAGGAAATGTCAAATAAATTTCAGGTAAGAGTTTAGTCAAAACAATCCCCTCCCCCCCAAATTCACTCCCAAAGTCAAAGGACCCCAGTTTAAGAACTGCTGTTCTAAGCTGCAGTGGTGATAAAGTGGCTATTATTATTAAGGAGTAACAGTGAATTTCATTTTATCACATCTTTGATGTTTTCTGTGCCATGTTTTCATCGTCTGTAAAATTGGACCTGTACAGAATATAAGTATCTACATACATTTTAGGACAGAACATACACATTTTCTTTTTGGAAAATTAAAAGAATAAAATAATTGTACGTAAGTCTCACCAAAGTTTCTCTGGCTTGCTCAGGAATCCATAGGCTGTAGTATTTGTTGAACTGGTAAAGCCGAGCACACAAAGATGTGCTTGAAAGTTGTAAATTATCATAATACTGAAGCATCAGACAAAGAGCCAAAGGATCTCTCTGTGTATGTAGGAGGTCTGTCAGAACTGCTATCAGATAGGACACCACGCTTTCTCCTACAAAGGCAATTACATATTTAGGATATTTGCCCAGTAGAGCCTGTGACTAAATCAATTCAATCTCTCTCACATACATCTACACTCCAATTAACTTCATGGCATGTTCAACAAAATTAAAATGTAGTTATGTGGCACACTATGATTGTTCATATTACCTATTATTAAACCAGCATTAAGTACGAAAGACTTGTTGAGATCAATTCTCCACTAGGTGTAGCTAGGGAATTTTAGACTGCTGGACTCAGGAAAATATCAGTTTGAATCTTACCTTCTATACTAGCTATGTATCCCTGGACAAGTAAGTCACTTAACCCTTCATATAGCCTCAGTTTCTTCTTCTGTAAAATGAGGTAATAATGGCAACTACCTTTCACGGTTGTTCTGAGGTTCAAGAGATAACATAATCAAGTGATTTGCAAACATAAAAGTTTTTTTTTTCCTTTAAATGCTGGCTATTATCATTATTATTCTTTATTACTAATGGCTTCCCTAAAATACCAATCAGCCTAATATAACTTAATTTCAAAAAAGATGACTTATTCTGGGTAGAATACATTCTGGCTTCTACTGATCACTGGTTCTTTCCTTAAACCATTATCTTTAACTATTCTTCATATTAACAAACCTCAGATTCTTAGGGAAGAGACATTAAAACCTATGGGCACATGAAGTGAGGCAAATTTTACATGTGTTCATCTTGCACATGTGCCTGAATCTTGTCTCTGTTGAAATTTATAAACGATAGGGAATGTCAGCTAAACAGATTCAAAACTCTTGCTGCCTTGGGCTTCCAATAACTATTTCCAGAACTGAATTGTTCTTAGCAATGGATCACCAAACAACTTATTATCCTACAAAGACATAGTCACTGTTAGGCAGCTAAAATGCAGAGGATAAAAAGGCACCTGACTCATTTTCAGTCCCAAGGAGCAATTTGTTCCTGCTGTCCAGAGCAGCAGGAACGATGGCACTAAATGGGAATGTCAGCAAGATCATATCTTCACTTAATGAGAACCCAATTTCCTCATCTAAGCCTTCACTGTCCTCCATAAGGACATCCACCATATCCAGGATATCTACAAGCAAAGGAAACAAGAAATTATCAAATTCAAATAAACACAACTGCAGGACTGAAATTCAAATGAGGAAATATGAAAAAGAGGATGCAACAACTAATCAGGAAAGATTAAGCCTGAGATAATACCTTATCTACTATAAATAAGAATTTTGATTCTTTTTGATTTGATGAAGATAACAAAAAAGGAAAACGACAAATGTTGGAAGAGTTATAGGCAAACAGGCACATTAAATGCACTAATTGTGGGGCAGTGAGCTGACTGGCCATTCTAGAAAGAACTATGGAATTGTGTCCAAGAAGTCATTAAACTGTATATATCCTTCTTTTTTTTAAGTAAACATGTATTTATTTTTAAAATTACTTTAAATTAAATTAAATTAAATTTCCATGGTTACACAATTTATGTTGTCTCCCTCCCCTCTTCTGGAGTTGACAAACAATTACACTCAAAACCTATTAGCACTCAAAACCTATTTCCATATTATTCATTTTTGTAATAGAGTAATCTTTTAAAACTAAAACCCCAGGGGGCAGCTGGGTAGCTCAGTGGATTGAGAGCCAGGCCTAGAGACGGGAGGTCCTAGGTTCAAATCTGGCCTCAGACACTTCCCAGCTGTGTGACCCTGGGCAAGTCACTTGACCCCCATTGCCTAGCCCTTACCACTCTTTCTGCCTTGGAGCCAATACACAGTATTGACTCCAAGACGGAAGGTAAGGGTTTAAAAAAAAAAACAAAAAACTAAAACCCCAAATCATATACCCATATGAACAAGTGAAAAATCATATGTTTTCTTCTGCATTTCTACTCCCACAGTTCTTTCTTTGGATGTGGATAACATTCTTTCTCACAAGTCCCTCAGAATTGCCCTGGATCATTGCACTGTTATTAGTAGCAAAGTCAATTACATTTGATCATCCTACAATGTTTCTGTTACTGTGTACAATGTTCTCCTGGTTCTGCTTTTTTCACCCACATCAGTTCATGGAGGTCTTTCCAGTTCTTATAGAAATCAACCATTTCATCATTCCTTATAGCACAATAGTATTCCATCACCATCATATACTATAATTTGTTCAGCCATTTCCTAATTGAGGGACACCCCCTTATTTTCCAATTTTTTTGCCCCACAAAAGCGCAGCTATAAATATTTTTGTATGAACAAGTACTTTTCTATTTTTTTTATCTCTTTGGAATACAAACCTAATAGTAGTAATAACGCTGGATCAAGGAGCATGCATTCTTTTATTATAATTTTTTTTAAACCCTTACCTTCTGTCTTAGAATCAATACTAGGTATTGGTTCCAAGGCAGAAGAGCAGTAAGACCTAGGCAATGGGGGTCAAGTGACTTGCCCAGGGTCACACAGCTAGGAAGTGTCTGAGACCACATTTGACCCCAGGACCTCCCATTTCTGGGCCTGACTCTCAATCCACTGAGCTACCCAGTTGCCCCCCCCCCCCTACATTCTTTTAAAGCTTTGTGCATAATTCCAAATTGCCTTCCAGAATGCTTGGATCAATTCACAACTCCACTAGAAATGCATTAGTGTCCCAATTTTACCACATCCCCTCCAACATTTATTATTTTCCTTTACTGTCATACTGGCCACTCTGCTAGGTGTAAGGTGGTACCTCAAGAGTTATTTTGATTTGCATTTCTCTAATCAGGAGGGAATTTAGAACATTTTTTTCATGTGATTACGAACAGTTTTAATTTCTTCCTTTTAAACTATGCATATACTGTGACCCAATGATAACACTACTAGTCCTATTTCCTAATGAGATCAAATCAAGAGAAAAAAGACCTATATACACAAAAATGCTTATAGTAGTTCTTTTCCTAAGAGTAAAGAACTACAAACTAAGGGAGTGTCCATCAACTGGAAAATGGACAAACACATTATGGCATATGGATACAATGGATTACTAACTATATTGTACCTTATGAAATGATCAAGGGAACTGTTTCAGGGGATTCTGGTAAGTATTGTATGAATTCACGAAGAGTGAACTAAACAGAACCAGAATAGTTTATATAATGGTAACAACAATCGAACACTTTGAAAATCATAAGAACTTGCTCTTCTGTCTTAGAATTGATAGTAAGGCAGAAGGAAAGGGTTTAAAAAGGAGGGGCATGGGGGTAGCTGGGTGGCTCAGTGGATTGAGAGCCAGGTCTAGAAACTGGAGGTCCTTGACAAGTCTGACATCAGACACTTCCTAGCTGTGTGACCCTGGGCAAGTCACTTGACCCCCATTGCCTAGCCCTTACCACTCTTCTGCCTTGGAGCCAATACAAGTATTGTAGGTGAGGGTTTAATAAAAAAAATCAATAAAAAAATAAAATAAAATAAAAAGGAGGGGGAAAGGGAGTCAGTCAGGTAGCACAGTGGATAGAGTGCCAGGTGTGGAGTTGGGAAGGAACTAGGTTTAAATCTGGCCTCAGACAATTCCTAGCTATATGATCCTGAACAGATCATTTAACTCTGATTGCCTAGAGCTTGATGTTCTTCTGCCAAAAAGAAAAACAAATACCATGAAGTGGTGGACTCAATATAGAATGAGGCATTTTTTCTAATGTGGCCAACGTAGGAATTTGTTCTGCTTCATTACATATATTTGGGCTTTTTTTTTTTAAAGCTTTGTTTTTCTTTTCTAATGTTGGGGGTAGCGGAAAGGGTGAAAGGGAGAGAAAACTAATTTTGGTTAACTGAAAAAATTTTTTAAAAAAATAAAAAGATGTTGCTGATAGAATGCATGATATGTGGTTGAATAGGGGAACCAAAAAACAAAATTTTATTTTTAATTTAAAACTGTGAATTAGGGTGAGGGGAAAAAACCAACATAGAGTGGTGATGGCAAAGACATGGCACCTGTGCCTGGTGGCATGGAGGGGGCTGCTCAGTTCCCCCTCTCTACCACGCCCAAGGACAATGTTCACATGCCCTGCCCCTCTGTCTAGTTGCCTAATGTGAACGCTTCCTCCCTCCACTGTCTGGAGTAATGCAGGAGGCTCACAGGCAGCTTGAAGGTGTAGTTTGGGCACACAATCTCTAAAAGGTTCACCATCACTGAGAGAATAATGATTAGAATTGGCCTCAGGAACAAAAAGAATTCGGTTCACAGCCTGCTTCTGATACATTGCAACTTAACTAACTTATTAGCATCCTAGACAACCACCAGAAGACTTGCCAACCTGCACCAACGGAGTGAATTTCCTTACTAGGTATTCCCTACTTCTCATCACTGTGTCCCCTCTAACAAACAAAAATTAAGGTGACCAAGCTGATCTCTAGGATAATACAAAGAACTTGTACTTGTTACTAAATTTCACAATAAAATAATAAAGCATTTCTTTAACTTCTAATGTCAACTGCCTCCATAACTGGAAAAAGCTATGGTTTTGGCAGGTATGACATAAATTCAAAGACCAATAGCTAGAAGCCATCCTCTAATCCTCTAATCCCATAATTTGAGGGATGAAGAGACTGGAATCCAGGGAAGTTACTGTGGCTTGTCTAACATCCCACAGGCTCAAGAGGATGAACTGAAATTCAGACCTAGGGCTCCAAATTACAAATAAAGTATACTTTTATTATGTTCTTCTACTTTTCATGTTTACTATAGGTAACAATTACCTTTAATGAAAATGTCACAAAGCATTACATTTCTCTTCTTGCTCTACAAAAAGCCTACAGTAACTTTACCTTTAAAATCTTGGGTACAACAAAAGCCAGAGGAATACATACCATCAATGTGGGATACAGGGATGCTAACATTATCAGCTTCTTGCTTCATCATAGTTGCGTGCAATGTACTGGCTTCCTGAACAAACTCAGCTGCCTTGTCTGTGTATGAATAGGGATTTGTTACCAAGTGCAACAAAACCTGTACACCAAAGGAAAAAAAAACCAAAACATTATGACTGGCAACATGAACAAGTACAAAAAGGGTTAATGTTTGAAAACAAGGATTGATTCCCAAAAATGCAATCTTTCTACCAATAAGAACAATTTTATTTGTACTTTTCCCCCACTGTTGTTAGTTTTTTCTTTACCATCAGTGGAAGCGTCAAGTACTATTCTATTTATGATACCATTAACTTGTTGAATGAACAGAGCTTTGAGAATGACCAGAACATGCCTAGAAGTCACTGCCCAAGACAAGCTAACACTGTTTTCCATTTATTATGCCATTAATCTTTAAAGCCATCCTTTAGGGGGTTTTCAGCAAGCTTTAACAATGCCTTCATGATGTCAGAAGATTCAAGTAGCATCAAGATGAAGAGAGTCTAAAATCTTTGTTAGGATGGAAAATAAAAAATTTAAACCAAAATTTAAAATCGTCTTTAAAAAAAAAATTAAGGTTCTAGTTGTCAAAAGGGTAAAAAACAAAACAAAACACCACCACCACCAAAAACCCAGAAAATCTGATCAGTCTCCTTTTATACTTAGGTATATGAAATAAGGTCTTACACATTCCAAAAATTGAATCACTACTTCTTTTCCCTCTTCAGTTATGTTATCCAACTGCTCCAACCACAGCTCTAGTTCCTTCCATGTGTACTCAAATACTCCAGTGTCTCGCAAAATCTGTCAGAAAAAAAAGTATCAAGTGAAGAAAAAGAGAAACTAAATTCTAGTGAGACAAACACATCTCAGATATAATTAGCCTTAATGATGCCTCCACAAAATAAGCAAACTAAAATATTACCAAGTGGACAGTGTTGGACCTATAATTAGAAAGACCTGAATTAAGTCTGGCCTTAAGATTCTGACTGTATGACCATAGGTAAATCTAACCAATCTGCCTTAGTTTCCTAACCTGTAAATCCAGAGATAACAGCACAATACAGATAGGATCAAATAAGATAATACTTGTAAAGTGCTTTGCAAATCTTAAATCACTAAATAAACACTAGCTGTCATGATCATTATTATTACAATTACAATTGTTAAGTGTCTGAGAACAAGATTTCTTGAATTCAGAAACATTTTTTAACCCAAAATTATCTTATTTTAAAGATTAGTTTTTAAAAATAAAGTGCCCACAACCAAGGGAGGAAATAACATTATTCTGTTCTCTAGAATAGAAAACTCAGTATCTCTTGTTGATCTTTCTTTTTCTTTTCTCATAACTCCCTCCAAAATGAAAAAATAGAAAGCTGTCTGCTTCTCTTAAGAACATTCTTTACTAAAAATCCAAGGATCGAGGTAAAAAAAAAAATCTCCTTCATGAAAGTATCTTTCTTTGATATTTCACTTCCACTTGAACAAACTGTAAATTTTATTACACAAAGATTATCCCTCTACTGATTCTCATCCAGTTATAGCACCACAGTGTTGATTTTATACTAGAATCTATTAAAAACTATGTATCACAGAAGAGAGCCCAGTATAAATCAAGAGTGCCTCAGATCCTAGAAAAACTTACTCGTTAAAGTAGAATTATGTATGGCATGGGCTCTTCCAATGGTAATAAGACAAAGCAATAAATATCATGTATAACGCAGTAAAAATCTGGTAATTCAGATTGAAATTTGTGATATTTTCACTCTGGTCAGGGGTGAAATTCATAGATGCAGTTAGGTGGTATAGTGGATAGAATACTAGACTTGGAATCAGGAAGTACTGGGTTAAACTCCCAATTGAGACTCTTATTAGCTCTGTGACCAAGGATAAAATAATTAACTTTTTTTCAGTCTCAGTTTCAACTATAAAATGGGGATAAAAGCATATGTAGCACTTATCTTTCATATAGATTAAGTGAGATAATATAGCTGAAATATTTTACAAACTTTAAAGCCAGGGGGTGTTCTAGAAATAAATCAAATCAATTCCTAAGAAATGACTGTTGAATTTTTAGCACGAGAATTTATACCTCAGAAATTCACCAACACTACTAACTCATGCTAATAAATCAAAGATGAATTTTTTTTTTCATTAAAGTGATGGAAAAAATGTAAATAATGAAGATTAAACATAAATGTGTGTCATGAACATTTTTTTCAGAGAACTGGTTGTTAAATATTTACCAGCATGCCCTTGCTTATATTTCTATATAAATGTCAATTATGATGACGATTTATGGAAAAAAGTATCACAGGGCATAAGGCATATGAGAAAGATGTATAAATCTGTAAGCATAAGAAACTTCCAGTTCTGAAATTTCCTCAACCAACACAAACCACAATGTACCAATGTCTTAGTAGATAAGTTCTAGGGCGTTATTTGCCCAGGGTTGCATAGCTAGTAAAAGTCAAAAGCAGAATCTGAATTCAGATCTTCATGACTTCAAGCCTGGAATCTTATCCCCTATTCCATGCTTTTTATAGAAAATGAAAAAACTTAAATTTATTGTCTTCATCAAAGACCTGGGGATTCCTGGAATATAGAAGTTTTCTTATGAATCTTAAACAATCCCCACTAAGATATTTTAAGCTAAAACTGAGACATGCAGCAGAAAAAACTGATTTTAAAAATTTAGCTTTACAAGCAACAGGAGCTCTAACACCCAGCACCCAATGTGATGATATACAAATATTTCAAGTAAACAGTGCGAAATACTCACCTTCATGATCAATAGTTTCGTTGATGCTTTGAGTTGTGAGTGTTTACTCGTCACAAACATTTTCATCAGCAAGTAAAACACAGATCTTTCTCCACCACTTGGGCTTTCCTAAAGGAACAAGGGATATAACACTTTAGGTAGAATTTACATCTTTTGAAATAACCTACAAGCTGTGGTCACTGATGAAAAAGAACACAATATGTTTCTGATCTGTGACCAAAAAAACCAATAACTGTCGAGACTGCATATTTTTATCTTGAGTCTCACCATGGTTTTTATTAATGAGGAAGCAACATTTCAAAATGTAAAGATGGAGAGGGGCAAGCTCTGCCAAAGTCAGGAGGTACATCATACATGCAGAGGGGCAAGGGAATATGAATCAACTGATGGTGCCAAGGGCTCCTCCTGACATACTGATTTATGAATCACTGCATTTCCAACTTCCAGAATCAGAAGGACTGAGCTGAAGAAAACTGTGGAGGTGATTTGGAAAGCTTTAGAAAGGGGGAAGTAGAAAGGCAAGGACAAATTTGTAAGGATATGAGAATTTAAAAGAGAAAGAGGAAGAGAGAGTTAATAGATTTCTTAATTGAAAAAAAATGTAATTTTTAAAAAGGAAGTACTAGCCCTCAACTGGAATCCTGATATATGTCTTAGTAGGGAAGAAAAATTACATACTCAAAGCTACAAACATGCTTTGCCAATCAAAGTAAGTTCAGAATGAACTGTAAACAAATGGTTCCATACAAATCCTCTATAAGTTCAAGGAGATCTTCCTAATTATGAGAATTCTTCTATGGAAACCATCAAGTACACCTTTTTCCCATTCCCAGTAACTTCCTATGCTTTTGATCTCTCTGTTGTGTGACTTAATGAAGGGGAGCCTCAGGAAATGGAACCTAATGTATACCTAGGAGTCAAAATGCCACACTTGAGATTATTATAAAATACTTTATCATCACTTCTATGTTGTAAAGTTCTACGAAGAGACAAAAACCACATTACATTGTTAAAAACAGAATTTGTTTTGCCTATCGAATAAGTGTAACTTAACCACGAGTCCATAATCTTATTGACACTTTGGCTCAACCCACCTTTTGAGCCTTTTCTCAGGGGATGCCTTCATGCACTCCATATAAACTAGACAAGTCACTTATTCCTCCTTCTCAACCTGCCTCCTCTCCCTCTTTATATATCCCTGGCTCCTGCTAGCCTCCATCCCCAGAATGAACACATTTCTTCCCCTTCAATTCCATCCTTTGAAATCCCAATGAGGTGACCCCATCACCATTAGGACTTTTCTGATTCCCAAGCCTGTAAGTGAACGCTCTCTTCTTAGACTTTTCACAGAATTCTACGTGGCCCTCTCCCTTGTATATGTCAAGTTCTATTTTATATTACAGTTGGTTATATAAATTATCACAAAATACCAGTTTCTGAAAAATTAGAGCTGCAGATCAAACAAAGGGAAACAGAAGCACATAGTGCCTACAAGCAGGCTGAACCATACTACCAATGAAGAATTATGCAAAGGGATCATAAGATAACCTCAAAAATGGAAAAGGAAGTGTTCTACTTCTTCAGTGAGAATGATGGATAAATAAATGATAGATAGCTAATATGCTCCAATACTGTCCACAAAATGTCACAAAATCAAGAGGAAGACCCTCTCTCCCTGGGAGCTGTAGGAGAAGGCAAGAAGAAGGGTCATGCTGGATGACAGAGCATGAATGTGAATTGCTACATGAACCAGGAGACACCAATGAGATTACGGATGAATCAAAAAAGGGAAGAAATGTACATGTCTTAAGAAGGAAAATATCTGAAGACAAATTTCATAGTTTATATATTATCTTTAAGCACACAGGCTGATTTTTTTTCTTTTTTCATAGATCTGGACTTACACCACTAAAGGACATGGCCGAACCAATTCTCTTCAATAACAATCAACATTTTTACTCTTGTAATAATTCATGATTCTGCTAGAAATACATTCATTTAAGAGCTAATTTTTGGTACATCTTATCAATTTCAGGACCTGAACTTATATACTTGACAAAAGACAATATTGGTCCCACCTGTCCTTTTAACCAGACAAATTTGTTGGCAGGCAATTCCAGAGCCACCTTCAGAATGTAGTACTGAAGGACAGGAGGAACTTCCTCTCGAAATCCTTCTTCTGAAATGATACCTAGGGTTTGAAAAGAGAAAAAAAAATGAATGAGCCTTTGGATAATAGTTACCAGTTCAGAATTTCCTATGGCAGTTGCTGCTGTTGGGTCAAATTCCCACAATTAGATGAACCAGCCATAGGGCTTAGTTTTCTTTTTCTTCTTTTTTTAAATCCTTACCTTCCATCTTAGAATCAATACTATATATTAGGTTCCAAGGCAGAAGAGTGGTAAGGGCTAAGCAACTGGGGTTAAGTAATTTACCCAGGAAGTTTCTGGAGCCAGATATGACCCCAGGACCTCCTGACTCTTAATCCACTGAGCCAGGGCTTAGTTTTCAAAATAGAAAAGGAAGTAAGGGAATATGGTAGCATTATATGGTATCACTTACTCCTAAAATAATTTTATTTCTCCCCTACTTTCAATCACTTGCTAAGTCCAATTGATTTTTCCTTCCAAGTGTCTACTGTATTTGCTGACCATTCCCAAAGCTAGCACCATTGATTGTCATACTTTATCACCTCAAACCTGCACTATTGTAATTGGTCTCTCCAATTTCTGCCTTTTTTCAAGTTTTCATTTAACTACTTTTCAATTTACCCTGATAACTTGATAAATTGTGTTACAACACATCTAGGAAGTATTTTGGAGTGGGAGATCCCTGACCACCCTGCTGTAGGTCTTCATCATCACATGCCTGGACTACTGTAATAGCCCTACTCTAGTCCACCCACCACCCTGCTGTAATGTTATCTTCCAAAAGCCTTCAACTGGAATCATATTTTCCAATCTAGTTTTTCTTCATCTTCCCCATGACTTTCATAATTAAATCAAGTATCACAGTATATGTTGACTATAGGAAATGAAATCTTGTCAAGGTTTTCATAAAATGAATGGTAGTAAATAAACAGTAGTCATCTTTGCAATATTCTTGTTACTTTCAGCATAAATACTATAAGGCAAAAAGAGGATCTACTAACTGATGATATTAACTGTTTGATATAGATCTGTTTGTTTCTAAGTACATGAAGAAATCAAGTCCTCTAACTTTGAGGAGAAACCAGAAGTCATCATCCATTTATTTTACACTTCTTTAGGTCATCTGGTTTCATTTAAATTTAGTGTATCAATGTTGTTCAGTCCCTCCAATACTTTGCCAATGTGGCAATTAGACAAAGATCATAGGTTAAATGTACCAGAAGTTAAATTAACATTGGTAGATAGCTTAATGATGACTATTCACTGCATTTCTGCCACTATCATGTCAAAAGAGGACTGGGGTTTCATGGGACTGAAGTGAATCTGCATTTCTGTCCATTATGTGAGTTGCTATGGCTGAAGAGAGCAAAATATATTAGCTGGTAGGCAATCTTCCTATGATGAACTTCTATGTATCAAGCAAGCCGGTCTGGTCTCCAGGTAAGTCCACAAGGGGCTTTTTTTAGATCCAGTCATTCTCTGAACTATCCATAACAAATATCTTGACCACTTGCAGAAGCATCTCTATGATACTGTCAATTGGTGTGTGGAAAGGAAGGCATACTCATTGACCCAAGCAAATTCAGTGAAGATAATAAATTTGTTACAGGAAAAAACACAATTCATACCAATGCAGCCCAAGACACTTGCCTACTCTTTTAGAATAACAGCATACTGTACAATGCCAGTGGCAGAGATAACTGAGGAATACCTGTAAATCATCTTAGATACCTTTTAGAAGCTTGCTGAAATCAAATGTACACTGAATAACAACATGGGGAACCACCATCTGGTAAAGACAGATGACTTGAAGCAAAATAGCCTTCAAAAGAGTTGTTTCTGCATCATCTAAAACAAAAAAGACCAAGATAAATGAAAGAATAGTCCATTTTTTTTATCAACCATACTTTATCAATCATGTCCATTCTAATGCCAAGAAAAACTGACATCTACTTCTATAATGCTGCTAATAAGTAAATCTGGAGGATTAAAAAGTTTTCAAATATTAATTGAAACAAGTTGTATCATCAGCTACATAAAACTATACTCTGTTTAAAAAAATACATAAAACAGCAACCAGGCACTGCACTTGACTCAGAATATGGCTGTGGGCAGCTGAATTGTGGTGTGCTGTGCTGTGCAGACTTGCAGACTCGCAGGGTAGCAGATGGGTCAAGGGAAATGGAGGCACCCTGGTATTTCAATCAAAAAGCACTTATGAGTGGGCAGCTAGGTGGTTCAGTAGGTTAAGAGCCAAGCCAAAAGACAGGAGATCCTGAGTTCAAATCTAGACTCATATACTTCTTAGCTATGTGGTCCTGGGCAAGTCACTTAATCTCCAATACCTATCCCTTACCACTCTTCTGCCTTGAAACCAATATGCAGTATCGATTCTAAGATGGCAGATAAAAGGTTTTTTAAAAAAAGGCCTTTATTAAATGATTACTTTCTAAGGGCCAGGCACTGCGCTTGAGACAGAAGTGAAACAGACCTTATTATCAAGAATTTGCATTCTAACAAGGCAAATAACAGGTACATATATAACTATATACACAATGAACAAGGTAGTTGGGTTGGAGAGAGAGATAATAGGAAAATCAGGGAGTCAGGAAAAGTTTCATGAAGGAGGTGGAGCTGGAAATGAGTCTTGAAGAAAGGTATTAAAGAGGAGAGAGAACATTCCAGGCACTGGGGACAGACAGTACAAATGCATGGAGATGGGAATGGGATACGAAGTGTATGGAACAGTGAGCATACCTGTATACAGTATAGAAAAGCCATGTAAAGGAAGACTGGAAAGGTAAGAAGGGGCCAGTTTGGGAAGATATTTAAATGCAAAAGGGAGGAATTATATCTGACTATATAGATGACAGGTAGCCACTGAAGTTTAATGTGCATACTTGGGAGCAGAAGTGGGGGGGTGTGAAAGAAGGAGAGGTGGACGTGATTAGGCATGAGCTTTAGAAAAACCACTTTAGTGACTGTGTGGAAGAGGAATGGAAAGAAGATTGAGTTAGAAAGTCCAAATAGAAGGCTACTGAGAAATGATGAAGGCCTAAATTAAGGTAGTAGTTTTTGAGTATTAAGAAAAGGCCACATTTGTAGAGATAAAAACCGAAAGATTTGGTGACTGACTATTTATGTGAATTGAGTGAGGAGGAGGTGATGATAAGTACATATTAAACATAAATCTATTTCATGAGCCAGTTTTTTGGAAAGGAAAATGGCTATTTTTCTATCTAATTCTTTGAAAACAAATAATTTAATAAAACCATTTAGAAGCAGATGATTCAAGATAAAATTTACCATGTAATCTACTCCATATTTTTTTTCTCCCCAAAGAATTTATCTAAACCAAAAAGAGTTCAGTATACATTTACAAAGAGTCAGAAATATTCTAAAATTTGGACTTGCTCTAAGATCTTTTTAATTACAATATGTTCAATGCCATATTGAACTTTCTAGATTTTTTTGTAGAGTTAAAAAAACAAGTCACTTGCATGTACTAGGGGAGGATCCACACATATGCTCACCATGTTTGTGATCTACTTCTATAGTTTCGGTGATTTCATCCTCAGGGGAGGTTTTTTTCCCTAACCCACCATCTTCATTTGGTTTTTGCTTTCCAAGTGATTGCCACACACATACAATATTGTTCAGATCCGGTAAAAGCTACATTGGGAAAGGAAAATAGTTAACACAAATGGCATACTCCTTAAACCAAAATATTTCCTTCTTATCACAGCTGGGATGGAGAAAAGATCAGATCAAAATATGAGAATGGCAACAAGAAGTCCCTTCCTGTAGTATTCTAGGGAATCTATGTTCTTCTGGTGAGCTAATTTGTCTTCATTATGACTGCTTTTCTTTTAGGTTTTTTCCCCTATAAAGCTTGAAAAGGTATCGAACCACCCTTTACACCATTGTTTCTCTAGGGACATACTCTAAAGTCCCTTCAGGAACGTGGGCTATGAATTTAAAACGACCAATTTAAAAACAAACCTCTGACATATAACTTATTGGGAAACTAAGGAAAGATTACATCTAAACCATACACTGAAACTCCTGATGTTCACACCACTTTCTCACACCTTAGTACATTCAGCACAATCTTTGGGAAAAGGAAACAAACAGTTCACACTTCTATGGTGTTTTTAAGAGTCAACAAAGCACTTTTTTCACATTCATAATAACTAAAAGGCGGGTGTCCTGGCTATTCCTGGTTCCAATTCATAGAGCAAGTCCAATCTAAAGAAGTATGGTTTGGTTGCACAATGGATAGAAGGCCAGACCTGGAGAAGGGAAGTCCTGGGTTCAAATCTGACCTCAGACAATTCTTAGCTGACTGACCCAGGGCAAATAACTTAAACCTGCTTGCCTACACCTTGCCATTCTAACTTAGAATTGTTACAAAGACAGAAAGTACAGTTTTTTATTTTAAAGAATGGCTAGGGAATAGAGAGCTGGACAGCAAGGCTGGGTTCCCATTCTACTTCTGATACTTAGGAGTCATCTGACCACAAAAACATCACTTACACTCTGTTTTTTCCTATAAATCCTACCTTGTAAAGGAGCAGTGATGCTCAAATGAGCTAATGTACAGAACTTTAAAATGTGATAAAAATTATATTGTTGGCAGTTATGTAATTGGAAAGCCGTTATAGAATTATGCCACATATGCTACAAAATTGTTCCTACTCACTACCAGGTCTTTACACTCCTTATTACTGACCCATTTGAAAAAACTTTTAAGTATATTTTAGCAGCAGATTTTATAATTTTAAAAAACTGGAAACAAGTTGTATCCAATTACTAGAGAACAAAAAAACAAACTGTGGTATTTTAATGCAATGGAATGTTACTACAATGGAGGAAATGGCAAATATATGAAGAATACAAAAATCTGGCAGACACACTAAGTAATGCAAAGTGAAAGAAGCCAAACCAAAATAATATAACTACTGACTGTAACTATATAAGTAAGGGCAGCAGAGATAAGACTCAGAAATATTCAGAAAATAACTTCAGAAGGAAATAATTCAAACCGGGGGGGGGGGGGGGGGGGGGGGGAAGATGCGAAATATCGACCTGAGATTTCAATGGTGTGAGGAATTTCTTCTACCAATGCAGAGCAGCAGCTGCCAATATGTGTCAGAGGTGGAATTTGAAGCCAAGTCCTCCTGACTGTGAGAATAGTTCTTTATTCCACCAGGATGTCACTTTAAAGTTAATATGTACTTTTTAAAATACAAACTATAATGAATAGGAATTTATGGTTTCATATATAACTCATCAATATTTTTATCCTTTGTTCTTTGTAAATATTTGGATACTTGTATTCCTTGGTAGAAGAAACTCAAAGATGTTCCAGTAATTCCTATGACTTGTCCATAATCACAAACAGAGAGCTCAAATCCAAACAATGGGATTTCACATCTTGTACTTCCCATCATGCTGGGCTGGGCACCCTCCATCCCCTGTCTTTTCTATTTTTTGGTGTACTGCATTCTGTAGCAGTTGCAGCAGCAGAGTGACCTACTATTCACTTTCAGGCTTTTTTTCTTACCTTGCTCACAGCTTCTCTGTACAGACGCACAAATTCCTCCATCATCGCAGGAGTATAGATGCCTGACTCCTGCCATACATCCTTGTTGAGACAGTGATCAATGTTTTTTAATGCTCTCTTCAAAATGGTGGAAATAAGTGACAAAACTGTGTGATTTACTGATTTGTTTTCCAACTAGGGGGAATGAAGGAGAAAAAGGTCAATTAAAACAGTTTTTTATAATAGATGGTGGGGCAGACTGTAAATTCACAGGCAGGATCTAATTAGTGGAGCCCAAATGAAAGCGTAAGGCTTTTAGAACCCAAGGACCCTGTAGAAAACCATCATTTCATCATAAGAGATTTTTTTCCTCTTAAAGAGAAAATTACTGAAATAATTGAAGGTCCAAGATAGACTCTTTCTGAAGTCATTTGGGATGTATTACCCATGTTCTTAATGTAACATACTTTATCATAGAGCAATAAAGTTTTCATTAGCTAGAGCCCAACCAATGAATTGTTTTTTGCCACTTTACTTATAGATAAAACATAAATGTCAAAATATCCATTCAGATCAGGGTTTTATTTTTAAAAACAACTTCACAGGTAAGTCCTGTGGTCAATAATAACCTATCACAAGGTGCTATATTTTTTTTATCAGTAGTCCTGGACAATAATCAAGGCTATTCAAAACAATGGTCCCAAGACACGGTGAGGCTCCCAAATCTTTAAAAATATACTATAATATTAGTGAAACAGGAAAATAAAAAGTTGAAATTTTTTTCAACAAAAGTTTAAACAAAAAAGGCCATCTAGTTAAATGAACAAGAACATCCCATTTTCTAAGCATTACAATTAACTGAGGTTTTATTATTTATAAGGTGTCATATATAATATTGACTAACTAATCACCAGGGTCAATGATTCTTGCCTTGTTCCTATATCAAAGAGGAAAAGTCAAGGGATCAGATAAAACTTTAAACTTATAACATAAAGCAAAATACTGAGCCAACTGGTACATGCCTTACTTCCAAAACAGAAATAACAAATATATAAAAGATACAATTAAAAAATATCAATTGGAAACAAAATTTAAGAAGGCCAAAGTCAAAGTCAGGTTTCTCATTTGCTGCTTGTAATCAGACATCCTCCCCAGGCTGCACGTGGAAAGAGCTGTAATAAAGCATAAGGTACAAAAATATCCATAGCCAATGACATTTCCCTTTAAAGATCGCTTTGCAAGGATCTTGAGAAATGGGTCATCCATATAAGGGAAGGCTACCATCCACACTTCTGTTTTCAATTTTAGCAGGAGGTATTTAGGGCAAAAAATTAATCTTAACTGTCTTAGGCAGCCAGAATTAAGATCTTAAAAGGGAGTAAACACTGGCAGCAAGATCAAACTTTCAAAAACTTTAAATCCTCTTCCAAGTTCTGCCTATAAAGAAGGTATCTGACAAATTCCTTACAAACTTATTTTCATGCCAGGCCCCTAGGATAAAATATTAATGTCTCCTACAAATGAAGAACAGGGCAAACTATCTGGGTCCTAACTTCATTTATTTGGCAAAAAGAACAAAAGTGCCTTTTGATTCATGAGTGCCCCACAGCCTCTCTTTCTCTCTTCCTATCACCTATTCCCAGACCACACAGTGGAAAGTATCAAAAGAAATTTCAATTCCACCATCTCAATCAACAGTCAGCATGACTGTATTGCAACTGTTAGCCCACTGAATGATCTGACCTCAAAAGACTGACCTCGCTAAATGTGAAAGGCTCATTATTACACAGTAGCCCATACCAACTAATCAAACACTACTAAGATGTGGAGAAACTACAACTTGCATCAGTGGAGCGACCCACACAGATGAAATCATGGTTTGATGTAATAAAACAGCATTCAAAGTAAGATTACCTTCTTCAGAACCTGACAACGAAACTGACAAAATGTAAACCAATATACTCGGCATATTGCTTTCAAAATAATTATACCAGAATCCATTTGGAAGAAAACAAGAACTAAAACAATAGCAATAAAATGACCTTACTTTTAATCCTTGAGTAAACATGATTTTGTTGCACACGTTTGGAACTGTTGTCACCATAACCATGGAGAGCATTCTAGACAAGGGTATAAACTCTTTGGTTTTAAATGCTGGGGAAATCTCTGGCTGAGCCTCATAAATCTGTAGAAGAAGAAATGATATTTAGCTAATGCCTGAGCTAAGAATAAATCATGAGGCCAATTCTAGGCACCAGTATTGAATGACGACACCATTATGGTTAAATAATAATTACAACATTAAAGGACAAGGAATTGATTTTTTCTGTGCTGCTCTGCAGGACAAAACAAGAACCAAACAATGCAAGGTAGACAGTTTGGGGTCCACAGAAGGAAGAACAATGAGGACTCTCAGAGCTGCCTTGATGAGATGATTACAGAAAGGGTTGAAGCAGATTTAATCCATCTATGAACTTGTCAGAAATATACGTACTGCAGTGGTGTTTCTGACTTTGGACCAGAGGTGGAACTCACAAAAAAGGTTAAGAATGGTATTCTACTGTACATCCTTTGTGCAGATGGGATGCATCTGCTTTGTGAACAAGGCTGAAGGACAACTGAAGAGAATTCTGGATTACTTGAACACAGAAATTGTACACAAACACAGCAATTCTTGCTATTCTGTGCCACTGGTGAAGCAAAAAAAAAAATGATCATTTTAACTCCTCATTTCCATCTAGAATAATTTTTCTTACCTTCCTCAGAAGTCGAATATTGCTTAACCAAGCTGACTTCAACCTTGGAACGAAGGAATAGGTCACCTCCTTAAAGTATTTGGTGAGTAAGTCTGGGCACACTTTTAGGATATTTACTACAAGCTCAGCCACCATGTCATCATCCACTGCAGTCTTCAAACCCAGTAAGAAGTTCAGGAGAGTCAAGTTTCCTCCTCTGATAAATAAGAGAAAAAAATACCAGGTTGGTATAAAATTTCTTAAAAACTCCAATAGCCAGTGGTTACCATAATCAATACCAATTCCTCTGCAGCACAGAGGAAAAGACAATTCTGAACCAATACTATATCATGGAGGAATTTAGACTACTGGGTTTTCTCCAGGTTTTAGAATGAGATACTTCAATTCTTTTGGGGAGGTTTTAAATATTATTTAGCTGCATCTAAGTAGATGAATATTGATCTGCTTTGTTTTTCTTATTATTCTTCCCCCTCATCACCACCCCCTGCCAAAGGCATATAAAAAGCCATTTCTGTTCCTTTTTTAAAATCTCTTCTCCATCTGGTTTATTCTAAAAAAAAAATCCAAGAAAGAAATCATAAAAAGTTAGAAAAGAAAAGTCCACCTTAACTCCACAAGAAAGTTTTTAGAGATAAGTTTAAGATGTTATTTCCTGAAAATTATTTCTAGAAAGTATGTAGCATCATAATAATGTCTTTGCATAATCTAGCTTTTCTGACTTCTCTTTCTTGCTTCTGAGTCCTCTATCTTTAGCAACACATGACAGAAATTTCTTGGTCTAGGTTTGGAAATACTGAGACTAAATCAAGAAATAAATAAATATTTGAAGTAGATCTTTTTGTTCTAAACCAAACAAACCTTTTATTTTAAAATAATTTCTAAGTGTGATTAAATTAGAAACAACAGAAAGTACTAATGATCATACTATAAAAAATGAGATGTAGAAAAAGATGTAGCCAAAAAATTTCAGAAACTTTTTTTCTTTCCCCTATCCTGATTATCACTTTGTCAGAAAATTGTTTTATGTGGCTGATACTACGGAGGATATAAATGTTAATAAATATATGTATGTATATACACACACATATCTATTACATATACACACATATATACATATACTTTTATAACAATACTTGCTCACAACTTTTAACTTACTTCTCAGAAACTGACAAAAAACAAGAGATGTAGCTTCCTTACTCAGTATCTTGTAACAGTACATTTGTAATAAGAGTTTTTAAAAGAAGGTAAATTAGATGGCACAAAAACTATCTTTGGAAACCAGTTTCAAAGTTAATATGACTCTCACAATAATTTTCTGAGTGAAACAATAAAGATTTGGATTTGAAGTTTAAAGATCTGTATTCAGATGCTAGCTACACAAATGGTCAAGTCACTTCACCTAAGCTTTGTTTCCTTACCTACAGGAGTTGTGCTGAAGGCAGCTCATATCAACTTAAAAGTCAATTTTAAAATTTTGAGTGTGAGCTTTAATACCTCAGAAATTAACAGAGCTACAAATTATGGACTGATTTATTGTTGTGTTGATATCTAGACTGAAGAAAGGAATGGAGAAAATGCTAATAATGCAGAGTAAACTTAAAAGTGTTTTATGGACACACACAACCCCCGCCACACACACACACCAAGAGCTGGCTGTTAAATAGCAAATTACTATTTATCTCTAAGAAGGCAATAATACTTTCTATCCTAAAGAGTTGTTATTTTTTGTTAGAAGCAGATGTAATAATTTGTCAAAAAACAAATTAAATAACATCTGTAAAGCACTCAGCACAGGACCCAGCACACAGTAAATATTTAATAAATACGTGTTTCCTTTTTGTAAGAAAAGTGTTTTGTGTGTAAGTTTTAAGCATCATGAATGTTTAATTATTATAACGTAATTTTTGTTCTTAAGCCAGCAAAGCTCTGAGAGGTACAAAAAAAGACTCATATTTTATATATCAGTTTTTCCATTTCTTCCTCCTTCCGCCCTAACATAAAACATATAAACAACCATAACTATCAGGGTTTTTTCCCCCATAGTTTCAAAATATCCAGAAATTCTGTCATTAATGTCTTTAATAAAAACAGTAAACCAAACGCAGCTATGTGGCTCAGTGGATTGAGATTCAAGTTTAGACATGGGAGCTCCTAGGTTCAAATTTGATCTCAAACACTTCCTAGCTGTGTAACCCTGGATTAATGCCAATGACCTAGCCCTTACCACTCTTCTACCTTAGAACCAGTAGTTAGTATCAATTCTAAGACAGAAAGTAAGGGTTGTTTTTTTTTTTTAATGGCAAACCATTCCATGGGTCAACTTGTAAAATAAATGTATTTTAAAAGCTTGTTTGTTTTTTTTAAGCAAAAGCTACTTTATACAAGATCATATTAAAGCCTGTCTAAATTTTCCATAAAAATTTTTGTTCACTCAATGAGAAAAACCGTTGGAATACTGCCAATAAGAATAAAAATGGCAAAGGGAAAAACCCCATCATTTCAACAGTAACTATCTCATAAGCTAAAAGATGTCCTTGAATTGGAGTGCATTAACATAAAAGGAGGACTGGCTTTTCATTTTCAGTAAAAGAATTAATCATTTCTCCATAGTTTAAAAACTAGAAGCAAAAATCCATTTCCTTATAACTTGGATCCTTCTAGAGAAAGGTTTTCCAAAAACACCACTTGGGGTCAGACTCCTCTAGGAAAACTTCTAGGATTAATTGGAAGGATGTGATGGATTCACACATGTAAATCCCTCCTATCATGTGTATACATAAGTGTAGTTTTATATCTACTTTACTATAGTCTGAAATGCACTGTAATACTCTTGAGAACAGGTACTATGCATTTTATTTTGTCCTTATTCCATAATCCTTAGATTAATGTTATTCTCATGTCAAATATCTAAGCCCAAATTGAGGCTGGATCAATGGATTTATCAATTCTCAACAACAGTATAGACTAGAGAATCTGCTCCCAAACAGACTTGGGTTTATTCATAGATTCTTTTTTTTTTTTAAAGAAAATCCTTATTGGTTCCAAGGCAAAAAGAGTGGTAAGGGCTAGGTAATGGAGGTTAAGTGACTTGCCCAGGATGTCTGAGGAAGTGTCTGAGACCAGATTTGAACCTAGGATGTCCTGTTTCTAAGCCTAGCTCTCAATTCACTGAGTTACTTAGCTGCCCCATATTCACAGATTCTTTATGATCCTATGAACCTAACGTGCCAACTCTAGCTCCTGGCTCCAGATCTCCTGCTGGAAGGGATCTTAGAAACCATCTACTCTAAATCCTTATGATAGAGATGAGGAAACTAAGTTCCATGCAGTGAAATGAAGTGAAGGTCACACAGTATAAAAAGAATCAGAGCAGGATTTCAACCCAAGCCCTCAGAATCCAGAGCAGGGGTCTTTCTATTGCATCATCAGTCTCTGGGTTTCAGGAAAGTGATTTGGGTCAGTTCCAAGGACTCAAAGGGGTCTGAATCATTTTATGGTAGTTTCTCATCTCTGGCTTCCTCCAAGTTAATCTCAGTCTACTAAAAGTAGAATGAATCCATAAAATCCAACAGTTTCCATGGGACTTCAAATTCCAAGAATGACTCAGGGTCCTAATGAATATACATTCCAATTCTGCCTCAAACCAATGGAATTCAGGGATAGAGAGAGCCCTAAAGGTAAGAAGACTCATCTTTCCCAGTTCAAATCTGGCCCAGACACTTAACTAGCTGTGTGACTCTAGGTAAATCACTTCACCCTGTTTGCCTCAACTTTCTCATCTGTAAAATGAGTTGGAGAAAGAAATTGTAAACCATTCTAGTATCTTTGCCAAGAAAATTCCATGAGAGAGCCAGACATGAATGAAAGAGCCAGACATGATTGAACTGACCAAACGACAACATGGAATTCAACAAACAACAGCCTAACCCTATTAATAACTAATAGGTCTAAAGTAAATTTAAAAAAATAAAATAAAATATAGTAAAAAAAATAATTCAAGTGACTACAGCTATACTCTGCCCCTGGATATTTTCCTCCATGGGAACTCAGTAAATAAAACCTATTTGGGATTCAGTTTCATGATCTGAACAAAAAAGTGAAGGGGGAAGCAGACAAGATTTTTAAGGTCTTTGCAAGTCCTAAAATTCTGCAATGAACTGAATTTGCTGGCTCCCACATATCTAATGATTTATAATACAAACTACCATATACACAACTATATTGTATTTTACCTGCCAAGAGTACCAAGAGATGGGTCATAGAAGTTAATGCCATGCTTCAGAGAACAACAAAGATCCATTAAGAAGTTATGAACCAGTTCCCTTACTATGGTTTTGGCTGCTTCTTCAGTAGGCTGTTTAGGATGGGAGAAAAGGAGAAGAGCAGGGAAAAAAAGAGGCAGGAGATAAAAAAGGAGAAAAAAATTCCAATGACTACAGAGTAAAATAGGCAAATCAAATTTTCTAAGTTATATAAACATTGGAATTCATATAAAATGTATATTAGGGTATGGCATGATTTAGGAAAGAATTTTTATTTAATAGGCAAGTTCATGTCTTTGTTATAAAACTAGCTTACAACCTCTTTAATACATCAATTTTATTCTTATGAATAAAATTCTATATTTAAGACTGTTTTATTGAGTACCTAAGGCTTTTTGGTATGCAAGAGAAACAAGTAAACTTCCCAAATCAGCAAAGTATTTTTAAAAGACCAAAATGCAAGTCACTATTATAAAAGGAAGGTAAGATTACTGAAAATCTTGAGATTAAAATTTAAGTTCTACACAAAACCTTAAAATCTAAAATTTTTACTTCTTTGGTTGTCTAACTTTAAGAGCCATATAAGAAATTGACCTAATAGTGTTATTGTTGGGCCAAAGGGTTTTTATAACTCTTTTGGCATATTTCATATTGCTGTTCAAAATGGTTGAATCAACAAACAATTCTACCAACAGTAAATTAATGTCCTCATTTTTCCACATCCCCTCCAACATTTATCATTTTGCCCTTTTGTCATTTTTGCCAATCTGGTAGGCATGAGATGATATCTAAGAGATATTTTGATTTGTGTTTCTCTAATCAGTAATGATTTTGAGCACTTTTTCATATGGCTATATATAGCTTTTACTTCTTCATCCAAAAACTGTTAATATCTTTTGACCATTTATCAATTGGGGAATAAAGGATAAGAACCTATATGTTCTAAAATATTTATAGAGTTCTCTATATGGTGGCAAAGACCTGGAAATTGAGGAAATGTCCATGAATTGGAGAATGGCTAAGCAAATTATGGCATAATTTGCAGTATGTGCAGTAAGAAACGACAAGCAGGTTAATTTTTTAAAAAACATGAAAAGGCCTACATAAAATTATGAAGAGTGAAAAAAGCAGAACCAAGAGAACATTATATGCGTAGCAACAGAAACACCATTTGAAGAACTATGAATGGCTACTCCAAAAAAAACTGATCAATAGAATCATTCATGATATTGTTTTCATGTGTGCATGTTTATTTATTTATTGGTCAAATGATGCTGCCTTCTGTAGTGCAGAGTGGGAGGTAGATGGGAAATTTAGTGTAAGAAATAAATTTAAACTTTAAAAAGGTGTATGAAAAAAAGTAAAAATTAACAATGCCTTGGGTTGATTTAGATATAGAACAAATTAATATCCTATCAATAAAGTATTGATAATAAATTGTATACTCTACAACTTGAGAAGTTAGAAATAGGAAGTAGGGAACCTTCAAAAAGTTGGATAAAAATCAGTAATATTAAATGAAGCAAACGAAAAGTGCAAAGTAAGCTTGGAGTAATTTTATAAGAGCCAAAATACGCTGGCAAGTTATTCTAAAGTATGCACGAAGTTGTTTGCCCTATGGAAAACTGTTTCAGCAGTGAAAAATTATATTATCTTATTACCTCCAAAGGAAACAATATAACCCATAAAAGCTAGAAGAAATTTATTACTAAATTTTTATTAAATTTAGTATATACTAAATTTACTAAATATACTAAAAATACTAAATTTATTACTAAATTTAAAAAATGTTGGAATTTTTTAGATGAAGTAATATGCAATTCTCTTTTCCAGAACAGAACGATGACACTTAACATTGTCATTCCAAAGTTGCCCCTGTACCTTGACATTTTCTGTACTGACATCAGCAATTCCATTCCATCGATAGAGAGAAGCCACATTATTTAACAAATACCCAGTAAAGAAACGAACTTTCTGGGTCTTTGTGATACCAATGTTGTGAACCACCTGAAAGCAACAAAATAAAATGATTATAGCATGTGGAATTTTCTGCATTTAAAAAAATTACTAATAAATATTTTAAAAAGACAAAACACTCAACAATGTCCAAATTAATATTCTTTCAGGCACAATAAGTCCATTTTATTAAAAAATCAAAGCATAATTTAGAGCTCACAGCAAGTACTTGGTTTTTTCCCCCTTTAACTTCATTATCACCAGGAATTTTGCTAGAATGCTAAGGGCCCAAAGTGTACAGTACATCAATGCTAGGTATTGGGAAGGGTGGGGTTAGAACTTTGATGGCTGTATAGCTTCAGAATTCATATATGAACAAAAGCAAGTTCTTGTCCAGATTATCTATAGATACAGTACAGAACAAAATGTCAAAACTATTCTTATAACAGATTAAGATGTTACTTATATTTATATAATCTGTATAAACAAAAGCTCTTTGGGGTCCTCAGTTTCTAAGATTGTAAAAGGGTCTTTTTTTTCTACACAAAAGAAAAATTCCTGAACAACAAGGTCATTACATTCTATAGATTGCTGACAATTCCATTACTCAGGAAAAAAACAATAGCTTTCCTCATTTGGAAAATGTTTTCTCTATTAAGGACATACCTTGGTTCCCAGGGTGGACAACAAAAGATTGATAGTAGAAATTCTATCTTCCTTCAAGCCAGTACTAAAAATGACAGGGAGGAATTCTGAAAACAAAATTTTCAAAGGTTAAATTCAACTCAAAGACTTTCTGAAATATGGAAAGTTGAAAAAAGCTTTTTTGTTTTTTCTGGTATAGTGATGAATTAGACAAAAGCATTCAAGAAAACAACCATGATGAGCAGTAGAATGCCAAAAGAAGAAAATATTTTGTTAGATTTGGGGGTTTGGGGAGTGGCAAGACTGTGTTTGAGTTTCACAGAGGAGCCTCTTGTTAGCAGCTAGCACCAGTGCTTTCACATTTCAGAGTAACACAAATGACTCCTGCTCTGGCTTAATAGCCCTTTGACCCACAAATTACTATCACATTCCAAGTCTACCTGAAGGTCTCTGGTCCTGCAACTCACTTCTGGTTCCTAGTGACAGGGAAGGCTAGAGATGCAAACCCAGAGCCCGACACTATGCTATCCCCTGCTCAGGCAGCATGAGCTGGGCCAAAGAGGAAGTCTATCTGAGACAGAGAAAGCACAGGGGTACTATCGGGTCAAAAACTTCAGGCCAGGGCCAAGAAATGATGAAGGGAATGAGTTCCGCTTGGATTAAGTTTTGCTTATTCTTCAATAAAGGAAAAAAAGACAACAGGATAGTACCCAGTTCATGTGGGAAAGGTGTTTAAAAGGTCTGTCTTAATTCTAATAAGTAGCACAGCATGAAGAATGGCACAATAAACCAAGTCTCAATTTTTTTAACACCACCACTAAGGAAAGTAATACATGCAGTACTTAAGACATTTAATTTGCTATTAATTCTAAGGCCACAAAGATGCCTTTGTTTCCAAATTCTGGAAAGTATTTGTTTATTCACTGTTGGATCATCTTGTAGCATTCCAGAGAGCAAGACTATAATATCACAGTTATTTTTGGTCAATGCCATTAAAATAACAAAAGCTTCAGTGCATACTTTCCCCCTATTCTTTTATAAATACTAGTTGGTAACCTATTTTCTTTTTTCTAGCTAAAGCTGTTCAAATTAAGTTTTCCAAAAAAAGCATTAATATCTTTCCCTCAGAAATAGATGAATACCTTTCATTTCCAATACTCGTGCAATTGTATTATCATCACCAGCAATTAAGAAGGAAAGTGCAAACTGGATATATGCCAATCGAATATCTGGTAGCCCCTATTGGAAAAGGAAACAGATGTCATAGACATAGATATAAATATGTGAAAATTATCTAACATGTAGAAAAACCCATGGTTTCATCAGTTTGGGTATTCCCTTCAAAAACAGCTCACAATACCTGCAGGCTTTCATGAATTGCCATGGCCAAAAATATCATCACCTGATGGTGAAACTTCTGGTGCTAAGTCTTTCCAAACTTAACTGGGCTGGATCCTCAAGGCTCAACTGGAGATCCACCATTAGGGCTACACTTGAAAGTTTCTCTGGTTTCGTAGGACCTGTCCCAGTTGGTTCTCTATTGGCTCAGGGCCCATGACACTGGAATAGGCTTTTGGCAATGTATGCAAACACACTTACACACAAATATCCCAGGAATACATCAAATTCACAGATTTCCCTGTCACTGAATACTATCATGAATCTGAAGAGATCCATGTCATTACTAGTCTTTTGCTGTCAATGGATGTTACATACACATATATGAACAAATAGCATGTGTGATGCAAATAGTTAATAGTACATTTTCAGTACAGAGGTGGTAGGCACTTTGGGGTACAACAATTTTTAGATGCATAGAGCAATATTGAAATATCTGATAAAAATCATTAAGTATGGGTTGGAGGAAGAAGAGAACAGTAGTAGCAATTGGTGATTCTTTGACTCAGAGATACTAAAGCAGTCATTTATATTGATCTATCAGGCAGCTTTCAGAAGAAGAAATTAAAGTTATCTATAGTCAAAAGAAAAATTTTCTAAATCATACTGATTTAGTGAAACGCAAATTAAAACAACTCTGAGGTACCACCTCACACGTATCAGAAACAATAAATGCCAGAGGCAATAAGGGAAAACAGGTACCCTAATAAATCGTATCCTGGTCCAAACATTAGAGAACAATTTGGAATTAGGCCCAAAGGGCTATAAAATTGTGCATACCTTTTGACCCAGTAATACCACTACTAGGTCTCATGTCAAAGAGATCAAAGAAAAAGGAAAAGGATCTATGTGTGCAAATATATTTATAGCAACTCTTTGTGGGGCCAAAGAATTGGAAACTGAAGAGATGCTCATCAACGGGAATGGCTGAACAAGTTGTGGTGTATGATTGTGATGGCATAATATTGTGCCAGAAGAAATGAAGAAGGAGATGGTTTCAGAAAAAAACATGGCAAGACCTATATGAACAGATGCAAAGCAAAATGAGAACTGGCAGATCCTTAGGCACAGTAACAGCAATGCAATGATGATCAATTGTGAAAGACTTGGCTACTCTGATCAATACAATGATCCAAGACAATTCCAAAAGACTCAAGATGAAAAAATGCTATCCACTTCCAGAGAGAAACTGATGAATTGAATGTAAACTGAAGTACTATTTTTTTCTCACTTATAATAATTAGTCAATACTACAAATAAAAGTATAGATTTTGTCATGCTAAAACTTTAATAAGGGGAAAATGAACAATGGCCCCCAAGCCAACCTTTTAAAAAAGCGAATGGGAGGATTCTATTGCAAAGAGCCAGATTTAGGTTTTCCTACAAGGAAAAGCATCATAATTATTAGGACTATCCAATGGACTACCAACACTAGGAATCTTCAAGAAAAGGTTGTATAACCCTTCTTCAAAGCTATAAAGGAGATTTCTTTTCAGGAATAGGTTTGAAATAAGGAATGCTGAGTGAGTGCTGTTGAAGAAAGTCCAAAATTAGGAATAGCTAGGTGTCTCAGGAGACTGAAAGCCAGGTCTAAAGAAGGGAGGTCCTGGGTTCAAATCTGAATTCAGATGCTTCCTAACATCTTCCTAGTAAGTGACTCCTAACCCCCACTACCTAGTCCTTACTGCTCTTCTGCCTTGGAACCAATACATGCATTGATTCTAAGACAGAAGGTAAGAAGTTAAAAAAAAAAAAAGCCCAATACTAAGCTGATTCTAACTATTAACAAACTCACATTACATAATTAGCTGGACAGATGCTGCTATTCAGTCACCCTCCTAGATGATGACTCATTCTATCACATCCCTAGAGTAAACAAATTTGCTCTTAATTTTTTTTTAAACCCTTACCTTCCGTCTTAGAGTCAATACACTGTATTGGCTCCAAGGCAGAAGAGTGGTAAGGGCTAGGCAATGGGGGTCAAGTGACTTGCCCAGGGTCACACAGCTGGGAAGTGTCTGAGGCCCAGATTTGAACCCAGGACCTCCCGTCTCTAGGGCTAGCTCTCAATCCACTGAGCTACCCAGCTGCCCCCTTTTGCTCTTAATTTTTAAACATTATTTTTTCAATTAATGAACCTTTGTTGGAGGAATCCTGGCCTCTCTTGGTTCTTGAATCCCACCCTCTTTGCTGTTCTCACTTCATGTTGTTTTATTTTCAGATTATGTATCCTTTTGTTCCTTTGTTGTCTTCTTTTTGTGTATTGTATTCTTGTTCCTTCTTTATTATTACTATATTATTATTCCCAGTAGAGGTGGTACTAGCAGTGGTGGTTGATCTTGGTTATTGTTGTGGTTCACTTGTTTCAGTGATATCCAACTCTTCAATTTTCCTGGCAGATACTAGAGTGGTTTGCCATTTTCTTCTCTAGCTCATTTACAGATGAGAAGACTGAGGCAAATAGGGTCAAATGACTTGCCTAGGTTCACACAGCTAAGAAGCGTCTGAGGCCAGATTAGGACTCAGGAAGATGTGTCTTCCTAACTCCAGGTCTGGTACTCTATTCAGTGTACCACCTCCAACAAAGATTTAAGAAGAGCACCGGGTCAAGTAGTAATCAGAAAGATTTAAGGGAAAACCACAGTGTCATTTTTCCAGGCCAAGATCACAAAATCAGCTCATAGGCAAGTGACAAGGGCAACCAGTTCAGGCAGGAGCTTTGATTCAACCCTTGGGCACAGACTACAGTGGGCTGGTAGCTATGTCATATCTAGGATGCAGCTAAGTTATGAGTGACCAGGAAAGGGGATGAGGGACCAATGTGGGCCCACATGTTTTATCATTGAATCTGCAGAGCTTGCTAGCTTAATTAACATCTTAATTAAATAATTAACAAGGACTGGAGCCAGCAACTGTCCCCTCAATTACCAAAAAATCTGTAAATGTGTTGCTTATGCTCAAAATCAAGATCTACAGCTTGAAGTTAAGTCCAGGAAAGAAATGATTGGACTGTTTAGGGAACACTGAAAGTTTGCATCTTCCTGGACTGAGCCTTACTATGATCCTTGAAAAACATCAAACTAAATTTACAGAGAACAAAGTAGAAAGACTCCAGAAAATACAGTCTAGGACAATATAAGGCCCTGACATTTCCTCCAGAAGTGGACAGAGTCTAGCTCTAAAAAAAGGTCTAAATTCAGTAAATAAGTTTAGAAGACGTAGTATATCTATTTGTGTATATATGTTATTATTCCCACATATATACAACTATATGAAGAACAACTATTTATAGGAACAGAAGTTTCTTCAGCTTGTTCAATATTAATATTTAATAACAGGCTTAATATTTAATCATCTTAGGTTGGGCTCCAAGCTAATAAATGAGAAGTGTTTTCATTTAGTAATTAATAAGGAACTATCCAAACACATCCTAAATAACCATAGAACTCAAGATTGTAAGAACAAACTTGGTAATGAGTGAAGCAGCAAACTGAGGAGGCTAAAAATGAGTGTAGTTAACTGCTTACCCTGTTACATTACAAATTAAACCTTGTAGATCTCTAAACAATGACTTGAGATAACAAGATCCTGGTTCTTTTCTTTCTGGTGAGCTAGCTTCACTCTCTGGATTCTAAGATCTATCCTACAAGATCTATGATATGTATCTTTTATGTCTGCTACTTCCTCCCCTGGGCATCTTGGCACCAGACCCAGATCCTTTCCCCCCTTTGCTTACCATCTAGAATGTGTATGTGTATGTTTAAATGGAATTACATACAAGCAAAGAATGCGTAAGTTCAGAAATAATATACAAGGGCATGGAAATCTGAAATACATGTGAAAAGAATTAATCCACTTAGTGGGGGGTTGGAGGAAGGGGGGAGTTGTGAAACCTTATCTTAACCATTCTATATCTAGTCATCCCAAGACCATCCTTCACATCACTTCCAGTCATTCACCAGGCTATCAGGACCCACATACTTCAGAATCATCTTTTCTGTCACACAACATCCTCCTCCCAATTTGACTTCAATATGAAGCTCCCTCTTTATTTCCTGGAATATGTTCCTTCTGTAAATTTGGGATTGGCTAAATTGGGCAGACTGGGCAAAGCTAATTCATCCATTCTATAATTCCAGGCTTAATCCTAGTTAGGATTCTGGAAAGCTCAGTCTTGGAAAGAAATGCCTGGATTGCTTAGGGACCATTGAATGTCCCTGGACTGAAGGATTCCAGAAAATACAGACCGAGAAAATACAAAGCCCTGACATTTCCTCCAGAAGTGAGCAGAGTCTAGCCTTAAAAAAAAAAGGTTCAAATTCAGTAAATAAGGTTAAAAGAATTAGTATATCTATTTGTCTTTTTTATGTTTTTAGTGTATCAAACATATATTCCTACCACGATACTTGTTAAGCAACTTCATTAATTCCTGACCAAGGAAGAAAGGGAAAAAGGAAACCTCATTAAAAAAAAATTAGAAGCCTTGTTTTATCATTTTTTCTATTATCTGAAAAGAAGAATTTCAACCCAATACACAATTCACTCCCTCGGTAGCAGCAATATCTTAACCCCTTCCCCATGCAAGTTAGGCTACTTTTTTCTTAAAAAGTATAGAGCTATTTCTAGAGACTTGGTTGCCTCAGGGTCCTAAAGACTGAAACTGCTGATAATCACTTTCTTCCTGAGTACAAAGTGGCCCTGAGGATCTGGAGAGGCTCTTGACATGCTTGGCTGGCGGATCAAGATGGAAGATTTGCTCAGCTGAATCAATTCAAAGGATTCTCAATGCCTATCCTTGACTATTCTCTGGATGAGACTAAGCAAATCTTTTGTTGACTGCTGAATGACCCATGAGTGCCTCATTTTGTTCCAATAGCAAGCCTAAACTACCAGGAGACTAGCTGGAGTCAAATCCACTTCCAAACATGCCCCAAGTTCACAAAATACATCCTGTTCACACTAGCTATCACATCTTAGTTTGGAATAGAGGATAATCAAAATAACAGAAAGGAAAGTAAACTATTTTAAAGGAAAATGTGAAATATCCAAAGGAATTTGAAAAGTATAAGTTGTTTTCTTTACCTTTGGACTTCTTATTTTCACCAAACCATACAACGATTTCTTATTGAAGTCAAAATGACTATAGAAATCCCTGGCAGCATCTGGACCCTGTGCCACCATAGCTGACATGAGGTTCAAGCAGGTTTGAGTCATTCTACGTGTATAATAAGGAAAAAATATACGGTTAATTCAAAATAGTAGTGGTATGCCATGAACTTAGAATGAAATCAACTGTTTGAGTGCAAAGTGAGCTAACTGGTCAGCCAACAAGAATTTATTAAGTGCCTACTCTATGCTGGGCACTTTGCTAAGTACTGGGGATACTAAGACAGCCAAAAAAGAAAAAGTCCGTGGAAAAGGCAGAAGGTGAGTTTTTAGCTCAAGACTTAAAGGAGGAATATTAATAGAATAGGGTCTTAAACTGTCAGAATGAGAAGACACTTTAAAATTATTTCATCTAACACTTATTTTGCAGATGAGGAAACAGAGGCCAGGATGGAGAAGGGACTTGTCCAAGGCTGGAGAAAGTAAAATAAGGCAGGTACTCTAATGCCAAGTTTCTTATTCTTTCTATGCCCACATTGCTCCAAACTTTAACGTCATGCTGTTTTCTTTAGCTCTTTATTAGATTCTGGTCAACTTTAGTAATAATGTCAGATATACAAGTTTCCCCAACCAAGATTTATGTTTTTATTTGTTGTACTACCAAAGTACTTAACATGATATTAGCCTATTAACAGGTGCTTGAAAATTATTTCTTAATTAGAAAAGGAAAAATGGATAGGAGAGTAGTAGGTGAAGTAAACTAAACTGATGCATAGATTTTTACTAGAAAAGTCTGAAGACAAAAGGTCATCATTTAATAGCAAAAACAAAAGTTAGATTAGTCCAGGTGCTGGTTCTGTAACATAAAGGCTGACTTACTTGTAGCTTGAAGGATTCAATGATTCATAAATCAGCTTCATATGGCTATTCAAAACTTTTTTTATGATATTGGTTCCCACAACATGAAAATGAGAAAGGTCACCTGCTGTTCGAAGTAATATGGCTTCTAAAGCTTTAAATATTAATAGCCTCTGAAAAAATAAAATTAAGACTTTCATAAATTTCATTTTTACATTCTGAACAAAAAAATCCATCCTAATTATAACTGTTTCTTATTGTCTCCTAATATCTTAATGGCTAAAGATTTTTTTAATAAATACTCAAGATTTTAAATTGTTTAACAAGATCTCCAAAATCAAATTTTCAGTCAACTTATAATCCTGAAGAGATCAAAGTTGACTCCATCTATTTATGAAATCTGTGCCATACAGAGATGGTTTTTAAATTTGTGTTCTCATCTTTAATCTTGTCTTTTGTCTCTTTCATTTATGACGAAGTGTTCAAAGTGACCTTTAGTACAATATTATTCCACTAAACTACATTAATACTAAGAAATTACTATTCAATACAAGTATTCTTTCAAAGGACTTACTACATAAGTATAGGACAGCTAAGTGGCACAGTGGATAGAATGCCAGGCCTAGGGTCAGGAAGACTCATCTTCCTAAGTTCAAATTCAGCCTCACTTACTAGTTATGTGACCCTGGGCAAGTCACATAACCCTATTTGCCTCAGTTTCTTCATCTATAAAATGAAAAGAAAATGTCAAATTATCTTTGCAAGGAAAACCCCAAATAGGGTCAGGAAGTGGCCAAAAAGACTGAAATAATTTAACAATCAATACATAAGTGGTCAAAGAATATAAAAAATAGTTCTCAAAACAATTATGAACTATTCACAATCATATAAAGAAATGCTCCAATTCATTAATAGTAAAGCAATATTTAAATTAAAACAACTCTTGAGGTTTGTTTCACCCAGCAAATTTGACAAAGATAACAAAGGATAAAAAGAATCAATGTTGGAGGTCTATGATAAGACAGGCAGAATAAAGCATAGTTGATTATGCTATGAATTCATGATTTTTTTTGCATGTTTATTTGGTTAAGTTTATTTGAGTTTTTCTTTTATATGATGATTTTCCTAAAAAAATGAACAATATGGAAATGTTTTGCATGATACTATATGTATAACCCAAACTGAATTGCTTTCCAGCTCTGGGAGGGAGGAGGGAAAGGAGGAAGGAAGACAATTTGGATCATATAACTAGAAAACTTATGTGGAAATTTGTTATTACATATAATTGGTAAAAATAAAATATCTTTACAATGATTATGCCATGAATTGGTCCAACTATTTCAGAAAACAATTTAGAACTGAGCTAAGAAATTGATTAATGTGTACATTTGCTTTGGCCCAGAACATATAGAAATAAAAGTCCCACATTTTCCAACATATAAATAGCAATTTTTGTTATAGCAAAGGACTAAAAACAAAGTGGATGCCCATGTTCTAAAGAATGGGTGTACAAACTGTTCTACATTAAGTATAATGGAAGGTTTCGGTCCCATAAGAAACAACAAATATGAAGGATTTGGTGAAATATGGATAGATTTATATGAACTGATATAGGGTGAACTAAGCACAGCCAAGGAAACAAAATACACAATGACTCCAACAATGTAAAAGGGAAAAACGATCAAATAGAAATAGTCATTTTGTATTCTAATGACCAAGAGTCCCAGAGAAGAGAGGAAAATGTATTATCCTCCTTTATCAAAGTGAGGGAGCCAGAGTGTGCAATGCTGTATATATTGACTATAAACATGGTCAATGTGTTGGCTTTCTTTTTACTTTGTCACTTTTATGAGGCTAAGGCTTCTGAGTGGAGGAGGGGAAGGGATATATATCTAGAAATAATTCTGTTATAAAAGCAAAGGTATCAACAAAACTTTTTTAAGTTTTTAAATGTATGGCTCCAGGTACCATAATGATGAAGATAAAAATCAAGTCTTATTTGGTGTTCAGTTATTTCAGTCAAGTCGAACCTTTCATTAGCCTATCTTGGGGATTTCTTGGCAAACATCCTGGAGTGATTGACCATTTCTTTCTCCAGTCCACTTGACAGATAAGAAAACGGAAGTAAACAGGGTCACAGAGCTGGTGTCTGAGGCTAGATTTGAACTCAGGATGATGAGTCTTGCTAACTCTGGACCCAGCACTCTATCCACTGCACCACTTAGCTGCCCTTACATAAATGTAGATGATATTTCTCATATACCAACCCCAATGACAAGATGAGTCATTTCCTTTGCAATAAATGTTCAAATAAAACTTACTTCATGTTCAGTTCTTTTCTCTCCACTTAGAAGCTGGAAAATTTCTGAACACTCAACAGAAATCTTTATATAACCTTCCACGACATCATATAGCCCAGTTTGTGGTAACATTTTGGCAATGGAGATGAAAGTTTCCAAAGCTGAAACAAAAGTTATACACCAGCATTAACAAAAGTAACCTTTAAGAAAGAAGCATTCTACTTAGTATAAAAACTCCTTCCCACTCTTCACACCTCACCAATGGAAGCTACCATAGGAAGAGTTTTTGGGGAATCTCCCTGAAAGGCATAAAAACTAGGAACAGCTTAGAGGAGGAAACCAGTAAAGTTAGAAATCTGGAAAACCTAATGTTTTCTCCTATTTAACCTAAATTTTTCCCTTTCATTTTGTAATACTGTCTGAAACCCTGACAATTAAAAAGTATGTGGATTAACAGGAATCTCCCCTTTAAAAATACAAATACCTCAAAGTAAGTCATTTAACCTCCCTGGCTCCTGTTTATTTACCTGTAAAAAAAGAAGAAATATACTACACAAATTGACTTTTTTTAAAAAATCCTTACCTTCCACCTTAGAATCAATACTATATATTGGTTCTATAGCAGAAGAGTGTGGTAAGGGCTAGGCAATGAGGGTAAAGTGACTTGCCCAGGATCACACAACTAGGAAGTGTCTGAGGCCACATTTGAACCTAGGACCTCCCATCTCTAGGCCAGGGTCTCAATCCACTGAGCTACCCAGCTGCACCCCCCAACATGAGTTGACTTCTAAGGTGACTTACAGTTCTAAAATCTTACAATTCATTCACACATTAGTGTGACTAAGTCTATCTAGAGTAATTTCCCTTGGCTAAGAAGTTATAATGAGGGAATAAAAACTCCATTTGGTGGCAAATAGAAGGAAGGGAGGTAAAATTGAATTATGGAGAACTTTGAGAGATAGGAAAGGTCTAATAAGAGTATCAAAGCTGGGGCTTAGAAAATCGGGAGGCTATGTAATATCTGATTTTCAAAAGAACCAAAATAACCAATGTTATTTTTCCCATTTTAAAGATGAATAAATTGAGGCCTAGAGAAGTGGAGTGACTTGCTCTGGGTCACAAAGCTAATAAATGTCTAAGACAAGATGAGAACTTAAGTTTTCCTGATTCCAAATCCAAGGTTCCATCTAGTTGTACAAAGGGAGACTGGCCAAGTTTGCTTTTAGCATTCTCAAATCCCCAAAATTTTATCTAGGACTAAAGCATTGTTGTTGGAGTTTTGAACCATTCCAACAATGCTGGAGAACAATTTGGAACTTTGCCCAAAGAGCAATAAAACTTTGCATTGCCCTTTGACCCAGCAATGCCTCTCAATGGTCTACATCCTAAAGAGAGCAAAGAAAAGGGAAAAGGATCATTTGTACAAAAATATTTAGAGCAGCTCTTTTTGCGGTGGCAAAGAATTGGAAATTTAGAAGAGACCTATCAACTGGGAAGTAACTAAAGTTTTGGAACATGATTGTGAAGGAATACTATGCTGTGGAAAATGGTAAGCATATAGGTAAGAAAGACCTATATGAAGACATACAAAGTGAAGTAAGTAGACCCAGGAAAACATTGTACACAGTAACAGCAATATCCTAAGAATGATCAGCTGTGAAATACTTAGCTACTCTGATCAAGACAATGATCAAGACCAATGATGAAAAGGACCCATGATGAAAAATGCTATCTACTTCCAGGGATAGAACTGAACTCTGAATGTAGACTGAAACATACTTTTAAAATTTTATTTATTTTCTCTTTTTGTGTGTATTTTTACTTTTTCTCTTATTTTTATTGTCTCTTTTGGTGTGTATTTTATTTTGCAACACAGCAAATATGGAAATATATTTTGCATAGTTTCACACATAATAGTAATATCATATTGCCTACCTTAACTCAAAATTTCAAAAATAAATGCTAATTTTTTACAACATTTTACAAATTTTTTTATAATAGTTAATAAAATAAATAAAAATACATAGGGACACCCATCAAGTATTTGGCAACGGCAAGATATGAACCCAGGTTTTCAGGGCCAGCTCATCATCTACTATAACACACTGAAAATTAAAACAAGGGGCACTTAGGTGGCACAGAGGATTAAAAGTCAAATCTGAGAGATAGAAGTTCCTGGATTCAATTTTGACCTCAGATACTTCCTAACTGTCTGTCCCTGGGCAAGTCACTTTACCTCTATTGCCTAGCCCATGCCTTGGAACCAAAACACATATTGATTCTAAGACAGAAGGAGAGGGGCTAGAAAAAAGAAGAAAAGTAAAACAAACTTTAATCAATAAAGCTCCTAATGGAAAAATTACAAACACCACTAAGATGATGATGATGCAACATGGTAGAATGGAATGGGCACTGGACTTTAGTCAAGACTTCTGTTCAAATTCCAATTCTACCATATATAAGTTACATGACCGTGGCCAGACAGGCCATCTCTGAGTCTCAAATTCATTATCTATTCAATATAGGAAATAAAAGAGGAACTACCTGCTGTTACAAAATGTAAGCTCACCAAGAGCAAGGGCTTTTTCATTTTAATCTTTGTACCCACAGAACCAAACCCAGTACCTGGCACATAGAGGGTATTTAATAAAACCTCCTAATCAACTCAATCAAATGAGATAATGTTTGTAAATAATTGTTTTATAAGTACCTGGAACATAAGTGCTTAATAAATGTTTCTTGATTTTTAAAATCATAAAGGGCTATATAAATGTCGGCTATTATTATTATTATTATTATTACTACTACTACTATTACCTATTTTATAAAATTATTCTGAGGCATTACATTATACTCTTCCACTAACATTCTATTCCAGTGCTCCATCCTGGAATGGAGATAACTCTTGGATTATCAAAGACTAAGCCAGTGGAATTTACTCAACAGCTAGGTGCCTGGACTTAGAATCAGGAAGACCTGAGTTCAAAACCAGTCACTGACTACATTACCCTGGGCAAGTCACTTTAACTCTGCCACAGTTTCATTAACTGTAAAATGAGAGTAACAATCACACCTATCTCTCAGGGTTATTCTGAGGATCAAGTAAGATGATATTTATAAAGCGCTTAGCATAGTGCCTGGAACAGAGCAGGTAATAATACAGCTGCTGCTAGCTGCTGCCATCACCACTACCACCAGCACTACAACTACTACTACCAAGATTATTTATTCAAGCTTTTCTAAGTACTTTCAAACTGGAAAGGCAACAAAGTAGGGGCTTGATGGCAGTATGTCTGTTATTTAAGAGCCAGATGAACTATGTTTGGAAAGACTCATCACTAAGTTGACCATGGACTGATGAAATTTTGTCACAGGAATTATCTTGCTACTAAGTCTAAACAAAGGGATTGTTATTTCCATTGGTTGTCATTACACAGCCACCAACAAAATCACAGATCTTTGAAGTACTGAATTACACCATAATCTGAAGCATTATGTATTGTATAATGTTAAATATATTTAATATTTGATTTTTAATTGTATTTCTAAATGTTAAGTACTGTAAAATGTAAAATTCTTATATATTTTCTGCATTCATTATTGTGAATAGACTAGAAATAACAATTAGAGCTGTCTGAAAACCAAACAGATTTGGTTTATGGAATAATATGGTTCATTTATATGGCACTTCCAAGTTTTCTCCAAAACCTTTTGAGGTAGTTAATACATATATTTCCCATTTTACAAACAAGGAAACTGGCTAGGAGAGATAAAGTGACCTGCCAGGGATCAAAAAGCTAGTCACCGCTCATCAACAAAATCTTGACCTAAATTTAACCTGTGAATTTCTTAAATGTGGTGTAGTAAAAAGAGCACCAGATCTGGAGAGAGAAGCTGGGCTTGAATCACAGCTTTCTGACTTAATTCTGGGGACAGTCAAGTGGATTTCTATACTTCTCAGACATAAGAGCTCCTGCTCTAAAAGATCTTGTCATAAAATTGAATGGAAAACTTCTTTTATCCATCTAAAGATCCAATGAAATATATTTTAATCAAGACCCAGTGTTTGCTGTTGAATGCTAATAAGTCACAAAATAGTGGAAGCTGTCAACAAAAACATATTAAGCATCTACTGTACCAGGCACTGTTAAGCAATGCAGATAAAAAGAAAGGCAAAAACATGTAAATAATATATATATATAAACAAACATAATAAATTGAGGATAAGTTGGGGACAATCTCAGAGGGCTTCTTAAAAATAATTTCAGAAAGGCTTCTTGAAGAAGGTGAACCTTTATATAAGAAAGCTAGGGAAGCAAGGAGGCAGAGATGAGGAAGGAGAGTTGTTCCACGTATGAGAGAAAGCCAGGGAAAATGCCCAGAGGAAAGGGGAGATGGAAAGCCTTGCACAATGAACAGCAGAGAGGTCAGTGTCACTGCTCTCCAGATTACACGGAGGGAAATAAAGTGTATGAAGCCTGGAAAGGTAAGAAAGAGCCAGGTCATTTAGGCCTTTTAAACTTCAAAGAGATGATTTTATGTTTGATCTTGGAAATGACAAGAAGTCACATTGAAGTTTATTGACCAGGAGAAGTTTTATGATCAAATCGTTGTTTAAGAAAGATCAATCTGACAGCCGAGTGCGGGATGGACGGTCAGACACTGAACCCCAAAACTCGAAGGAGATCATCTAACTCGACCCGCTAATTTCACAGAGGAGGAAACAACACCGCAGGTGTGACCTCCAGATGTCCTAGTTGCAGTCCCCTTGGGGACAACGTGGGTGCTTCAGGATGCCGCTAATTTAGCATCTTCTTGCAACTCTCCTGAGCCGGTCAAGCGAGGACTTCCGGGAAGACATGCCGGAAATTGGCAGGATGCACCACGTGCGGTGGGGGCCCCGCCCCCTTGCCCATCTTTCACCCCCGACCTCTAGTGCCCAGGGCACGTACCTGATACCATAGTTTGAGGGTCTTTAAGCTGAACCTTAAACTGCTGCCCGGTGAAGTCTTCTCCGCGAGGCTTCTTAGCAGGACCAGCCGAGGAGGCCTCGCCCTTCTCCGCAAGGGCTTTCCTCTTGGGGTTCCCCATGGGCAACGAGTTCGTGATAAGCCCAGGCTGGAACCTTTGGAAGAGCTCCACGCACGGAAAGCACAAACAGTAGGTGTGCGGCAGTAGCCGCACCACGTGGGTTGGAAGGAGGAGCTGGGAAGAGCAAAGGAGCGAGGACGGAAGGGGCGGGACTTGTCCCCGGCGGCGTTTCGCGTATGCGCGAGGCGGGGCGGGGCTGCGCTAGGGGGCCGGGCCCAATAGGAAGACTCTCGGCTCTTCTGGGAGCTGAGAATGCGCAGGCTCAGGAAATTTCCCCTGTACCTGCCTTCTAGATCTGCGCATTTGACCACCGGTCTGTGGGGGATGAGCACTTGGGAGATGAGCTGTCTAGAACGCAAACGTGAAGTCTAAAGATTTGAGTTCAGATTCAACCCCTAGATGGTAACTAGTGATGTGATCAAGGCAAAGTCACTTAATCTGTCACCTCACTCTGCATCTGTAAAATGGGAATAATAATAGAACCTATTTTCCAGGGTTCTAGTGAGGATCAAATGAGATCATATTTGCAAAGCACTATATAAGTGCTTATTATTAGTCATTAATAACTATTTTTACCTCTGTTGTGTGACTAGGTGAGCTTATTAAGCTTCACTGAGTGCAGAACTGTGGGTTTTTGTAAGTTCATTTCTTGGCTTAATGGTCCTGATCAGACACTCTTGAAAATAGTTTGTGCTTTAAATTCTTGCTCATTGCTGGAAAGCGGGGCATTAAAAAAAAATAGTGGTTGGAAATACATAAATATCGGATCTGTTGCTTCGGGTAAAGATCGTTAAAGACTCTTAAATTCTGCCTTCAATACATCTCCTTACCATTAACCCATTTACACTGAATATAGCTTTTTCTAAAACTAATTTTAGTTTGGTCTTGCATAGAGTTCTCCCAGCATTCTTCCCCTCGACTATTCTCTGTCCTCACATATAACAAAGAATAATAAGGAAAAAAACACAGGGGAACCCATCATATATCAAAAAACAAGATATATATATATTATATTCTACTTTGTAATATACAAAGAAATGTGAGGAAAAATCTTCATATATTTCATTGGGAAATCTTTGTCTTTTGTAATTTCACAACATTCACTTTCCAATGTTTTCTTGTATTCTTTCTGTTTATATTATTGTATTGGTTATGTATATTGTTTTCTTAGCTCTGCTTACTTCATTCATCAGCAGTTTAGGTAAGTCTATGCTTCTCTGTACTCATATTTGTTGCTTCATATAGCACAGTAACATCTCATTACGTTCATTCATGCACATTAAGTTCACAATTTATTTAGCCATTTCCCAATCAGTCATTATCTACTTTGCTTTCAGTTCTCTTCTACTATGGAAAGTGCTGCTATAAAGATTTTGGTGTGCAGGGGGATTTTCTTTTTTTTTTAATACCTCTTTGGGGTATATGCAATATATATCTTCACAATTGTTTGCATGTTGATTCTTCCATAAGAATGACACTTCCTTAAGAGAGCGGCTTTGTTTTTGCCTAACTTTATATACTCAATGCTTAGCATACTGCCTGGCACATGCATATTTATAAATATTTGTTGACTAATGGATAGACCCATACCTTTCCTTCCTCATATGATTGTTGTGAAGGTAAAATTTAATAGGAACAAAGTGTGAAATTTATGAAAAGTCATATATATATATAGGGTGTCTCAAAAATCTTGGTTGGATTTAATCCAAAGGACTCATGATAAAAAAAAAAATACTATCCATCTCCATAGAGATAACCGATGAATTCTACATGCAGAATGAAGCATTTTTCTTTCACTTTTTTGTTTATTCTCCCACTTCAATATGGCTGATGTGGTAATATGTTTGTATGACTTCATATGTATAATGGGTTTCTTGCCTTCTCAATGACTAGGGGAGGGACAGGCTAGAAGGAAAAAATTTAGAAGGAACTTATTTCTTCCAAATGTCTTGGTGAATTTAAGCTTTGATCTATTATTTTCAGATACCCTGTATGTAAAGACAATAATATGTGGTTAGAATTGTTGTTGTTCAGTGATTTCTTTGTGAACCCATGGACCGAAGCACACCTCCCCCTTCTATCCTCTGCCATCTCCCCAAGTCCGTCCAAGCTCAGGTTCATTGCTTTCATGATACTATTCATCTCAAACTCTGCTGTTCCCTTCTTTTTTGCCTTTAGTCTTTCCCAACATCAGGGGCTTTCCCAATGAGTCCTGTCTTCTCATTATGTAGCTAAAGTATTTAAGCTTCAGCTTCAGCATTTTTCCTTCTAATGAAACAGACTGAATTAATTTCTTTAAGTATTGGCTGATTTTATCTCTTTGCTCTCCAAGAGACTCTCAGAAGTCTTCTGCACCACAATTCAAAAGCATCATTTCTGCAGCACTCAGCTTTCTTTCTAGTCCAATGGCACTACTGGAACTATATTACTGTTGGAAAAATGATAGCTTTGACTATCCAGACCCTTGTCGGTAGGGTGATATCTCCCTGCTTTTTAGTATCCTGCAAAGATTTGCCATAGCTTTCCTTCCAAGTAGAAAATGTCTTTTAATTTCATGGCTGCAGTTGCCTTCTGCAGTGATTTTGAACCCAAGAATATAAAATCTGACACTGCTTCCATGTCTTCTTCCTCTGTTTGCAAGGAAGCAAAGGGATCAGTTTCCATGATCTTTGTTTTTATAATGTTCCGCTTCAAACCAGCTTTTACACTCTCTTCTTCCACCTTCATCTGAAGGTTTCTTATTTCTTCATTACTTCTTGTTATCAGAGTGATATCATCTGTGTGTCTGAGATTGTTGATATTTCAGCAACCAGAGAGCCTTGGGTTCAAATAGTCACCCCTTTGACATTTGCTGACTTAACACTTACCCTCTATGTAACCTAGGTAATTGCCTAGGATTTACTAGCTAAGTCATAAACAGGATGCATCTGGCATTAGTGAAGTTATAAAATCATAGATACCTTTGAATAGTCATGTTTTTGATTTATGTATATGATGTCTGTGTAATGATATTACTAGCTTAGCATTTTATAACATCCATTATTATCATTATCTATCACTACTTTGTAAAATATTTTAATAAGAAGTATTTTATTTAAAATTTTTTTAATTTAATTTTATTATTTTTCATTATAATAACAAGTATCCATGTAAGTCTTCTAAAGTTATATGATCCAAATCGTCTCCATCCCTTTTTCCCTTCCCCCTTTCAGAGCTGGCAAGCAAATCAATCTGAATTATATATGTATTATCATGCAAAACATATTTCCAGATTATTCATTTTTGTGAGTGAATAATCTTTTTTTTTTAAACCCTTACCTTCCATCTTGGAATCAAAATTGGGTATTAGTTACAAGGCAGAAGAGTAGTAAGGACTAGAGAATGGGGGTTAAGTGACTTGCCCAGGGTCACACAGCTGGGAAGTGTCTGAGGCCAGATTTTGAACCTAGGACCTCCTGTCTCTAGGCCTGGCTCTCAATCCACTGAGCCCCCTGAATAATCTTAATAAGAAATATTTTAGTGCCAAACATGATGTCACCCTCTGTAATCCCTGCTACTAGAGAGGCCAAAACTGTTAGATAACTTGATATGGGAATTCTGAGCTTTCGTTCTAAGGCTAAAGCCAATTTGGTATCCACACCAACATGATGAGCCTTAAAGAAGCTGAAGGCCACCAAGCTGTCCAACAAGAGGCAAACAAGCCCACATCTAAAATGGAACAAGTATCTACAGACCAACAGTAGGGTCAGCCTGAGAATACACTGAGCTTTCAGCCTGGGTGAGAGAGGGAAAGATCTAGGAGAAAGAAAAAGGAAGGAATGAAGGGGAAGAAAGAAGGCATAGCAGATAAAGAGTTGGACTTGGAATCAGGAAGGCTTGAGGTCATAGCCAACCTTAGCCACTTAAGAGTGCTGTGACCTTGGGAAAGTTTCTTCACCTATAAGATAGGGATAATAATAGCACCCATCTCTCACTTTTAGAGATAATAACACCTATCTCCCAGGTTGTATGAGATATTGTAGAATGCTTTGCAAATCTTAATGTGCTAGATAAATATTAGCCATTATTATTAAAAGATAGTTTAATGAATTACAATTTATTAGATAAGAAATTAGATAAGAAAAGAAAGAAAATGAATAAGAAATGAATAATTCTGGAAATCTCTTATGGATACCATCAAGTTAAAAAAATTTAATTAATTTGAGTGCTTACTAATACAGGATACTGCTATGTGTTAAAATTTTGTTTAAAATGGATTTTGACATAGAAAGTGGAAGATGGGTCAGTAAACAAGTGTTAGGAAAAAGAAGGTAGGGTTGCTTTCTCAAGAGAATTATTTTGGACTGGCTAATAGGGAATTGAAACTCAAGATAAATAGGAAGATAGTAAAAGAGCACCTGACTGCTCCTACTGAGTTGTAGTAATCAGACCCAAATGAACTACATCTTAGAGTACTAAAAGAAGTGCGTGATGTAGATGAGGCCCTGTTTCTGGTTAAGAGCCTAGGAATTCATGCTTAGCTAGGCCCTGTACTTTTTTTTTTTTTGTCAATGAATCAAATTACACAAAACTAGTTAGGATAACTAACGTGGTATATGACAGAGTTAGGATCCTAAAATAGATTCATAGACTAGAATACGGGGCTGAAAGTTCCAGGTTTTTTTCTTTTGTGGGGATTGGATTTAATAAAATGAAACTTATTAGGGATAATTGTAACGTTTTACACTTAAGTTAAAAAAATTTAATTTAAATACTAGATGAGGATGTATGGTTAGATAGTAGCCATCTGAAAATTGACTAAAGCTAAATACGAATAAAAATGTAACATCAGTCAAAAATACTCCAGTGTAGTCTTGGGCAGCATCATGAGAGGTATAGGGCCAGGACCATTGTGTTTGTCTTATATTCTGATCAGAGCACATCTGAAAATACATCTTAGGAAAGTTATGAAGACATCCAGAAAAGGGAAAACAGGATGGTGAAGGGTTTTGAGTTAATATTCTATGAGAATCAGATTAAGGATTTGGGAATGTTTGGTCTGGAGAAGATTTGTGAGAGACATATTTGTTTTCAGCTATATCCAAAAGCCTGTTATAAGAGAGGGATTAGATTTGTTCTCTTTGGTCCTAGAGGGAAGAACTAGGAGCAATGGGTAGAATCAGCAAAGGACCAGATTTGAGCATAATATTGGGAAAATTACCAAATGAATGAATGAATGAAGTACTTATTAAGAATTTTCTGTGTATAAAGTCCTACAGTAAAATCTGGCAATGCAAAGTAAGCCTGCCTCTGCTCTCAAGGAGCTCACATTCTAAAGAGGAAGAAAATATATATGGAAGATTTCAGCTGCAATTCAGATAGAAAGTTCCCATGTGGCTTAGGCTTTAACATTTTTTTTCAAATTTGAATGAATAACAGGTAAATAGATATCAAATAATAACATTTGTACAACCCAGTGGAATTGCTAGTCAGCTCTGGGAGGGGAGAGGAAAGAAAACGAATCATGTAAACATAGAAAAATATTTTAAATTTAAAAAAAAGGAAAGTTCCCATGCCCCTTTCTTTATAAAATTAATTCGCTTTCTTGTGTTGAACCATTTGACAGTACCAAGGACTAAGAACCTTCTTTTGGGAGTCTTCAAAAGATGACTTTGCTATTCCAAAGACTTGGGTTCAAGGCCATGGACCATCTCTATCAGAGTCTGAGGGGTGATGATAGTCAAAGTGGTGATGATAAGGTGCTTTAACTTGCCTAACACATTTTCTTTTGTTGCTCCCTCAGCATGCTTTGCTCCTTCAGCTGACTGGCTTGCCTGCTCCAAAAGTGGTAGTTGATTGGCATTAGTGGGAATGACTAGACCCCTTCTCTATAGGAATGGCTTCCCTGGAGGGCTGGGCTAGAAACCGGACCAGTGGTCTGAGGGCTCCTTTGTTTATCAGCCTACTTGGACCAGTTGGTCAGTAGTTGTTGATCATATTGATGAGGAAGGCCTAATAATTAGCAATCCAGAAGTATAATAAGCTGCTTTTGGAGGTAATGGGTTTCCTCTCATTGGCTCCATCCACCAACTATCCATTGGATTGGCAAAGATGACAACTGTTAGAGGAGTTGTATGAAAACAGGCATGTTAATACACTTTTGGTAGAGTTGATCATGTTAAACATGGTACTGGGAAAACCTGTGGAGGCCTGAAGTGGTCCAGCAAGCCTGGAAAGCAATTGGAACTATGCCAAAAAAGCCACCAAATTGTGCATATTCATTGACCTAAGGGTACTTACAATAGTATTATTGGTTTATTCCCAGAAAAGGTTCAAGGAAAAAAGAAAAAGCCCATTTGTAGAAAAATATTTATATCATCTCTTTTTGTAGTGGCAGAGACCTGGAACTTTAAGGGAATGTCCATCATTTGGATAATGGATGAACAAATGATGGTATGTAAAGTAATAGAATATTCTTTTCAAGAAGTAATGAAAGCTATAGTTTCAGAAAAATCTGGGAAGCTTTGTATGAACTGAATGCCTATGAAGACTGAAAAAGAGAAACAGAAGAACAATTTATACAGCCACAGAAGCAACATAAAGACAAATAGCTCTGAAAAACTTGAGAATTCCAATCAATGCAGTGACCAGATCCAATTCCAGAGGACTGATAATAAAGCATGCTTCTCATCCACCTCTTGACAGAGAGGTAATGGACTAAATGTAGAATGATATATACATTTCTTCAGGTTGCCAGTGTGTGAATTTATTATGCTTGGGGTTTTTGGTCAGTTTTTGCTTTTCTTTTTCATTTTCATTGGGGTAGGAGAGAAGCAAGAATAAAAAATGCTTGCTAATTGCAAAGAAGAAGAAAAAATAAAATTTGGAAAAAAATAAAAGATAACTGTGAATTTTTCATTTTGATAAGATAGAACTGGCCAAAGGTAGTTTCTGAAACATAATACTAGGTTGATTTAGTCTTGTTCTTTTCCATTTAAAAATATAGGACAATTATGCTATTAAAAAATTACATCTGGGGGCAGCTGGGTAGCTCAGTGGATTGAGAGCCAGGCCTAGAGAGGGGAAGTCCTGGGTTTCAATTTGGCCTCAGACACTTCCTAGCTGTGTGACCCTGGGCAAGTCACTTGACCCCCCACTGCCTAGCCCTTACCACTCTTCTGCCTTGGAACCAATACACAGTATTGATTCCAAGATGGAAGGTGAGGGTTTAAAAAAAAAATTACATCTGTAACTATCCTATTTCCAGGCAATGGAAGCATATGAGGATAAAAGTATCCAGAATTCATATCAAACTTATTATCCAATTTATGTCTTTTTTTTTAAACTAGCCTTGTGATTTCACTGCTTTTAAAAAATGTGCTCTACCATTATATAATATACCTACTCTGAAATTTATAGTCTTAGAGCCTGAGCTATTAAATGGTCAGAGTCAGTAGATTTCAAAACTGGAACTTGAAGTTTTCCAGACCCTGAGGCCAGCCCTACTATATCATGTCTTAATAAGGGATATCATAACAAAGAAAATCCCACTATATAGAATAAGGTAAGCTGTTATTTATCTTACAATATTTCATCCTGGGCAATCTGATCTCCAGTGAGCCCTCATTTTTTTTTATTCATTTGAGTCATATCTGTCTCTTCATGGTCCTACCCAGGGTTTTCTTGGTAAAGATAATGGAATGGCTCAGTATTTTCTTTTCAACTTATTTTTTTAAAACCCTTACCTTCTGTCTTAGAATACTGTGTATTGGTTTTAAGGCAGAAGATTAGTAAGGGCTAGGCAATGGGGGTCGAGTGACTTGCCCAGGATCACACAGCTAGGAAGTGTCTGAGGCCAGATTTGAACCCAGGACCTCCTGTCTCTGGGTCTGGCTCTCAATCCACTGAGCCACCCAGCTGCCCTCTTCTCCAGCTTATTTTACAGATGAAAAACTGAGGCAAACAGGGTTCAAGCGACTTACCCAGTATCACACAGCTAGTAAGTGTCTGAGGTCAGATTTGAACTCAGGAAAATGAGTCTTCCTGGCTTAAGACCTGTAACTCTATCCACTATACTACCTAGCTACCCTCCCTACAATCTTTTTATTATTCCCTCATTGACCCTTAAAAAAAAAAACTTTACCTTCTATCTTAGAATCAACTAGCTAGGTAGCTCAATGGATGGAGAGCCTGGCCTGGAGATGGAAAGTCCTGGATTCAAATGTGGCCTCAGACACTTCCTAGCTTTGTGACCCTGTACAAGTTACTTAAGCCTCATTGCCTAGACCTTATTGCTCTTTTATCTTGGAATTGATACATAGTATTGAAGGTAAAGGTTTGAAGAGGGAAAAAAAAGAATCAATACTAAGTATGACTTCTAAGAGAAGAAAAAGCCTTCCCCTTTATTCCAGGCTCAGAGGGTGATGTGATCCTTCCTGTTCAAAAGATTAAGGCTTTTACTGTTGGACAATCCAATTCCATTCAAGGATTCCCAGCATTTTTTTCCAGTTGATGATGCCTTCTTGATCTCATTTTCAATTTCTCCCTATCATTTTTTACTTTTCAGTTGCTTAAAAACATTCTCAAATGTCTCTCATCCTTAAAAAAAACCTTCATTCTGTTCTGTCATCTTCTCCACCTTGTCCCCAAACTAGCCTCTCTTTAACTGCCCATTCTATTATCTCTGTTCCTTCACCACCTACTCATTTCTCTCACTATTTGTAGAAATGTCCTTTTCAGGTTCATTAGTGATTGCTGTGCAATGGGTATAAACAAGGAACCCCTCCCTCCCATCACCTCTGGCCAGTGTCCATCCTATAGAGCATGCCCAGAATTGTGTCCTTCTAGTATCATATGTGTTGTCTTTGGAGCTGGCCCCTTCTGCTGACAGAAGGACCTCTAGCAAGCCTTAACAAGAGACACACACAACCAGAGACTTATAGTTGGGTTCCATGTGTAAGAATTCCTCCTTCTAAAATGTGTCAAAACTGCTTCAGAGAGAAGTGAGTGGAGCCAGGAAGAGCCACCTCACCAGTAACCCTCTGTTTGTCTCTTTTACTTTCCTGAGTGTGTGGCTGGGATGCTTTCTCTTCAGTGCTTTCAGTGGGCTAGAGGAATGGATTTCTTTTTTCCATTCCCACCCCTGGTAGTTATTGAGACTTCAAACACATGATGCCTCGGGGAGCCTAAATCAGAGACCCAATGCTCCCCTTCTTCAGTGATGTTTCTTTCCCTGATCTAGTTTCCTGAGCAGTGATTCTGAATAGACTTCAAAAGCAAATATCTAGACAGTTTCTCGATTCCTTAGCTGCATTGTTAAAAACCCTTGTCTTCTGTAGATCTGGCACTCTATCCACTTCGCCACCTAACTGCCCCATCCTTAGCCCCATTTTGAGAGATGTCACGTCACTGCGACTAGAGGACTCAGTCCAGCCAGTGGCCTGGCTTACTAGAAAACAGTTCCTTTTTTTGTTGGTTTTGTTTAATTTAATTTAATTTTTCGATAGTGTTCATTTTTGTGAGTAATCTTATAAAGCCAAAACCCCAAAACATAAACCCTAATAGACAATTGAAAAACCATATGTTTTCATCTGCCTTCTGACTCCCAACAGTTCTCTAGAGGTGGAGAGCATTCTTTGTCTTGTTCTTCAGAATTGTCCTGGATAATTTGGAAAACATGGTTCTTAAAGGAGTTGTGCAGATAATTCAAGAGCTGGTGGGATCACTGGTTGGGATAGCAGAGGCTGCAGCGCTGGCTGGGATGGGCCTGTCCCACCTTGCACAGCCCATCACTGCCACCACTATACCGGGCAGCCGTATACACGGGGCGGAATCCCCTCCCCCTCACCATGCTGACGTCTTCCATTGTGCAGCCACATAATCCTTTGCCCAGAGCCTCACTCTTGTTCAGTCACTCTCAGAACAAGGCAACACACAAAGGATGATGTCACCGGAAGTAGAACTGTACCTGAGCGATGCCACCACATATAGTGCTCCTCTCACTGACCACCAATGAAAGAAGTGCCCCTTCCCAAAGTGCAGTGGAGGCCAGACAAATGGCCTCAGGGGGCCACATATGGCCTGCTGGCCCGTAGTTTGGGGACCCCTGCTCTAGAGGTTACCTCAAGCTCTTGTTTCAGTTAACCCCAGCGAGGGAGAGATCTTGCCATCTTCTTTCCTCCAACAGGTTAACCTCAACCTCCATATTTTCCCATACCACTTGATTCACTCCACTGTTCACTGGGGATTTCATCTTTCCAGTGAGACAAACCATCAACCCCTCTCCATTAAAAAAGAAGGAAAGCCTCCTTCTTTTTTTACATCTACTTACCTGGATGATCATTTATTAAGATACCCTCGATATGGGCATGCATCAAGGGTCCAGCCCCATGTTTCTCTTGAACCATAGGTCCACATTTCCATCTTCCTGCTATATATTTCTACCAGGATGTCTAGTCAGCATCTGAAAATGAGTAGATCCAAAACTGAAATAATTTTCTTCCCTATACATGTCCTTCCTTTAAATTTTATTGCCTCTATTTAAGAGTACCACCATCCTTCCAGTATATCTTCTCTTTCAGAATCCATGGCTCACAGCTTGACAATTCTTATTAATTCTGCTTCAGCAACAACTATCCCATTCATCCCCTTCTGCCCATTTAACATAGTTACTACTTGAATTTAGGCCTACTGGTCTTCCTCCTTCCTGCTCCTTCCTTGCCCCACCCTTCTCCCTTTTCCACTAAAATAATCTTTCCACGGGTGACAAACGCCTCAACCTAGGTTATATAAGAGTAAAGAAATCACTTGGCCATCATTCTTAGTTCTCACCACAGCCAGACTGTGGCCAATAACCTCCTTTTAGATGTACAATAGTCTGTTTTATAGACTTTTGACAGTCAACTAACAAAAGTAATTAATAAAGTCAAATGTACAGAATATGATACTAAAGTTTAGTAAATATTTGCTAAGAGTTAAAAAATTCCAGTAAAAAGTTTAAGACAGCAAGCCCCCATCTGCCCTTATCCTTCTAGTGATTTAGCACCAATTAAGACTTTGGACCAGAAAGATTTACAAACAGCAGGACCTCTGTTAAGTGTCTCAATCTCTAGAATGTACGGTATGTCACAAGAACGGGTCATCATTACAGTGTGAAAGTAATAATACAAAATATGGGAATGAATCTGATCAGGGTACATTTTTCAGTCATCTTTAATTGATACTACAAATCGATTGACTTAATTACACTTAACTTATTACGCTGATTCTGGGAGAAACTTGAAGCTAAACCAAAGGTACCTCTCTGGCCCATAAACTTTGAGGAACCTATAATGAATATAAATCCTTCACAAAATAAATACCATCTTGTCCTTGTAATAAATTCCTAATTTCTGAGACTGGCTCAATGATTGTTTCTATTATCTTTATCAGGAATCAGGATTCAGTTATGCTGTGCATTTAACACTCAAAAGTTGAGAACAAGGGGGCAGCTGGGTAGCTCAGTGGATTGAGAGCCAAGCCTAGATATGGGAGGTCCTAGTTTCAAATCTAGCCTCAGACACTTCCCAGCTGTGTGACCCTGGGCAAGTCACTTGACCCCCATTGCCTAGCCCTTACCACTCTTCTGCCTTGGAGCCAATACACAGTATTGAAGTATGGAAGGTAAGGGATATTTAAAAAAAGAAAAGAAAAGAAAAAAAATTTGAGAACAGAAGCTCTTAATTTTATTTAGCTAGAATATTCTAAAAACTGACACTATATCTATCTTTTCTACTAGTATGGTTAATATTAAAATCTTATTGTTCGTATCTTAAACACAATTCATTTACTGTGAATTTTAAAATCTCCATCTTGCTTGTTCTAGCACCAAAAATTGTGCACACCCACACTACACGGGCATGTGCTAGTCAATGACAAATCAGAAATAACTAACTGCCCACCTGGGCTGTCCTAAGCCAAGCTTGAGCCACCATTGGCACGTGTGAGGCACAGGAAGTGACGGAGAAAGCAGCCTCTGGAATTCGCTCACTTCCTGTGGACAGGGCTAGATGAGAGTTCGTGGTAGAAGCTTGAGCAAGGTGGAGGCCCGCAGACAGCTTCCCTTCAGATCGGTCATGTGAGTCAAGGACTGACTCTTTTCTACCTTGGACCTTTGGGCCTAAATTCCCTCTGCCTTGGTCGGAGGTTGAGTAACCCCTTTTCTCTTTTCTCCTCTCTCCTCTCCCTCTCCCTTTCCCTACTCCCATTATGATTAAACCACCATAAACTCCATTCTGTAAACCTCTAAATTTCTTAGACTTATAAATGTTGGAAATTTCACCATTGGGAAATTTCATACTTGAAAAATTTCCTATTGATAGTGGGTCTTGGCTATTGTAATGTGAACCCCATTGGCATGAGAGTTTCCTCCTCCTCCCTTCTTAAGATTACTTTAGGACAGAAACCTTTTGCTGAACAATGGAAAGGACTTTGACCTATGCTTAAGCATAGAACAGGAATTTCTTTGAGTCATGATTGATTTTAGAATTGATACAATGGAGATACTTGGAATCAATCTCCACCCTACTCAGTCCTAACAGGATTGAGGAAGGGCTGCAGCCTAGATCAAAATTTAATTATTCCAATCTCTACCCTACTCAGGTTAACAGGATTTAGAAAGGGCTGTAGCAAAGGAGCAAAGATTTAATTATTTGAAAATATGACTTTCAACAGACATGTGCAAAGCCAGAGACCTCTGGGCGGTCCTGGGTTAAGCTAGAGCCTCCATTGGCACAGGGAAATTGATGGACAGTGATTGGTAGATGTGAGAACTGAGGGGAGGCAACTTGGATGGTTTCCTTAAAGAGAGAGGGGTCTGAAGACTCAGGGTGGTGGTTGAGGAGTTTGTCTGAGTGGTTGGAGTGTGCTCTGAGAAGCTTGCTCTGAAGGAAGCTGAAGGTGGGGGCCTCTGAGACTGTTTCTCCATTTTGGTCACGTGAGTAATAGGGACTGATCTCTTTTCTTTGCCCCAGCTATCTAAGGGCTTGGGCCTTTTGGCCCAGCCTAAACAGAAGGGGTATTTAAGCCCTATTCCCTTCTCTACCTTTTCTCTCTCTCTATCTCTAATTCCTTTCTTCCTCCTGTTGTAATTAAACTCCATAAAAGGTTGACTGCTGACTTGAGTTTTCATTTAGGAATTACATAGCTGAATTCCTTGGTGACCTTAAATTAATATATATCAGTCTTTTAAAGTGATTTCCTTGTCACAATTCTGACTTGAGTGTTTCATTTTAGGAATTTCATAAGTAAATTCCTTGGTGACCATAGTTTAAATATTATAACAATCTTCAAAGGTGAAATTTTCACTATAATATTACTAACTCCCCAAAGTTCATACCTGTATTTACCTATCTAAAGGATTAAAGGTGATTTCTTGTTTTATAATCACTGATATAAAAGTAATAAAGGCAATTTCCTTTTCAGTTACCATAGGATGGAAAAACCAACCAGCCTTACACAATCAGGAGTTTGCCAGAGTCGATTCAAACTGGCTCAGGAGAACAAATTTTAACATTCTCAGTAATGCATTTATACCTTCGGAAGTCAAATAAATCAATATTTGTCAATTACCTACAACACACTCTACAAATCAGGACTTGATTTCAGTCAATAAATATTTATTAATCACTTACTGTATGCCAAGCACTGCACTAAGCACTAGAGATACAAAAGGAGCTAAAAAACAGTCCCTGCCCTCAAAAAACTCATAAACTAATGGAGGAGAAACAGATAAACAAGTACAAACAAGCTAAATACAGGATAAATAAGAAATCATTAAGAAAAGGAAGGTCCTAGTATTTAGAGGGTTTGGGAAAAACTTCCTGTAGAAGAACTGAAAGGAATCCAGGGAAACCAAAAGATAGAGAGATGAAGAGGGAGAGCATTCCAGACATGAGGAGTGGTCAGAGAAAATGCTTGGAGCCAAGAAAAAGAATCTTACAACGAGGTCATTGTCACTAGATTAAAGAGTATAAGGTGGAAAATAAGATATAAGAAGACAGAAAAGATAAAAGGGGGCTAGATTATGAAGGACTTTGAATGCCAAACAATAGTTTTTGTATTTTATCTCTGAGGCAAATAGCCATTGGAATTTATTTATTGGGTGACATGGTCAACCCTCTGTACTTTAAGAAAATCACTTTGGATGGTATGAAGTGATGAGAAACTTGAGGTAGGCAGATCCACTGTTAAAATAGTTCTAGCTTGAGATGATGAAGAGCCATATCAGAAAACTGACAGTGTCAGAGAAGAGAAAGGGGCTTAATCAAGAGATGCTACGAAGGTGAAATAGGTTGAATGGGGGTGAAGGGTGAGAGATAATGAGAATGGGAAGATGGTGTTACTCTCTATACTTAATAGGGAAGGGACTAGTAGGTGAGGAAGCTTTAGGGGAAAAGATAATGAGTTCCATTTTGGACATGTTGAGTTTAAGATGCTACTGGACATCCAATTTGAGATGCCTAAAAGGTGACTGGAGATGTGAGATTGATAGTCAGCAGAGAGTTGAGAGATTAGAGTTGAGCCATCAACATAGAGATAGTAACTTAATCCATAGTAGTGGATCACTAAGTGAAGAATGAGAAAGGAAGAGGGCCTGGGACAGAGCTCTGTAGGACATTTAAAGTTAGAGGGTGTGATCTGAAAGAGGATCCAACAAAGGAGACTGAGGAGCAGTCAGATAAGGAGGAGAACCAAGAGAGCATGGCGTCCTGAAAACCTAGAGAGGAGAGCTTATGAAGGAAAGAGTGAGAGCTGTGTCGAAGGCTACAGAGAATTGAGGAGAATGATGATTGAGAAAAGGCCAATGGATTTGACAATGAAGAGATCATTGATAACTGTAAACCTCAAAATTTCTTAGACTTATAAATGTTGGAAATTTCACCATTGGGAAATTTCATACTTGAAAAATTTCCTATTGATAGTGGGTCTTGGCTATTGGAATGTGAACCCCATTGGCATGGGAGGTTCCTTCTCCTTCCCTTCTTAAGATTACTTTAGGACAGAAACCTTTTGCTGAACAATGGAAAGGACTTTGACCTATGCTTAAGCATAGAACAGGAATTTCTTTGAGTCATGATTGATTTTAGAATTGATACAATGGAGATACTTGGAATCAATCTCCACCCTACTCAGTCCTAACAGGATTGAGGAAGGGCTGCAGCCTAGATCAAAATTTAATTATTCCAATCTCTACCCTACTCAGGTTAACAGGATTTAGAAAGGGCTGTAGCAAAGGAGCAAAGATTTAATCATTTGAAAATATGACCTTCAACAGACATGTGCAAAGCCTCTGGGCGGTCCTGGGTTAAGCTAGAACCTCCATTGGCACAGGGAAATTGATGGACAGTGATTGGTAGATGTGAGAACTGAGGGGAGGCAACTTGGATGGTTTCCTTAAAGATCAGGGGGGTCTGAAGACTCGAGGAGGGGGTGGTTGAGGAGTTTGTCTGAGTGGTGGGAGGTGCTCTGAGAAGCTTGCTCTGAAGAAAGCTGAAGGTGGGGGCCTCTGAGACTGTTTCTCCATTTTGGTCACGTGAGTAATAGGGACTGATCTCTTTTCTTTGCCCCAGCTATCTAAGGGCTTGGGCCTTTTGGCCCAGCCTAAACAGAAGGGGTATTTAAGCCCTATTCCCTTCTCTCCCTTTTCTCTCTCTCTATCTCTAATTACTTCCTCCTATTGTAATTAAACTCCATAAAAGATTGACTGCTGACTTAAGTTTTCATTTAGGAATTACATAGCTGATTCCTTGGTGACCTTAAATTAATATATATCAGTCTTTTAAAGTGATTCCCTTGTAACATAACTTTAGAGAGAGCTGTTTTGGTGGAATGATGAGAATCACCCTTAATCCTTCAAGGAACCCCTAGAATCCTAAGGGGGAGGTATAGGCTAGCTCTGGGGATCTGACTCATTAATGTAATTCAGTTGAGATAAGGATACTCAGAACTCCTTTTAGTTATATCCAGAACTATCCTAGTAAATGTTTAACAATGGGGGGCAGGGGGTGAGAATTGGGGGGGGGAGAATGGACACATATGACACACTTTGATATTTAGTCCACATTATTAAAACTTTATATTTATTTTCTTAAGTCTAGATAATCAACAAAACAACAAATCAAACAATTGTCAATTTCTGTTGCTTAAAATGCCCACACTGAAACTTTAACAATTGACTTTTAAAAGCTAGTTTGAGCTGGTTCCAGTATCTCCTTGGTCATATCACTGTCTCCCTTAACTTCAGTTTTTCTTAAATCTTAACTAAAATGGGAAGGTTAATTCCTATAATAGCTACTTGGTGGAAAATTGGAAAGAGAAACTATTAAGATATATGCATATATGTCCTCTCATTTTCTTTCTATTTAGTTCAGACTCTATAAACCATAAAGTGTTTTGTAAATGCCAATAATTTTAGTTTCTTAACTGGTCCAGTGCTTATTCTACAACCACATGATATTCCTCACCAATGTCATGGTTTTGTTATCTCACTATTCTTGTCTTTGTTGCTGCCTTACAGAGATTGTGTAACCATTAAATCACTTTTCCACTTGGGTGAAACAAAGGAACTAGATTCTGAATTCCCTTCAGCTTGCATATTCTAATTCTATGAAATTCCTTTGGGGAAGGGGATAATATGTGAAGTTGCAAATGTATTTTTTCCAGGGTATTGTAAAGATTAAAATTTAGGGGAGACGGGGAGACTGAGGCAGGTAGAAATTAGTTTCTCTCTGCCAGGAGTATTATATTTTTTAGAGGTTTATTGAAGATTAAGGATTAAAGAAAATACAGGATAAGAGACACATGTCCAGGCCATAGAGAGGCCTAGACACAACCTCACCTACATTATGAAAAAAAGCCACATCTGCCCCAAAATGGAAGTCCAAAGACCCAAGAGAGCCCCTCAAAAGCCTTTGAATCAGCTTAAATACCTTCTCGATCTTGGCCCAGGTGAGATTACAAGGCATTCTGGGGAAGTGGAGCAAAGGCTTGTGGGGATTGTAGTCCTGTATTCGAGTCTATTTTTTACAGTATTCTAATTAGGACAAGCACACAAGCTGTACCTAATAAATAATAACAAATTAAACAAAAACAAAACAAATAAAAATAAACCAAAAACATCATAAAAATCCAGAATGTGAATTAATTGATTAAATTAGAATACTTTCAATCAAAACCCAAATAGCCTAAAAGTTCTAGACATCAGAGGAGGTCAGACATAGTAAAGAAAACCAGAGCAAAACACTGGAAAATTAGTGTTATTGGAAATATACTTCTCTCCATCTCACAATTTTACCTCAAGTAGGCACAGTCAGTGTTCACATAGATTTATAAATAAATTTCATATCCACTAAATTACATTTACTACTGTTCTAAATTTACTTACTAAACTTACATACTCAAAAACTACTTTATGCAAATAGCTTTATTAAGTGGGGCAGTGGATAGGGTGCTGGACTTAGAATCACTAAGACCAGAATTTGAATTCAGCCTCAGATCCTGAGCTAGTTACTTAATCTTTTCAATTTCCTCAACTATAAACTGGGCATAAGAATAGCACTCAGGGGTGTTTTGAAGATAAAATTAAATAATATTTAAACACTTTGCAAACTTTAAAACACTATACAAATGCAAATTGTTATTGTGGTTATAATTTTATTATTTAAGACAATTTCTGTGCTTATGCAGAAATTTTTACATTTTAAAGTCTAGGATAGTAATGGTGTTCAAAATGTGGTGTCAAGCTATTTTAGCCAATCAGAACTTTTTCCCTGCTTATGAAGTCCTGTTCTTTGTTTTATATTCCCCAAAACTATAAAATAAAGCTGTTTCCCTCATTCAGGGTCTTAACTTTGCTGAGAAAGCTACGATCCTATTTATTGGTAATTTCAAGCTTTTCTAATGAATTGATTGCACTTGGAACCTCGTTCCTCAGTTTACCTTATTTTAACTATAACCTCCCCACTCCCTCCCCACCCCCAGATAATCTCATGGCTAAGGCAAGTGTTCCTTGGCTGTCTCTGGGCTTTCCAGAATCAGCCTCAGTGCTTACTAGCCTAAAAGTTCTAGATGTAGACATAGTGAAAAAAACTGGGACAAAACACTGGAAAATTAGTGTTATTGGAAATATACTTCTCCCTACCTTACAGTGAATAATCATATTTCTTCCTTTTAATTTTTTGGGGAAGAAGAGAATGATAAAGCATTAGCAGGCATAGAAGAATTGGTGGACAGGTAGGTTGCACAGTGTACTAGACTTGAAGTCAGGAAGATTTATCCTTCCCTTCCTCCCTTTTCCTCCCTTCCTCCCTTCACCCTCTCTTCACCCTCCTTCTGTTGGTCTTTTAAATCTACTCAGGGTGAGCTTATGATGTCTCAACTGAAATACTTTTTCTCTTCTCTATCTTATGTAAGGGATTTATTGGGGAAGATAAGGAAGGATAAGGAACTGGAAGGAAAGAGGGTTTGAGGGCTTCCCTAATACCAGGATGAGTCTTAGGTTGAAGGATGGTGAAATATAGTTCAATTGGATAATGGCTGATAGGTCTGGAAGTTCAGTCACTATCACAGCAGAGCAAATCAGAGAGAGAGAGAGAGAGAGAGAGAGAGCTAGACTTTGTCCTTCTTTCTTCTCTCTTTAAAGCCAAAGACAACCTTCAGGCTTCAGTCTCCAAAAGCCAAGAGACATCAGACCTCTTCTCTTTCCAAGCCAAAAGGTCCAGACTTCAGTTGGTCTCCCTCCACCTGCTTCTCCCTGTCACATTCCAAATCAGAATGCTCTCGTTTGAATGACAGGTCATCAGTCTCAGCTACTCCAAGCACTTACCCTATTTGCCTCCATCTCCTCATCTGTAAAATGAACTGGAAAAGGAAAAGGTTAAGCACTCCAGGATCTTTGCCAAGAAAACCCCAAGTCATGAAGAATCAGACACAACTGCAGTACAACAAAAGGATTTGTCATCTATGTGGCACAGGACATATTTGGTTTCTCCTCCTCTAAATTTTCTTGTTACTGTCAAAGTCATCCTCAGCCTTCCAATTACTCAAATTCACTCATTAGACCCTTCACACTCATAACCTCCAGTGACAAATTGTATGTAGTTTAACTTTCACAACACTTCTAGCCCTAATTTAGTTCCTCGGCACCTTTTACTTGATCTACTTCCACAGCCTCTTAATTGGTCTTTCAGCTTTGAGGCTCTTCACCTTCTTCAACACATCTTCTGTATAACTGACAAAGTGATTTTACTAAGAAGTAGGTCTGACCCGGTAACTCCCCCTACTTCATACATCTCTGTGGCTCCCTACTGACTCTATGAACAAATGTATACTCCTCTTTTTAGAATTTAAGGTTCTTCACAATCTAGACCCAACTTACCTTTCCAACTTCATTTTATATTACTCCTTTTCCTATACTCTATGGTTTAGTTAAACTGGGTTTGTTGCTATTCCCCACATGACCCTTTGCCTGTTTCCTATGCCTGGAAAGCATTCCCTACTCTTCTGTGTTGTTTTAGAATCCCTTACTTCCTCCCGGATTCAACTCTAGCCCTTCATTCTGTATAAAGCTTTTCCTAATTCTTCTGGAATCCCAGAACTGCACTTCTCTCCTTCTCCCTCCCAAAGTTATTTATTTATAAATAAAATTTATAAATATATAAATATATAAAATTTATTAAAAAATATTTATAAATAAAAATATATATATATAAACGTTGTTTATTTTGTAATAATTCTTTATGTTGGCAGCAAGTAAAGCTAAGAAGCAAGGCAGGCTAAGGAGGATACTGTGCAAAAGATGCAGGGAATTTTCCTTCTTCACTTTTTTGGGGATGCGGCTTTCAGATCCATCGTCACTCTTGAGAGTGGCTTTCCTTTCTAACCCAACCTGCCAAGCATGATAGCCAGATGTTCAAAAGTGAAGGGAAAGGGAAGAAGCATTTATATGGGGTCTACTATGTGCTAAACACCAAGCTAAGCTGTTTACACTATTATCTTATTTTATTATCACAGCAACCCTGTGCAATACACTGCACCACCAGCTGCCCCAAGTAAAACTCTTCCTTTAACCTTTCTTCCTTCCTTTTCCTTTTCACTCTCCTGGCTTGATGCTGAATGACACCTGCCAGCTACACTCCTACAGGAAGGAATCCAGAAATTGCTCCATTCCAACTCTCAAGCCCTCTCCCTCTTTCCTAGTGGTGCTGGTTGAGACCCTTCCACCCCTTCTCCTTTTGCCCGGTATACTGGTGGCTGCTTATACCACTTGGATGTACAGGAAGTTGTCAACTATAATATTTCCTTTAAGACACAAGACTTCTAGACCTTGCTATCTACTTTGCCACCCAGTCCTCCAGTCCACTGGGAATTTAGCTCCTTAAGGGCAAGGACTGGTGTTTTTGCAACTTTTTGTATACTTAGTGCTTATTAAAATTGTATTGAATTGCATTGAATTGAATTACCACCTTCCTAGTCACTACTCTCTTCAGACAATCAGGACTTGTCATCTCACTTTGCTGTGTATCCTAAAGACCACAATCTTGCCATGGACTGGTCTTAAACTCTTCGCATGGATAACTCCTTATATCCCCCTGATAGGTTTGTGTGTCCCCCCCCCCCCCAGTGAAAACATAAGTTCCTTAAGAGCACAGACTATCTCACTTTTCTCTTGGTTTCCCTAGCACTTACCCAAAGGGCTCAGTACAAAGGAAGTACTCCATACATTCTTGCCTTGTTCACTCATTCTTACCTTTGCTCCCCACCAAAATTCATGTCAGTTTGTAACAATTTAATACGACTCTCCTACTTTCTATTCGCATCTGCTACTAATCAAATCTTTTGGCTTTCTTGATTAAAGAATGATATGTCTCTATTTGTAAGTTTGAAATCACACACACACACACACACACACACACACACACACACACACACACACACACACGTTGCTTAGTATGTCTACTGGCCAGCAAAGTTCAGCAACTAACTGAAATCTAAATTGAAAGCAATAAGTAAGGAACCAGTCAGTTTCCACATCTAACTTACTGAAAAGGGGAGGAAAATGGATTTATTAGGAAGCAGACTTGGTCACCAGATCCATCCCATTCCTTGTGTCATCTCTCACTGCCTTGGAGTTTTGAATCTCCAGATTTATTGCTCCTGATACACCCTAGTTACAACCAGTCCAGGTCTCATGATTTATTTCTTGGCAGTTGGTAACTTCCATGGCCAGCTTTCAAGTACCTTCTTTCAAGTTCTACTTGCCCAGTTCTGATGTCTTCTAGCCATAACATCTTTGTTCCCCCAACCCACCCCCAAGAGCAAAGGAGATCTTGAGAGTTTGGTCAGATCATCCAGTAATTAACCCTTTTTTTCCAAGTCATTCTACCCCAAAGTCAGGTTATGTGTACACACTTATTTATATAGCTGTTGCCTCCTGCAATAGAATGTAAGCTTCTTGAGTTCAGGACATGTTTCATTTTCATCTTTGTATTCCCAACACCTAACACGATATTTGGCACATAGTAGGTGCTTCTTGAATAACTTATGGATCACTGCAGAGAACATCTACTTTAAAGAGATCAGAGATCTGTTTGAGAGAGTCAACTCTTTGGTTTCAATATCTACAACCTTAATTGAGTCCTCATATTTATGAAGCAACTGGCAATATAAAGAAGAGACATAAATATATGTGTATACGTATATATGAAAAAAGACAACATATAGCACAACATCTACAGTATTCTAATATTGAAAAATATTACAGACTTAAGTATTAGAATAATACAAAGATTTCATTATAAATTTTTTTGCAACAGCCACCAAAATAAACTAAAAATAAACAACCCCCCCAAATTCTTTACTCCAAAAAAGCTTAATTATGTCTATATTTTCTATATGCAGATTATATCACAGGTTACCTCAGGCAAAGTACTTAACAAAGTTATTGATATTGAAGAAGCTAAGCATTTTTCTTATATAGAAAAAATGTCTCAAATTTCCCAACTTATTTTATATTGACAAGTAGTTGTCAGTCATGAATATCAAGGAGATATTTAAAACACACACATGCCACACTCAATCTGTACCTTGAAGATAAAGGTAAAATTGGAAGCTCGTCAATAGTGAATAGCTCACTGGACCCAGAGCTTGGAAGACCTGAGTTCAAAACTAATCTTAGACTCTCATTAGCTGTGTAACCCTGAGGAAGTCACTTAACAACTTCAGTTTTCTCATCCATAAAATGATGATAATAACATCAACTTCTCAGAAATGTTGTGAGGATAAAATCAGATAGTATTTATAAAATGTTTCAAAAACCTTAAAATGCTATGTAAATACTAGCTATTACTATTATTAAAAAATTTTATTGACGTCTTTTGTTTTTACATATCACCTTATTTTCTCAGTTTGTTCCTCTCCCCTCTTTTTTTTTTTTGAGTCTTTACCTTCCATCTTAGAACTAGTACTATTGATTCTAAGATAGAAGAGCAATGGGGGTTAAGTGACTTTCCAGGATCACACAGCTAGGAAGTGTCTGAGGCTAGATTTGAATCCAGGTCCTCCAGTCTGTATGCCTGGCTCTCGATCCACTGAGCCACCTAGCTGCTCCCACCTTCTCCCCTTCTTTACAAAGAAAACCACCTATTAAAACAAGAAATAAAAAAGGAAGAAAGGGGAAAATGCAATTCAGCAAAATTAACCAATTAACATATCAATCAAATTGGATATTTTGTAAGATGTTCCTTATCCACAGCCACCTATCCCTACAAAGGAGGCTGGGAGATGGTTTCTAATATTATTTTTGAGGATTAGGGTGCAGGGGATGGAGGGAAGTTGATCATTATAATTATATGGCATTCATATTCCATGCTTTGCTGTTCTTAACATTTACAGTGTTGGAGTCATTGTGTATGTTGTCTTTCTAGCTCTGCTTTTCACTGTTGCATAAATTCGTGTCTTCTTGTCCCTCTTTGGATTATTTCATGTTTATTTTTTCTTACAGTGCAGTAATACTTCCTTCACAATCATGTACCGCAATCTTTTTAGCCATTCCACAATCAATGAGCTATTATCTACTTTGTTTCCAGTACTTTGCTACCACAAAAAGTGCTCCTATAAATATTTTGTTTTATATCGGCACTTTTCTTTCTGACTTTGACATCAGTGGAGTAAGTACTTGGCAGCTGAAGCTCTAAATCAAAGGATGTGTATATATAAATTGTTGTCTTAGCCTGAATCCAAATTTCTTTCTAAAATGATTCTACAATTCACAGATCCCCCAGCAGTACCTGTATCTTTCTAGGACCCTTACATTTACTGTTCACATCCTCTCTTATCTTTGCTAAGTTGCTGCATGTTAACTGAAAACAGAGTTGTTTTGAATTGCATTTCTCTAATTCGTAGTGATTTGGAGCAATCTTTCACATATTTGTTAACAGTTTGACATTCTTTTTTAAATTTGGTAGGTTTTTTTTAATGTAACCAAAATCTCAAACCATTTCCCTCTATTCCCACATCCCCCATAACAATTCTGTAATTCTGTTGAAAACTGTTTGATCATTTTTTTGGACCACTTATCTACTAGGAGATGATTTTTGGTGTTATCAGTTAGTTGCCTAGATCCATATTAGAAATTTTAAAAGAGGGATATTTTAGTACTCAGTGAGAAAGTAACTGCTTTTTTAATTGAAACGTTTTCTATTTTATTTTTTCCACTTATATATTATATCAATATTTAACATTAAACATTTTTTTGAGTCTAAATTCTCTCAGGAACTGCCTTTTGATAGACATTCATGCTATCAAAAGAACTTTTGGGGAAAATAGATATTTGGAAGTATTGGCATTATATAATGTTATTGCCAAATAAAACATATGTCACCTATAAAAACTCTCATATGCACATATGTAAAAATTCTGGAAACAATTGTCTTTTTCTTAAATCTTTATCTTCTGCCTTAGAATCAATACTGTTCTGAGGCAGAAGAGCAGGAAGGGCAAGGCAGTGGGGTTAAGTGACTTGCCTAGGGTCACACAGGTAGGAAGAGTCAGAAGTCACATTTAAACCCAGGACCTCCTGTGAAACCAAATTTTCTAACCAATTTCTAAGTTTCCATAGATTTTTATCCCATTTGTCAACAATGTTAAAACCCAATGATTCGTTTTTCAGCATAATTGGCCAGTGTCAGAGAAGATATTCCTAGCCAACTTCCAACAAAAACTTCCTTGGGGTAATTGGTAGGTGGGATTGAAAAATGACTCTCTTGACTTAGTAAATATATGTAGCCATTGGTTAATTTTTTCAATATGAAGTTATGAATTTTTCTGATACAGCTTTTTTTCGCAATAACATCCATTAAAACTATCCAAATTAAATTGAATTTAGAATGATATACATAAACATGATTTAAAAACAAATTAATGTATACCCATACATGCTCACTTATTTTTATCAACAAGAATACATAACCTCAAAATTCTGGAGAACACTGTAAAAGGGCAATGAGACGTGCACAAATAACCATAATACACAATAACACGTGATAAATATGCCTGTAAGAGAGACACCACCAAAAAAAGCCAAAGGGAACAAAAGGGTTTTGTTAGCGGATGAGACTGGAGAAGGCTACACAGAGGATAACACTTTAGAGTATGGGGAGGATTTTAACAGGGGGCACAGGAAAAAGATACAAAGCAAGAGAGAAACAGTACAGTGAAGTAGAAAGTCTCCTGGCTCTGACATTAACCTGTATGTCTCCGAGCAAGAGGCTTAACTTTTCTGACATTTATTTTCCTTTTCTGTAAAATAGGGATAATAATAACTGCACTACTTACTTTATAGGAGTGATATTGTATAAATTCTAAATAGCAAAAGTGTGAAGAACAAAAACAATTTGTGGAACTGGTAAGCTATGAATCCTTAATTCTAAAACTATATAACTCATGAACATTTTTTTAGCTCTTACTTTACATTTTAGAATCAGTACTATGCATTGGTTCCAAGGCAGAAGAACAATAAGGGCTAGGCAATAGAGGTTAAGTGACTTGCCCAGGGTCACACAGCTGGGAAGTGTCTGAGGTCAGATTCAAACCCAGGACCTCCCATCCATCCTGAACATCTTTTGTGGTTGTTTAGTCATTCAGGCATGTCTAACTCTGTGATCTCATGGACCATACATAACCCATCTGGGTCCCTCTGTCCTCCACTATCTCCTGAAGTCTGTCCAAGCTCAGGTTCATTGTTTCCATGGGTATCGAGTCATCTCATCCTCCACCATTGACTTTTCCTTTTGTCCTCAATATTTCCCAGCATCAAAGTCTTTTCCAATGGGTCCTGGCTTCTCATTATGTGACTAAAGTATTTAAGCTTTAGCTTGATTATTTGACCTTCCAGTGAAGAATTAATTTCTTTTAAGTATTGGCAGATTTGATCTTCTTGCTATCCAAAGAACTCTCAACAGCCAGAAGCCAGCACCATAATTTTGAATTTTTTTCTTTTGAAGCCTCAGTCCTGGGGAGGTCAACTTTCCTTATAGTCCAACTCTCCCTCCAAGAACTACCTACCATAGCTTTGATTATACAGACCTTTATCAGCAATTATCCGATTTTAGCATGCTATCCCTATATGCCAGCATCTTTTAATCTCATGGCTCTAGTCACCCTCTGCAGTGATATTGGAGCCCAAGAATCTGAAATCTGACCCAGCTTCCATTTCTTCTCCCTCTGTTTGCCAGGAAGCAATGGCACCAGTTTCCATGATCAGTTTGTTGACGCTAAATTTCAAATCAGCTTTTATACTGTCCTCTTTCACCTTCATCAAGAGGCTTCTTAATTTTTCTTCACTTTCTGCCATCAGTGGGCTATCATTTGCATATGTGAAATTATTGATATCCCTCCCATCAACCTTGATTCTGTCTTTTTGTTCATCCCTCCTGGCAGTGCACTTATTTTAAAAGTCCTCCAGGATGTTCAATGCCAGGATACAAAGACATTTTACTAAAATGGTATGGTAATAGGAATAGCCACAAAATAGTCATCCTCCTCCTCCTCCTCACCAAACAGGGGCATATTTTTAGTAGATATGTACACTTCCCGGGTGAAGATTCTGCACAGACTTAGAATGTAATGGCATTGGAGTCACCTGCAGGGAACATGGGCGGCTACCCACAATTTATGCTTCTCTTACTGCAGCACCCCAATGTCCTTTCTTTTCTCTTGGAATTCTGCTCTACCCCTGAGTGCAGTGTCTCTGGGGAGTGGGTCATTCCCTGGCTTTGCTCTTCTTGGCAACTTGCTTTCCCCCACCTCTTGACATCATAGATAATTCTCTTCTCTGCTTCCAGAGGTCTACTCTGTTGCTGCTTCCTCCCTGGAATGTTGTGCCTTGCTATGAATGTGTCTCTAATTCCTATTAGATGTGTCCCCACTGTTCTCTGGACTCTCCCAAACTGCTGGATTCAGTGTCTCCCACTGGACAAGGAGCTCTGCTGCTTGATGCCATAGTTGACAGAAAATCCCCTTCTCTTACCTGCTGCCCTCCATTAGCAGTGCAAGGTCACATTCCACAGCACTGATCCTTGCCATGAAATTTCAGCTAGCCCTAGGGTTGAACAGACTTGTTTTTTAAAGGCCTCCAGGAAGCACTTAATGGCAGTTGTTCTAGGAATTCCTTTACTGCTCTGCACGTAAAGAGGGGCACTTCTGTTTGTGTGATTGTTCAGCATCCCTTCCTCAAATTCCGTGTTTTTGGACTCCAGTTCTGACCAGCTAACACTAAGGCAGCTCGTTTTCTGCCATTCTCATAGGAGTAGGTTGTCTGCTATCAATGTGGCTGGGCAGTGCCTACTTTGTAAACAAACCACCATTTGTTACTTGCTAAAAATAAGCCTTTTTTGCTCTGTGGAACATTATGTCCCACTCTCTGGAGCTGAAAGGTTTTATTTTTTTAGGCTAACAAATGGTTTATATCTCCCTAGAGCTGCTGCAATCTCCTTACTCTTTGTCTGCAGCTAATAACTTCAACCTGATTGCAGTGGCTATGGCAAACATTGGGCTTGAGATATGTCTTTTAGAAATACCGCCAGACCTAGGCTTTAGTTTGACAGATGAAGTGGTAGAGCTAGAGACCACTGGAGGACACATAGGACCTTGAACTTGTCTGGGATAAATATCTATCTAGGAAGAATGATGACAAGGACATTTATGATTCAAATGAGTATTATCTATAGGATCCTGGGAGAGCTAGATGGCTCAGTGGATAATGCCCCAGGCCTGGAATCTGGGGCACCTGGGTTCACATCTGGCCTCTGACACTTCCTGGTTATGTGACTTAGGGCAAGTCACTTAACCCCATTTGTCTAGCCCTTACCACTCTTCTGTTTTAGACTTGATACTAAGGCAGAAGATAACAGTTTGAAAAGAAAAGAAACTAGGATCCTTTTCCAAATTTTCTGGTGAGTTAGATCCCTGAGCAAGACCACATCTCCCTGCCATGGATTATAACAATTAAAATTAGTTTCTCTGCTAAAAGTATTATATTTTTATATAATATTTTATTTATATTTTATTATAAAAGAAATTTATAATAAAAATATTATATTTTTATGAGGTATATTAAAGATTAAGAAATAAAGAAAATACAAAATAAGAAAGCACATGCCTAGGCACAGAGCCCATTCACAACCACTTACTCTACATCTTGCCTGCTAGGTAGAGAGCCACTTGAGCCTAGAAGCGGAAGGAAGCGGAGAGACCCGAAGTAGGCGGAGGGTCAGTTTAAATACAATTTTTGTTCTCAGCCCAGGTGGGAGTTCAGGTGATATTATAGGGAATTTTGGGATCTACCAAAGACTTCTGGGAATTGAAGTCCAGGGTTCAAATCTCCATTTTTACAGGATCTAAGGTTATCCTAAAGGACTTTGGGTATCTTCTTAATGCCATCAGCTCAAGTCCCCATTCCAATATCACCTGCCAATCACAGTTAGTATTTCTTATATCATCCATATAGAGTACCCCAAGTATCATTTAAACAATATCAATAGCTTTTACAGAGGAATATTTGCCAAAAAGATGAAGTGAGAAAAGAAGTACAAATATTCTACCCCCACACTCTTCTCTATGACACTGTGGCCTCTAGGGAGGCTGGGCTCAAACTTAAAGCAATTTTCTACAAAGCATCGGATAGCCAGGGCTGTTGCTTTCCCTTGGCTGCCTGCTGTCCACTGATATGAACCCAGACCTCTGGTGGTTCTCTCTGCTCTCTAGTTAAAGCTCATAAAGTCACTGCCTGATTGGATATTCATTTATCTAAGGGCAGGAAAGAACAATTGTAAAGAGGCAAAGAACAGAGAGATCCATATTCAGATAGTGAGATTAACACTCAGAAGCTTGGAGCTTGTTTCCCTCACTTGAACCAGTCAGGCAAGAAAGAGGGACAGAATAATTTATTCCAAAGCTGTAAACATTTATTAAGCTACTACTATGTGCTAGGGGATACGATTGATAGAAAGACCGTTTTTGCCCTCAAAGAGTTTTTAATATAAAGGAGACAATATGACAAAGGAGGAAGAGGGGAACAGATTCTAGAGGGTATCTTGTTCCATGGAGTTGAGACCAGACAGGCCAACAGATACAAAGTAGAATGATCTGAGTCCAGTTTCTGCCCAAGACATTGGGAGGAGTTTGGTATTCCAGCCTCCAGCTGCCTCTCCATTCAGGGGAAACAGAAGGCTGAGGGAGATGGTCTATCAAGGCTTGAGTTAGCAGCATGGTGGTAAGGTTAGAAGTGGTGAGTTCATCCTGGGAGGACATCTTGTTCTACAGTGTTGAAACTAGGTAGAATAGTAAATGCAAAGTTAATAAATGTTTTTTTGTTTTAAAGTTTTCTCAAGCTGACTCAGCAGCCATATGAAAAGGTCCTTTGCCTCACACGGTATGCAGAACAAAAGCAAGAGCTGTACATTTAATGAAGTGTGCATAGGAGTTGCACCAGCAGTGTATGCTGTGTGTTCATATAGACTGGGCTTATTGTCATTCCCCTATGACACATGCATAGCTTTCATTTAAATTCTACTCCAATATTTGATCCATGAAAATGGGATCCTGGACTTTGAAGTCTATAACAGCAGAGAACTCTCTCTAACAAGTTCTACTGGTCTGAAAAAGCACTGAGCATGGGCCTGGTGATGGATTATTATTTAACCCAGAAGAAATTTGTCACTGGATAGGTCTTGGCATGGTGAATCTTATAGTCCTAACAATTCTTGAAGACAGTCTTCTGAGTTATAGAGGAGCTACAATTTCTGTCATTGGTGGTACCATTATGATTTAATCACAGATCCTTAAACTAGCTCAAATATTGCAGAATGTGTTGATATGGTATTTAAATCTTGGCTCAAAGGTTCATTTGCATAAGATTTCTCATTAGTGGAGATTGATCTTTCAATAGGGGTGGAATTGAAGGAGGAGAGATCCTAGTCTTTTGGCTTCCAGCTAGGAAAGAGAAAAGAGGGAGAGGATTGGGAGAGGAAAACTCTAGGAAAAAGCCAACACACAGACAGCAATCTCTTCTATATGGCAGCTTTTTCACTTTGTGAGTTCCCTCTAGAAGCAGGCAGCCAGCAAATCTCTCCTTTAATTCTGCGCCTCATGTCAGCAGGGATACTGAGTAAATTAATCACCACCAATGAGGAGAGTCTTATTTAATCAATCCTTTGAACCCAGACCTACAATTATGTCTTCCTTTCCTTATATAGAAAATGAGAGCATCAGATGCTTTTTTTTTTCAAACTCAAGAAACAGAATTAGTGAGGTCCGACCAGCGGCCTCTCTGAGGATCCAAGGTTTCTCTGACCATCCTATAGATGAGATGAGAAACACCATGCATTCAACCCACATATGCAGGCATCACACACAGTGGTCTGCCATGATACTGTGGCTCATTTATTATATAGGTTTTCAGATACATAAACACAATCAATTCTCTACCTATGTGACATTCTACATTTTGATTGGATATTATCAAATCACCTAAACAACATTCTTGTGATGTTACTACAACAAAGAATTCTGTGATCATTTACTGCGTTTCTACAACACTCTGTGATAGATATGATTAACATGAATAAAGCCAATTGTAGGTTAGCACCCCTTGACCTGCTGAGAGAATCATTGTGCTTTTGGTCAGCTTTCACTATCTATCATAATATAATTGCTTGGGAGATGAACAACAAAACATCTTCGTATGTAGGTGTGAGGACTTAAAGCAGACCAGTTTGGGGGTTTTCCTCAATTTACAAGTTCTGTGTTTCTTGTGTTTCTTTGAAGTGCCTAGCAATGCTGCTTGGCTTCTGTTCATCAACAAATTCATTGGAGTGTGATAACTGTAGGGAAAGATTTATTATGGTGCTCAAGCATTTGGCCAGTGTTTATTGTAAAGCCTTGAAGCATATCTTGTGCTTGAGAAAGGAGGGGTTATGTGCAATGATCTTTGGGCTTTGATTCTGTAATTGCAATCTTATTGGGGTACTAATCTAGGGGGATTAAAGTGAGGTATATATTTTTTGATCCTATAAGTAATTGCTGTCATATTATTTCTCCTGTATTGGGGATAGAATAATAATCATAGCAAGTCCATTAGTGGGAGAAGTTGGGGAGAGAAGTCACGGGGGGGGGGGGATAAGTGGGGACCTCCATTTCTATTTCCTCAGACTGTGACCTTGTCAGCCAGTCAGGGTATGATGGCCTCCCGCACAGAATCAATAAATAAGCATTTGTTAAGTGCCAGGCATCTATGTGAGACACTATGCTAGTTGTTAGGGATACAAATACAAAAGCAAGAGAGTTGTTGCCCTCAAAAAACTTAACTTTTACAGGAGGAAACAGATTACTGGGTTATAGATTCAGAATTGGAAAATAAGAGGCCACCTAATTAAAATGCTTAATTTTACAGATGATGAAACTGAAGTCCATTTTAGTTAAATTATGTGCCCAAGGTCACATAGCTAGTGGGGCAGAGCTAAAGTTCAAATTTGGGAAAGGAGACCTATTTAGAAATCACAAAGTAAGGCATCTTCCTAACTATGGGCATGCTTCTACAAGGTTGAGACCCATGGGCTAAATTCAGTATTGGATGATCATTTGGCAATGCAACAAAAGCTAGTTGCTGTAAGGCCTACAATTAAGACTGTTATTTACTATTGAACTTTGGGCAGTGACACTGTTCTGGACAACAGAGGTACCACTAAGCAGTCTTGATAGGAAGACTATAGAGGGAGTAGATACTGTTGGCTCATTGTTGACCCATATGATATATTGATCAATATATTTCAGAAATTGAGCCCAACAATGGTTCAGAGGTAAGCAACTATGATAATGAAAAAGCTAATAAGTAGGTCCTATGAGAAAAATTAATGGGATTAATGTTATTTATCATGAGGAAAAACAGATCGAGGAGTCATTGAATAAATGTCTTTATGTGCATGAAAGACTAGCTAGAAAATGAGCCTCAGTTCTCTCCTGAGAATTGAACAAGAACACAAGGCACAAAATTTTGAAATAATGTTTTTTCTCAGTGGCATGTACAAACAATTTCTAACATTTGTTTAAAAAATTTTTATGACTCAAATTTAAGGAGGAAGAATTTTATTGTCTCAGGAAAAATTTTCCTCATATTAAGTTGTAAGAAATATAATTTAGGGGCAGCTAGGTGGCTCAGCGGATAAAGAGCCAGGCCAAGAGATAGGAGGTCCTGGGTTCAAATTTGACCTTAGATACTTCCTGTGTTACACTGGGAAAGCCACTTAACCCCATTAGCCTAGCCCTGTTCTTCTGCCTTGGCACTAATTACTGTAGATTATAAGACAGAAGGTAAGGGTTAAAGAAAAAAGAAGTGTAATTTAATAGTCCAAATACTTTTTTAAAAGAAAAGGCAATACCCAGATGTGTTTTAAATATAATTCTACCTGAGAGGCATTATGCTATGTATCTCTAACACACATGACTGTAACCACAATTCAATCATTAAGTCATTTAGCCTGTCAGTGCTCTAGGCCAGAGGTGCCAAGCACCCCCATTCTTCATGAGGCCCACAACACTCTTAAGGACTAACCAAACCAGATAAAAAATGTAATTTGAAATATTTAATAAACTAAAATAAAACACATTATTGTTGTTTGGTCATGTCTTACTCTTGGTGACCCCATTTGGTTTTGTTGGTGGTGGTGGTTTTTTTGGCAAAGATGCTGGAGTGGTTTGCCATTTCCTTCTCCTGCTCATTTTTTTTTTCAGATGGAAACACTGAGGCAACAAGAGTTAAGTGACTTACCCAGGGTCACACAGTTAGTAAGTGTCTGAGGCCAGATTTGAACTCATGAAGATGAAATTACTGACTCCAGGCCCAGCATTCTATTGAACTATGTCATCTAGCTGCCCCACAATACAAGATAGATAATGCTAATTTGTGACCTGTGGTGATCTGCTTCTATCTGACTGATACCACTGTTTCAGGCAACTCTCTAAATCTAAGCTCTAGATAGTCTGCAGACCTGTATTTAGTAAAGGGAGTTTTCTCTCCTGGGAAACCACAGGCTCGATCCCTGCCCCTACCTGGAAGTTAGGGCATGGGACAGAGACCAGTCCCATGGTACTAAGTGATTGATTTTCATAAAATTTCAGAGTAGACCAACCTATATTGGAATAAGAATCTCCTCTACAACATCTCTGACTTTTACTGGAGGCACCTTAATATAACTATCTTCCCCCCGCACCCTGTACCATTCTGTTTTTTTAATTGCTTCATCAAACAAATTATAAGAGAATTTTATTTTTACTTTAAGAGAACATCTTAATTTGATCTTAATTTTCTTTTGCACTGTAAAATGTAGCTTATCCATTGTATAGTTTTAGACTATTAGTTTCAAAATACTTCCCAAGCATTAAGTAAATAGGATATGTTCTCTGTGGGAGGGGTTAAGGACAATTCTCTTTAATTTTCCTGAAATAGGAAAGATTATACAGTATTTATTTAATTGGTTAGTTAAGAAAAATTTTCCATCGTTACATGATTAATGTTCCTTCTCCTCCCTCCTCACAGCGCCCTTCCCATAGCCAACACTCAATCCAGTGGGTTTTACATGTCACTGATCAAGACCTATTTCCATATTACTGATATTTGCACTAGGGTAGTCTACATCCTCAATCATATCCCCATCGACTCATGTGATCAGACAGTTGTTTCTCTTCTCTGTTTATACTCCCACAGTCCTTTCTCTGGATGTGGATAGAGTTCTTTATCATAAGTCCCTCAGAATTGTCCTGGATTAATTTAATTGTTGCTAGTAGAGAAGTCTATTACATTCTATTGTGCCACAGTGTATCTGTCTCTGTGTATAAGGTTCTCCTGGTTCTGCTCCTTTTACTCTGCATCACTTCCTGGAGGTTTGAACCAATTCTGACAAAAATGAGGTTCCAGCATTGCCTTGCATTTCCCCCCATTTTCCCCTCCACTATAAAATTTCTTTCTTGTATGCCTGTTATGTGAGAAAATTTTCTCCATTTTACCTCCCTCTTCATTTGTCAAGGCATTCTTTTTTCTCAGCCCTTCATTTTTTTGGAGATTATTGCAACATAATCAAGTCATACCTATTCCTTTTAATTGCCCTAATAATGATAAAGTTCTTAAGAATTACATGTAACATCTTCTCATAAAGGAATGTAAACAGTTTAGCTTTGTCAAGATTCTTATTGTTACTGTGTAACTAGAATCTGTTACCCTAAAAACTACAATCCCCAGCAAAACTAAGATTCCCAGAACCCCACTCACTTCCTATAGTTACATGCAAGATATAAATTGTGTGGAGTTCCATCTCTCATGCTCTTTCCTTCCTGTCAAGGCTTTGGTGGAGTGGGTTTTTTTTGAACAAGTAGAAAAACGTAGTCAGGTGGTTCTATTTTGTTAGATATATAAACTTTATAAAAACAATACTTGAATTATTTATTTATTATTATTTATTGAATTATTTGGGGTGTATGGTGTGCTCAGGGAGGGGTAGTATCTCTGGTATGAAGGGCTTGTCGTGCCCTCTTAGGGCAGCTCTCCAGCCTCTGACCCTCACCTGACACCCAGCTCTCACTTGTGGCTCCCAGTAGCTGCTAGCATGCGGCAGCGGCCACACCCCGGGCAACGGCTTCAACAGGCCAGCTAAACCTTGTGAGGGTAGCCATCAGGTCGACGTCGACCCCTGGTGAACCAGGGCTTTGCTCACCCAGCATGTGAAGACTGCTTCGGCGGAACAGGCGGAAGAAACCAATAAGAAGGTTCAACGGCTGAGATGGCGACGCAGCAAAGCACTGTGGAGTGCTTAGGGCATGTTGGAGCACAAAAGACAACACGGCCATCCAATGCAGCTGAGGAAGTCTCCAGGTGTAATGACTTTTCGTGCCACTGGACCCAGGCTTCCAACGCCGAGAGAGTGGGACTGTCTCTGTGCATCGACTTTCCCACTTAAATCTTCATGCACAAATGTCTTTGTGCACAAAAACGCACAAAGACAATCGTCATCCTTGGTTACCGAGAGACTACTACTACTACTTGAATTATTTATATTAATTTAAATCCTACGTTTATGGTGACCAGAAGTGGGGTTCAGAATCCTTAATTCTCTCTGAGTAGATTAGTTTGAAAAGAAACAAAATTTTTCTTGCCAAGGCCTTTTGTTCTCCCTTCCCCCTATGTGGAACTCTCTTTGGAGTAGTCCTGATGTTGCTTCTGCCACCAGTTGTTGCCAATCCTGCCTCCGGCTGCTAACTCCCTGAGTGGTCCCAGCTGCTTGTTCATTGCTTTTGCTGCTCCTGCTCCTCCTCCTCTTGCTGCTGCTGCTGTTGCTGCTATTGATTGGAGCCGTTCTCTGGAGGCTTGGAAAGTATAAATCCCTCTTTACTTTACATTGCCAACAGCTGAGTGCTTGCTCACAGCTTGCCTTGGAAGTTTGGGTATGTTTTCTGCTTGGTGTTGTGAAATAGAAACCTATAACTCCATATAGATAATTTAGGTAAATAAAGTAAAAAAACCCAAGTTTCTCCAAGTCAAGGTAGAAACTTAGATTTTATTGAAAGACGGCCAAGTCTTCCAATAAAAGCATTCTATTGCATGTATTACATTGTTGGACCCCGCAAGAGACAACGCCCAGAGGCGGAGACCTGGTTTTTATAGCAAAATGAATACTTCCGTACAAGATCACAAGACATAACATCATATAGACCTTATTTTATAAACAGTTACCCAATTACAAAGCTGATTGTTTAGTTCATTTCAGAAAGCCCATATTGGTCTTTTGACTAATGACTAAGTCAAGTCAAATGACCGTTACCTCTCTCTCATCTGATCTGGGAGAAGAGATGACTATTTCCAAACAGGAAAGGGTGCATGATGTTTGTGCCACATTGGGACATGATATTGGGATAGTCAGCATCTTATGATGAAGGGAAGTACAAACTTAGGGTGGGGTTAGATATCCCATTAGAAGCAGTTTTTATGCTTTAGTTAGAAATCCTTGTAAAAATTATGAATTTTACTGATTGTATTAAGATTATAATGGAATTTATACTAATCACATTAGAATCACAATACTGATTACCTTAAACCTATCACTATCACTAAAATCCATTCAAGTATAAGGGGGTAGGGGCCTTTTTTCCCCACCTTGGAGAAGGCACCATGAAGAGGCCTGCAGATACCTCACACTGCACAAAAGATCCAGAATGAACTTTGGGATGTAGTTAATTTGAACTGTGGGGAGTTGAAAGCACTTATTTTGTATGTATACTCTTATGCAAAAGGGGACTTCCCCCCTAATTGGCTTTTTGTCAATGTGCCTAGCAATCATTGGTTTTGTTCTTTTTCCCTTTTATCCCCAAATTATTGTAACTTATAAGTTTGTTATGCTTACAAGATCCATTGGGGAGACTAGCTTTCCAAAGGGCCTCAGGGAGGATTGTATAATTAGAATCTGTTAACTCTAAAAACTACGATTCCCAGCAAAACTACAATCCCCAGCAAAAAATTTCCAGAACCCCACTCATTTCCTGTCATTATGAGCTGACATAGACAGAATATAAATTGTGTGGAGTTCCATCTCAAGGCTTTGGTAGAATAGGCTTTTGTGAGCAAGTAGAAAAACTTAGTCATGTGGTTCTATTTATTAGATAATAAAATTTATAAAAACAATACTTGAAATATTGAACATTAATATAACTCCTACATTACTCTTTCATGTTCACCTTTTTGTGTTTCTCTTGACTCTTGTATTTGAAAGTTATATTTTTTTATTCAGCTCTGATTTTTTCCTGATTAAAGTCCTCTATTTCATTAAACATCAGTTTTTTCCCTGTGAAAGTTTATGCTTAGTTTGTCTGGGTACTGTAAAAATGGAGATTTGAACCTAGGACTTCAATCCCCAGAAGTCCTTGCTCTAGTTCTCGAGATGCTTTGTAACCTCACCTGAATTCTGACCTGGGCTGAGAACAAATTATTATTTAAAGAGTCTCCACCTACAGCTGGGCCTCTTCCTACTTCCGCTTCCCAGCAGACCCATCTCTCATGATGTAAGTGAAATTGAATGGGCCTCTCAGCCCACCTAGGCACATGCTTTTCTTACTTGTATTTTCTTAAATTCTTAATCCTTAATAAATCCTCATAAAATATAATACTCCTTGACAGAGAAACTAATTTTTACCTGCCACAGTTTGGCCTAAATTTTAATCTTAACAGTTGGCGACCACGAAGGGATAAAAGACTCTCAATTTTTTTAAAAAAAGGATAGCCTAGATAATGATTTCTAAGCCGCGTTTCTATAAGCCTTTTAGCAAGCCTCTTGACTTATCTTGTGCTTGCCTGCGTTCCTGTCCTGGCCCTGCCCACCCCGGTGGTCTCTTTCTCATTCACCTGGTCTCGGTTCCTGCCTACCTTTCCCACCGGCCCAGCTGCACTCCGTTCTCACCTGGTGCCTGCTCTCCCGGCCCAGCCTGACCCGTCCCTGCCTACCTGCTTCTGCGCCCCAGCAAGCTCCCTAATCCCAGCCCCGGCTGCCTGCCCTGCTGCCTGCAATCAGGACTAACTGCCCAGGACTCATTTCTACCGGCTGGTAAAGACGGGGTGACAATTTTCCCTTAGGCTAAGATTAGCCTCCACGTGGACTGGGGGAAGAGTATCATAGGAGGGGAGAAAGAAAGGGAGAGAAGAAGAAAGAGACTTTTCCAAACAGAAACTTACAAGCAATGGGCTATTTAAAAGGATATCTTTTAACTGTTCTGGTAATTTCATTTATTTCACCTGCGTGCCAAGAAAAAAATTCAGCTTCCTGCAACTTTTTAGCTGACTTTGAAATTCCTAAAATCCACTCTTACTATGGGGAGGAAACTCATTGGCTCAATGAATTGAGAGCCAGGCCTAGAGATGGGAGGTCCTGGGTTGGAATCTGGCCTCAGATACTTGTTGGCGGTGTGGCCCTGAGCGGGTTGCTTAAACCCCATTGTCTAACCATTCTCCTGCCTTCTGACAATAAATGGATAAAAACACAAGGGACTTTAAAGAGAGTGGAGGTTATATTTTTAAGGCATTTCAGACTCCAATGTTTTATAAAAATCTCTGTATTCTATTGCATTTTACTATTTGCTTTGTTTAAGATTTAACTTTGTGATTTTACATTCATATATTACTGCATTCAATACTATTCTGATCCACTGAATCATTTTAATGTACTGAGTTTTAACTACTGTTATATTCTGTTGCTTTCCCCCTATAACCATACTGAACCAACAAACATTGAGTAAGCCCATATTAAAAAAAAAAAAACAGCCTTTCTAATTTTGACTTTGGAAATTGTCACATAGAGGATAGATGGACTTCATCAGAACTGGTTACAATTGTATAACAACCTTTGGAGGATTTAATGTGCTAAATATCTCAATTGCTTTTAAGTGTTTTTTAGACATGATTTCTAGAATTTTTTTTAACAATCTCTGACCATTTTTGCCTGCCCCTAATATGAGGTGTAAGGCCCATTCTAGTAGCTGAAGTGAAATACAATTATAACCCCCAACCTTCCCACATTTCTAAAAATGTGACTAGAAGTTGGGCAGTTAATCTCAGGGGATTTGTATCCCTAAAAAGCCTCCAAAAAAGGAGCACCCCTCATTTATACTCTTCAGATCACTACTTTACTTCCACCAGAATGATATCTAGATTTATTGATGATGTTCTAAACCCAAAATTAGTTTTATTTTGTTTAAAAATATATTCACCAAGATTGAAAGTTTGCTATGATTATAAAAATTGTGACAAATATCCATCAATTCATAGGCTTTTAAATTGTCATACAGCAACTTATGTGAAATATGATAGGTGTGTTTGCTATTGTAATTAATTGGGCCATTGAAAATTTTGGGGATATTTACACCTACATATTTGTAATACTGTTCTTTATTAAAAAAAAACCCCTGTAACATTCATTTACTCATCCTCACAGTGGATCATGGCCAGCTATAAAGAGGAAATGGATCTCATTTTTGGTGAAAAAGCCTTGCATTCTATATTTTCTTAGCTGACACAGTGTATCAATGATTATAAGCTACATTTTTGAAATTTTTAAAAATCTTTTATTATATTTTTCTTGCATGTGCAATATACTATTTCAGGTTTTTTAAATTTTTTTCTCTCCTTTTTATATTTGGAGCACATATCACCAGCATTAAGATTTTCTTTAACTTTTTGATTTTGCAGTAATATAAGTTTAAAATACATTTGCTATAATGCTAATGCATGCCCCCAAAAAGCTTGAGACTATAAAAATGATGCCACTAATTATTTTAAAAAATTATGGGACTTTGCTTAATAATTCTGTCTGATTCCAAGACAATATATACACAAAAGAGCCATTTCATAGGGCCAAAGATAAGCCAATCCAGGATGGATTGATACACTTCCAAGCCAATGCAAAGGTCTTGAACCTAGTGTGAAGACTCAAGGTTACTATGTTTAACATTTGTTACGACATAGGCTTTCCTTATGTCCACACTCACTCTGAAAATACTTACTGACAAGTATCCCAAACCTTAGCTCCTCCCTGGCTCCTATAATCTGGTCCCTTTTCTGTCTTTCATAGGGTGGTAACTTTCTTTAGTCCTGGCTACTGACTGGGTAAATGCATCATTGCTTAGATCATTTTAATTGGGCCCTGATTCAAGGACCTGTTATAGATTTATTTTTCCTTTACTTAGAATTTTTACACATAAGACTTTGATAGTCTATATTTTCATCCAGTATTTTTTTTATTTGGATTTTTCTGATGTCTTTTTAATTTCTCTTACCAATTGATTCATATACCTCATAACTCAGCCATGCAGCCCTAAGTGATCCTGCATTTTTTCAATCACCCCCAAGACGGGGAAATGTAAAAAAAATATTCTATTTTAAATTGAAAAGTTTAAATTCCTTTTAAGAAAAATTTTAGGTAAAGAAATGTGCTACCTCTCTGAATCCACAAACTGAATTGTTGGAGAAGACACCATGAAGAAGCCTCCAGACCACAAGATTCACAAGAAGATCAAGAATGAACTTTGGGTGTGGTTGATTGAACATTTATTTGTAACTATACTTTCATGCCAAAGGGAACTGCCCCCTAACTGGCCTTTTGTCAATGCATCCAGCAATTATTGATTTTTTTCTTTCCCTCTTATCCTCCAATTATTGTAATCCTTAAGTTGATTATGTTTTTATGATCCTTTTGGGAAAAAAATGTTTTTTTTTTCATACGGAGAAATGTAAAAATGGAGATTTGAATCTAGGACTTCAATCCCCAGAAGTCCCTGCTCTAGTTCCTGAGATGCTTTGTAACCTAACCTGAATTCTCACCTGGGCTGAGAACAAATTATTATTTAAAGAGTCTCCACCTACAGCTGGGCCTCTTCCTACTTCCACTTCCCAGCAGACATGTCTCTTATGATGTAAGTGAAATTGAATGGGCCCACCTAGGCATGTGCTTTTCTTACTTGTATTTTCTTAAATTCTTAATCCTTAATAAACCTTATAAAATATAATACTCCTTTACAGAGAAACTAATTTTTACCTGCCACAGTTTGGCCTAAATTTTAAACTTAACAGTACATTATTTTTGGTTGTAATTCCAGTTCCTTTGCCTTCCAGAATATCATATTCTAAGCCCTCCAGTCCTTTAACAAGGAAGGCTCTAAATCTTTTGTGATCTTCATTTTTGGATCTTTTTCAGTAGGTGATTGGTGGGTTCTTTATATTTCTTTTTTATCTTCTGGTACTAGAATATCAGGTCAGTTTTCATTAATAATTTCTGGAAAGATGTTTAGTCTTTTTTTTATCATGACTTTCAAGTAATCCAATAATTCATAAATTATTTCTCCTCAATTAATTCTTCACATCAGTTGTTTTGCCAAAGAACTATTTCATATTTTCTTCTTTTAAACTTTGTTTTATTGCTTCTAGATGTCTCATAAAATTATTAGCTTCCAGTTGCCCAATTCTAATTTTTAAGGAATTGTTTTCTTCAGTGAGATTTTGTACCTTTCAATATGGCCAATTCTGTTTTTTTTTTTAATTTTATTTTATTAAAGTATTTCTTTCCTTCACTGAACTGTTATGCCTCTTTTACCATTAGGTCAATTCTCTTTTTAAGTTGTTATTTTCTTCAGTATTTTTGTGCCTCTTTTACCAAGCTGTTAATTCTCCTTTCACAATTTTCTTACATCATTCTTATTTCTTTTCCCAATTTTTTCTCTACCACTTATCTGGTTTTTTTTTAACTCTTCCAGGAACTATTGTTGGATTTGAGTCCAATTAGCAGTTTTTTTTCTTTGAGGCTTTGTTGTAGCTGCTTTCATATTGGACTTCCCTAACACCATAGTAGCTTTTTTATGGCCAATTTGTTATTTTGTTGTCTGCTTATTTCTCAGGCAATTTTTTGTCTTTGAACTTTATGCTAAAATTGGGATCTCCTTACCTGGAGGTTGGGAGGCATATCAGGCTTTTCCCTGCTGTTGTTTTCAGAATGACTTATAGTAGTCTGCAAGTTTTTAATGCTTCCAAATTGGTGTTATCCTGGGAGAGGCATGGTCACTGCTCTCTTGGTCTGCATTCTGGACTTTACCCAAGAAAGATCCTTGGTTTTTTGTAGCTGCACATAACTAGGGCCTCTTGTCCCTTGTGACCAACCCCCAGTTCTCCTCTCTACCTTGGAATTGCACTCTAGAATGTCCCTGGTCTGAGAGTTTCCAAAGCTAAAGCTCTAGCCATGTGTATGGCTTCCATCCTGTGTCACAAACTTCTCCTGCCAACCTCCTAACTTTTCCTTGTTGTTTGTTATTGTCCAATAATTTTCTGTCATGAGATGACCCCATTTGGGATTTTCTTCACCAAGATATTAAAGTGGTTTGCCATTTCCTTCTCCAGCTCATTTTACAGATGAAGAACTGAAGCAAACAGGATTAAGTGACTTGGCCAGGATCACACAGTTAGTAAATGTCTGAAGCCAGATTTGAACTCAGAAAGATGACTCTTTCCAATTCTAAGCCCAAAGTTCTATTCACTGCACCACCTAGCTGCCCACTTTGACACTTAGGTATCCTGAGTTTTCTTAAGCCAGATCTTTTGTTGATTCTACTGCTCCATAATTTGATTTAAGGTGTTGTTTTTAAATTGTTTGCAGGGGAATGTGGAAAGAGGTTAACTGGATTACCTCTAGTCCATCACCTTGACTCTACCCCTCTTAATAAACTTTTGTTTGGAGGTTTTCATTGGCTGTTCTTTCTGACTAGAACTTGCTCTTCCTCATCTCTACCTCCTGAATTCTGTAGTAATTAAAACTGGTTGGCCAAATGGAATAGTTAAAAATTTGGTTTGACAAAATAATAAGGGTTAAAAAAAAAGAATTGTTGTGGTCGCCATATATAAAATTAACTTCTTAAGTCAAAATGTTGTTAGTAGCTCTTAATAATTTAATTTAATATAAATATAGTAAAAGGAGGGAAATGTATGAGGGAAATAGAAAATATCTCCTCTCTACCACCATAGAGCTCCTATCCAAAGAAATTCAGCTCATTCCCCAATAAAGTTCCAATTTCCACATGAAATTTGAGTAGCCTCTTCAACAAGGATCTCATTAGTGTAAACTTTCTTCAGCTCAACTCACCAATGCTGAATGTATCTTTGGAAAGTGCCTCACAGAATGAATTACAGAAAAAGCCTCCTCTTCAGGCAAATTCCTCCTAAAATGCATCCTCAGTAGTCCTTGGGCTGGCTTTTTGTAAGAAGTTCTCCATGTCACTTCCTGTCTCTCTCCCACTTCACAGTTTGCTTAGCACTTCTGGAAGGGGGTGGGGGTGAGGCAGCAGCAGTGCTTTGTGGCCTTCTAGGCTTAAACGTTCTTTGTTTTAGTGACTTACTAAGTGTTAAGTAGGGATACTTTAAGTTCTTGATTAATTAACTTGAAGAAGACAAAGTGTATAAAAATTCCCTTTCACAGTTCCCTACCTTCCTTTAAATCTTAGCTAACATCTCACTTTTTGTAAGAAGCCTGCCTCAGTCCTCCTTAATCATAGTACTTTCCCTCTGAAATTGCCAGTGGGAGCAGTTTCAGAGAGAAGGCACTAAGATATATTGTATATACAAAATTGTTTGCATGCTTTCTTACCCTTTATATTGTGAGTTCTTTAAGAGCAAGGACCGTGGTATTTTTGCCTTTCTTTATATCTCTGGTGCCTCGAACAATGCCTGACATGTTGTAAGTGTATAGGTGTAGGTTGCTCATCCTTCATTTTTTAAAAGGTCCTGTGATATCACAGGTGACAGTTTCTTACACATGAATTGAATTTAAGTAAAGCAGACTTGTACAAAGTGATCAGCTTCATTCTTGCAGTCACTGAAATCCAGTGGCAAGAAAAAAGTCAGGACCACTGGAGATGGCCCAGTATATTCAGTGGATGACTTCAGTGTCTTTTGATATTTGACTAAGTTCTAAGGGCTCCATAGCATCTGTTTCAGCTGCCTTAATTAAGGCTTTGGAACAAATTGTTCTATCTGCCCATTCCACTTAGGGAACTCTTCACGTGGTGGGTATAGACTTTCCCCCCTAATTCATCTAGTAGTTTGAGACATTTTAGTTACCTTCACTCTGGTTAACTCATTTGTGGAGGTTTTATCACAATAGGGTCACAGCACATGCTAGAACTAAATGCTCCTTCACTGACTGTCATCCATTGGAAGTTATCAACTTCAGGTACAATTGATTAATTACTTTGAGCAGATTACTAAAGGCCTTTTGGGGGGAAACTCCAGTGAAAATGACCACAAGAATCTCAGTGGCAGACACGTATGGAGGAGTCACAATAGAAGCAACTCCAGCTGGGAATCTCTCTAGGACATGACTATAAGTGACTATGTTGTTCATTGGTGTAAAGATGGGATTAAATCCACACTATTTATTCTTTAGATTTTTAGCCACCAGGAATGTATATACCCAACTTAAGTTTGTGTGTATGTATGGGGGGAAGGTCTATGACCCACATGTGCTACTGAGTGACAAATCAGAAACAACTTACTGCCCCCTGGGCAGTCCGAAGCCAAGTTTAAGCCGCCATTGGTACATGTGAAAAGGTGGACCACAAGCACAGGAAGTGACGCAAAGAACTGCCTTTAAATTTGGTGGTCGCACCAACAACATGGAAATAGGTTTTGATCAAGGACACATGTAATACCCAGTAAAATTTCCAGTCAGTTATGGGAAGGGTTGGGGCAGGGGAGGTAGGGAAATAATATGATTCTTGTAACCAAGGAATAATGTTCTAAATTGACTCAATAAATAAATAAATAAGAACCATCTTAGAATTAAAAAAAAAATAAATGTGGTGGTCACTTACTGTGAAGGGTCTTCACCTTTGAACTTGGCCTTGGAGGAGCTTGAGACCTCAGACTTGGGACTGACTCATGGTGAGTGAACAGGGCTGACTCTTTTTCCTTGGCTTTTCTGGAGGCACTAGCCTCTGGAGAGGCCCCTTGTTTTGGAGAAGGTCTCCTGGCTGGAAGCCTTGTTAAATTAATCCTCTCTCCGCCTCCCTCCCACTCTTCCCCCCCCCCCAATTTGCTGGGGCCTCTGAATCCCTGCCTGGTTCAGACTAGACTAAAGCAGCTCTCTCTCTCTCTCTCTCTCTCTCTCTCTCTCTCTCTCTCTCTCTCTCTCTCTCTCTCTCTCATTTTCCTTATTTTCTCTCTATTTGTAAATAAACTACCATAAAAGCCATTCTGACTTGAGTAATTCATTGGAATTTAGTAATTAAATTCCTGGCAACCATACTCTTAAATATTCAGTCTGACTACAATTTTTACCCCTTACATGGGTTATTGTCATTATTTCCCATAAACTCTGCTTAAGCCCTAAATGACCTATAGATAAATAAATATATTCATTCTTTAAGCTTTATGAACTATGTTTTCAAGGGAAGTTGGAGGCAACATCTATGTGGTGTCAAGTTCTAAATTTCCCAACTTATCTTTATGAGGACAACAACCTAGAAAAGTGAAAAGAGTTCTGTAGTTTCTTCCTATTCTATGAGAATTTCTGAGACAAGGGTTACATCCATAAATTGAGGGTTTTTAAGATTAGTGAAGATGTAGTGATCATAGTTTCATAAGATTTAGAGCCAGAATCACCTGAGATAAAGCAACTGTTTTAAAGATGGGGAAACAAACCCAGAGAAGGAAAGGACCAGTGATGGTGGTTATTAGTTTGAATCCCCAACTCAAGTCAGCCACTTCATAAAGAATAAGTAGGATAAAGGGATGAGGAGAGAGGAAGCACCAGGGATTTTTGCTCATTTGAAAAGTTTCTAAAATTCTTAAAAGATATTTTTAAACTATTGAGTGAGATAATTAGTGTCGTCTTTTTATTTAGCCAGCCTGTAGCTCCTCAATTGGTGTGTTGAGTAAGAGGGGGAGGATCTAATCAAAAGGATGGGAAACAGAATTTCAACAAAAAATAACCACTAACAACAATATGATTTGTATAACTGAATCCATCCACCTCTTCTGGGCTGCACACCAGCATAAACAGAGAGCACAACAGGGGACTACTGGTCTGGAAAATAAGGCTTCAATGGGTTTTAAAAGTGATTCCCCTCCTCCCCCTCTCTCTCCTCCCCACCACTCTTTCCTCTCTCTCGCCAGTTACTTGAATCGGTGACTCCACGACAAACTCTCATCTCCTTGGGCACACACTCCTCCCTCCTGGGCTTGGACTCTAAATCCCAATCTCCTTCCCTTTTCATTTTAGCCACGTTCTCACCATTGTGATCTGGGTGGAGCGGCGGCAGCAACAGCCCTGGAACTGCTCCTTTGAGCACCTTACAGAGTTGGCAACCTTCCTTCTGGAGAACACAATGTGTCTAAACTCCCCTCTCAGCGGCCTATCCATAAGTCCCGGCTGGAGAGGATCTCCCCTAAATGGTTGGGGTTTCGATGGCCGGATGAGAGTCGGAGCCACACTTCCATCCATAAATTACATGGCAGTATCACACCGCCCTTTCGATAGGTTAAATTTACTGAGGCTGAGGCTAATGCATTATAGAGACAGATTGTGTGTGTGTGTGTGTGTGTGTGTTAGTGCAAGTGCGCAAAGTATTTGACATTTAAAAGGAAAGTTCCTTTAAAGCTTCTTTAGCATTGTTGCCTAAGCCTGTGCTCGGAGGAAACATAAAACAGAGTATCTACTGCTTCAGAGCTAATAACGGCATATCCCTCGAACCGTGCGTCCAGTCCTTGCGCTTAGTTCTGGGACCGGTCACAACCTGTGAACCGAAACCTGTCCTCCATCCCCATCACCCCAAGAGAGGCGAGCATGCGCCTGAATCTCCAATCTTTAGTTTATTCCTCTAGATTGGCCCTGCGGACTTGCAGATAAGTGCGTCACGGCTCCCCTGTGCCCTTGGAAAAGAGGGGGCGCATTTATCTGGAGAAGGGAAGGAAGGCAAGTGTAAGACCAGTGTTCTGATGCCTCTAGTGGGAAGGGGGGAGACTAAGTGGAGAGTTCTAGGGGCGGAGACACTCGGACTGGGGGACCCAGGGCACCGTAGGCGCTCAAGTTGCCCAGCCCACACAGGGCTGGGGCAGCCTGCTAGGAGATTTCCTCTCCCGGCAGCTTGGGGAAAGGCTGGTCCCTCTTCGGTCGTACAGAAAGAGTTTTTCCATTTTCTTTACTCTCCCTCTCTCCTCTTTCCCTTCCCTCTCCAAATTCCTCTTCTTTACTACCTTCCCATACCCCCTACGCCCCTAGTTTCCTCTATCGCAGCAGTAAATTGCTGCGATTTCCTCTTGGGGAAACTACGTGGATCCGCCCCTTGGATCTTCGCTCCGCCCTGGTCTCCTTTCCCCTGTCCCTTGAGGAGATCCTAGCCCGGGTCTGAAGTGAGAAGAGAGGTTCCCTAGCCCCCGGTGGGGAGCTGGGAGGGTGGTGGGAGGAGAGCAGCTGGCATCTGACCCATCTCCGCCATGTGACTCTGTCCTCCACCCACCTACCCCCCGCCCGGGCGCGCCCTCCCTCCCAGCGCCCGGCTCCCCATTCTCTGCTCGCTCCGCACCATGTTTCAGCGGGATCGGTGGCAGCTCACGTCGCCCCAGCAGCATCCCAGCCTCCGGAGACAGGTAGATCCTGTGCTACTATTTCGCCTCTTCTATTGTACCTTCTTGGTGTGCACCAAAGAGATCGCAGCCCTCACTGACTTCTCCGGTAAGAGGCGCTCTCCGTCGTTCTCCGTTCACCTGCCTCCTCTCCGAGAGCCACAGGTGGGCCAGGAGAGACAGCAGTAGTGGCAGCTGCGGTGGTGGCCGCCGCCAAAATGGGTACATGGCCGGATGGGTTTCGGGGTGGTTGGATTAAAGGTGTTCGAGGCTGTTCTTAGCCCTTAGCCTGGGGTAGAATTCTCTGAGAAAGGGGTGGCAAAAACAAAGACTTTCCAGATTACTGGACCCGTGGAAGCCTCCAGGTATGTGTGCTGCCCCATTCCTGAGCTGGGCAGTACTGGAGGAAATTTGGTGCCTTGCTGTTACGCACTTCTATACACATTTTCTGGTCCAGAAAGTGTGCCTTTGTTGGCAAAGCCTGGGTTTGTGGGGAGACCTCTTGTTCTTCCACCAAGTACCTGCACTTACTCACTTGCCATAGAGGACAAATAGTTTCAACTGGAGACTGGACTGGAAGGAAAGGAAATGGGGCGGGCGGGGGGGGGGGGGGAGGGACAGACAGAGAGACAGACAGACCGAGAGACACCCATTTTAGGAAGTTCACAGTAACAGTTACCGGGAAAGTAAAAAAGAGTGCGGATGGGGGACGGGCATTATCCATCAAACCCGAGATCCTTGATTTGATCTATTGTATGTAGGGGCGGGAGAGACAACGGGAAAGAAGGGAAAAAGTGATGGAAATCATTTATAACTTCGTAGCCAAGAGCCTTCATCTTTTTCTGTGCCTCTCCCCTCCTTTAAGGCGAGTGATTAGGGAGTTTAGTAGATAGGGGGAATTGTGGTCCTCTCCACTGTAGAGATGTCCCAGCGTTTCTTGATGTGGAGGTCCAGCAGGTTTGGTTTTTTTCAAAACAAAAGCATTCCAAAGGTTGGTTGTAGAAACAGCATGCTATTAATATTGTGTTTGCAGAGAGGAACAGCATGTGACCATTTAGCTTATTTTTGAGTCTGGCCTGAAGGTCCAGCTTAGCTGCTCTATTGAGGCTCCGTCCGATAAAGCTATCGCCTCTACTGGGAGTCTTTCAGCAGGAGGCATGGCTGCTTGATGCCCTGCAGCCGGGTCTGGTTGCAGTGAGATAGACTGCATTTCAAAGGACTTTCTGAAAAACATTTCTTGTGTGCTGAAAGTCAAGACTTGGGTATCTTATTTACTTATAGAGAATATGTCATTGTTAAATGAGAGAACTTGGGGCAGTGGTTCTTTGCTTTGAATATTTAATACCAACTTAATGTTCCCACGTGGCAGTAACCCTGGCAAAGCAAGCCAAGATATGCCTATTTGGCAAGGAAACTCTGGCCCTCCAAATCAAACAGAAAGACAAGAAAGCTTCCCTAAATGTCTTGGGAAAACATACTGTACTCTTTCCATAATTACTGACTTGAAAAAACTCAGCTGCAAGAAAAAGTTCTGCATCTCTTGCTTATTTGATCCGTGCTAAGAACTTAATTAAAAAACAAACAAACAAACAAACAGGTAGCATAACTAATAAACTCCCTATGTGGACATCATTGAAACTGAACATATGTTTTAGGTAAACTGAGTCTCCAACCTTGGGCTGTTCTCACAGATTACTGTTGATTGCTTTCTTGATGTCTTTTTCACATCATCAAGTTATGGAATATAAAAATTATATTTGTAGAGTACCTATATACTTTTTTTTTAAACCCTTACCTTCCGTCTTGGAGTCAATACTGTGTATTGGCTCCAAGGCAGAAGAGTGGTAAGGGCTAGGCAATGGGGGTGAAGTGACTTGCCCAGGGTCACACAGCTAGGAAGTGGCTGAGGCCAGATTTGAACCTAGGATCTCCCGTCTCTAGGACTGGCTCTTAATCCACTGAGCTACCCAGCTGCCCCCACCTATATACTTTTCATAGGTAACAATCATCAAATTCATCAATGAAAAACCTCTATTGAAGAGAACTGAAAATTTAAGAAATGGAGAATATATTCTGTCAGAGTCATAACTAGAATGCTATGACTGGAGCTTTTATAAAAAATTTTTTAAAAGCCAAAATTTAGACGGTAAAGAATTTGAAATAATGATTTTAAAAGACTGTGCAATTTTAAAGCTTGTTACATTTAGATTTTTATAGTACATTCATTGCTTCAGCACTCTGGAAAGTATTTGGCAAGAAGAGTTAGTTAAAGTTTGACCCCAAAGAAGTATGTTGGCAGGGAGTAAATTTGTTTTCCCCTCTCTCCAGGCTAGTTGAGGTAATGTAGAAAGTAGGGGGTATATAACACATGCCAACAAAGTGTAAGAGCACTGCATGCTTTGTTTTTCCCTTTACAACGTGTGGGAAAAGTTCTCTGATTGAATTGGAAAGGAGAGATTGGCCATCAATTGGGAAGAGATTGGTTATTTCCTTGCAGGCCTATTAAAAACCAGAACAGACCTGGGGACAGTTTGAAAGTTGAAGGTGGGGAACAGCTTTGTGGAGTGTGACTCCAGTGCTTCTACCAGAAGGCTGGAAGGGAGGCAGATTTTTGGCTTTTATTCATTTTATCTGTTTCAGCAGAGCTATTTATCCTCTAGGAAACACTCTACTCAGTGTTGATGGTTTGGAGAGTCAAGCAGTTTGAAGTAGGAAGCAGAGACACACTCACTAGACAGATAAAGACCCAGAGGGACATCATCCCAAAGGGGCGGGCTGGACAGGGATCCACTTCCCCTCTGACTGATGCTCACAGGTTTACAAGTAGTTGTTTTCCTGTTGTCTCCCCATTAGACTGTGAACTCCTTGAGAGCAGGGACTGCCTCTTGCTTGCCTTTGTCTCTCTAGAGCTTAGCACATAATAGCTACTTAAAATATATATATTGGAGGCAGCTATGTGGATGGAGAAAGCAGGTCTGGAGAGGAATGTCTTGGCCTCAGACATTTCCTAGGTGTGTGATCTTGGGCAAGTCACTTAACCTCCATTGCCTAGCCTTGGAACCAATCTAAAATATTGATCCTAAGATGGAAGATGAGGTAAGGGTTTTGGTTGTGTTTTTTATGTGTATTGATTGATAGTAGAGTGCCTATATCTATTTGGGGTTTAAGGGTGGTCAACATTCTTTAAAATAGAGTTCATAAGCCCCCACCGGTGAGTTTACCTTGAATAATAAAGTCAGCCAGTGTCTAGCCATAGGCATAATTAGCTCAAAACATAAGCATCTGCCTAAAAGGCATCCTGAGGTACAGTAGAAAGAGTAAGCATGAACTTAAAGTACAGCTGCCATGAGGCACACAGGTGGGGAATTTAGGTGGCCAAGACCACTGGTGCCAATCTGTTGTCATGAAGTCTTCAAGAGGTAAAAACAAAATATAAAAAAAAAATATAAAATATAACACAAAAAAAACCACAACTTACTTTTTGTCTTTGTAAGAACTCTAAGACAGCGAGGCAAATGAACTGAAGTGACCTGTGTCTGAGGTCAGATTTGAACTCAGGTCCTCCCCACTACAGACCTGGTGCTCTATCCATTGTCACCCAGCCTTTTAAAAAACTCATACTTTCTATCTTAATAAGAATTCTAAGACAGAAGGTATCATAACATTTAAAAAGAATAATTAGTTATCCTGGGAAGCTACCAGTGATGGACGCCTCATTCTGTCTAGCATCTCTTAAGGGCCCTCTGGCCTGCATTAGGGTCTTCCCCCTCGGTGGGCGGACGGTGGAGGGGCAGGTGGTTAATTTAGTGTTGCTGGCCCCGGGCCTCATTTCATCCTTGTAGCTTTAGGTCCTGAAAATGGTACCCGTGCTTCTGTATCATGCAAAGGAACTTGAACTGTGACTCATTCCCCTGAATCACATGATTTTCCCTTTCCATCATATCTCAGCCTTTGGTGTGGACTCTATGCTGGTTTGGACAGTCCTTTAGCAGCCTGTGCTGGGTGGTGATTTCCTGAGGCTGTTCACATTTCTTTCTCAATCCATTGGGGGGTGATCTGGAGATCTGCAGATAAGGGGAAAAGTTTTTAGTGACTCTTAGGAGGAGGGAGAAAAAAGCAGACTATCTAAACCATGAAAATAGATTTACATCTCAAAGCAGACTATGTAAATATAATAAATCCAGTAAATATAGCGAAGGGGGAAATCCTTGGACACCTTCAAGGAGTCAGAGTAATCCTCCTGACGAGGATTTTCTTGTCCTCGTATATTCTAATGCCTATACGGGACGTAACTTTGGATGCCACAGAGCTGGGACAGCAGGAAGATCACCCACATCTTAAGAGGAGGGTTTGGGGGGAGGGCTTTGATTGGATCCTGACCCTGCTTGAACCTCAAAGCTCCAGTTTACTTTTTATAAGCTTGGCTGAGTTTGTGCAGTAACAAAGCTGTATGCTATAAAGAACCCTTGCAGCCCTCCCTCCAGTGAGCCCGGCAATCATAACTGCGTGGAAGACTTGGGTCTTTGGTGATGTACTTACCCATTTGTTTTGCTAAGTAAGGCCTACAGTAAAAAAAGAACAACACTGTCAGAAAGAGGGAGGAAGTCAGAAGGAACTCCATGCACTCCTTTATCTTTTTTTTTCCATGGGTGGAAGAACCACATAAAAAGGCAGCAGCAGAATGTCAAGAGGTCGTAACCATCTTTGTACAATGCAGGGGAAGTTTTTTCTCTTCATAGCAATTCGTACTTGAAGTACGCCGACTCTTAGTTGGCATACTTTTGCCGTTATTTCTGCTTTGGATGTTCTAGCTCCCTGCCTTTCCCCCTTCTGCCTCCCCACCCAGCTGGTTTTTCATTCCCTCCCTTTCTCGACATAGGCTCACATACTGGCTACTTACACTAACCATCCCTGAGCCTGTTCTGAAACACAGTGTGAAACCCCACGCTCACTTTTCTGCTCTAAATATGGTATAGAGGTGCTGCCAGAGTTCATTAGGAAACTTTCATCACTATATTAAAAATGTATCCCAGGGAATCGAAAAGAATTTCATCCAAAATTAGTACTTCTGTTCTTTAATCCTTTACTCAAATGTACTTGGACTCTGTCCATTTCCATCTTCCCTTTTAAACACATTCCTAATCTGAAAATTGAGCTCAAGCAAGCCAGACTTTCCCCCTAAGATAAGGACAGTATAATTTCCAAAGATCTTTTCTGTTGAAATAATACAAACTTTCCTGGATGACAGTCCCCAGTGAACCACACTGCAGCATCCTTTTTAGCTACTAGACCACTCTGGTTCAAGTCTTCATCACCTTCCCCCCTAAAATTGCAACAGCCTGCAAGTGGTTCTGCCAGCCTCAAATCTCTCCCCACTCCATTCCATTCTGAATGCAGCCACCAAGGTGATTTTTCTAAAGTGAAGTTCCCGCCATGTCTCTCCCCTACTCAGAAAACCCCAATGTTTCCCTATTGCCTCTAAGATCAAATACAAAATCCTCCATTTGTCATGCAAAGCCTTTAGTAACCTAGCTCCCTTCTACTTTTCCTGCCTTTTTTTAACTTTCCACCATGTACTCTCTGATCCAGTGACACTAGTTTCCATTTGCATGAACAAGACATTGGCCTTGGACATTTTCTCTGGCTTTCCACCATCTGGAGAATGTTCTTCCTTCTCATCTCCCACCACTGACTTCCTTGACTTCCTTTAAGTCCCAACTAAAATCCCATTTTCTACCAGAAACTCTTCCTAACCCTTCTTACTTCTAATACCTTCCTTCTCTTACTTATTTCCTATTTATCCTATTTATAGACAATTTGTACATATATGTCTGCCTGTAGTTGCCTCCATTAAATAGTAAGCTCCTTGAGGGCAAGGTCTGTCTTCTGCTTCTTTTAGTAGCTGCAATGCTTAGCTCAGTGTCCTGCACATATTAAGAGCTTAATAAATATTTATTGACAAACAACTTCCCTTCTCCCATTCACTTTTTAGTTAAGTTTTTCTGGAAGCATGAGTATTCCAGCTCAAGAATACCTTTTGAGTCTTTACTCCCCCCTCTTAAGCCCCCAAGGATGTGTTTATCTTTCAGTTGTAAGCCAAAGGAAACAATTAGTTCAGAGCCAAGTCAGTTCCTGGAATAATATAGCAAGAAGATATACAATAGAACATCCCTAACTCATAAATTTAGGACACATTCTTCCAGCCACCAAAGGAGAGTGAGCAAGTACAGAGATCAAATACGAGGAAGAAGAATATGTGTGTATGGACAACTCACACCTCTGACAACATAAGCCCCATCACACCATGTCCCAGAATTACCCCTCATTGGGTGAGGCATTGTGACTAGCTAATTGCTTTGCTGGATTTAGCTCTGACATTCAGTTATAATTTCCATGGTACTGGTTACAGACTGTACTCTGACTAAGCACACAGAACCAGAATCCTAACTCAAGAATCAGTGGAAAGCCTCCTCAATCCCCAAGTCTCAATAGTGAGGCTTTTCAGCTCCATGTCTCTCTGTCTCTGTCTCTATCTCTTAAAGAACCTCTCTTGATGTCAGAGGTTGGGATTCAGGAAATCAAATCTTTGAATGCCCCCCTTTTACTGCATATAAGTGCATGTCATCATTTTTTGCTTCTCTAGCAAAGGCCTTGAATGAATAAGATAAATACGAGAATAAGAGAAAGACCTTTCCCCACTTTACTTCTCTGAACTCTACTTTTCAGCCAGGATCAGTTTCACCAATTTTTAATTCTGTCTCTTTTCAATTTGCCCAGCTCCGTCAGTAGGTAGACAGAAAGCCCCATGGCCATTCGTGGGACAAGTCCATTTTTTTTGTCAGTCTTCGGTATTGTGACAAGGAAATCACTTTAAAAGACTAATATATATTAATTTAAGGTCTCCAAGGAATTCAGCTATGTAATTCCTTAATGAAAACTCAAGTTTGCAGTCAATCTTTTATGGAGTTTAATTACAATAGGAGGAAGAAAGGAATTAGAGATAGAGAGAGAGAAAAAGGGAGAGAAGGGAATAGGGCTTAAATACCCCTTCTGTTTAGGCTGGGCCAAAAGGCCCAAGCCTTAGATAGCTGAGGCAAAGAAAAGAGATCAGTCCCTATTACTCACGTGACCAAAATGGGAAACAGTCTCAGAGGCCCCCACCTTCAGCTTCCTTCAGAGCAAGCTTCTCAGAGTACACTGCCACCACTCCGACCAACTCCTCAACCACCTCGAGTCTTCAGACCCCCCTGATCTTTAAGGAAACCATCCAAGTTGCCTCCCCTCAGTTCTCACATCTACCAATCACTGTCCATCAATTTCCCTGTGCCAATGGAGGCTCTAGCTTAACCCAGGACCGCCCAGAGGCTTTGCACATGTCTGTTGAAGGTCATATTTTCAAATAATTAAATCTTTGCTCCTTTGCTACAGCCCTTTCTAAATCCTGTTAACCTGAGTAGGGTAGAGATTGGAATAATTAAATTTTGATCTAGGCTGCAGCCCTTCCTCAATCCTGTTAGGACTGAGTAGGGTGGAGATTGATTCCAAGTATCTCCATTGTATCAATTCTAAAATCAATCATGACTCAAAGAAATTCCTGTTCTATGCTTAAGCATAGGTCAAAGTCCTTTCCATTGTTCAGCAAAGGGTTTCTGTCCTAAAGTAATCTTAAGAAGGGAAGGAGAAGGAACCTCCCATGCCAATGGGATTCACATTCCAATAGTCAAGACCCACTATCAATAGGAAATTTTTCAAGTATGAAATTTCCCAATGGTGAAATTTCCAACATTTATAAGTCTAAGAAATTTTGAGGTTTACAGTATGTTCTGACTATTTCTGTTGATGGTAGCACCAGTTTTCTTTACACAACTTCCAAAATAATCTTCCAGAAACCTCATTCTCATGTTCATGTTGTAGTTTTTGAATGTGTTGTTTTCTGTTGCTTCCAGAAATAGTACAAAATTTTCTAGCTTTAGTCTTTCTTTTCAGCCATAATTCTCATGACTCTCTTTCATGTACTCTCCTTTCCAGCTAAATTGAACTACTGCTTTTTGAAAGAGTATTTTGAAATTTAAAGACATTTAGCAAATATTTATTTTCTTTCTCTCTCCCACTCAACCTTTATTAAAAAAAAAAAACATCCCGGGAAACAAAAATGTATATTTGAGCAAATAAGTCTCCACACTGGCCATGTCCAGTATCTCATTCAGTATCTATCACTTCTTTCACAAGGTTGGTAGTATGACTCATCAACAATCCTCCAGAACCTGCAAGGGTTCTTACATCTTTCAAAATTGTTTGTCTTTACAATGTTGTTTTTATTGTACAAATTGTACTACTGGTTCTGCTCACTTCACTCTTCATCGGTTCATACAAGTCTTCTTAGGTTTCTATGAAATCATACCTTTTTGTAATTTCTTCTGGCCCAATAGAATTCCATTATGTTAGCTAGCAACTTTCTAATTCCGAGATACTCTTCATGTTCCAATTCTTTGCCACTACAAAAAGGGCTGCTACAAATATTTTTCCCATCTGACTCTTTTTTTTTCTTTTTCTTTAATCTCTTTGGAGCATAAGCCAAATAGTGGTTTTTCTGGGTCAAAGGTTATAGATCAGGGGTCCCCAAACTATGGCCCGTGGGCCACATGTGGCCCCCTGAAGCCATTTATCCGGCCCCCACTGCACTTCCAGAAGGGGCACCTCTTTCATTGGTGCTCAATGAGAGGAGTACAGGATGCATCCACATCCTGTGTTCTTGGAGTACTGTAATTGGCAGCGCCCCAAAGCGCAGCATCTCTCATGTACAGTACTACTTCCAATGACATAATCCTTTGCATGGTGCATTGTTCCTAGAGTAACTGAATGAGAACGAGGCACCACGCAAAGGATTATGTGGCTGCACAGTGGAATAGGTCAGTGGCGATCTGGGGGAGGGGATTCCGCACTGTGTATATTGCTGCCTGGTATAGTGGTGGCAGTGATGGACCTGTGCAAGGTGTGACTGACCCATCCCAGCCAGCGCTGCAGCTTCCACTATCCCAGACAGAATATACAGATTTGTTCATAGTTTTTTCTTTTATAGTCTGGCCCTCCAACGGTCTGAGGAACAGTGAACTGGCCCCCTGTGTAAAAAGTTTGGGGACTCCTGGTATAGATAGTCAAGTGACTTTGGGGGCATAATTCCAAACTACTAATTGTTTTTAGAACCTGCTACTATCTCCTGACTCCATACATCAGTATAAGCCATCATCAGGTCTGCCATCCCTTCCTTCAGAATCTTTTTCTTCTTTCAAGGTTAAATTTAGTTACCAGGTCTTTTGAGTAATTTTCCCCAATACCTCTATACATTCTAATTTTCCCTAGATAGGTATTTTCTCCTTTATATATTCTGGGAATATCTTCTCTGAAACTCTTACTTACCTTGTACTAAATATATTTGTATTCACATTTCATTAGAATACCTGAACTTTGAAGTACAAAAAACCTTTATTTTTGCTTTAACATTCCTGACCCTACAATTTGGAATTATGACCAAAGGGCTATAAAACAGTGCATACCCTTTCACCCAGCAATGACACTACTATGTCTATATCCCAGAGAGATTTTTAAAAAGTGGGAAAGGACCTACTTATACAAAAATATTTATAGCTGCTCTTTTTGTGGTGGCAAAGAATTGGAAATCAAAGAGATGTCCATCAATTGGAGAATGGCTGAACAAATTGTGGTATATGATGGTGACAGAATACTATTGTGCTGTAAGGAATGATGACCAGGATGATTTCAGAAAGACCTGGAAAAACGTGCATGGACTGATGCAGTGAAATAAGCAGAACCAAAAAAAAACAAACAACCAACATTGTTGTGGAGTGATTGACCCTGGTAGATCTAGCTACTCTCAGTAATACAATAATCCAAGACAATTCTGAGGGACTTATGACAAAGAATGGTATCAACCTCCAGAGAAAGAACTGTTGGAGTCAGAATGCAGCTGAAAATACGTGATATTTCAATTCTTTATTTGGGTTTATGTTTAGACGTTTTGGTTTTATAATATTACTCACAAAAGTGAACAGTATGGAAATATGTTTTGCATGATACATGTATAGCCTAGATTGGATCATTTGTCAGTACTAGGAGGGGGAAAGAAAGGGAGGGAGATAAGTTCAATCACATAACTTAGGAAAACTTGTGTGGAAATTTGTTATAATATGTAATGGATTAAAAATAAAAAATAAAGTTCCTAACCCTAGTATAATACTTGCTTTAAAAATGTTTGTTAAACATTTGAACAAATAACCAAGGGAAAAAATTGTATCCTGATGAAATGAGGAATGAAAGGGTGGACTGGACAGGTGATTTAATTTTTTAGTAAATACAGTTAAAATTAAAACATGAAGAGCATTATCTGAGTAATCAGTCTTGTCAAGGCTCACATTAGTGAAGATATCAAAGCTGTAAGTTGGTTGTCTCTCGAACCGAGGATGACGATTGTCTTTGTGCGTTTTTCTGCACAAAGACACCTGTGCATGAAGATTTAAGTGGAAAAGTCGAAGTACAGTGACAGTCCCAAAGCTGTAAGTAGTAAGTAAATATCTGGGTCGCCAATACAGAAGGTTGAAATGTAGAGTGGTTGGGGAATAAGGAACTGACCAAAGAAAGATTTTTTTTACTGAACAATTTAGTTCAGTGTTGGTCCTATGGGAGATCTTATCAGATGCCTAAGATGGTTGAAACTGCTGTAACCTCAGCTCTCAAGAGATGGATCACCAGAGGAAAAGGTGCTAGAGCTGAAGTCATTGACGTAAGTCCACAGGGAAAATGGGAATGTGTAAATAATCTGAACTACTTATATGCCGAGGTCCCTCTTGTTTGGCTCCCAAGATGAAGAATGGACCAGGTCCATTGAGTGTAACTAAAGTGGCCTCCTAGGTTGTATTCCCATCAAGTCTCAAGAAGGCATATAGCCGAAGAGTTTAGAGACTCAGATGAGGTAGGACATAGTGAAAAGAGGAGTAGACTTTTAATCAGAGCATCTCAGTTCCAGTCCTGCCTTTACTATGTAACCAGCTTAAGCAATTTATTTAATTTTTCTGAACCTCAAGTTCCTCAACATCTGTAAATAAGAATAAGTGATTTATAGGTTTCTTTAAGTTCTAAAATTCTAAAATGTTACTGTCAGGCTCTACTGTTGCCATATTTGAAATGACTTTCCCAAGGCCAAAAGAGTAAGGAAACATTGTAGGATCAAGCCATCTATTTGGAGACTTGTCTCATTTATCTCATGCTAGAACCAGGGATAATAAAAATAGGGTTACTCAAATGTAGATGGGGTTTGGGGGGCTCAGTAGTTTGAGAACCAGGTTTAGAAACTGGCAGCTCTTCTGCTTTGGAATCACTACACAGTGTTGATTCTAAGATGGATGGATAGTAAGAGTTTTTTTAAAATGCAGATAAGGGGTTAAATAATAGATGTACCTATGAAGACTAATGCATTCAGGGATCACTAAATTCCCTAGAAAGCTCATATCAATTTCTCCCTTTTATTACCTTGATTTTTTTCAAGACTCAAAGGACAGCACTTAGAGCAATGACTTCAAGGCTCAAAGAGGCAGATTTAGGCTGGCAGAACTTCTTGACCATTACCGTTATCCCAGAGTTGACCGGATTGCCTCAGGTGTTAGTGGATTCCCTAGCACTGACAGTCTTCAAGCAATAAACAACTTGTTAGTATGTTGTAGAAAGCTTTCTTGGTTAAGCATAGGTTAGACTAGAAGTCTTCTGAGGTCCTTTCCAACTCGAAGAGTCTCTGATTCCTAGCTCATCTGACCCACGTTTGGCCTGCTGGACTAATGACCTGTATAAACCATCATAAATACGTTTAATAGTGCTGCCGTGAGCATTCCTCTAGCCATTCGGGGCAGTTGCTATATATTCCTATAGCATTTCAGGTGCAACACGTATACGTGCCTTGTTGTTCATTCCTTCCCCTCTTCTCTGAATTTTAATTTCTGCTGAAGAATAAGCCCATCTATGTTGGTACTTACTGTCTGACACGTGGGTTTCCCACACATCAAATACAAGACAAAATTAAAGTTCAAAACGGAATCCTATAGTTCTGAAATGTTTATTTGCAAACGGTTTGATGAAGTGCCTGCTTAAAATGTGCCCTGACTACAAATATTCCAATTTGGGGGCTGGGGAAGCAGGGGGCAGAAATATAAGAATGATCTCCAAGATAAGTCTTTAATTCCAATGAGTATAATAGAATGTAATCCCATTTCAAATCTTTCAGCATTCCTTTAATGAGTACAAATGAGTTCCTTTCCCCTGCAATGTGAGGTGAATAATCTGAGTAAAATAACCCTTTTTGTCTGAAAGGTTCCATGCTATCCATATTTGTGACAGCTGTAGGATACCATTCAGAGGAGGGAGGGAAGTGGCCTTCTCTGCCAAGTTTTCCCTTTTTTCCCTCTTGACTGGGAAGATCTTTCACTCATTTCAGAAGCCCCTACTTCCAAAATTCTCAGGCTCTAACATTATGAACAGGAACAAGAGAGATTCCTTCTACATCAGAATTGTGGTCTTATGTTAATGAGCATCAAGAATGTTTCATCAGAACCCATTCTCCTTTCCAGGAAGAGAGAGGGAGTGTGTGTGGGGAGAGACAGAGACAGAGACAGAGACAGAGACAGAGACAGAGACAGAGACAGAGACAGAGAGAAGCCAATTTGTTTCATTTGAGGAAAATGTGTTTTATGCAAATCAAACGAAGATTATGCCTGCTATTAGATCATCTTTATCATTAACACATTGACTATAAGGATAAATGAACATGAAAACAATTTTTTAAAATTGATTTTTACTTATTAAATTTTTAAGTCTTAAATTTCATATTTTCACTAGTATATTTTTGTATTAAAATACAGAACTCTTCTACTAAATATGGAAACTCTATTTGAGCAAAACAAATTTTCTCACTGGGCATGTCAAAAAATGTATCACAGTGGATAGGACACTGGGCTTAGACTCAAGAAGACCTGGGTTCTAATCTAGTCTCAGACTCTTACTAGCTGTGTAACCTTGGACAAGACACTTGACCTTGTTTATTTCAGAGAAGGAAATGACAAACCACTCTAGTATCTTTGCCAAGAAAAACCCATATGAGGTCATAGAGTCAGACATGACAGAAATGACAGAACAAAAATGTCTCATTCTACATCTCTTCCTTCTTCCTTCTTTTTTATCCTTCCTTCCTTCCTTCCTTCCTTCCTTCCTTCCTTCCTTCCTTCCTTCCTTCCTTCCTTCCTTCCTTCCTTCCTTCCTTCCTTCCATAATGTGTCTCTTGTACCTATCTCATAGGATTATCATGGAACTTAAATAAGATAATGTGTGCAAAATGCTATATGTTAGTTATCATCATCATCATCATCAAGTGTTCTCATTATTTGACTTCCTGTGCATTTCAAAAGAAATAATCTGGGTCATTCAATATCCAATTAACATGTTGAGTCCCTCATCAAAGATGACTATTTTTATTGAAGAAAAGTCTGGTCTGAAGCGATTCTAATAATATAGTTCATTAGTTTTTAAACCCAATTTAAATCAATCTAGTAAACATTTATTTATTTGTTTATTTGTTTTTATTTATTTATTTGTTTATTAAAACCCTTATCTTTTGTCTTGGAATCAATACTGTATATTGGTTCCAAAGCAGAAGAGTGGTAAGGGATAGACAATGGGAATCAAGTGACTTGCCCAGGGTCACACAGCTGGGAAGTGCCTGAGGCAAGATTTGAACCAAGGACCTCCCATCTCTAGGCCTCAATCTCAATCCATTGAGCTACCCAGCTGCCCCCTAGTAAATATTTATTAAGTACCTACTCTGAATAAAAGAAAGGAAAAGCATTTATTAAGAACTTATTATTGTGAGCTGGTGAAATCCAGTTTGAATAGTTTGGCCCCAGCTCCTAGGATACATGTAGGTTAAGACTTAGCCGTGGACTCAGAGACTGGTTCTCCTTTTCCCCAAGCCACTTTTATAGTGTGACACAGTCTGTTTGCTGCCTCTCTGCTCCTTCATTTGTCATTCCCTTTTCAGCAGTTCAGAGAATCCTCTCATCCCTATGGCTCACGCTACCCCACTGCCCGACTCACTGATGACAGAGCGGTCTCATATTAGTTCCACATCAGCTTTTTGTCCAAAACTATCTAAGTTTGAGCCCGTGGAGTTCTGGGCCATAGATCAGAGTGCACAACTCCCAACTGCATCCTGCCAATAAAGTGAGGGGCAAATAGCGCCTCTGCTGTTTTCCTCAACCTCCATTCTCCTCCTCTCTTTGTCATTAGCAATAAAGCTTTCCTGGCCTCTGCCCTGTTTGATGTGGCCACTCTGCCCGAAGTACTCCCACCCCTGTTTTGCACTTCAATCACATTATGCCAAGCATTGGAGATACAAGTACAAAAGAGACCCCATCCTGTTCCTAGGGGACTTATCATGAGAGAGCCCAAAGATACCCGGAAGTGATAGCTTTGAAGTGATGCTTTGGACCATAGGAGAACCATAGGGTAGGCTTTTGAACTATCCTTTCCGGAAGTAGTAGAAATGTTAGGGTACTGAGTAATGGGGGACTAGTGCATGCACAAAGGGCCTCTAATGGTGTCACTTCTATCCCCAAACTCCATGTGGAGGCACTAAAAAGCCTGCTTTATCTGCTTCTGGAAGTGTTGTGATGACATGGTGCCTCGGGAAGAATGTGGGGCAAGTGTGGATATTCCATAACTGATTCTAGTCAGCTAACTGTAGGGTGAAGAAGACATGTGCTATGGAGGCATTCCAAAAGCCCTGTCAGCTTCAGATAGTCCCTCTTTGCCTTAGCACTATTGAAGAAACTTGGGGACTCTTCCCCTCCCTTATGGCAGGTGAAGGAGTAGAACCTACAGCCTTGTAAGTTCAAAGGGTCTGGAAAGCACCTGGGCATCCATAGCCTTCCATAGTTCAGCTTTGCAGTCAGTGCTCCCAAGGCTCCCCTCCCTTCGCCACTGATTTGTTGTTCAGTCATTTCAGTGGTGTTCCACTTACATGACGCCATTTGGGGTTCTCTTGGCAAAGATCCTGGACTGGTTTGCCATTTCCTTCTCCAGCTCATTTTACAGATGAGAAAACTGAGACAAGGAGGGTTAAATGACTTGTCCAGGGTCACATAGCTAGCAAGAGTCTGAGGCTGGATTTGAACTTGGACCTTCTTGACTGCAGGTCCAGTGTTCTAGCCACTGTGCCATCTAGCTGCCCCCAAGTCAAGGAAAGATAATTTAAGAATTTTTGAACTTCCAGAAAATCAGAGCCATTTTTATTCTTTCCTCTTAGGATTTTAAGAATATTTCCAAATACAAAAAAAGAAAAAGAGGCTTATATGTGAAACCATAAATCTCTTATCATTTATAGCTAATTAGTATATAATAAATTCCACACATTAGTTCCAAAGGTTCCCTGCTTATCTGTGTCATCCTCTGAACTTCTTTCTGTTCTCATTAGTTTTTTCATTGAAAAAAATTTAATTAATTAATTTAGAATATTCTTTCATGAGGATTGAGAACCAGGTTTGAGAGATGGGAGGTCCTGGGTTCAAATTTGGCCTCAGACACTTCCTAGCTGTGTGACCTTTGGCAAGTCACTTGACCCCCATTGCCCAGCCCTTACCACTCTTCTGCCTTGGAATCAACACACAGTATTGATTTCAAGACAGAAGGTAAGGGTTTTAAGAAAAAGAATATTTTTCTATGGTTACATGATTTATAATCTTTCCCTCTCCTCCTCCCCCTACCCCCATAGCCAACGTGCAATTCCACTGGATTTTACATGTATCATTGATCAAGACCTATTTCCATATTATTCATCAGTTGTTTTAAAAAGTTGCATTTACACGATTTCTTTTCTTTTTTTCCATTTCTATCACTTGCTTCTCCTTCCCTCTTTTTAGCCTAGTCCCCCCTCAAATCTTGCTTATGTAATAAGTATACTCCGGGTTCACTGCCCTTCTTAGGATTCTAGAGTTACCTCTGACCCAGTTGGGGTATCTTTTTCTAAGCCCACAAACTCAAGGCTCTACAAATTGAGTCCCCCCCCAACTATTAGTCACCTGTGAGTGATCAACATCTCAATTTCAATGAACATCAATATGTTTTTTTTACTTCAAAGATATAGCCAGAACAAAGGTGCAAACATTCTCCCCTTACCTCCCCCCAACTTTGGGGATACACTCTCCATTATCATCATCATCATCATCATCATCATCATCATCATCATTTTCTCAGTCTTTGGGGAAAGTGAGCTTAGACTGAATGCAGTTTCTACTTCATAGTGGTCCCACCAAGTTTCTCTCCAAATGTAGCATTGTGTTATTAAGACCTGATCTTCGTTATCTTGGCCTGGGTGCTTCTGTATACCCTGGACATCAGAGCTGGGCTGGCTGAAAAATCTGATATAAATTCAATTCCGAGACTCCTGGACTCCTGAATAGCTCACTTACAAAGTGCTACTGTAGACCTTTTCCTACATCTCGGTCCATTTCCTCTAGCACGTCTCTTTGGAGGCAGATGGCTAGTAGGGGCACCTCTGGGTCAGAAGGATTTTGAAAAGCATCATTTCAATTTGTTCTCCAGAAAGATGAGACAGTCTCAAGTTATTTTCAAAGTCAGTTTGTTTTGATATTAGATACTTCATATTTCAAAAAATTTCTTCAGTTTTTACTCTGAATATTCCTTATTGTCTCATTGTGTCACTGAGTTCTAGTTTGCCTTATTCTGTTTTTTAGGAAGTTCCATTATTTAAGAGATCAGGTCTTTGTTCTAAGCTATTTATTTTTCTTTCCATTTTTTTCTTCCAAATGATTTCATTTTTATATCCTGCTTCATTTCTATAACCAGTCTAATAGTCCTTATGGTCATTTTTTTTCTTTTTTGTTTTTCTCTGAAAAAGGAAAGGAGGCGTTTGTAGTCTAGGCTATGAGGTTACTTTATGATTTACTTCTACAGAAGTATTTCTTCATAATGCTTGATATTTTAACATTTTTAATTTATATTTTCAACTTCAGCCCTTAGATTGGGGTTTTGAATTTAGACCAGTCTCCTTCCTCACTATTAGATGAATTGAGATGGGCTTGTTTGATCCTGGCCTCTAAGTAGAACTGCCTTCAATATAGATGAAGTAGCTAGTCTTAAGTTCCACCACCTGCCTCAGTCCCTGGCTTTTGCCTTAGCCTCTTAATGATTCCTGGTGGGCTTAGACCTTGACTGGTCTCTTTTTCCTATTTAAGAGTTTGTCCTTTCCTTGCCTTGGAATGTTTGGAGATCATCCTAGTTCTAGCTCTCCAGCACAGCCTTCTTGATGCTGACCTCCCTACTCTGAGTTGTCCTTTTCTAATGATGAGAGATGGACTCCTTGTGCCTAATGCAGTGCATGGCTGGGTCCTATGCAGTGATCTTTTGGATCTGATTCTGTCCCCTGCTTCTGTTCTGACAGGCCAGGGCCAGTATCTAGCTTCAGGTGCCCAGAGCACTGGATCCATGTAGCCATTCCTGCCTTCAATATCAGGTCTGGTTACTGGAGACTGGGCTGGTTTCCCTGGTGTGAGCTCCTTTCCCCACCTCTCTTGCCACTTCCATGTTTGTCTGAGCTCATTTTGGCTTTCATGGTCCCTGTACCTGCCAACACTGTCTTCTGTCTGTATTTTTGTGCCATTATAGACTGGATGGAGGGGCTTAATTCTGTTAATTCTGTTTCTTTTTTAGATTTCTTTATAATTGGTCTTTCTAGGATTCTTTTGAGGTTGGAGTTTCTGTGTGAGAATTAGACTTTTCTATGATCATTTTTATCATCATTGTAGAAAGGAAAACTGAAGCAAGTTTTGGACTTTCTGCCACTGAGTTGCAGCAAACAGCAGTTGGAAGGTTAGAGTGAAATGGATGGGCAGCAATAACAGTTGGTGGGGGGAAGGGCAAGTTAGAGTGACAATTGCTCTCCAGGTCTCTCTTTCCTGGCCCTCCGACTGGAAGGAGAGCTCTCTCCCTGTCTCAGGATAGAAGTTCCTCTATTCCTGGATTGTTGCCAACTGTGTGCTCTACCTGAATTCATGTGATTGGGTCATCGAACAAAAAGGATTTAAGAAAAACCATAATAATTAAAGGGATTGTAGGGAGGATTGAAGAACAGAGGATAAAGGAAGATTTGTGACAGGGAAATGGAGGAGTTGAAAAGAGAGAGGGAATATGGCTGCTGGTGAGGTAAAAGGAGAGAGATGTCCCTGCCGAGAGGCTATCTTTGAAAATTGGGGTTTCTGAAAAATGGACCACCTATGATAGCCTGAGGGGATGCCTTCTGTATGGATTGGTGTTGAAGATATTGCAGAGCAGGTAAGCATGGACTCCCCCTGAGGGACAAGCCTCCCCCAACCAAGGTTGCCCAGCAGGGGTCCGATAAGGACCGTTTATGGTTGAATGGCTCCCTCTATGTTCCCTGAAATGATAGTCCTCTTAAGCAGATGGGGAAATTGAGGAATAGAAACACTGCTATCCCAAGACAGTCCAAGGGCCAGGAAAAGAGTCCTGAGAGCAACTGTCACTCTAAGTTGCCCTTCCCCCCACCTTTTGCTGTCCATCCATTTCACTCTAACCTTCCAACTGCTGTTTGCTCCAACTCAGTGGCAGAAAGTCCAAAACTTGCTTTAGTTTTCCTTTCCATATCGTCTTAACCAAAAATCTTGGTTTTTCTTCTTTTTAAAAACTCTTACTTTCTGATCGGTTCTTAAGACAAAAGAGCAGCAAGGGTTAAGTGAGTTGCCTGAATCACAGAGGAGGAAGGATCTGCAGCCAGACTCAGCCCAGGCCCTCTCAACTCCAGGGCTGGGACTCTCTCCACTGTGTTATCTACCTGACCCTGTTAGGGTTTGTTTGTTTTCTTTAAACCCTTACCTTCTGTCTTAGAATGAACACTGTATATTAGTCTGGAGGCAGAAGAGCAGTAAAGGCTGGGCAGTGGGAATTAAGTGACTTATCTAGGGTCATACAGCTAGGAAGTGTCTGAAGTCGGATTTAAACCCAGGACCTCTCATCTCTGGTCCTGGCTCTCAATCCACTGAGCCACCCAGCTGCCCAACCCCTAGTTTTTAATACCTACAAATGTGTACTTATGTCTGTGGTCTGGGTGGGAGGAGAAGAGGGGAACACAGTGCAATTTAGCTCTGGTCATTGATTTTAAAACAAACATGCTTGCTTTTCTTCCTCTCCCTCACTTTCTTCACCCTCTGCCAACACATACATACATTTTGGCACATGGAAGACTGCTCAGTAACAGAGCACTGAGCCTAGAGTCAGGATGACCTGAGTTCAAATGTGACATCAAACACTTCCCAGCTGTCATTTAAGCAAATCACTTCACCCTGTTTGCCTCAGTTTCCTTATCTGTAAAATAGATTGGAGAAGTAAATGGCAAACCACTGCAGTATCTTTGCTAAGAAAACCCCAAATGGGGTCACAAAGAGTTGGACACAACTACAAAACAACAGCAAAGTTAAGGCAGTCTCGGGAATTGGAACCTTCACAATTCTCATTTAATCAAAAGGAATATCAAGCCATTCTACTGATCGAGACATCTTGCGTGTCTTCCTCCAGCCCGACTTAGATTTGTGCCCAGCCATTGCTCAGGATGCAAGAGACTGTGTACGTAGTCACTAATACTTGAACCTTTTCTTTTGGCTTCCTGCTTCTTTCAGTAAGTTGACAGGTATAATTAAAATATTCCCCCCTCTGGCCAAACACAGAGAAAATATTGTATTGTTTCCAAAGGATTTCAAGTGCAGGATCATGGTAGGATGGGTGTGCATTCTTTGCAGAGGATTGTGAGTCACACTACCCTCGAATGTCGAAGCATTTCAAGAACTTGGTTGAAAAAGGTCCATTGTGTGGATGTTGGCAGTGAAGAAAATACTCTGCTTGTGCAAACTCCATTTCAAATTTAATTTTAAAGTGGGTGATGTGAGAATGCTGTCCACTCAGAGGACAATGGGTTGATACACAGCTTTCTCGTTCTCACTCCTTTTGGTGAGAGAAGACTTGGATTTTCAGAATCAGTGAACATTCTGAAATGAGGCATAAATGGGGGCCTTTTGAGCCATTTGAAAGGTGACTGTGTGCTGAGCTGCTGAGCTGCAGAATACAACCAGAGCCAGGAAAACTCCTTGCACTTTTGTCTGACAGCTGCCTTTGATAAGCAGGTTTCTGTCTGCCCGCACCACTTGTTCTGAAGCTCTCGTTCCAGCTCTCTAATCCTCAGTAAAATAGCTACTTCATCCTGGGTCTTCCAGAAAGCTCTCTTAAAGCCCCAAATTAACACAGGGGGCCTAGACACAAAACAGCGAACGGGTCCTAAAATCAAGAAACAATGTTTGTGAAAAGAGACAGAGTATGCAAGAGAGCCATGAGTGCAAAACTAAAGGCACAGATTCATTCCTCACTTCATTAAGTAACGATCAGCTATGGGTCTGTTACTTAGGGGAAGAAAAGGCTGGTAAAAAGGTTGCCAATTATAGTATGTAGCTAAATACAAAGACTGAGGCTCTTGTCTTTAAAATGCAAACTGACTCCTATGTTGGAATGTGAACTAGAATGAAAGAGATATTAAAGTTTTGTCAGCCTAGCACAGTGCTGGGACATAGTAAGCAGATAATAAGTGCTTATTGTTGGACTGATATTACAATGGAAAACAACTGTAAAAGATTTAATAACTGTAATTAATGCAATGATCAATAAGGTCTAGAAGACCAATGATGAAGCTCGTGTTTCTTCACTTAGCGAAGAGATAATGGATTAGAGGTGCACAATGAGACCGACATTTTCTGACATTGCCAATGTGTGGATTTGTTTTGCTTCTCCCTCCCTCCCTCCCTTCTTCTCCCTTTCTTCTCCAACTATTTCTTTCTCCCTCTCTTTCTCTCTCTAGATAAGCACCCATATATACATAAAAGGCTTTTTTGGGGTGAAAAGGAAGATGTTTAGTGATAATGGTCCCCCCACCGAAGAAAGAAAAGAGTATTAATGCATCATTTAAAAAGCAACAACAACAAAGAAAGGAACCAGAAGGAAATTCAGAAGGGGACATTAACATGTTGTATTAGAACCATGATAAACATGAAATATACTTAAAAAAAAACCCTTACCTTCTGTCTTAGCATTAATACTGTGTATTGGTTCCAAGGCAGAAGAGTGGTAAGATCTAGGCATTTGGGGTTAAGTGACTTGCCTAGGCTCACACAGGTAGGAAGTAAGTGTCTGAGGTCAAATTTGAACCCAGGACTATCCATCTTGAGACCTCTATCCACTGAGATGCCTAGCTGCCCTTGAAATATTCATTTAAAAAACCCACGCTGAATACGGTATAGTGGAAGTTCTTGTTTTAATGTTCAGGCCTTCTTTTTTCTTCTCTGAATAAGAAAAGAATTCAAAATAAAAGAAAAGTACAGTTAAAATGGTGATGATTATAGAGGCAGGAACTGATGTAATTTGATGGATAGAAGAGAGTAGATATATCTAGGAAGAGAGTTAGGGAAAGGGGATGCCAGATAAGAAAGAGGATAGGGGAATAAACTATCAGATATGGAACACTGTAATCCATAGTTGGAGGACCCAAAATTAGAATTCTGGGTTTTTAGCAGGTGATTTCTGTACTTGAAAATGACATTTGTGTGCCATGCAAGTTTCTTCTAGTATATTAAAGGTGGGGGGTGGGGTGGGGCAGAGCCAAGATGGATGCATTACCAAGCAGGAGCCTTCTGAATCTCCTTCCAACCAGTCATTACAAAGCATCTCAAAAGGACAGAAATCAAAACTGGCTGAGTAAAGGGGTTTTCCCACTAAACACAGCATGAAAGGTAGGCAATGAGTGGGGATTCTCATGCTATAAGGGGGAGAAACTACACTAATCAAAGTACAAGCTGATCATCCTTCCCCAACACCATCTATGGACCTGACTCAGAGCAAGGGCAGGGGTGGTGGTAGCTGAAAGCACTACAGACTTACCCCTGAGGGCAGTGCCAGGACTTGGCAGTGAAACTTCTGAAACCCTGAAACCTGGGCTGTGGAGCCTGGACCTTGGGCAGCAGAGCAGCTGGCCACAACCAAGGCAGCATGGGCTGGGAAGATAGTCTCAGGGCAAAACTTTAAAGCCCACACTACACAAAGAAAGTCACAGAGCTACCTGCCTTCATTCAGGCTTCTTACAGGGAAGGGAAGATAGTACCAAGGCAAAGCCCTGTGAGACAGAAGCTAAGAAAGCAATGACCACCAGCATGCAGGAATCCCAATCTACTAACAGCAGAAGGAATAAGCAATAGCAAAAAAAAAAAAAAAGCTCTTGACCCGGGAGAATTTCTATGGAGAAAAAGAAAGAAAAAGAGCAAAATACAGAAGCAGCAGCAGAGAGTGACAAACAGGCAAACAGAAGCAAACTTTCCAAAACAAAAGGAAATTGGTCACAAGTTCTGGATTAACTAAAAAAGGAGTTCAAGAACCAAGTAAGATAGATAGAAGAAAAATGGGAAGAAAAGTGGGAAAAAGAAATGAAAGTAATACAAAAAGAAAATAACGGCTTAAAAGACAAAATTGCCCATATAGAAAATGATGTTCAGAAATCAAATGAAGTAATAAGCAAATTAGAGACTAGAATTGACTTGGTGGAAGCCATGAAAAGAAGGATAGACTAAATCAAAAAGAAAAATCAAAAGATCATAGCTGAAAAACAGTCTTTAAAGACTAGAATTGGGAGAGTAGAATCTAATGATCTCACAAGACAGCAAGAATTAATAAAGCAAAATCAAAAGAATGAAAAAATAGAAGGAAACATGAAAGATCTCATTGAAAAGACAACTGACCTAGAAACCAAATCCAGGAGAGACAATCTAGTATATTAAAAACTAACTTGGGCCTCAGTCTCAGTAAAATACTGTGTAGAGCAGAGTTTCAACATTTTGCTTATCAAGGCTAACCATTCAATTTCCTGGACTATTTTACCTGTTTATTATATGTAATTTACTGGCAGTTGTTTTGTTAACCTTCCACCAAGCATTACATATAATGATGAAGCTATTTTAATAACACATTTCAGTGGCACTTAAATACTACTTGGCAGATTGGATAAAATAATGGTTTGTCTTTTTCAAGGTTTTTACAATTGGTATTATTTTTTGAGTTTTTATGACTTTAACAAAACCAGAACTGTTTTTTAAGTCTGAAAGAATAGAACATTTGTTACGAAAGAGTGCTTGGATACTGGATTTCAGGAATTTGTAGGATCAAAAAGTAGCATGTAAGATGTCAGGGAACTCATCCAAATGAGCACATTATTTTCTTTGGAAAATAATACTGTGTTACTTTCAAAGGAAAATATTTCTGATTCCAAGTACCTTCAACCTGAACCACCTCACTGATCCTGGGATTAAGGCTGACTCCCTGTCATGAAGATGAACTTTGTCTTTTTTGTTTTTTACAGGATAAAAGAAAAATAATTTGCTCCTAGACCTAGGGTCAGGTCCCTGAAAGACTGCAAAACAGACTGATGTTTGTCTTTGGCGAGCACCCCCCTGTTTTTTATGGGTACTTCTCATTTCAGGATTTCTTCAACTAAGGCTTGTTCTGCAGGTGTATTTATGCTGTTTCTCAACAACATAGGATCCTGTGGCCTTTGTGGAGTTCTCTACACTCCTTTTTTCTCTCTTAAGCAATATTCTCAAGCTACATTCACACCCCTCTTCAACCCTAGAACTTTAGACAATTTCAAGATTGCTAAAAATAAAAACACTTGGATTATAAAAGGCTCTAGAGGGCAAGGACTCATCTGTATCTACTTTAACTCACTATATGTAGAATCTGACCCAGCAGGCTACTCTGATTGGAGCTTAATACAATTTTTAAAAAAGCGTATCCACAAAGATATACCTCATCGTTTGAGATAAATCATGGCATAGTCAATTAAGCAGTGAGCTTTTTTTAAGTACTTACAATATGGCAGGCACCGTGCTGTGTTCTAGAGATACAAAGCAAAGCAGATAACATTCCCTGCTCTCAAGTTGTGAACAGTCTAAGAGGAAGGGACACAATGTACAAACAGCCATTTCTTTTCTTTACCTTTCAATCAACTATGTGACTGCTATGATGTGGTCTTGTATGAATAATATTTATAAGAGTCTTCCTGTTCCCCTTCTGAAACTTTCATCAAGGATATGCTCAATGGGCTCATTTGACTGATGTTTGACTGTTTCTTGTCTCTTGCCAGATTTACTTTAAGCTTGTTTCCCTCTATAGTTTAATGGTTTCTATTGTTTAGACTTTGTTAATAAATTATGATGGTCTGTGTCTATGTCTTATTCATTTCACATTTTTAAACATTATTAACTTTATTAAATAGCTTATGTGGGATTTTCCTCAATAGCAAGCCATCTGTTATTTTTATTTTTTCCTTTATTATGACACTGATTCTAATGTTTGTTCTAACAAGTTATTGGCCCACCTACTCATGGAGGATTTTCCTACTGCACTAGGGCCCGGGTTTTTTCTTCTCTAAGAGGAGAGATGAGTTATATGGATATCTCTATAATACCAGCGGGAATATAAAAGTGTTATTAGAGAAGTGGATATAAAGTTCTGTGGAGGCTTAGAGAAGGGGGAGATCTTTGACTTCCAACAGGGAAGATCAAAGACTGTTTCATGAAAAAAATCTTTGAGCGAGTCCTTGAAACTTTGCCCTATATGAGTTCTACATTTGTCAACAGATAAGTTTAATATCTTCCAAATCCCAAGAGACCTTTCTACTTGTTTGGTCAGCAACATAATAATCAACCACAAAAGGGTGTTTTTATTCATACGTCTGGGGAGAATGTGTAGGGGTTGAATCAGTTGGTTAGAGGCCAGTTACACCTCCATACTAGGGCTGCAGAAGCCTTTAAAAGATCATCTAGTCAAATTTTTTTTGTTTTACAAATGAGAAAACTAAGGTCTAAAGAAGTTGAGTGATGTTAGAGGCCATTTAGTTCAGCACCCGCAATTTACAAGTAGCAGCTGCTTTGGAGAATTTGTCCATTCAGGTTGTATCTTGGGTTCTTGGGGTCAAGGGGCACCACTCCTAACATTATAGTTCACGTTCCTCCATCCGTATGCTTCTTATTAATATTCAGTAGAGAAATGACCAAATAAAATAATGTTTTAAAAAATATTCAGTAGAGACGTCTGCAAGCAATTGGGGAAAATATATATAATAAAGGATTTTTGGAGGGAAAAAGCCATTAGAGACAACTAGCTCTAATTCAGGTTCCTTAGGTTACCTCCCCTCCCCACACCATAGAAGGCATCATCTGGCAAAAAAATAAAAAATATATATATATATGTACATACACAAATAGGTTCCCATTTTTCAGTTCATTCTCTGGAGGTGAACATTCACAAAGTTCAAATGTTAAATCTGTAGCTGTAAAACATGTTCTCTTGGTTCTACTTGTTTCATTCTTCATGATCTCATGTAGTTTTTTCCAAGTTAAAAAAAATTAATTTGCTCATTGTTTCTTATGGCACAGTAGTATTCTATTACAATTGTAGAGCACAGTTTGTTTGTCCACTTCCCAACTGATGGACACCCCCTCGATTTCTAGTTCTTTGCTACTATAAAGATTGCTGCTATATAAATACTTGAGAACATAGAGGTTCTTTTCCTTTTTCCCTGAACTTTTTGAGAAACAGCCCCAGCGGTAATATTGCCGTGTCTAAGCGTATACATAAAGTTCTCTGAGTGTAATTCCAAATTGCTCTCCAAAATGGTCAGATCAGTTCACAGTTCCATCAACAGTGTATTCGTGTTTCCACATTCCATCGGACATCTGTCGTTTTGCCCTTTTGTTACTTTAACCAATCTGATGGGTATGAGATGGTTTCTCGGTGTTGTTTTGGTTTGCCTTTCCCTAATCAGTAGTGATTTAGAACATTTTTTCATCTAACGCTATATGGCTTTGATTTCGCTAGCTCTTGGCAAAGGCATTTACCAAGATGGCATAGAAAGACCAATAACGTTTCCTAACTATGAAACACTTTCTCGCAAATTCACATGCATCTGGAAGAAGAGTGGTTGTGGATTTAGAGCACAATGATACTAAAGCACACATATTTGGAAAATGTGGCCACAGCAACCCTGGGCTCACGGCATTTCACATGGCCTTTCTTTCCATGGAGACTCTTCATGAAGCTCTACTCTGAATTCAGCTTTTCTATCAGACAGATTGCTCAACTGGGCTTCCAAGATCTTTTCGTCTTTGCAGCTTGACTGGAATGCCAGGGTTAGCTTTCTTTCTTGAGTCTGTAGCTGACTCTCTAACGCTTCTTTCAGAGATCATTCATTCTCTTTGAAATTGGTTCTGGCTTTGAGTGTTAGCCTCACTGGATCTGTGTCTTGATGAAGTGTGTGCTTCTAGGGATTGCTGACTTCTGCCCAGATTTCCCCCAAATGGCAAACTCTTGATCTTAATCATGAACTCTCTCTTTCTGGATAAGTAGTCCTACAGCAAGATGCCATGGCAGCTGAGGAAGGCAGAGAGAAGTCCCCTCTTCACCTCTTCCTGCTTCAGAAGATTCCTCGACTGGCAGTTCTCAGTCTGTCTTCCCCTAAACTTCCTTTAGGCTTAACTATTTAAAGCTGCCGGGGATAGAACTAATTTTCATTCCAGCCAATTGCATTTCCTCTGCCAACTCAATCAGAGAGAAGTGATTATTGGATATTAATCATTATCATTACATCATCTCATACATACTTTGACTTATAAAAGTAGTGAGTTGGGAGTGGGACAAGATAAGAGGTATTCAAATGCAACCTAACATACAGATCAAGAACTGAGACCTAGAGAGGTTAAATGACTTTCTCAAGCCAGAATTAAAATCCAGGCCCTCTGACTCTATAAATTCAACACTTTTCCCAATGTGCCCCACTCTCTTGCCAATTATAAGTTGTCAAGTTGAAATTTGGGCTTTACTCCATGTTGTCTTTACTCCAATCCAGAGGTCTTTCCACCATGCTCCTCTGCTTTCCAATATTATCTATATTAAATTAGTTAGGAACGGTGTCCACGATGCCTATTTGTGGGCAGAGATCTTCACGTGTCCTCAGAAAAGATAGAGGGGTATCAGTTGTAGAACCATCCATCTGTATTCTACTGGGTGTGGGTGCTGATGTTCTGCATAAAAGTAGTTGCAGAATACCCTGTATAATAGGACTGATCCCTTCCTCCTCCCTATTCCACACTGCTGTACCATGTGCAAAAATCTAGCTTGAAATATGTTTTTGAGGTGAAGGCGTTGTATCTCCCTGAAGATTCTCATCCAAATGCAAATTTGTTTCCTGGCTGTGAATGGCACATTAAGTCATGACCATTCCAGTAAGAATCACTTCATCATTAATAATCATCATCCAGTTCATCAATAACAGCAAAGCCATGACAGGGTGTGAACAGGACAGGGTAGGTAGGAATAGGGCTGATGATGAAACTAGAATAGTTTTCTTGGATAAGGGGTTGATAGTAGACTGAACACTGCGCTAAGTGCTTTACAAATATTATCTCATTTTATCACCACATTCCTGAGAGTTAATGCTGCTATTATCCCCATTTTACAGTGGAAGAAACTTAAGACAGAGGTTAAATGACTTGCTCAGGATCATACCTCTAGTGAGTGTCTGAAGTGGGATTTGTACTGATTCTAGTTCTAATCTCTATCCACTGGGCCATTCTATCCTTAAGTGCCCCACGATAGCCTAAAGGCACTGAATTCCTTCTAAAGGGTGGGGCAGTTTGGAAAGGGTGTAGGAGATAGGGAAAGAGAAGGTGGAAAATTCCTGAAGATCAGCCTGGACATTTTGTCCAGGACTGTTCTTTTTTGTACATACATAAATGAAGGAATGGAATCCGAGTCTTATCTTGAGGCTCATTTTTGTGTTGATTACCTGCTTCTGGACACTTATACAGCCTGAGGAAGATGCTGCTGCCCTGGTTAGCTAGTCTGAACCTTTTATGATATTCGTTTCTGGCTTTGATTATAATTCAGACGTGCTTAGGTTTGCCATTATCCCAATCTCCCAAAAGGAGAGGGTGTCAGAAAAGAGAGCTTGGCCTTCCTGAGATTGGGGACCAAATATAAACTCGAGTGTCTAACGTAACTCATCTCATGACACACTCTGAGTTCTCCCAGTCATTTGGAGGTTTGAATCAGGTTTGCACTCAGAGGCATTTTGCTACTGGATATGGTAATAGAAAGGATTTTAGGACAATTGAGGAAACTCAAGCATAGATCATTTTGTGCGGAAATCTTGATGTTTGGGGGGGAAAACCCCAACAACCTAGCTCCACCAAGAGAGGACTCTTGCCCTTTTACTTTAAGAGAGATTTTACCTCCCTTTTCGAAGCCAATGGTTGCCAAACCTATCTCCCACATACTTCATCAGAAAGTCCCTGGCTTTCTTCCCAGCTACCTCACCCTCTTGACCTCATTAGGTGTAAAAGGGAGGAAAGGGACTCACTCAGCTTGGATGAACTTTTTGTCCTCATGAGAAGTATTCCAAACCCCCCTCTTTTCACTGATCCTCAGAGGGTGGGAAAAGATCTCCCATCATACAATGCAGTAGCTCCTGAATGATGATCATCCAGTCTCTAATACCAGATACCTAGTACTTTCTGTACCCTTAAAAGTGGAGCAAATATGGGGAAGTTCTGACTTTTCCTACCATCCCCATACTTCTACTTCCCCGCCATCTCTTCTTCAGAGACCTTGGTCCCCAGAGGTCTTCATTACGGGAGGCTTTCCTGGTTTTTCATGGCTTTTTAGGGGCAAAGCTGTCACAGGAATTGCTCTGTAACAAACACATATCCTGTCCGTACAAGAATGCATGGCACTAGCCAATGGACGGAGATAAGAGAATTTGAGTCTGACTCACTGGGCAGGCAGCTACGTGCCTAAGTGGCATTTACACAGAAATTGTTGAGTTTGTGGGGGTGTTTCTTCCTGTAACACTAGGTACTTTGGAACCTTCATGATAACTCTTGACTTAATCCCCACTCTTGAGAAGTTTTCTCCAAGTATTACAAGGCATTAGAGCCTCCGGCTCTATACATTGTCTGAGGATTTATAGCCTTCCGGTGACATAGGACCCCAGACTCTGGGAAATGCCTTTATTCGAACTTTCCCATCACGGTCACGCTTCATTTCAGGGATAGCCCTGGACGTCCTGAAATCATGAGCCACGGGGAATCTGCTGCTGTTCATGAAAAATAAGCTTCTGGCTATTGAAAATCTTAATAAGAGAGCGCATTTATGTCAAGTTTTAAGGTTTATTTCACCGAATTGAGCCTCAACAGTAGTCCTGTGTAGTAGGTGCTGCTATCCCCATTTTATAGATGAGGAAACTGGGCTTCAGAGAAATTAAAAGTCACAAGCCAGAAATGATCTGAGGTGGAATTCGAACTCAAGCCCTCCTTGGACTTCAAGTTCACTGCTCCATAACTAGGGATTTTAAACTGTTTTGTGTGTCATGAACCCCTTTGGCATTCTGGTGAAGCCTGTGGACCCCTTCTCAGTAGCAAAAAGTAAAATAGGAAACAAAGGAAGCCAATTATAATAATAACAGCTAACTTTTATATAGCACTTACATGTCAGACATTGTGCTAAGTGTTCTACAAATATGCTTTCATTTGATCCTCACAACAACCCTGGGAAGTAGGTATTATAATGATACATTTAATAATACATACTTTAATCCACATTTTACAGATGAGGCAAACAGGTTAAGTGACTTGCCCAAGGTCACATAGCTGTAAGTGTCTACGACCGAATTTGACCATAATTTATCCTGCTTCCCACCTAATATGCCACTTAGCTGCCTTCAATTATACTGAAATATGGTTATCAACATATTATTTAAAAAACAAGCACGTTTATGTACTCCAAGTTAAGGCTGCTTGAGTCTCCACTGTGCCTCTTGTTTTCCTCATTTCTGAAGAAAGTGAATTCCTGGGATAATTGTAATTGCTGACTGTTTTCTAGGTTACCTAACCAAACTTCTGCAAAACCACACCGTGTACGCTTGTGACGGTAACCGTTTGAGTCTTCAGTGCCCTCGACATTCGACAATAAGTGTCCAGTCAGCCTTTTATGGTCAAGATTACCAAAGGTGTAATTCACAGCAGCCTGCAACCATGATGAAAGACCATTTAACCTGCGTGGCACCCACGGCTTTGCAGGTATTGCATTTCAGAGCTTTTTAAAATGCTAGGATCATTTGCAAATACATGCACACAAAGATGTACGCACGATGCATTTCTCTGTCTACGTACCTGATGCAAAATTCACATGTGCTGCACTTGAAAACAAACCTGATTTACCCAAATGATAAATGGCAGCTTATGGGAGGATCATTTGCTTTACAAAGAGGTTCATAGGAGGATTCTTTCTGCCAGAAGCTTCCCAAGATGAGTTTAAATAGAATTCAAATATCACAAATTCAGTTTAATTTACATATACTTTTTGTAGAGGTACAACTGGAATGAGTTTCCATTTTGTAGTCCATGAGCTGATGGGAAAGGAAGGCTATGGATACTTCTGGATAAACAACAAATCTATTTGGTTAGGCAAAAACAGAAGACCTGGAGAAGTAAACTGAATTTGTCCACAATCACACAGGGAGTGAGGGGGTAAAGTTAGTGTTTGAACCGAGGTCATTTAATTCCAAGCCCACTGCTCTTTAGAGTATACTACATTGCCTCTAAAAGTCACTTGACTTTGGACAAAAAATATTCCTGAAGTATTCTTAAAAAAACAAACAAACAACTTTTCCTTTGATTTTATGTCCATTCTAAGACAGACAGGTAAAGGATAGGTGATAGAGGTTAAATGACTTGCCCAGGGTCACACAGCTAGGAAGTGGCTAAAAACAGATTTGAACCCAGGTCCTCCCAACTCCAGATCTGGCACTCTATTCACTACATTTTACCTGAGTGCCCCTAAGTATTCTTTTAATTTTGTTGAAATTAGTGTAGTATGGTGGAATTGTACTAAAGAATAAATAGAAAAACACATTGATTTTATTAGCCATAAGAATCTTGGGTAAAAATGAACCCAAGTTAGTTAGGGGGAGAAGAGAGGGAGAGATATGATTGATAACAACAACAATGAAAATAATGAATATTTAGATAGTGTTTTAAGTTTTGCAAAGCACTTTATATATATTAATTCATTTGATCCTTACAACAATCCTGGGAAGTCAGTGCTGTTATTGTTCCCATTTTGTAGAGGAGGAAATGGGTTCAGAGAGGTTATATGACTTGCCCATGGCTAGATTGTAGGGGAGAATCAGAGTCAGGATTCAGTGATGGGGAGCTCCTGACTCAAAGTTCAGTGCTTTTTCCCACTATATCTCATGCAATGAATAAAGTTCTGTCCTGATCGAAAAGTTTTGATTGACATTTGATCTTACTAGCTGTGTGACCTAGGCTGCCTCAGTTTCCTCAATCATAAAATTAAGGTAATAATAGCATCTATCTTCTTGGGTTGTTGTGAGGATCAAATAAAGTTATACGGCTAAAGTGCTCAGTGAAGAGCCTGGCACATAGTAGTAAGTGCTTAATAAATACTTCCTCTCTCTCTCCCTGTATCCCTTTGTTTCTTCCTTCTATCCTTCCTCACTTCTTTCCTCCCTTCCTCTTTGGCTCCTTTCCTCCCTCCCTCCCTCCTTCTTTTCCTTCCTTCTTTCATACTGTAAAGTTTCCCTTCAGACTTAGTAGTGTCCCTCTGAAGTATTTCAACTGGGGAAGCTAAGCAGCTCAGTGGATTGAGAACCAGGCTTGGAGGCAGGACGAACCAGGGCTGAGAGAGATCTGGCCCCAGACACTTCCCAGCTGTGTGACCCTGGGCAAGTCACCTAACCCCCATTGCCCAGCTCTTACTACTCTCCTGCCTTAGAACTACTACTTAGTATTGACTCTAAGACAGAAGGTAAGGGTTAAAAACAAAGTATCACATCTGACAGAAATCTGTACCTTTTTCCCACTCTTCTTTGGGGCTTGCATTGAATAGCCAGAATTAATTTGTTTGAGATGAATTTACTCATCTAACTTCTAGACTTTGCTCTTGGGTTTTAGTGGTGTCAAATATCACTAACCAAACGCAGCCAAAGGACCACTTCTGGATGTCACCATAAGCAGATTAAAATGTCATTGGGAAATAGTTAATAAAGCAAAAATACAATAAAACATAGATAACGTTACATTTTTAAAATGAAGTCAATACACAGCCCACAGGAATTCTTAACTACATTCCCCGTAGCCTCCTTTCCCCTTTACTAGCTACTTGGAAGGCAGCGGGATTTGGGGTTTGCCTCTATCACTCTTGCCTGTTCCACTTGATCCCTGGCATCTAGGCAGTCTACTGCCCTCTTCAGCCCAATCAAAACGTGTATGGGAAACCCCCCAAAGCTGGCAGCTGCACTCCTTTCAGAGTGTGGTCTTTGGAAACCTTCCATGGATCGGAGTAATAAAAAATGGTCATTAGAATATTCTCAGGGCGTGTTTGCTGTCAGCATCTCAAAATTCAGTCTTTTTGTTTTAGAGACAAATAAATGGCCATTTGGTGTCTTTTAATTCACTTCGGTAGCTTGACATCAGGCTGAATGTCATGTCCAAGCTCATGTCCCACAGAAATATTCAGTCATTCAAGTCTAGGAGTGAATGTCGATAGGAAATCCCTACTCCAAGTATTTGCCAGCCCAGAAGAGTCTGCCATGCACTTCAATACAGTCTCTTCTGAAAGCCCATTTTGTGTCTCCTCCAGCAGTATCTGAGCACTAGATAATTGGACAGTGGCCCTCCGGCCATGGGAAATTACAGATAACATCTGAAAAAAAAGGCAATCTTAGGAAATTTTCTGAGGATCCCTGAGTCAGGCGCTTCACTTAGCTGCAGAGCTTGTTTTATAGCTGGTATGTAAAATGTTAGTTTTTATATGGACGTCCCACAGAGTGCAGATTATGAGAAAAGGAAGTTGGAGAAAGAAAGACGAGAATATTTGCTAATTCCAGTCTGACATTCAGCCAGAGGATACTAGAAGGCATGGACAGGCTTCTTGGAGAATCACTTTATAATATCGTTCTTTTACTGGAATCAAGCCCAAGGGGAATGTGCTTATTACAGACCAGATTTGTTACATTTTGAGTCTCGGCATTGGAGTACCAAGATGCTGGGAGGCCTGATCCACTGTAATAGGACCTTATCTGGGACAAATAGCCCGCGGAGTGCATTTACAAAATAGATTCATTAAGAAACACTCAAGCTGATTGTAAGAGGGAGAGAGACAGAGACAGAGACAGACAGAGACAGGGAGACAGACAGACAGACAGAGACAGAGAGAGAGAGAGAGAGAGACAGAGACAGACAGAGACAGAGACAGGGAGACAGACAGACAGAGAGACAGACAGACAGAGACAGAGAGAGAGAGAGAGACAGACAGAGACAGACAGACAGAGAGACAGACAGACAGAGACAGAGAGAGAGACAGAGACAGAGAGACAGAAACAGACAGACAGAGAAAGACAGAGGGGGACATGGAGGAAAGCTTCTTAAACCAAATTTTGGGGAAAGATTTAGAATATTCCACTGGAAATGTGAAAATTATACCATAAAAGAAATGTCTCTCAAAGTCTTTTCACTTTTAAGTTTTGGAGGAAAAAGTCAATATTACACACAACTTGACGGTCTTGGTTAATGGCATTAGAAGGCAGCAAGGATTTTCAAAGTGCTACCAATGCAGGGGTCCTCAAACTTTTTTCACAGGGGGCCCATTCACTGTCCCTCAGACCGTTGGAGGGCCGGACTATAAAAAAACTAGGAACAAATCCCTATGTCACTGCTCATATCTTATTTTAAAGTTAAAAAAAAAAACAAAACAGGAACAAATACAACATTTAAAACACACATACAGCTCCTCTCACTGACCACCAATGAAAGAGGGGCCCCTTCCAGAAGTGCGGGGGGCCGGATACCTGGCCTCTGGGGGCTGCATGTGGCCCGCAGGCCGTCGCTTGGGGACCCCTGCTCTAAACTATTCTATCATTTCATCCCATTATGAAGGGATAAACTGTGTGACATTGACCAGATCACTTAACCAGAGTCTCTACAGCAGAGTTTCCATTATCTATCAGATGATAAGAGGTGGATGAGATGAGTATTAAAGTTCCTTCTAGCCAGAGGTTCATTCCACTTTGAAAGCAAGTCGTTAAATTTTCAGTGAGAGTATTTACACCCTCAAAACTGGCAAACACTATTCAAAAGAACCTGCTTTATTATTTTGTAATTGTCTAGACTTAAGAAAGTGATGGAGAGCAGATGAAACTTAAAAGTGTGTTGTACATACATTTTTTTAAACACAGAAATGATTATTTTGTTTTTAAACCCTTACCTTCTGTCCTAGAATTATAGTAAGGGCAATTTGGGTTAAGTGACTTGTCCAAGGTCACATTGCTAGGAAGTATCTGAGGTCAAGTTTGAACCCAGATCCTCCTGACTCCAGTCCTGCTGCTCTGTCCACAGAGCCAGCAGATTGTTAAACATTTATCAGCATACCACTGCTTCTAGCTCATCTCTTCCATGTTCTCTGCTACTTGGTTAGCCATTGCCCCTTTTTAGTGTTATGAGCAATGGTACAATAAATAAAACCCGATGGGGGTGTTTTTCTGACCTGTGCTTGCCAAATCTGACTAGGTGTTTTTGTTTTCCCTTTACTTAAGCAGCTTGAGACAAGGAGCCAACCCTTACCCACAATCACCACGGAAAGCCAACAATTGGTTTACAATGTGTTCTGAAGCAAAATGTTTCCTTTCCTACTTGGAATACAATTGCAGCTTGGATTTTAGCTGTTACAGATTTATATATTTTCAAGGCTATCCTTTTTACTTATTATTTTAGAAAGTTTTGGATGAGTGCCAGAACCAGAGAGCCTGCCAACTTCTTGTCAATAGTCGTGTTTTTGGACCTGACCTTTGTCCAGGAACGACTAAATATCTCCTGGTCTCCTTTAAATGCAAACCTAGTAAGTAACTTTTCTGATGGGCATTTTTTGAGGGGTGTATGATTTGTTTGTTTTATTCAGACTCCTGCTGAAAGCTCTGTAATTCCCAATTTATGCGATTTTTCAAAATATTCTATATAATTGTAAAACTTTATAAACATCCAAAGTCAGGACTAGGGATGGGCAAGGTGTGTAGATGCCTACGGCGCAGTACACAGAGGGGTGTTATGAGGAACGTTTGAGAACTATAACATTGCATAAATATAAATATATATATATATATATATATATATATATATATATATAAGTTAAGTGCCTGGAAGTTCTGATCTCTGACATATAGATATAATTTTTGTGAGGTCAAGTTGTAAGCATTGCATGCCAAATCTTCTGTGGGGAGAATGACACAACGGAGCATAGTCCAGGGTACCAGAGTGCCTCATCTCAACTCTGTCTCCATTTGGTCCCATTTTGTTGCCTCAGTTTGGACATGAGAGATCATGTATCTAATGCTTCTTTTTCCTCTCTTCCTTTAAGTTCTTGAGATAATAGAATATTATATGATTTTGTTATTTTGTGTTTGCTTCGTTCTTATCAAAGGTAACTTACTTGTTACTTTTAATAAGCAGAGGTCATTTTTAATGTACCTCAATTGATTCATGATGTCATCCACATGGGGACTCCTTCCACTGGGATAAGCTGCACTGCCTGCTTAGCTTCTTAGTTCAGCATTTCTTAGTAAAGACCTTCTTCTCTACCTCTTAAAGATTCATAAGGGTCAGCTCAAGATGTCCGCTGCCTAAATGTTAACTTTCCCTCTTACTACATGAGCAGCCCACCCACTCTGCCAAACATTTATCTCCTAGATGTTTTCCTTTAGTTGACTTCTAGCATTCAAGTAGTTGGTAATATGTTGAAGCTTATTTATTTCCACTATGTAAAGTGAGTCCATTCCCTTTGGTCTTTTCTTGGAGGACCAAAGGATCCAAGTAATTAATTGATAATTAATTAATAGGTATTTTTACCCATTTATTACCTATTAAAATAAAAATATTACCTATTAAAAGAATTAATAAATAGTATATATTTATATATATATTATATATATATATAATATATATATATAATAAATAAATAAATAATAAATAAATAAATAAAAATTTTAAACAACTTCAAAAGCTTATTGATTCTAGAAATTGGGATTAAAAGCAAATAAAGGATTTCCTTGTCAAATTAGGAATGGATTTTATTGTTGTTTAATTTATTTTTTGACCAACTTTGACTTGGAAAGGCACTTCAATTTTTTTTCTATGCCTTCATATTTGAAAGAATGAATTATTTTTTGGTGTGCCTACTTGTGCCCTCTGTTCTTTTCACTATTGCCTTTTGAAAACACTAACTTGTTTTTAATTCTTCAGATTTTTATAAAGCACCAGGTCCCAGCTCAGAGATTCTGATCGATCCTTAGGAATTCTGACCCTAAGGAGGGAGCGTTCAGATTTTTCCTCATACTCATGTGGCTCATTATGCCCCTACCCCAGAGTCCTGGGGAAATTCTTTTAAATAAAACTTAGGTATGACTCATGCCTAGGGTATGCCAAAAGGAATTAAATACCTTCCATAAAAATTGTTCAATGTACCTGGATATTACATAATGTACACATAATGGATATTAAGTATGGGACAGCTATTTATTACCTCCATCAATAAAGACATAATTAAAACACAAAGGACCTGTAGGGTCCTTAAGGGCAGGGACAGTGCTTTTGCCTTTCTATATATTGTCAATGTTTTGCACAGTGCAGGAACATTTTTTGTTGTTGTTCAGTCACATCTGATTCTTCATGACCTTTGGGACCATAGCACTCCTGGCCCTTCTAGCCTCCACTATCTCCCCATGTCTGATCAGGTTCATGTTCATTGTTTCCATGATACTTTCTAGCCATCTCAGCCCTTGCCGTCCTTTTGCCTTCAATCTTTCCCAACATTAGAATCTTTTCCGGTGAGTCCCATCTTTCCATTATGTGGCCAAAATGTTAAGCTTTGCCTTCCAATGATTAGTCTGAATGAATTTCTTTAAGTATTGACTGATGTGATCTCCTTGCTGTCCAAGGAACTCTCAGAAGTCTTTCCCATCCCCACAATGAAAAAATGTCGATTCTGGGGTTCTCAGCTTTCCTGTATAGTCTAACTCTCCCAAGGACTAGAAAAACCATCCCTGAAACGGTATCACTTTGTCAGTGAGTTCTATCTCTGCGTTTTAGTATGCTGTCCAGATTTGTCATAGTTTTCCTTCTAAGGAACAAACGTCTTTTAATTTCATGGCTGTAGTTGCTGTCCGCAGTGATCTTTGAACCCAATAACATCAAATCTGATATTGCTTCCATTTATTCTCCCTCTGTTTATCCAGAAGTGATGGGATCAGTTGCCGAGATCTTAGTTTTTTGGCTGTTAAGCTTCAAGACAGCTTTTATACACTCCCATTTTACCTTAGTACATGCTTAATGAATGACTGTTGACTGACTGATAGATACTTAAAGCATAAGCCAGTAGCCCATCACTCTTATTAGACTCTCCCAGAAAGTTGGAAAGACTCAGTGGAGGCAAATGAGACAACTGACCACATTTCACTTTGCCCTCAGTCTGTGCCGTCTAAGCAGCAGCTCAAAATAGAAATGGTCTGACCGGCTGGGTCATGGCTTAGACTTTCGGGCTTCAGGATGACCCCATCAATGCTTGTCTCCTCCGCTAAGCTGCAGTATAGTTGAAGCACCTCTTCAATGTGCTGAGTAGCTGTTACGGTTGGAAATAATTGAGTATGAAGATCCCTGTTTAGACTGGAAATAGATGATAGAGTTGGTTTGAAAGGGGTTCTCCATACCGAAGAGAGCAATTTCTATTTGATCTTACAGATGATTGAGACGAATGAAATGGTCAAACTTGTGCTTTTGGAAAATCACTTTGGTAGCTGTGTGGAGGATGTGGAAAAAAGCCGGGAAGACCAAAAAGGAGGCTATTGCAATGGTCCAAGCCAGAGGTGTTGAGTGCCCAAATTTAGGTGGAAAAAAGAGGAGAAAATGTGTGTGAGAGAGAGTATGAAAATTTAAATGACAAGATCTGGCAACTGAATAGATAGATGGATGAGGAAAAGGAATTGAAGATGATAAGGAGGTTGTGAACTCTGATGAATGGTCCACACTGCACTCTGGACTTGCCCTACCATGACTGGATCTTCATCTTGAAGCCTCACTCCAGCCCTAGAATTTATCACTCCTCTGTGTCCTCTCTCCTTGATTGGATAGCTTCTTCCTGAGCTCCCATTTTAGAAGGCACCAAGGGCCATCATGTCCGATTCCTCCTTAGGCTCGATTTAGACTTCTGCTACCATCTTCCTCTGAAAAATACCTTTCTCATCACTCAACAATGCTTTAAAAATCTTATTTATTTATTGCAATTGAGTTAAGTGACTCACCCAGGGATCACACAACTAGTAATTGTCTGAGGCTAGACTTGAGCTCAGGAGGATGAATTCTCCAAATCTGGTACCCTTTCCATTGAGCCATCTAATTGCCCCATTTCAGTTTTCATTCATGAGATAGCTTTCCCTATTAGAAAGTAAACTTCTTAAGGGCAGGACTGGTTTTTTACTTGTATTTGTTTGCCCATGGCCTGGCACATAGTTAGGGCTTAATCAATGTTTGTTGATTGGCTCACTGATCAAAGTCTCCTTCATAATGAGTTCTGTTTGGGGTCTGTTAGGATATCTAGTCTGCAATGACTGGAGCTTGGAAGACCTCCTCAGAGAAGTTGCTCTTCTCTCCTGTCTGACTCTTTGGACTGCTTTGTTCCTCATGGATGTTGCTGTCCATGGGATTTTCTTTTTTTTTTTAACCCCTTACCTTCTGTCTTAGAATCAATACTGTGTATTGGCTCCAAGGCAGAAGAGTGGTCAGGGCTAGGCCATGGGGGTCCAAGTGACTTGCCCAGGGTCACATAGCTAGGAAGTGTCTAAGGACAGATTGGAACCCACCTGGCTCTCCAGAGATCCACTGAGCTACTCAGCTGCCCCCAGGCATAATTCCTTTTTAAGAAAACTATTTACAAGACGGCAATAGCTGTATAATTTTTACCCCATAAACATGGGTCAACTCTCCCAATAGACACAACATCCTTAGGGAAAGTGGGTTCACACTCGGAGTACAGGAGGAGAGCCTGTGGCTCTCAAGGCTGTCACTCTGCTGGCATTGCCGGACTTGGAAGCTCTTTTTCATCTGTGGAAACTTACAAAGCGTCCAATTGTCCGTCATCGGGGCTGGCTTGTTCTTGAGTCTGTAACTAGCCTTCTTTTCTGACAGAAGGGACACAAGCTTAAAGGGTCTCTCTATAAATTTGTGTCTGACCTGATACCAGCGTGTCAGCTATGGGAAGGTGGGGGCAGCGGAGGGAGGAAATAATGGGATTCTGGTCACCAAGGCATCATTTTCTAAATTGATTCGATAAAATTAAAAAATAAATAAATACAATAAAATAAATTTTGTCTGTCTGGAATAGACAAATTTTGTCTCCATTCCCTCAGCTGTGTCTCAAACTCTCCTCTTGGGATGCTCTAAGTGCCAGACAGAGTGACTGCTCTTGGCAAGAAGGTCCTCTGTCAGAGGCAATGGGGAGAGAAATGCCCCTTCCTGCCCCATTGCCCTCTCGTAGCAGCCTCCTCCAAGACAGCCTCCAGCGGGTAAATGAGCTGCCATTAAAGGATCTTCAATAGGCTCATAGACTTTGTAAAGGCACCTCCCAGGGTTCATCATTTGTTCATGATACAGCAACATATAGGCATACAGGGGCTGGAGATGGAAAGTCCTCGATACGGCCTCAAACCGTTCTTGCTCTGTGATCCTGGGCAAATCTCTGAACCCTCATTGCCTCTCTTACTGCTTTTCTGCCTTGGAACCAATACAAGATATTCTATTGATTCTAACCCAGAAGGTAAGAGTTAAAAAATAATAATATGTTAATATCGGTTCCTCTCTAATTATATTAACTGAGCTGGAGGGAAATCAGCTCTCCCTTTATATACACATTGGAAAAAACCTTGCTGAGAGAATGAATGAAAAAACGTGCAAGAAACGCTTAACTACCTACAAAAGACTATCCTGAGTATCGGAAAAATACAAACTAAAAAGCAAGTCACGTTTTGTTTGGGTTTTGGCAACACAGCTAATATGGAAACAGGTTCTGCATGATTTCACGTGCGTAATTGTATTGCTTGCCTTCTCAATGGGTGGAGGGGAGTCTGGAAGGAGAGCGAGAATTTAGGACTAAAATTAATTCTAAAAATAAAATGTAGGGGTATTTATGCATGTATGTATATAAACATCAGGAAAATAGTTCTGGGCTTAGAGTGGGCATGTAATAAATGCATTTTGACCAGAAACATCCACATGAACTAATGCAGAGGAAAATAAGCAGAACCAGGAAAACACGGTACAAAGTAACAGCAGTATTACAGTACGGTGATCAACTGTGAAAGACTTAGCCATTCTTAGGACAGTTCTGAAGGACTTATGACCAAGAATGCTCCCCTCTACAGAAAGAACTGCCAGAGGCAGATGCACACCAAAACATACTATTTTTCACTCTAGTTTATTTGTGTTTTTATTTGGGGATCTTAGTCTTATATGAGTATTTACTTATAATAATGAACAATATGGACATGTTTTGCATGATAATACATATATATATATCCCAGATCAAATTGCCTATCATCTCTAAGAAGGAGGGGGAAAGGAAGGGAGGAAGACAATTTGGATCTTGCCATTTTGGAAAATGTATGTGGAAAACTGTTATTACATATCATTGGGAAAATAAAATATCTTTGCGTTTTTGACTGGTTGGGTAGATCTCTTTTGAAGGATTTATGAAAGGATATGAATAAAAATTGGATAGAATGAAAAGCTAGGGATAAATAAATTATGATCTTCCCCAGTGGAAGGAGTACTTGTACTAGTCAGATCACAGATCCATTGAGGGATCTTCCTATTCCATCACCTCTAGCAATAATTGGCAGAAAAGGGAATAATAGATGCTAAGAATCATCACGTCTTTCATTCACTGTTTGGGTGGCAGGACTGAGAATTGTGCAGAGAGCTGAAAATAATTTCTAATTTTATATATATATATATATAATTATGAATTCACTTTCTAATGGTACCTTTCTCATCTTGTTTTGGTTTCAGATGAGTTCAAAACCAAAACTGTCTGTGAAAACCAGGAACTGAAGCTTCACTGCCATGAGGCAAAGTTTCTCAACATTTATTCAGCAACCTATGGCAGAACAGCAGCCGAGAAGGACATCTGCTCTTTTGAAGCAGATTCCCTTCCTCAGTTCGGTGAGTGTTAGTTACACTTTGTCAAAATGGATTACGACCTGAGTTAAAATCAATTAAACCCTTGGTCCCCCAAGAAAAAATGTATATAAAACATAGTCTCTGGAGATTAATTCTATGTTCAATTTATAAGAAGTACTTGGGATAATGGAAAAAATCAGCAGAAAAGAGATGGAACAGTTTAATTTCCTGGAAATTGTTTCGCAGTCTGTAAAGGCATTCTCTTAGGTTAAAAGTGCAGGTTTGGAGATGGGAGGTCTTGGTTCAGATCTGGAGTTGGATACTTTCTACCTATATGACCTGAGCAAGTCATTTAATCCCATTTTACCAGGACAGAAAGTAAAGGGTTTTTTTGTTATTGTTTTTGTTTTTTTAAACCCTTACTTTCTGTCTTGGAATCAATAGTGGGTATTGGTTCTAGTGCAGAAGAGTGGTAAGGGCTAGGCAGTGGAGGTTAAGTGACTTGCCCAGGGTCACACAATGAGGAAGTGTTTGAGGCCAGATTTGAACCCAGGACCTCCTATCTCTGGATCTGACTCTCAGTCCACTGAACCACCAGCTGCCCCCTGAAATAAAGTTTTTTTTTTTCTTTAAACTTGCAATGCTTGTCTTTGAAATAAAGGTCTTTTTAAAAAATCAGTGCTACCAAAATACAAAAATCAAACAGAAGAAGCAAGCATTGGCATCGAATGAGGCATTTGTCAAATGAAGCCATCATTCTGGATATCTAACTGAAACATGCTCATTCTTCCTTCACCATGACATGACTGCCACTGGGTACAGGAACATCTTGGATTGGTCCAGTCTTAAAAACTCTAGAAAGAGAGACTTGTTTGTTAAGGACCCAAGAAGACACAAGCTAAAAGCAATAAAACCATATGAGCAATTTATGGGAAAAATTGGAAAACATTTCTTCTTTGACTTCACGGTCAGTTGACTTGGTACAAATCATTAATGAGAGTCAGCGAAAAAGTGTTGGATATTTTCAGTGTTATATCATTTTAAAGGGTCAGCTTTTGGCCAGAAAGTAGTAGCTGGCATTTGTGACTTTAAGTTTACAAAGTGCTTTACCATAAAGTTCATTTTATCCCTGAACCTCACGGCAACCCTGTATTAGATAAATATTCTTATATCCATTTTTATTCACACACACATTCTGATATTCATTTTATAGATGAGGAAACTGAGGCTCATTGGCTTGTCCATAGCCACAGAACTAGCATATATGGGTTTCAAACTCCCTAACTCCAACTTTTCCACTCTATCCTGTTTCTTTCTACATTTACCTCTAAGGATCCCTCTTCTTCCCCAAACTAAACCTCTACAGCTATAATAATCATTGTTGGGTTTTTAAAAAAGGGATCCTCTTTGGAAAGTATTCTATTAATATTAGTTATTTCTTTGGGGCAATAGATGTTGTCAAGCACAATAGGAGACATCAAGGGAGAATAAAAAGAGGACTGAACTTGGAGATGACATAGGGGCTCTAGCTCCAGCCCTGCTTCTGAGTTGTGTTACTTGGGGAAAGTCACTTAACCCCACAAAGCCCCAGTTTTCTCCTCTGCAAGTGAGGCATTCGTGTCTCTGTGCTCCATTCTTTCTTCTAGGCATCCTATTTTTGGATGCTGTGAGAAGGTCATGAACATCGAGAGGAGAAGGAAAAAAAACCCTCATGACAGTTTCTGTTAAGTAAGATGGAGACTGTTTAATTAATTAGCACCAGAAACCAGGAGAATGCCATTGTCTTGCTTCAGAAAAATCAGTTAAGGTAGAAAGATGCTTTATTCAGAGTAATCCTTGGTTGGAATTGCCTGTCGTGATCTCAAACTAAATCCTAACCATGATTTTTCTGGGGAAACAGTTACAATTCCACCTCTACCACTTCCCCATTTGTCCTTACGCATACCGACAATCCTGTAGTTTGCCCAATCGCAAAATAGCTGTATATATATATTTTTAGCAGAACCTGTGATTTTGTTGTCATGGGAAACTTGCTCTATAATTTGTTGTTGTCATTTATACTCCTTTTTGCCGAGTATAAGGCTACTTTACAAAGAACTCACACAAGACAGGCACTCCCATGGAAGTCGGCAGAAGGGATGCAAAGAGACTTTAGTGACACAAAGACGACGACTCTAAAGGTCTCTCTGAAGAACTTTGTTATCCGCTGTGGGGCTTGGGGGATGCTGGCCCAGCATGCCTATGTCAGAGAAGGCACTGGTGGGCTCCACGAGCCAAGCAGAATTGCAGTAAGTCAAAAGGAATGTGAGAGGCAGACTTCAAGACATTTCCAAACCAAATGTTCCTACGGGCAATTTGTGCTCTACCTGCGATAGAGTCTTCTGAACTCTTATTAGTCTAATCAGCCACAATGTACAGTGAGTCCAACATAATGACGCCATTTTGGTCCTCTTTGAGGACAAAGGAAAGCAACCACCAAAAAAATTTTTTAAGTACCCTTTAAAAAAGAAACTTTTGGGGGCAGCTGGGTAGCTCAGTGAATTGAGAGCTAGCCCTAGAGACGGGAGGTCCTAGGTTCAAATCTGGCCTCAGACACTTCCCAGCTGTGTGACCCTGGGCAAGTCACTTGACCCCCATTGCCTACCCTTACCACTCTTCTGCCTTGGAGCCAATACACAGTATTGACTCCAAGACGGAAGGTAAGGGTTAAAAAAAAAAAAAAAAAAGAAACTTTTATTATTCTTAGTTTTTGGTTTGTTTGGGTCTTTGTCTTCTTCTGCAACATGATAATACAAAGGCATGTTTTTGTATGACTACACGTGTATAAACCAGATCAAAGTACTTGCTTTCTCAAGGAAGGGGAAGAGGATTTAGAACTCAAAAAATGTTTAAATGAAAGTTGAAATTTTTTTTTGTTTACATGCACTTGAGAAGAAAATAAAACAAAAATTAAATGTTAAAAAACCCTCAAAATTTGAGCTCAAGTAATGCACTAGTCTGAAACCCCCTAGTTCCAGGGATGACAGCTTCGTACCACTCTGTCTGATATAGCATTGTTTTTTACAGCATAGTAGCATTTTCTTTTACATTCACGTAGTCACTCCTCACAATCTATGGACCTTCAATTTTTTGCCACCACAAAGAGGACCACCAACATTTTGACAAAAAATGGATGTACTTTGGTTCTGAGCAAGATGTTAACAGAAGAGAGTGTGATACTCTTACTAGCATACTTTGATATGAAAATAACAAAGTTTGACTTTTCAAGCCTGTAGAATAAAGAAAGGGGATGTTTGACATTTTTCCAAAACATTTCATAGGCAGTAGGATAAACCTCATACCAAAAATTAAGATAGAATTTTTTTTTTTAAACCTTCTGTCTTGGAATCAATATTGATTCCAAGACAGAAGGTTTTAAAAAAAAATTTATTTAAAAAAAATTCTATCAATATTAAGTATTGATTCCAAGACAGAAGAAAAGTAAGGGCTAGACAAATTGAGGTTATGTGACTTGCCCAGGGTCACACAGCTAGAAACTGTCTGAGATCAGATTTAAACCCAGGACCTCCCATCTCTGGGCCTAGCACTCTATGTACTGTGCCATCTACCTGCCCCAAGGTAGCATCTTTGAAACAAGTCATTATGGTACTGCTGCTTTATTTGGCAAAAACTGTTTTCCCCCTAAAAGTAAGAGAAAACAGTAATTTTTTTTAAAAAGAATTTTCATTTGGAAAATTTTATTTAATTAATTCAGACCATTCTTCCATGGTTACATGATTCCGTTCTTTCCCTCCCCTTCTCTCACCCCCCTCCCATAGCCAATGTGCAATCCCACTGGGTTTTACTTGTATTATTGTTCAAGACCTATTTCATATTATTGATATTTGCACTGGGGCGATCATTTAGCGTCTACATCCCCAATTATATCCCCATCAACCATATGATCAAGCATTTGAAAAAAAAGAACCTTAAAAAATACATTTGAATTGCTATAGATATACAGAGAGACAAATCCATTCTTTAAATTAGTTTTTTAAAGTGTGGAAGTACAAGATGAAGCACTAATCTAGTGCTATGGAAAACAGCTTGCGGATCACTGGTGAGGCTCTCTACCTCCAAGCCTTTTCTCTGGCTTCCTTGTGCTGTAGAAAAGGCCTTCTAAAAACATTCTGGCGCTGTGCAGGCTCAGACACCTCATCACAAGATGGCTGAAGGGCTGCCTTTTTGCATTGAGTCGCAGCGAATCCATTGAAGATGGGACCAAAGAACTTGCCTCGGACAATGCTGACTTAGTCGGGGTTCTAGCATGGAGATGGCAAAAACGAGCAGTCCAGGGCGCATGAATATATGTAGAGTATTTGGCAAACTCAACAGGCAGGTAGGCTGTGCCTCACTTTCTTCAGCAGGGCTATTTTCTAGGAAGCTCCAGGCAATCGGCTATTTCCTGTAAGAAAAGAGGGAGAAAACCAAACAGGGATCATCAAAGGCTCATCTCAAGGCCAAGTGTGGGCAGGCTGGAATTTTCTTTGCGAGATCAAGGAGCCAGTGGTTTCTGCTCCCAAGAGCTCCCCAATGAGGAGGGCCTGGCCCAATTATCTCCATAAACAGAGCTTGTAAAGCTCTGCTAACTTCAGTCTCGGAATTAATAGCCAGTAGCCAGAAATAATGATAATGAAGTGGTTGAAATATCTTGTTATCACGTGTATGAAACACATCATCCAACAACTTGAAAGTTTGCCAAGAAGAAATTGCACAAATATCAGCCCAGGAGTAGAAAACAATTAAAAAAAGGAGAGAGAAACAAGTCAGTAGGCATAGGAGGGAGCGAGTGCACCCCAGACCTGTAGTATTCTCTATGAGAATGTGCTGTGCTTTGTAACATTTAAATTAGTTTCCCTCCTAAAAAGTATTATATTTTAGAGGTTTATTAAAGATTATTAGAAATCAAGGATACAAAATAATAAACCACCAGAACTCGTGCTTAGTTTACTCGCTACATCCTTGCAATCTCTGAGAACAGGAAGAGGAAGAAGTAGGCGTTACAGCCAGTTTAAATACAAATTTTGATCTCGCCCAGGTGGGGATCTCAGGTGAGATTATAGGGAATTCTGGGAAGTACCAAGGGCTTCTGGGGATTGAAGTCTGGGGTTCAAATCTCCTCTTTTACAGCTTCAATGCATATTTATTAAGCTCTCCTACTGCATGGTATTGTATCAGGTTCTAGGGATACAAAGACTCAACTGCTTTAAAGAGCTCTTATTCTACTAGAGGGAATTCATCAGCAGAAAAGTAAATACAAAATATGTTAAAAATCATTTCAGAAGATACATACTCACACACGCACAGAGCCTGGAGGGATCAGGAATAGTTCCATATGGGAAGTGGCATTTTCCCTGTGTTTTGAAGGGATTTTGGTATTATTTAAGATGAAAGTGAAGAGAAAATACAGTTGAGACATGGAGAACCACATGTGCGAAAACGGAGATATCTGATGGAAAGTGCCATAGAGCGAACACATGGTGGGCTAGTTGGATAGAAGAGTAGATTAAGGGGCAGCTAGGTGGCACAGTGGAGAGAGTGCCACGCATCGAATGAGGAAAACTCATCTTTTTTAGTTCACATTTTGTCCTTAGAGACTTTCTATCTATGTGATCCTGGGCAAGTCATTTAAACCTATTTGTCTCAGTTTCCTCATCTGTAAAATGAGTTGGAGAAGGAAATGGCAAACCGCTCTAGGATCTCTGCCAAAGAAATTCAAAATGGGGTTATCAAGAGTTGGACATGACAGAAAAACAACTGAACATTATCAAGGAAAAAAGAAAACTCACCAACAACACAAATTCCCATATCTCCATTTGAACAACAAAAAAAAAAAGGAGAAAGTAAACCCTCAAAGGGTACATTAAGAGGAATAATTGGAACTAAGATTAGAAAGAGAGGCAGGAGCCATATTGGGAGTTTTTTAATGTCAAACTAAGGATTTTGTATTTTATTCTGGAGGCAATAGGGAACCACTAAATATTTATAACTAGGATAAATTCTTTTATTTCCTGAAATGTCTTGATATACATGTTTACGGTAAGTGGCAAGATATTAGTTCCTTTGAGCTTCAAAAAGAGACAGGATTACAAGTCAAAGATTTATAGTGGAAAAGAAGTTCTCGGGCCACCTAATATAGCCTTCTCCTTTGACAGTGGAGTAAACTGTCAAATGTGTGCTCTCACACATGCACACAATGCCTAGTTGTGTTTTAGATTTTGGCTATGGCATTCCTAGGACTTTTCTTTTTTGAGATTTCTTTTAGGAGGTAATTAATGGATTCTAACTTCTCTGTCCTCTGGTTCTGAACAGATCTGAACCACTTTTATTTTTTCCTCTTTTGGATTTTCTTGTGGTGGCTCTACTTTTTGCTTGTTGTATATTTTAGTTATACAACCTTTAGGGCTATACTTGTCTCTAATATGCAGAAGGCATGGCCCCAAAACAGAATGTCTTCATTTGCTTTGTAAACACCTGTTAATATCCGTAGGCTGTTTTCCCAATAATTATCATCATCATGATCATGAAATACCCTTCACCAATCATAATTATTCATGGAGTTGGTCAGATTTATGGATAGAAGAATTTATGAATAAACAAGAGAATGAAAGCTTTATGAGATGTAAAATTGATAATTTTAATTCATTAAATTAAAAAGGATTTGTACACGGGAAACAAATGTACCCAAGATTAGAAAGAAAGGAGTAAATTGGGGTGAAAAATTTATAGACAGTTTCTCAAATAGAGGCCTCATATCTAAAATATATAGAGAATTTTGGCAAGTATATGAGAATATGAACCATTAAAATAGTCAAGAGATATGAACATAAAGATTTTAGATGAACAAATCAAATCTATATACGATCATATGAAAAGACGCTCAAAATTATTATTATTATTTTTAAAACCCCTACCTTCCATCTTGGAATCAATATTGTGTATTGGTTCCAAGGCAGAAGAGTGCTAAGGGCTAGACAATGGGGGTCAAGTGACTTGCCCAGGGTCACATAGCTGGGAAGTATCTGAGGCCAGATTTGAACCCAGGACCTCCCATCTCTAGGCCTGGCTCTCAATCTACTGAATCACCCAGCTGCCCCCTCTAAATTATTATTAATTAGAAATATAAATCAAAACAACTCTGAGATATCATCTCACACCTATCAAATTGGTTAAATTGTAAAAGGGCAAAATGACAAATGTTGGAAGAGGATGTGGAAAAATGGGAACAATAATATACTGTTGGTAGAAATGTGAACTGATCTAATAATTTAATAAATAAAATTTAATAAATAAATATTATTTAATAAACATAATTAAAATGAATAAATAAAAATTAATCTTGGAGACATACTAAATTTATATGTATTTCTTAAGAAAGACATGGAAACATGGAAAGACCTACATGGAGTTATGAAGACTGAAACAAGCCGAACTAAGAGAACATTACAGACAGTAACAGTAATGTTGTTGGAAGAATAACTTGTGTATGTATACCTCCAGAAAAAGAACTGATAAATAGAAATAAATAAGACATAATTATATATATATGTAAATCTTTTTGTCACATATGATGGCTTCTCTAATGGGAAGAGAACAAGGAGAGTGGGAATTACCTGAATATTTAATATAACAAACAAATACATTTAAAAAAAATTAAAGAAGTATGGGTAAAAAGAGTAATAGCAAGAATTGATATAGTGCTTTGAGATTTGTGAAAATGATGGAATGTGATTGTGAAGGAATGCTGCTGTGCCATAAGAAATGATGAACAGGCTAATTAAAAAAAAACCTTGGAAAGGATTACATGCAGTACTGAACAATGAAATGAGTAGAAACCAGAAAACACCATACACAGCTATAGAATTAATATTGGAAGAATAAATGGTAAATGGTACCTGTATTGAGTGAACTGAAGATAAAAACATGAAAGATTTAATTTGTATGAACATGTCTGTCTCCCAGATGATACCTTGTGTGATGTGAGGAGGGTGGGAAGGAGTTGAAACACTTGTGGATAAATTCTATTAACTGAAAAAAATCACAAAAAGCTGGTCCTCACAATAACTCTGGATGGGAGCTATTACTATCTCAATTTTTACAGATAAGGGAACTGAAATGACTTAAATAATTCACTGAAGATCACATAGCTAGTAAATATCTGAAGCATCCTTTGAACTCGGATCTTCCTGACTCCCAGTCTTGCTCTATCCATTGTGCCTCCAAAGATAAGGGACACAAAATGACAGTGGCTCAGTTGCATGCTTCTTCCTTTCAACAGTTTTAAAGGTTTAGTTAATAACAATTTATTCTTTGGGGGTTGAATTTATTACATTTAGTGAGAAGTCAAAATTAAAGAAAGAAAAAAGAAGGAAGGAAGGAAGGAAGGAAGGAAGGAAGGAAGGAAGGAAGGAAGGAAGGAAGGAAGGAAGGAAGGAAGGAAGGAAGGAAGGAAGGAAGGAAGGGGAACGAAGGAAGAGGAAGGAAGGAAGGAAGGAAGGAAGGAAGGAAGGAAGGAAGGAAGGAAGGAAGGAAGGAAGGAAGGAAGGAAGGAAGGAAACCTTTATAAGAAGGGATTTTAAAAGTCAAATCCTTTGGGTGTATTCTTTTAAACACTAACCATAAGATCCTAAAAGCAACTTTGTAAAAAAACATCCTTTTTCCCCAGTAGGATAGCTGGTAATCTATCTCTACTGGCAGTTCTGTTATTTGTCTGTGGACAAGTTACCCACCGAGTTTTATCTCCAGCAAATCATTCTTTCAAGTTTAGACATGTTGCATTGACTCTTCTTGCTTCATTGACATCTCTGCTTCAGAGAGGCTAAGTGACTTGGCCAGAGTTGTGTAGCTTATTAATGGGCTGGAGTAGAGCCTCCTGCCCCCTCACTCCCTGAGTTCTTCCCACTGTGGCTTCCCAACTTGAATTTAGTGGAGACAAAAGATGGGAAAACAGAGCAGTTTTCTGGGGACTTCTAAATCAGGATTTAATCATGTGGCTTTTTTAAAATAAAATTTTAATAATTTTTAATAATTTAAGTATTTTTATAATTTTTTAATTTAAGTATTTTTTATATTTTAATATTTTTATATATTTTTAAATAATTTAAGTATTTTTAAGTATTTAAGAATTAAAAAAATGATAAAAGCTCTAGATTTGCAGTCAAGAGATACTTAGGTTCAAATTGTACCTCTTGAGGCAGCTGGATGGCTCAGTGATAGAGAACCAGACCTGGAGATGAGAGGTCCTGAGTTCAAATGTGGCCTCAGATACTTCTTAGCTCTGGGACCCTGGGCAACTCACTTAATCCCAATTGCCTAGCCTTTACTGCTTTTCTGCCTTGGAAGCAATAGTTAGTAGTGATTCTAAGATGGAATGTAAGGGTTTAAAAAAGATTGTACCTCTTAATGCTCAACCAGCCCTATGTATGTGTGTATGTATGTTTGTAGGAAAGTCCAAAGTTCTCTGAACTCCCTTTTCTTTATCTGTAAAGTCGTGGTAACAATACTGGTTGTCCTTATCTCACAGGGTTATCTTGAGTATAAAATGAGATACTATATGTAATGCTCTCTGTTGCTGTCAGTTGTTGTTATAAGTTTATAAATATAATCTAGAGTCAAATATCGATGACTTCTATTTTCTTTCTTTTGGGATTACCCATGCCTCTGCTCCTGATAATTATATTATATAATTATATCACACACACACACACACACACACACACACACACACACACACACACGAGATCATGATCAGTCCAACCAGTCAAAACGGACGTGAATTGAATGGATTCCAGTTCATCAAGGTCAGTTAACGAGAAGCTTCTTGTGCATATTTAGAGAAAGCATTTGCTTCAGTGCCTTGGATTTGGAGTCAAGGTATCCACATTTAGATCCTGGTTCTACTTCTTCTACCTTGGTGACAATGGCCAAGTCATTTAATTTCTTTCTTCTCTGCCTCAATTTCCTCATCAAGAGGCTAGATATCATCTATTACCTACCTCACAGGATCACACAATCAGTCTTAGCACAGAGCCTTGGATAGAACAGGCATTGAATAAATACTTGCTCCCTTCCCCGCTCTCCTGCTCTAAAGCAATAATCTTTTGATCCTATATACCCCTCACTAGGCTGGGTGTATGGGATATTCAGGGAAGACTAGCCTCTCTGGTGCGAGCACTCACTAAAGCCCTTTTCAGGGCTGCTCATCCACCTTTGGTGTCTACCTGTCACCCAGATCTCTCAGCGGTGGCTCCAAGAAGCTGTAGCATACAAACTGGACAACTCCTGGTAAAACCATCTCAGCATATGGGATAAATGAGGCTGAGGATAACCGACCCCCATTGGTGAGTCAGGGGGGTTTCTACCGAGAACAGCTTGTTCTAGCAGCCATCAAGGTGGCTGAAACAGGGGCTATGTATAGAATGCTTAGAGCTTGGTTAGACATCGAAGATGCCAAGGTAGGTCATCCACTGCATTGCCAGTTGTCCTGAATTTTGTCTTCAGACTGGATTTCAGTGACTCTGGAAGAGAGAGTGAGACTGATGACTTGGTGCCACTCTGCATCACTTAAATCCAGTTCATGAACCAGTCAAGATGCCATTGTGATGTCATTGGTCCTCTTCAAAAACAAAGGACAAACAGCAATCCTCACTAGGCATTTTTATAGATTGCCTAAAAAAATAACCTCCCCAAGGTTATTGGGAGACTTAAATAAAAGAGTATGTGTGAAAGGACTTTGCAAACCACATTGTTTCTAGGAAGTGTGCACTTCTAGCCTGCTGCCTCCCTCCTTCCCTAATTCCCAGGCCCCTTTTTACTCTGGAACAGCTCTTCATTCATTCATTCATTCATTCATTCATTCATTCATTCATTCATTCATTCTGCCATATTAGTTTGCTTTAGACCTCTTTGTTTTAGCTAGTCCAGTCCAGGTTATCCAGGCCAATAATTCCTTTTCACAGTGAGCTCTGATTTCCATTGTAATCTTATTTTTTGTCAGGCATCTCTGGTCTTGTTCTCTTTTTTTCATGTTTTCCACTCTACCAATCTTCAACATTAAATTGAACATTTGGCACTTTAGCTTTTCTTCATGAGCTACTGACTTCCCCTGCAGGAAATACATGCTTCCTTTCAGTTCCAACTCATTAAGTTCTCACTTTTTAGACACAGCTTGGAGCTAGCCCTTGCCAAGCCACAAAAAAAGAAGAACCACTCCTCTTCCCTTGAGTCTCCCCAAAGTCTTCACTGGCTATTTTCCACCTTTGGCTTTTCAACTCTTCTCCAGGAACTCCCATTTTTCTTACCTTTTCTCATAGCTAGTCTTAAAACTAGTTCTGTCCTGCTAATGAGAATTAGATCCAGAATAGATTTTCCCTTTGTTGTTTCTTCCACCTTTAGAACAATGAAAATGTCATTAAATCAAATCCAAAAATTATTGTTCCACTTTTGTCAGAGAGAACTTTAAGGTGTCTTTTACTTTTCTTGTATTCCCACTGCTTAGCACAGTACCTCCACATAGTAGATGCTTAATAAATATTGATTGATTGACTGAGATATCTGAATAACTGTCATGGTGTGGAAATAAGAAAATGGAAAAGCCCTTATTACATAACTGAAGCCCCAATGACTATCTCATACCTTGATTTCATACTCATAATGTGTATCCAAAATTCCTCATCTCTTTGCTCTGCTTAATCTTTAAAACCTTTTTTCTTTTTTTAATTGAAAATTTTTATTTAATTAATTTAGAATATTTATTTTTCCATGGTTACACGATTCATGTTCTTTCCCTCCCCTCCTCCCAATCCCCTCCCATAGCTGATGCACAATTCCACTGGGTTTTACATGTGTCTTTGATCAGAACCTATTTCCATGTTGTTGATTTTGCACTAGGATGATCATTTAGAGTCTACATCCCCGACCATGTCCCCTCCACCCATGTATTCAAGCAGTTGTTTTCTTCAGTGTTTCTACTCCCACAGTTCTTCCTCTGGATGTGAATAGAATTGTCCTGGATCATTGCATTGCTGCTAGTAGAGAAGTCAGTTACATCCGTTTGTGCCACAATGTATCAGTCTCTGTGTACAATGTTCTCCTGGTTCTGCTCCTCTCACTCTGCATCAGTTCCTGGAGGTTGTTCCAGTTCACGTGGAATTCCTCCAGTTCATTATTTCTTTGGGAATAATAATATTCCATCACCAACATGTACCACAATTTGTTCAGCCATTCCTCAATTGAAGGGTATCCCCTCATTTTCCAATTTTTTACCACCACAAAGAGCGCAACTATAAATATTTTTGTACAAGTCTTTAAAACCTTTTTTAAAGAAAAGGTAGACATATCTTCTTTGCTGTTAACATTTTGACTTTCCACTCTATAAATATATTATGTGTTCTTTCTCCATTTTCTCACTTGTCTCTCACTGTCCTTTCTCTGATTCTGAGATTGTGTCTTTGTATTCCCAACTTCCCATCTCCTGGGCACTTAAGTCCTCTTCTCATTCTTTCTTTTATTAATTTGGTATAATTAAAACAAAACAAAACAAAAACTTTGAGGCAGAACACATGAGTTTGGTTTCTATATTTATCATCCATATTACTTTTGGGAATTATTTATTCCCTTTGAGCCTCAATTTTTGAATATGTAAAATCTGGATTGTAGTATTTGTTCTATCAGAGGGTTGTTGTGAGGGTCACATAAGATAATACATGTGAAAGTCATTTATAAACTGCAAAGCATTGCATAGTCTAAGTTACTAATAAGATAAGTATTAGATTAGTTCTGTGTTGGAACTGATTTAAAGAACAGGAAAGAGATATTGCCTAGCTCCTAACTTTCTCTCCTGAGTTATTGTTCTTCAATCCTTTCCATTTTATCTGACTCTTCATTGCCCTATTTAGGATTTTCTTAGTACAGATACTGGAGTGGTTTGCCATTTCCTTCTCCAGCTCATTTTAGAGATGAGGAAACTAAGGCAAACAGAAATAAGTGACTTGGGTGGCTGTGAGAATCATACTTGCAAAAAGCTAAAAAAATAGTCCTAAAACTTGTGTAACTGCTTCTTTTCTTGCAGATTGCTTATCTTATTCAGCCTTAGATGTGTTATCCAGGAGATGCTATGGAAAGCAGAGATGCAAAATCATTGTCAACAATCACCATTTTGGAAGTCCTTGTCTGCCAGGAGTGAAAAAATACCTCACTGTGGGCTATGCCTGTGGTAAGAGTAAATTCTTGGACTCTTTTCTTATCTCCCTTACCCCTCTTGTAGGGTGAAATCATGTAGAAAAATGTAACAGTCACATTCTTCTGAAGTCCACATGCGACAAGCCATTCTTCTCTGTCCTGTCTTTCCACAAATCCCAGAAAGGCATTTTTTCTTTCTTTGTCCCCTATTTATATCAGAGAAGCAAGTCTCCTCTTCAGTCAAAATTTGTTTTCAAAGAGGCTTTTTTTTTTTGGTTTTGTTTTTTTAGCAATCAGATGGGCAGGAACAAGCAAATGTAGGTAAAATTAACATAACCAAGTGTGATGATTTAAGTCTAAGGACTTAGAAGCCTTCAAAATGTACTGCCTTGTCCTCAGAGTTTAGCAAAACTTTGGCAATCATTTAAGCCCACAATCTAGGTCGTGTGTCCTCTAAGGGATTAGTTCTTTCTCTTGCTAGTAATTAGTCGGACCATGTATCTGTAGATATACTATCCAGATATATGCCCTAAATAATGAAGATATTGGGAAGTAGCTCGTGTTTTGATTCTTCTTTTTTTTTTTGAAGTGCCCTTGAAATAAGATAACATAGTGTTGAGTCTTTCCAGATTCTGGTTAATTCAGTACAATCACTTAAGAAGTCATGTCTTCCATATATGATAAACCAGTGGAATTAATTGCTTATCAGCTTCAGGACAGGGGACCGAAGAGGGGAGGGAGAGAACATGAATCATGTAACCATGGACAAATAGTCTAAAAAAAGAATAACGTGGGGGAAAATAAATGTAGGTGGGGGGGAGAAGTAATGTCTTTTAGCTACAACATTGCTTCTCGATTTGTATTCTTTTAAAAAGTTTCGGAATGGGCAAACCCCAAATTGTTTCATTAATAAGTCATTCATAGGCGCAGCTGGGTAGCACAATGGATAGAGTGCCAGGCTTGGAGTCAGGGGGACTTGAGTTTAAATCTGGCCTCAGACACTTCTTAAGTGTGTGACCCTGGGTAAGTCACTTAATTGTCTAGCCTTTGTTACTCTTCTGCTTTTGAATCAAGACAGAAGGTAGATGTTTAAAAACAAACAAACATTTGTACCTTAACTTCCCATGTTATACCTTCCCCACCTTTTCCCAAATGTCCTTAAATGGGAACCTGTAGCATTTATAAGATAGAAGGTATCCCAAAAAATTTAGTGTGGTTTCAAGTGATTAAAGCTTAAACTTTTAAAGCAATTAACATGAAGTTTTTGGGGGACACCCTGTAATCTATGCTATTAAAAGTTTAAACTGTACTAAGACTTTTGGGATACCATGTATATTAAAAATGTTAGTATCACATAGTATCACTGGCTATATTAATATTATTAACATTGTACATTATATTTCATATTAATTAAGCTATTAAACTTTAAAACTGCACTAAAACTTTGGGGAGAGCCTATAGCACGTAATATCTGGCCACTCTGATTTATTCTGCTCCTAGAGACCTCATCGCAATCACAGCAAACTTCTTTTCCACAAGCATTTCTTTTCTTGCTACTTCAACAATCATACTTATGGCCCTGTATGAGTTGATTTCAGTAGGATTAGATCCAGAAAAGGTAGGGGATTTTTTTCTTATTGGCCTAATCTCATATGCTTGGATTAGATTATAGCCTTACCCTTTCCTTTCTTTCTTTTTATTTTTTAAACCCTTTCAGTCTTAGAATCATTACTTTATATTGGTTCCAAGCAGAAGAGCTCGGAAGGACTAGGCAATGAGGGTTAAGTGAGTTGCCTAGGATCAGGCAACTAGGAAATGTCTGAAGTCAGATTTGAACCCAGGGCCTCCCATCTCTGGGCCTGACTCTCAAGCCACTTTTTCACCTAGCAACCACTAATTTCACCATTTTCTACACAAGTTCCAGGAGCTCCAGCTCAATTTAGCAGCTATTAATTTACTCTAGTATGCGTGCTAAGCCAGAAATCTATCCAGTATTTAGTTTTCAGATGAGCATATGTATTCATCAGACCCTTCTTGATGTTGGTCAGTGAGGAACAGGGTTTGTTTTTTTTTTCCTCCAGTATCCTACTTTAATTTGTCTTAAAGATAAGCAACTTGTCTCAGGGTGTTCTTCCCCTTCCCCCTGCTGCAGAATCTGGATCAGCCTGGAGAATGCTCCAGTGTGAGCTGTTCCAGAGGGAGGAGGGACATTTTCATGTTTTTCCAAAAGAAGATAGATTAAAAGAGGCAGATCTTCTAAGTAGGTGACTTTTAAAAACGTTTTTGTTTCTGCCAAATGTCCCTTAACTGTGTAACCTGATGCATTCAAAAAAGATTTGCGGCTTTTAAGCATTTTTCAGCTAGCTTTAATGTTTTGACATTTTTGAATTTCACCCAACAGAAACAAGAGTTCATGTTGATAAAAAAAAGACTTTAGAGTAATTCAGTAATCATTTTTCAAAGCAGACCTTTGTGCAAAACAATTAAACTTAAGAGTTTAATTAGTTTTATTATTGCTGCCCCTTTTTTGATATCTTCTAAACCATGCCAACTGGCTTGCCCTGCATACCCTTAGATTCTAGCCCCGTGTGTGGAGGTAGGTGGGAAGGGGAGGCAACATGTACTTTTTCCATTTAACCTTTTGTCCCCCCCCAAAAAAACTCTTACCTTTCTGTCTTAGGATCAATTCTGTGTTCTGGTGTTAAATGACTTGCTCAGAGTCACACAGCTAGAAAGTATTTGAGGGCAGATTTGAACCCAGGATCTCTCATCTCTAGGCCTGGCTCCCAATCCATTGAGCCATCTAGCTGTCGTCCCCCACTTAACCATTTTTGCAAGGCGTGCTGCAGGTATTGCCCAAAACAGCCAGTAACTAACATGCTGGGCTGATTTGGGGAACCCTCGAATTCATTTTCAATAAACAAGGAGAATATTCCATATCTGACTGCTAAAAGATCCGAATCCCTCTTTTTCTTATTCTTACCGAGTACTTGGGGGGCAAATACCCCATTCATTATTTATCTTTGAGCAGAAAGAAATTTTGTTATTATTCATAACTTCCCTCAGCCTTTTGTCCAGGGTCATCTCTTTCAGGCATGTCTGAGAACTTGTGCTCATTTGCACTAGCAATAGACAATGTATAGATGCTATCAATTCATTTAAATTCTCAATATTCACAATTTTAGCTAGTTAATATTAATCAGGCAAGTCTTACTGATATTGGATCTTTCTAAGAATAATAAGTAAGAGAAGTTTGCTGATTAATTGGTCTTCATCTTTGTCTCTCAAAACATTTTAGTACTGCTTTTTAAGATTTAGAAGTAATAGGCAATAAATAGTTTTTATGATTTGCTATGGCTAAAATAAATAATCCTTTGATCGCTAGTCTAGAGATGAGTTTTTCCAAAATTGGGCTGGTCATAAGTGGTTCACTGGGCATGAATTCAAAACTTTTCCAGCTTGCATAAAACGTAGGTCCTGCAAAAGCTTGCACTCAGCCAGCCTTAGTTGAATCCAGAGTCACCTACCTCCATGAGTAGGATTTTAGTGGTTCAGTAAAGGGGCTAAAGTTAAGGGGGATAGGGGCGGAGTTAGGCAAGATGGCACAGTGGAAAGAACACTGTAATTTGGGAGTTAGGGGACCTAGACTTGAATTCCCATTCTTCCACTTTAACTGCTACTTGTATAACCACTAATGGGCAAGCTACTTAATCGCTTGGGGCTTCAAATGCCTCATCTGTAAAATGATGGAGTCAGATTAGATTAGATAAACTCTGTGATCCTCTTCTACCTCTAAATCTGTGATACTGTGATCCTTTGAAAATACAATTTTATCCATAGCTCTCTGACTAATGTTGATATTAGTGTAATTTTAATTCTAAATATGATACAGAAAGAATTATACATGCATTTGTATCAATCTAATTCCTTTCCCATTCATATCCACAGTGTACTATAAAAATTAAAATTAGTCTCAATAATAAGAATTTATATTTTAAGGGATTTATTAATGATCATTAGAAATCAAATAATAAAGAGGATACAAAATAAAGACCACAGGCCCATGGCTGATTAGCCCATTTAAAATCCCTGCACTTAGCTTACCACTGCCACCATGCTGATTGTAAGTCCAAGAAAGAGCCCCAAGAGGATCACCCACTCGCTAATATCCTCTGTCTACAGGAAGTAAATAATACAGGAAGTCAGTGGGCTCCTGGGAAATGTAGTTCTTTTTTAGGGTAACAAATTTTCAATTATACAGTACAAATGTGTACTTGCTGGAGCTATGAAAAAGGAAATTCCTACGTCTTTCCATCTTCTGAACTCAAATGAATTATAATCAGTAGATACAACTCTAGTGCTTTTCTAGAAGCCAATAAATATTACACTATATCATAGAATGAAAGTCAAAGGATCTCAGACTTGGACAATACCACAGAGATCATCTAATTCCACTAAATCTGAACAAAAATCTTTTCCCCAACATTTAATGAGCGCTCATCCAGTCTTCACTTGCCAGTCTCTATTGCAAGGTAATTCCCTCTCTCCTGAAGCAGCCAACTTTTGCATAGGAAGTTTTTCCTTATATCAAACTTAAATCCACTTTCTCTCAATTTCGTCACTTGTGTGACTAGACTGAATAGGTTCAATCCCTTCTTCAAATGACAGCCCTTTAAATAATTGAAGATATTTATTATATTGCTGTTGTCCAGTTATGTGCAGCTCATCATGACCCTATCTGGGATTTTCTTGGCAAAGATATTGGAGTGGTTTGCCATTTCCTTCTCCAGCTCATTTTAGAGGAGGAAATGGAGGCAAGCAGGATTAACTGACTTGCCCAGGATCACAAACCTAGTAAGTGTCTGAGGCCAGATTTGAACTCAGGAAGTTGAGCTTTTCTGACTCCAGGACTGGCCTTCTATCCATTCTACCACGTAGCTGTCCAGTGTAGGTGAAAATGAATAAAAAAAATAAGAAGATTGGAAAGGTAAGAAGGTTCCAGGTTAAGAAGAGCCTTAAATACCTAAGAGAGAACTTTATATTTGATCATGAAGGCAATAGAGAACACATGGAGTTTACTGAATAGGTGTGACATGGTTGGACTTATATTTTAGGAAAATCACTTTGACAGCTGAGTGTAAGGTGGTTTGGCATGGAGAAAGATGAGGCAGAGAAAGCAATTAGAAGCCTACTTTAATAGTCTAGTTGAAAGACAAGAATATATATTAGGGTGATGGCCATGTGAGTAGAGAAAAGAGACTGGAGGTGAGAGATGTTCTACAGAATGAAATGACAAGATTAAGCAACTGTTTTCATATGAGGAGTGGAGAATGATGCCAAAATTATGAATGGGAGTGACTAGAAAAATGGTAGTACCTTCACCAGTACTAGGGAAATTTGGAAAAGGGGGGGGGGGGACCTGGCAGGGAGAAATAAGGAGTTCTCTTTCGTGCATGTTGGGTTTGAGATGTCTAAAGGACATCCAAATCAAAATGTCCACTTGGCAACCCTTTTTACTGGACTATAGCCCAGGGGAGAGATCGGGGCTGGATAAATAGATTTGTGAGTCACACACATATAGAGATTAAAAACAAAGCCCAGGGAAGCCCTTAAGGTTACCAGGTGAGATACTAGAGAGAAGAGAGAAGAGGACCCAGGATAGAGCTTTGGCAGGGGGCACCCACAGTTAGTGAGTGTGACATGGATGAAAATCTAACAAAAAAGAGGCTAAGAGGTGATCATATAGGAGAAGAATCAAGAAATGTCAGAATTAGAAAAGCCCAGAGAGGGAAAAATATCCAGAAGGTGGTCTATAGTGTCCAGCGCTGTAGGAAGGTCAAGAAGAAAGATTAGCTTTTCTTGAGTGATGTTCCCTCTCCTCTGGATGCTCTCTCAGTACCAGTGTCCTTTCTAAAATGTCTCATCCAGAACTGAGCACAGTAGCACAGATGGGCTCTGACCAGGACAGAGTATGGTGGGACTATTAACCTCCCTGTTCCCGGACACCTGCCTCACTGTATGCAGACTGAGGTGCCATTAGCCTTTTTGGCTACTATATTATACTTTTAACACATGTAGAACTTACGGTGCACTAAATCTCTGGATCACTTTCAGATGAACTGTTCTGTAGCCATTCATCCTAAATTTTTGAAGTCTATTTGTTAAAAACCTGTGTAAGGGGCAGCTAGGTGACTCAGAGGAGAGCACCAGACCTGGAGGCAGGGGGTCCTGGGTTCAAATGTGGCCTCAGACACTTCCCATGTATAGGACCTTGGGCAAGTCACTTAATCCCAGTTACCTAACCCTTACCATTCTTCTACCTTGGAACTGATACTTAGCACCAATTCTAGGACAGAAAGTAAAGACTTAAAAAAGATTTAAAAACCAGTGTAAGACTTTACTTTTAATCCTATTAATGTCATCTTACTAAATTCAACCCAACTTTGCATTATGACTCTGAAACTCAACTTATGAGCCATCCCCAGATTTATGCCTTCGGTAGCCATGCCCTTTGTTCCTTTATCCAAGACACTAATAAAATGGACAAACAGCATGGAATCAAGTACAGATAATTGGAGTTGATGTTGAGTAATCATCAGCGATCAGTTTTGGGTGTAGACATTCAACCAGTTCCATTCCTCTTGACAGCCCAGCTCCCAATTACATTTTTATTTAGCTCATTTTTCTTTATCAGTTCCAAATGAATCAGCAGCCAGGTAGTGCAGTGGATAGAGTGCTGGGCCTGGAGTTAGGAAGACATCTTTAAATCTGACCTCAAACACTGACTAGTTCTGTGACCCTAGACAAGTCTTTTAACCTCATTGGCCTCAGTTTCTTCATCTGTAAAATGAGCTGGAGAAGGAAATGGCAAACCACTCCAGTATCTTTTTCAGGAAAATTCCAAATGGGGTCATGAAGCATCAGATACAACTGAAACAACGGAACACAATAACAACAAATTCTAGGTAAACTCTTATGTATAGCATCTCCCTTATCTCCCAGTTTAATAAGCTGCTCCTCATAAAAAGAAATATCAGTCTGCCATGATTCATTTTTTATCAATCCCTATGGGTCCTTTCTGATTGCCATTTCCTTTTCTAGGAGATGTTACTAATTATATAATGACAGATTCTAGAATCTTGTCAGGATTTACATCAGACTCCTTGACCTATGTGTTATTAGCTCCATTCTTCTCTCTCTTTTGAAAATAAGGGCAAAATTGCCCTTCTCTGATCCTACGGAACTACCATCCATTCTCCACAGTCTCTTAAATACTAATGATAAATATTCAATAGTTACATCTATCAGTTCTTTCATAACCCAAGGATGAGGACATGGGAACCATCGCTCATAGAGGGGACTTATAAAGAGAACTAAAAAAAGATACTGTCTATTTCTCATGGTTGTCATTTCTCCATGAGCCCTTTTTTGGAAGGTAAAAGGTAAAATGGAAGATAAGAGATGGGCACCTCTTCTCTTCCTCATCACATACTATTGGCTTACACAACTAGATCTCTTTTTTTCTTCTCCAATACATCTCCAAAGCCCTCTATTTTGTTATCTCTGGCATTTTTTTTCACCATGCTTGGCGTATTCTGAATTGAAGCACTGCAAACATTATTCCTAAAGGGGCTGCAAAGATGTATAAATTCCTCCTCATATAAATTTCTCATTTTTTGCCTGCTACTCTCGTAATCTTTTTAAAATCAAAGTTGTTGAATGAATTGCTATGCATCTACGTTGGTTCCTCTAGGACGACTTTCCTTTACCTTCTTGTCAGAATGCTTACATTCTGTGTCTTAAGGATTTTATATCTGAGAGTTTCCCATACATCCAGAGCTGGCTTTCCTGGGAGATTTTTAGTTGGTGGGATCCCACTCATCTTTTCTTGGATCCCTTTTGAATTCTATTGGCTTTCCTTTCTTCTATTACAGTTTATGTGATGGAGAAGTCACATCCCTACACAGTTCCATTATTTCCACATCAGTATTCACCTCTCCATCCCGACTCACACCTCTGGCCAATTTCAATATGTATTTATTTTATATTGTTTTAGACCAAGTGCCTGATGGCTCAAAATACAAGGTCGATTTAAAAGAGATTGAGACAATGAGGCAGAGAGCTAAAAAGAAATAAACAAAAGACCTTTTACTAAATGTATTGGTCCAACGGCAAAAACTCTCATGGGAACATAAAGTTCATTAGGGCTACATCTCTTTCCCAATATTGTTTTAGTCAAGATTCACCCCAAATTGGCCTTCGTGCATTTAACCTATTCCCATTACCTTTCCAAAGTAATATTTCTTTTTTTAACTTAAAATTTTTTCAATTTCATGTAGAAAATTTTTTTCTCAAGTATTTCCTGAAATTTTGAGATTCAGTTTCTCTCCATCCCTTTCTTTTGTTTAAGTTTATTTATTTAATTAATTTAGAATATTTTCCTGTAGTTACATGAATAATATTCTTTCCCTCTCCTCCTCCCAACCCCCTCCCATATCCAACGAGCAATTCCACTGGGTTTTACATGTGTCATTGATCAAGGTCTATTTCCATATTATTGATATTTGCATTAGGATGATTGTTTAGAGTCTACATCCCCAATCATATCCCCATTGACACATGTGATCAAGCAGTTGTTTTTCTTCAGTGTTTCTACTCCCACAGTTCTTCCTCTGGATGTGGAGAATGTTCTTTCTTGTAGATCCCTCAGAACTGTCCTGGATCACTGCATTGCCACTAATGGAGAAGTCCATTACATTCGATTGTACCACAGTGTATCAGTCTCTGTGTACAACGTTCTCCTGGTTCTGCTCCTCTCGCTCTGCATCAATTCCTGGAGGTTGTTCCAGTCTCCATGGAACTCCTCCACTTTATTATTCCTCTGAGAACAATAGTATTCCATCACCAACATATACCACAATTTGTTCAGCCATTCCCCAATTGAAGGGCATCCCCTCATTTTCCAATTTTTTGCCACCACAAAGAGCGCAGCTATGAATATTCTTGTACAAGTCTTTTTCCTTATGATCTCTTTGGGGTACAAACTCAGCAGTGCTATGGCTGGATCAAAGGGCAGACAGTCTTTTAGCACCCTTTGGGCATAGTTCCAAATTGCCCTCCAGAATGGTTGGATCAATTCAACAACTCCACCAGCAATGCATTAATATCCCAACTTTGCCACATCCCCTCCAGCATTCATTACTTTCCTTTGCTGTCATGTTAGCCAATCTGCTAAGTGTGAGGTGAGACCTCAGAGTTGTTTTGATTAGCATTTCTCTGATTATTAGAGATTTAGAGCACTTTTTCATGAGTTTATTGATAATTTTGATTTCTTTATCTGAAAATTGCCTATTCATGACCCTTGCCCATTTATCAATTGTCTCCCTCCCTTTCTCCCACCTCCTCCACTCCCCAAGGTGGTATATATAGGTTATATTAGTGCTTTCAGGCAATATATATATTTCCATCACATCACACACATAATAAAAAACTCATGAAGGAAATAAAGTGAAAGATGATGTGCTTTGATCTGCAATCAGATTCCAACAGTTCCTTCTTTGGCTGTGGATAGCATTCTTTAGCACGAGTCCCTGGGGGTAATCTTGGGAACTTGCTTTGCTGGTAATAGTTCAGTTCCAGGGGGAGGTTTCAAGTGCATGTCTCTTGCCACCAAATCTCGGTGATAGTGATGCAGGCACGTTTGCCCCCTTAATCAGCATATCCAGCTTATTTTGCTTGTTACCAATACCTTCTGCATTTGTTTACAATACAAATACAATAAAACTCTCTAAGGCCATGGATTTTATATACCTTAAATTTCTATCTATCTTGACTGCTATTCTTTATACATAGTATCTAGTCTTTAGTTTTGGGTAGATTTTTCCCTCTCCATTTAGGGTCAGAAGATACCGTCTGTCTCCCAAAGGCATGACCAGTCCCTTTGTACTTCCATTCTAAAACAGAGACTCACTTTGTTCCTAATTACAAAAAAAAATAAGGGATTAGAAGCATTTGTAAATTAGTAGAGATATGTTTCCAAAGGGTTTTTGTAAACCCAGGCCTTGACACATGGATTGTAGTAAAGTTTCCCTGCTTGAAAATAGCCAGGTGGGTTCTTCATAATTTGGAGGAAACGATTCATTTTAATTTAATTAATTAATTTATTACTGATTACATATAATAAATTTCCACATGTTTTCCTAAGTTATATGATCAAACTTTTCTCTTTCTCTCCCTTCCCTGGTCCCATCAAAACTGGCAGTTGATTTGATCTAGGTTATACATGTATTATCATGCAACACACATTTCCATAGTGTTCACTTTTGTGAATGAGCAAACTTATAAAAGCAAAACCTCCAAACATAAATCCAAATAAACAATTGAAAAATCATATGCTTTCCTCTGCATTCTACTCCAGCAGTTCTTTCTCTGGAGGTGGATAGAATTTCTGAAAAGTCCCCCAGAATTGTCCTGGATCATTGTAATGCCAATAATTGCTAAAGCCATCACAGTTGTTCCTTCCTCAGTATTGAAGTCACTGTATACAATGTTCTCCTGGTTCTGCTTCTTTCACTCTGCATCAGTTCATGGAGGTTCTTCCAGCTCTTTCTGAAATACTCCAGTTCATCATTCCTTATAGCACAAGAGTAATCCATCACCTTCAGACAGCACAGTTTGTTCAGCCATTCCCCAACTGAGTGACATCTCTTTAGTTTTCCATTCTTTGCCCTGGCAAAAAGAACAACTAGAAATATTTTTGTACAAGTAGGAAAATTAAAAATCATCTCACATGATTACTTTATGGGCCCCAGATCAAGCTACAATGGACTAAATGAGTCCCTACTTGAATGTGAATGACTTTTGGTATTTTTCTGTCCTTTTAAAAGTCAGGGAGCAGCTGGGTGACTCAGTGGATTGAGAGCCAGCTCTAGAAACAGGAGGTCCTGGGTTCAAATCTGGACTCAGACACTTCTTAGCTGTGTGACCCTGGGCAAGTCACTTAATCCCCATTTGCCTAGTCCTTACCATTCTTCTACCTTGAGACCAACAATACACAGTATTAATTCCAAAACGGAAGGTAAGGGTTTAAAAAAAAGTAAAAATAAAAGTCATCTAAGCAAAGCTGACAAAGTCAGAATATCTCCCGAGTTCCCCTAATGAGTTTGCTATTTTGTTACAGTAGGAAAAAAACCCTTTTCTTTTGAATTACTGTCAAATCTCTTTAAAATAATGTTGGCATCTCTTTTTGAATGACTCTAAGTTGTTTGCCCCAAAACTTGGCTCCTTGCACTTAGGGAATGAGTAGAATCATTTTTTAATGCATTACCAGTTTCATATTTACATAGACTATATTCTTTGTGTACGTTCTCCCTTCAAAAGGTTGTCTTAGTATTTCCACCACTTTGGGCTTCATCTCTGAAAAATCTGATTTCTTCTTTCTCATCTTTTCAAGTTTGCGAGTATCCATTGAGAATTAAGGGACGCCCCCCTCCCTTTGAGGCACCTTTTAAAATCCACTTCATGTATATATTTCAAAAAGTGGATCTTAAAAGATGCCTCAAAGGGGGAAAGTACCTTTGGACATATGTGCATATATCCACACATAGAATCTACATAACATACATATGTACATGTATATATATATGTAATACGTGTGAGTACATGTCACTTCTTGGCAGGAAGAAAATTTGAGCCTGTGCCAAAAAATGAGGAAGCCCCCATTATTTCTGTAGAACTGAGGTGAGCCTGTAGCTGTTTAATTTAGAGAGCGTCGGGTAGCATCACAACAATTTTCTCCTGTGCAGTGATCCATGATAGTTTTGTCATTTGAGCTAAGGGCCACTTCTTTGATGCAAGAAAGGCAGCCTCAGCTGGTTGGACTCTCCTAGGAGAGATGTTTACTAAGGAACAATACTAAGAGCAGTTTGTGTATGAAAACACTGGGGTTCAAAGGGGCCTTTATTTCCAGAGAGTTTTAGTTGAATTTCCCTTCCTCCACTCCTAAGGCAGCTCGTGGCGGAGGATAGAGCCCTGGTTCTCCAGTCAAGAAGGTCTAACTTTAAATCCAGCCCCAGAGATTCCAAATTCACAGAGATTGGGCAAGTGACTTAAAAGAAAATCTGCCTACCTCAGTTTTCTTAACTGCAAAATGAAAATAATAAAAGCATCTACTTCTTAGGGTTGATGAAAGGAACAAATGCTATAATATTAGTAAAGTCGTTAGCACAGTAGGCTTTTAATAAATGCTTCTTCCTCACTGCTCCTCCATACCATTAAGGGGAAGGTGAAAAAACAAACATGGGTTTTCAACAAAGAAAAATCAAAACACTTAGAGTCAAAGTATAATCTGTCACACTTGAAGCCTGGGCTCCATGAACCCCACTGAAGATTTCTGGACCACTTTCATTATTTAGTTGTTCAAGTTTTGTTTACTTCCCATTACCCCATGGGCCATAGCATTCCAGCTTCTTCTATCCTCCACTATCTCTTGACGTCTTTCCAAGGGCATGCTTGTTGCTTCCATGACACTATCTATTCATCCTATCCTTCGCCATTGGCCCTTCTTCTTTTGCCTTCAGTCTTTCCTAACATCAGACACTTTCCAAAGAGTTCTGTCTTCTCATTATGTGGCCAAAGGATTTAAGTTTCAGCTTGAGGATTTAATCTTCCAGGGAATAGTCTGATTTTCTTTAAGTATCACTTGATTTGATCTCCCGGCTTTCCAAGGAACTCTGAAAAATCTTCTCTTGAACCACAATTCCAAAACCTCAATTATGAAACACTCAGCTTTCTTTACTGTCCAACATTCACTACCGGAATTATATTCCTGTGGGAAAAAGCATAGATTTGACCATCAAGACTTTTGTGAGTAAGATGACATCTCATACTAATCAGATTTGCCATAGCTTCCCTTCCAAGAGGCAAATGTCTCTTAATTTCATGGCTGTAATCTTCTTCTGCATTGATCTTTAAACCCAAGAATATAAAATCTGACACTTCCTCTTCTATTTGCTAGGAAATGGTGGGACCAGTTGGCAAGATCTTAGGAGTTTTTTTGATGTTACGTTTCAAGCCAGCTTTTATGCTCTCCTCTTTCACCCTCACCAAGAGGCTTAGCTAGAGCTATTTCCCTAGCTGCATTAAAACTTTTTAAAGAGAGCTGTAAAATGGACTCAATAGTGGGCCTATAGAAGATGCTAAAAGTTGAACCTCAGCCTGATATTTGGGGGTCTTTTCTCTTACAGAATAGCTGAAAAACTTTTTACGTATCAGTTTTGGCTTGGACATGTTCTTTAATCACCTTCACCTTTTAGCTTTCATGTGGAAGGCTAGAGATCAGGTATATTCTTATTGTCTCCAGCCTCTGTCTCTTGATTATTTTTATAGATTTTGGCTGCATGAAAAAGACAGTGATACCCCGAGAAACTCTGTCATGTAATTTCCAGAAAACCTTCACGTTTATTTGAAAGCAGAAGTATTATGTGAATAATTATGTGATAAAGATCAGATTGGACCAGAAGAGGTGTGGGAAGGAAGAGCAAAATCTTGGCATTGTGGACTAGTGATGATTTTAGCAATAATACTCCTAAACTAGCGAACTGTCTCTGTGCGTTAGGAAGCCTACATTCCGAGAAGTTATCTGTGAGACGTTTTCTTCTTTTTCTTTTCCTTTCTCTCTCTCTCTTTGTGATTTCATCAGTGTGGGGAAGTCTTGGTGTGGACATTTCCTCCCCCAATGTAGATCAGCCTTTCCTCTGTAACTTGAGTCATGAAGAGTTGCTTAGAACACCGAGAGGTAAGATTAGGTCTATCCCAACTGCAAGGCTATTTGCTGTCTTGAGACTGCCTCTCTGCATTTAAGATCAAACTATAATTTGATCTGATTTTCCAGACTAGCCAATTTCAATTGAATTCAGTAAACATTACTGAGTGCCAACTATGTGCCAGGCACCACGAATAATCAAATATCCACATGGAATCCAGGTGCCCAGTAGATACAGTGACTCAAATACTATTTTGAAAAGTAATTTCCAGTCTACATTGCAATTCAAAGAAAATCTCAGGTTATAAGTATTCTCAATTGACAGTTCAAAAATTTCTCTTTTTTTATTTTTAGTTCCCAAAAACATACTTACAGCGGTTGATCCAATGGTCTCTAATCTAAACCCTTCTTTGAAGCAGAAAGATGGTGACTCTGGTAATATTTATGGCTTTCCTTAACTGACATCTCTTTAAATAAAGAAAGGTAGACAGCTCGTGAGACCACAATTAGACACACACCTGTTAGAATGAAAGGGAACATTTTGGAAAAGGCATGTTTTACTTACTAGTAATGGTTAGTATTGTTGATAATGAGATTGGATGTTGGAGAGGGTTGGCATTAGTCACAAAAGCTCTTTTGTACACAGAAACATACAAACAGGATGAAAAATAGGCTCAGTGTGCACTCAGGATGCTGAGACCTGAGATTAGCTCTCCAAGTGGAATTCTGATAAGCTTTGTGGTAAACTAGCTCCAATCCATAGGAATCTACTTGAGATAGTCAAGATGGCGGATGGCTTTATGCAGTGTAGTAGCCATCTTCTAATGAAATCTCATCTAGTTCCCTTTTCTTTTTCCATGGTTGAAGAAAGATTCGGGCTTCCATGTCTCATCTAGGCTGGAATTTCCATCACTAAGATTCCTAAATGAAACATCCAAAAAAATAATAAAATGGAGCTTTTGGTAACTTGAGGCTGTCACATTACAGAGATAATGGACGTAGGTGTGCACAGAGACGAAGCTCACTTGAACTCTCCCTGCTTTGCTCCCTGGCCAATACAGGCTATAATATCAGCTTGTGAATCCCAGCTAGATGCCAGCACTATTCATTTTTCTCTGAGTGCGGCTCCTCACCGTTCCAGCAGAAGCAGTTAGGTCCTCCCAGAACTTCCATTGTTTACAGGATCATTTGACTGATTAGATCCTGATCTTTCCATTTCTGAATATCTCCTAATACTAATGAAACTAACCTGTGTTTAACACCAGCCTTAATACGGTGCAAATCAGGGGCAACATCTCAAGTGTCCTAGTTGGGTGGAAACCCTGAAAAGGCATACCATCTCTCTCTCCACTGGGACAGAGGGAAGAGGAGAGTGGTGGGCTCTTTGACTTCTCCGTGGAAAAATGAGAGGTCGTCAGGGGGATCAGAAAAGAGTATCTTCTTCCCAGGACTCTTACCAGCCTTCTTATATGCCCCCCTCTCCCTCCCTGAAAACTTTAGACAGGGATCCTGGCCCCTGTGGTCCAGACTATTTCTTCCACAAGAACATGGAACACCACCTATTTCCCCCTTTTTGTCTCCCTTGTCTATCTCGGCTGCCTCATTCAATATGGATAAGGACTGGATCAATGACTTCATTAGTCCAGGGAATTCCCAGTGAGGGAACTGCCTCTACCAGTGTTGGTTAGCACCTTCTCTGCCATTTATAATCCTAGGAGACCTATTAAATGTCTGTTTAAAAGTCATGAAAGAAATAGTTTTAAAGTTTTCTTAAAATTGTTTAGTTATTGCCAGAAAGCTAACATAACACAACTATTCTTCAGGAACTTTAGGGCTGGACTTTAGCAGTGATCAGGAGACATGAACGACAGAGCTTGTGTGACTATTTTTGGTCTGCTCCTGCCTCAACCTCTAAGGATGACCATTTGGGGAAATTTAATTGTTTTAGGATGGGAAAGAAAACTATGCAGCCCTCCCAACGTAGATAGATCTATAGACAGACAGACAGACAGACATATGTAGATAAGTAGATATAGATAGAGAAACAGACAGACATAAAGAGTAGATAGATACAGACAAAAAAAGACAGGCGTAGATAGATCTCGATAGACAGAGAGATAGTGGGTTAATTAAATGCCCATGAGTCAAGCCCTATGACAATAGATGTTGCAAATGTGATGCATGCTTTTCTGTTAATAATTTCTGCCTAGAATAGAATGTAAAGCATCACTTCCATTTAACAGTGAGGCCCTGTGTCTATTTCTGACATGTTTATCTAGAAAATTTCGCATCTAACGTATCACAGGGTCTGCTGGCACCCTGACAGATTATACTGTTGTTTCGTAGCTCAGTTAGAGGCTTTGTTTTCGTTTTTGTGCTTCAGAATTACATAATGATAATCATGATTTAGCAGCATTACTTATGGGTAAATGTCACGTGAATCAATTGTGATTAACTCATCTTACATCTTCATAAAACAGATATAAACTTTGATCCAAGCGAATCAAAAGCTCTGGCGAAAGATGGAGTTATTGTCAGCAACTCTTTGGCCACATTTGCTTACATTAGAGGTAGGTCAATGAAATGAGGTTTTCTACATGTGCTGATGGGTTTATTTAAGTTTTGCTTACAAGTACACTGTTTAAAATGACTATATTGGAGTCTAAATAATTAAAGAAAAACAAGTTGTTTCCTTTAACTTTTACTCTTCCTCCCACAACCCTAAACCACAAAACCATTCAGATGCAAGTCAGAAAATTAACAGAGGACTTGTAGAAGAATACTCTAATGAGAGCAACTAGGTGACACAGTGGATAGAGCACCAGACCTGGAGCCAGGAGGACCTGGATTCAAATCTAGCCTCAGATACTTCCTAGCTGTGTGACCCTGGGCAACTAATTTAACCCCATTTGCTTAGCCCTTCTAAAACAGAAAGTAAGAAGAAGAATATTATTATGAAATAACCAGGGTTGGGGACAGCTGTCAAAAGATTGTCTCCATCCTTTGAAACAGCAACAGGAGCTTGAAGACTGTGGTACCCTGAGTAGCATCAACATTGGGGATGGATATTAGAACTATTCAGCCTCCTCACCATGACTGGAAAAACAGTAAAACTGAAAAGTTAATTTGGGAACCAAAGACGCCGTGCCTTATTTCTTCAGTCCAGGGACAGAATCATGCCACGCCAGGATCGTTTCACTGTGATCCACCAACATTATTTCTTGTAGCTGCCATGGTTTTCCTTTCCTTTGCCTCCCTTCAAGAATCACTCAGACTTGCCTTTTCTGAATTACATTCACAGTTTAGAGGAGTATAGCTGCAGACTTTCTTCAGTAAATGAACATTATATGGCAGCACCCTCCCTGCACACTTTTTAAATGACAATATTTTAGAATTTACACCAAGAAGTTTCCATAATGCCTGGTTCTCTTTCTTAATTTTTAAAAATGTATTTCATTTTATTAATATTTTTTGCTTTTACATCATAGTTATTTCTGGGAAGAAAACTCTCCTCTTCTCCATCTGAATACTCTCTTGTAACAAAGAGCAACAATTAAGCAAAAAACACGTAATTCAGTGACTGTGTCTGGCAATCCTTTGCCCTTCTGACATGAGTAGAGAGGTAATTTTTACTTTAAAAAAATGAAACATGGCAAATTTGTGCCATCTTTATAAATGGGTTAGTCTGATCTCTGATTCATTCATTTAATATACGTGTTGCCTTTAAGGCAAGATTTTTAAATATATAAAGTGTTCCCACCAATTTGGCAGTTGTATGTGTGTATAAAATATAGTTAATTTGAGAGCTAATGATGCCCTGAACTCAATTTTTGGATGCTATTATTTCTCATTAATGTATTGGCTAGATTTCGACATTGCTATTTAAGGCAAACAGAGCTGTGATTGTGATCAGCAAGGCAGCTAGATAGCATTGTGGATAGGGTTCCTGGCCTTGAATCAGAAAGATTCATTTTCCTGAATTCAAATCTGGTCTCAGACACTTACTAGCTGTGCAAATCCAGGCAAGTTACTTAACTCTGTTTGCCACAGTTTCCTCATTTGTAAAATATGCTAGAGAAGAAATGGCAAACCAGTTCAGCATCTTTGCCAAGAAAACACCAAATTGGGGTCACAAAGAATTGGATAAAACTGAAGTGCTCGAACAAGAAGAAGTGAGGAACAAGGCTTTTAGGGGAAAAAGAAAAGTTTTAATGAAATGGATCAGTTATGGGAAAATGTTGCAACTCTTCTTGGACTTCTAAGACTTATTTGGGTTTGTATATTGGTATATTTTGTTATTAGAAATTCAGGATAATTATTTTTTCCTATATATCCTCTCCCTCCGTTTCTTCCCTCAATAGTTCCAATTCTTGCTATTCTCCCTCTTCCTGATAAATTTTCAAGGTTACAATATACAGAAACACTTACCATCTTTATGTAGAAACACTTATTATCGTTATTAATTCTAAAATTTCAAAGTTACTCGTTGTTAGAGCCATGACAAGGATAAGGTCATTAGGTTTTGGCCAAGGATGTTTTGTTTTTTTTAGTTTACTGGAAATTTTGATGTTAATTACAGAAAGCTTAAAGGCAAAACAAGAACAAAATGAAAATGGTCAAGATTTAGTTCTTCAGGAAAAAGAATAGCAATTAAGACCTAATTTGTAAGAATGATTAGTTAAAATAAGATACCAGATAGTGGAATGGGGCAAGTCATTCCATTGCTCTATGCCCTGTGCTCTTCAACTGAGGGCTTGCCTTGTGCAGTGCTCCCTGGGTACTGTTTGTGGGTGCTGGTACTTGAAGAATTCCTCGCTATAGCTCTGTTCTTGGAGGAAAGGCATCATTGAAACTTTACAAGCAGATAATACAAATACAAAAAACCCTCCTTTTCTTTACATCTTGTTATGGAGTCACGTGGCCACCAGGTGTTCTATCCACAGTTATAAAATAAAACTAATCCCAAAGTTGTAAATCTTGTAAAGCAAAAAGTCAGACTTGGTAATAAGCAAGGCACACTTATTTTTCAAGCTCTAATTAAACCTATATGTATATATATGGAGAGAGAGAGAGAGAGAGAGAGAGAGAGAGAGAGAGAGAGAGAGAGATTTTAATGCGTTGTGTAAGGTTTAAGCTCGATTAATTCAACATGAAAAGGTCATTTATGTTGAGTACAGAAGTGAGGATCAGGGTGCATAAGCTCTAGAATGGTCAGGCCACTACATTTTTAGTGACCCTGAAAAGTTACTTGTTCTTTCTATGGGAGGGTGAGGCATTTGAATTTCTGCCTCTTAATTAATGGGCTTCATTTTCAAAAGCATTTACCAAGTGAAGAGAATGTCACTAATCACTGTTTTGTCATTTCCTGAGCCAGACATCTGTGCCTATTCCCCACGTGTGCCTAAATGCTGTGCCCCAGGTTTAGGAGAGAGATGTTTGTGATGCTGCTCTCATTACGCTGTTTGAGTAATTGCTCTTGATAAAAGCTCATTAATTCTGTTGGATAACTGTTCATGGGCAGGACCCTGATTCCGTACAGTAGTCGGAGTAGCCACCCACAGGGTTACTTTTAGAATCTAAGATAGCAGCCGCCCTTTGGGGACCTCACCTGCAAGTGAGTACACATTGGAAAAATAACTCAGAAGGGATGTTACAGGTATTGCTGCCAGAAACCAAATGTGTCCATATTGGACAGCCTGGATATTCTGAGTTCATAAATTTGGAAGAATGTGTCGAATTCAGGGCTAGTTCTTAGGAAGAATACTGAGAATTATGCAGCTGACTTTCATATGGTGGAGGAAGAAGATGGAAAAAAATGAAAAAAATGAGGATGAACATTGAAGACTTGGGCTGAAGATAAACCAAGGGAATGGGATGGGTTAAGACAGCCGTTGCCCGACCCAGCCCAAAGACCTGTGAAGCAACCTGGGAAATAGAGCCACCAGCCCCATATGTGAAGCTTCTATTGCATCTGATAACCTTTAATCAAGACTGTTCTTTTTATCCAAACAAAACCAGCAACTATATGAACATGATTACAAAACACTTTTCACACAGTCAGACCTAGACAATTGGAAAAATATTAATTGCATGTGGATGGGCTAAGCCAATATAATAAAAATGGCAATCCTACCTAAATTAATTTACCTATTCAGTGCCATACCACGTTAACTATCCAAAAAAGTATTTGCTAGAATTAGAAAAAAAAAATAAAATTCATCGGAAAGAACGAAAAGTCAAGAATATCACAGGAATTAATGACAAAACATGAAGGAAGGAAGCTTAGCTGTCTGTACCAGTTCTCAAACCATACTATAAAGTGATAATCATCAAAACAATGTGGCACTGGCTAAGAAATAGAGCGGTGGCTCAATGGATAGGTAGTGCTGTAGTTAAAGGCCATAATAACCTAGTGTTTGGGAAACCAAAAGATCCAAGGTATTGGAGGATCAACTCACTATTTGACAAAAGTTACTGGGAAAATTGTATGACAGAAACAAGGCATAGGCTAACATCTCACATGATATGCCAAGATAAAGTCAAAATGGATATTTGATCTAGAAATAAAAGGTGACACCATGAACAAAGGAGAGCATGGAAATATTTGCCTGTCAGACTTATAGAGGAGGGAAGAATTTATGACCAAACAATACACAGAGAACATAAAAAATGAAATGGATAATTTTGATTACATTAAATTAAAAAGATTTTGCATAAAAAACAATATAAGCAAGATTAGAAGGGAAACAACAAATTGGGGGGGCAATTTTCTTAACAATAGTCTCTAGAAATGCTTCATTTCTCAAATATATAGAGCACTGAGTTCAAAATTTTGTAAGGAATATAAAGCATTCTCCAAATGGTCAAAGGCAATTCTCAGATGAAGTTAAAACTATCCATAGTCATATGAAAAAGTGCTCCAAATCACTATTGATTAGAGAAATGCAAATTAAAACAACTCTCAGGTACCACTTATGCCTATCAGATTGACTAGTATAGCCAAAAAGGAAAATGATAAATATTTGAGGGGATGTAGGAAAACTGGGACATTAATACACTGTTGGTGGACCTGTGAATTGATACAGCCATTTTGGAAAGCAACATGGAACCATGGCCAGAGGGCCATAAAACTATGCACACCCTTTGACCCAGCAATACCACTACTGGAAAAGGATCTAGTCATACAAAAAAATTTTTGGAAGCTCTTTTTGTAACGGCAAAGAATCGGAAACTGAGGGGGTGTCCATCAATTTTGAAATGACCAAACACGTTGTGATATCATGGTTGTAACAGAATACCATTGTGCCGTAAGAAATGATGAACAAGATGAATTCAGAAAAACCTGGAGAGACATATGAAATGATGCTAAGTGAAATGAGCAGGATTAGAATAACATGGTTCAGTAAAAGAAATAATGTACAGTGATCAACTGTGAAGGACTGAAGTATTATCAGCAAAACAACGTTCCATGATAATCCCAAGGAACGAATGATAAAAAATGGCATCCACAGCCAAAGAAGGAACTGTTGGAGTCTGATTGTAGATCAAAGCGTGCCATCTCTCGCTTTATTTCCTTAATGTGTTTTTTATTGAATATGTGGTATGTGTCTTCTCTCATAGCATAGGAATATGGAAATCTGTATTGCATGAAAGCACTGCTATAACCTTTGCTGCCTCTCGGAGGAGGAAGGGAAAGGAGGGAGGGAGAGAGTCTGAATAGTGAAATGTCAGAAAACAATCAGTAATTGAAAAAAACCTTAAGAAACAAAAAGAGATCGTATTGTTCCCTGGACTTCTCTGGTCTTTGGCTAATTAAATCAATGTTCAAATTGTTTTCCTAGTGAGTAAAGAACACAGTTCTTGAGAGAGTTTGAGTTGACTTTTGGGCAGCAAACACATTTTTATTCCTGGTTGTCATTTTAGGTCAGTTATATAGAAATCCCTGAATCTTGCCAGTAGAAATAAGGTTAAGGAAGAAGATTAAAATGAATTGAAAAGCAATAAGGAAAAACCTCTTGGTTTTATCTATGGGCAGATTAAATTTATGGCAGTTTATCACCAAACGCATGTAGATGACCCAGTGGAAAGAGTGTCTGGCCTAAAGTCAGGAAGATTCATCTTTCTGAGTTCAAAGCTACCTTAGATGCTCAAAGGCTGTGTGACCCTGGACAAGTCCCTTAACCCTGTTTGCCTCAGTTTCCTCATCTGTAAAAGAGCTGCAGAAGGAAATGGCAAACCATTCCACTATGTTTGCCAAGAAAACTCCAAATGGGGTCACAAAGAGTCAGACATGACTGAACAACAACAATAATCTTCAGAAAACCTAATATTCATATTCTGACAACACCTATTCAACTTAATTACTTGCTTTCTATTTTAGACAATTGGCCTTTTCTATTTACTCTGCACACAGGCTGAGGGATGCTTTTGGAAACTTAACTACAAGTACTAACCCTGATCCTTTGGAGGGGGGACAGTGATGACTCATCTTCTGCTTGAAACAGTGAAAGGGAGCCTGCTTTCTGTCCCTACCATTGTGGGGCTTGCTGGGCTTCAGGTGAAGATAGTAGATCACTTTTCTTCCATCATTATTTCTAGTGTAAATCTGCTATTTTGTATGAAGTTAATTCCTCAGATATTAGACATATCCATTGTCAAATATACGTTCTTAAGTGAAAGGGTTTGGGGAGAGGGTTATTATTCCTTCTCTTCTGGGAAGAGAATACTTTATAAATTAATTTTCCCTCCTCAATCTACTTCAGTTAAGCAGTCAGGTAAAAAATCCCCCTTTCTCGTCCCCTTCGACTTGTTTTGTTAATTTTTTAAAAAGCTTTTCTGCATCTCTTACTTAAAAAATATTTGTTTCCCACATTCTTTTTATTAATTCTCTTTTCTTTGTATTTATTCTAGCTTTTTACTCTTTGACTCAGGTCTTCATGCTTCTTATTTCTTCGTTAGCTTCTGTGTGATTGATGGAATGAAGTTCCCACTTTTAAGTCATTTCTGTTATTGTTTTGTAGATCCTACCTAACCCCACTTCCATGTTGTTGTGCCTCTTTCTTAAAGAAATAGCAATTCCTGGAAGAGTTTGAAAGTGATAGGAGTATTGCTCCATGGTAGGGATTTTCCTGTATCTCTGTGCAGTTCATGATCATTTCCCCTCCCTTGGTCTAGACTCTGCCAGGATTCCCCCCTCAGGCATTTTCTCTTCCCTCGTCTTGTGTCAGAGGATACTGTCTATGGAGACCCCAACTCTCATCCGTGGAATGGTCTTTCTCAGCACCAAGTCTCTGTCGATTACCCTTTGTAAGGTCATCATCTTCCAGTGTAGAATATTTTTCTCCCCTCCATTCTTCAGAGGGACCCTTTCCTACTTTTGAACTGAGATTTATATTATAATCCTCCTTTTGCCTTCATGGCTATTCTTCCTTGGCTTCTCTTCTTGAGAGACTATAGAAATTCCCCTCATTTGTCTACCATTGCCTTGATTAGCATATCCAGTCTCCTCTGTCTTCTTCCTCCTATTCATTCTTTTATACATCCTCCCATTCTTTAATTGAATCCCACAAAAGCCACCAATTCTGCAGGCTGGGTGTTAAGGGTTCATAGCATTTCAGGCTTGTACCTTCCCCTTCATTACTTCTATTTAAGTTCTATTTTTGCCAGTTCTTTTAGAAAGAAATCTTTTTGAAAGCATACGATTTTTCACTTGTTTATTTGGGGTTTTGTTTTGGGATTTTGTTTTGATATGATTATTCACTTACAAAAAAGAACAATAATGTGTTTTATATGATAATACATGTATAACTTAGAAAAAATGTAAATTAAACCCTTTAAAAAATCTCTTAATGGTCCCTCTCTTATGTTGTTGTTGTCTTAAACTCCATAGCGGGGATGTAATGGAGCTGGTTTGTACTGGCTTCCAAGAGCTGATTGTTAAATATTGTTTAAAAAAAAAACCCTACCTTCTGTCCTAGAATCTATGCCAAGTATCAGTTCCAAGACAGAAGAGCAATAGAGGATAGGCAATGGGGTTTAAGTGACTTGTCCAGGGTGACTCAGGTAGGAAGTGTCTCGAGGCCAGATTTGAACCAAGCAACCCCCGAACCCCCCACCCATCTCTAGGCTTGGCTCTCTATCTATTAAGCCACCAAGCTGCTCCTGTCAAAATTTCAGTATGAGTATCTATACTTGAAAATCAGCAAACACTACAAATCTGGACTTGATTTGTTCTGTTTATTGATTGTCTAGACTTAAGAAAGTGCTGGAGAAAATGCTAATAATGCATATTAAACTTCAAAAGCCTGTTCTGGGTGCATCTCTCCCCCTCCCACCTCCAAGCTAGTTGTTAAACATTCACTAGCATATTCCTATTTAAAGCTTAATCATATATCTACTGCTAATTCCTTGGGTTGTTGCCTCATTAGGATTCTTGGTATTTGTTGTTGTTGTTGTTGGCTTGTTTGGTAATTCTTATTCTGGAATGGATCATGAGATCATAAGGATTGGAAAAAACAGTCCTTCATCTTGTTGGTCATGTGTCCTGGTTCCTCAAATAGAGGCACAATAACATATTGCAAAGCCAAATATAAGTAGAGATAAATGTACAGATAATTGATTCCACTCATAGAGGTAATTGAGTTGACTTTTATTATACTGTAGAGATCTGAATGCTAGTTTGCATCCACTGCCTGTACATTTGGGTTCCCAGGACCTACCAGGGCAAAATTCTACACAATCCCCTCTTCTTCTGGGAGGCTCCTACACTTACTGCTCCTGTAGAGTTGTTGTTGTTCCTGTATAGCCTCCTAAGCGATAGAAAACGAGATAATGTTGCTGATGAATTTCAGTTCATTCATTTGACATCACGAACCAATAACTGTATTCTTACATAATAGAAAATGCCTCCTTACAACCCCAGGACTAAAACAATCTATACTGGTAAGTAGAAGAAATCGTGACAATTATTCAGGAAGATAAGAATAAAGTGTTTTAAGAATATTGGCCTTGCTGACTCCAGAAGCACTTGTTTCAGGTGTGAATTGGGTAGTCATCCCCAGCATTGTCCATTTTCTCTTTGAGTTAAGACTCAAGTGAGTGATTTATAGAATTGTGCAATGGGTTGAGCAGTGGCCAAGTACTGGAAATGAAGAGATATTCCTTCAGTTTTTCAGTCATTTTCCTTCACTGTATTTTCTGGTCATTCTCCTAAGTATTTCCTCTTCATCAGCCTATAGAAGCCCTCCGAGGAGTCCTTGAATCTGTCCCTTTTGTCATTTCCTATTACATAGCCAATTTCTTACAGCCCAATAAATCCGCTCCATTCTTTGAATGTTCAACAAAATTCTTATAATTTGGGTTCGTCCCTATTTTCCTGTAATAACATTCTCTAGACAGTAAGAGCTAGTGGTAAAACTTGGGAAACCTGGATAAACATGCTAGGACTTCCACTAGTTAGCGAGTGGACTCCTGTTTTCTCACTTCTAGAGTCAGAAATTTAAATTAGGATTACGTAAACAAACAGCTATGCATTTTTGTGATTTAAAGACTTGTTTCTTCACCATCATTTTTTTTCCTGAATGACCAAGATCTTCACCCGTTTTGTTTTTGTTTGTTTGTTTATTTCCTCAGCTCACTCAGAAAGGGCTGCTCTGCTGTTTGTGTCCAGTGTTTGTATTGGCTTAATCGTCACCCTGTTTGCTGTGGTGATCAGAGTATCATGCACCAAAGACTTCCAGAAACTAAGCCAGGGCAAGAAACGCTTAGTGCCGGAAGCGGAGAAAACAGAGAATGACAGTGAGGATGGAGAAGAGGAAGATTCTTCAGACTCAGACTTTCCGGATGAAATGACGGAATTTTTCCGGACTTCTTACCCAGTCTACAGCTCCACGGAAGCTGCTGAGATGGCCGAAAGGATAGAGCGTAGAGATCAGATCATTCAGGAAATTTGGATGAACAGTGGTTTGGATACCTCTTCTCCAAGAAATCTGGATCAATATTATTGAAAACCAAATGTGGACGAGGAGGACGCCCTTTGGCAATGGGGTGGGGAGGATGGCCAGTTGGAGAAGGGTGTGATTTCAGAATCCTCTGTACCTTCTGTGAAGGAAAATTTGCAACATCTAAAATTTGCAAAATCTAATTAGATTTGCATCATCTAATATCATTGAAATGGAAAAAAGATAACAAAAATGAATGATTCCAATTATCTGGTGCCATGAAACACATTCCAGAATAAAAGATAAGGGGGGAAATATTCGTTAATTGTGTTTTCTTACACACTGAATCTCTCCAAATAGCCTTACACCTTAAAAAGACAACGAAGAACCTCAAGAGTAAATAGGACCTTAGATAAAGCGTTGCCAACATTAGATTTTATCATTCTCTTTCATCTAATTCTGTTTTGAAACTCGTGTACTGCTTTTAACAGAGCGCCAAGTCATTGTCCTTTCTATAATCCTAGCAGCAATGATATTTAATAACGTGTAATTCAATTACAGAAGGTCAGAGTAAGCAATGGCCCAGAGATGAGTCAGAGCATATTAGGCAAGATGAAAGAACTCTGCCCTGGAAGTCAGGAGACCTGGGTATTAGTCCCCGATTGAAATAGTAGGATGACTGCATGTGTAGAGGAGGTAATATTTAAGAAAAGCTATTTAAATAGTGACAATAACATTAATGTAGCGCATAACATTTTTATAGTAGATTATTATTTTAAAAACCCTTACCTTCTGTGTTAGGATCAATACTGTGTATTGGTTCAAAGGCAGGAAGGAAGGAAGGGCTAGGCATGGGAGTTAAGTGTCAAGATTTGAACTCAGAATCTCCCAACTCTAGGTCTGGATCTCAATCCCCTGAGCCACCTTGCTATCCCCCAACATTTATATAGTGTTTTCAAAACACTTTGGGAATATTTCATTTTATCAGAACAACCCTGGAAGGTTAGTGGTCCTACCTATTAAATGGCACCCCCATTTTACAGATGAAGAAACCGAGGCAGACACAAATTAATTGACTTGCTAGGGTCACAAAGTTAATCATATCTGAGGCTAGGTGTGAAATCAGATCTTTCTGACTCTAGATCCGCTGCACTCTATACAAAATTGGGACTATTTAAATTTTTTTCATTAACTATCTATGACCAAACAATCCCTTGGCAAATAGTCGGAGTCTGACAAATAATGGTTGGGTGAATAAATTTCAGTTTGGGGGTTTAGTAGGTAAATTTCAGGTCCTTTCCATTTCTGTGATTCTATCTGGTCCCCGTTAACGTTCTGTGACACATCTCAGAACCTCCCTAAGTCAGTTTGCTCAAGTACAAAAGGAGGGGATTAGACCCATGTGGTGTGTGGGTTCCTCTCCTTCTAAAGTTCTTTGTGCTGTGCCCCAACTAGTAGACCAGCTGGAACAAGCAGCAGAAGATTCAAATTACAGGGGGGAAATGAAAGAAAGGAGAATTCTTGAGCTAGTGAGCCTGAGGGAGGCTCTGTTCCTCCTACAGTTAGAAGGAAATATTTGGAACTTCCACAGCAGTGCGAGAAAGAGCAAATTCTTCTCAGTCTCAAGGAGTTGAAAAGGCTCCACCAGCTCTTTGTTGAGACAAAGCAGCCTCTTCTCAGGCTCTTCCAACTGCCAATCTGATATTGGAGGACCATAAAAGCCTAGATTTAGAACTAGAACTGCTTTTAGAAATTATCCAGTTGGGGGCAGGTAGGTGACTCTCTGAATAGAGGACTAGGTTTGAAGATGGGAGATCCTGGGTTCAAATCTGTCCTCAGACACTTTCTAGCTATGTGACCCTGGGCAAGTCACTTCCCTTGTTGCCTAGCCTTACTGTTGTTCTGCCTTGGAACCAATATACAGTGTTGATTCAAACATAGAAGGTAAGAGTTTAAATAAAAAGAAAAAGAAATCATCCAGCCTACTTTCCCCTCTTCTTTCTACAGATAAGGAAACTGAAATCCAGAGAAGGGAAGGGATTCCCCAAAGTAGGAAAGAGCCAGGTTTTGAACCAAAATCCTGAAACACTCAATCCAGCACTTTTCCTGTTGCTCCTTCCATCAGTTTTTTCAATTGGGTCCAACTCGTCATGAATTCAATTTGCAGTTTACTTGACAAAGATTCTGGGGTGGTTTGCTATTTCCTTCTTCAGCTCATTTTACAGATGAGGAAACTGAGGCAAACAGGGTTAAGTAACTTGCTTAGGGTCATGCAGCTAGTAAGTGTCTGCAGTCAGTTTTGGATTCAGGAAAGAGTCTTCTTGACTTCAGGCCCAGCACTTTATCTGCCCCTTGTGATGGTGGGGAAATAAAAAAATGGAAAAGCCTGCAACAGAGATGCAATAGCCGAGACTGCCGAGCTGCCACTCAAAAGGAGAACATTCTCTTTGGAATGATGTCCAGAAAAGATGGTTGAGAAAGGATCAGAACAAACTGAAACGGGCTCTCTTTGCCCGGGAGACCAAAGGAAGTCTGAAGTCTCTTGGCTTTAGCCTTGAAGACAGAAAGGAGAAGGGTCTCTTGGCTTTGAAGACAGAAGAAAGAAGGACACGTTCAGCTCTCTCTGACTTGCTCTGTTGTGATTCAGTGACTGAACTTCCAGACCCATCGGCCCGTTTTCCCAAATTGAACTATGTTCCACCATCCTTCAACCTAAGAGTCATTTTAGTATTAGGGAAACCCCAAACCCTCTTTCCCTCCATTTCTTATACTTCCTTTCCTCCCCAATAAATCCCTTATTTAATTTAGAGAAGAGAAAGAGTATTTTATTTGAGACACCATAAACTTACCCTGAGTTGGTTTAAAGAAACCAGAAGGAGAATCAACAGGAAGGGGAGGGAAAAAGGGTGAAGGGAGGGAAGAAGAGAGGAAGGGAGGGAAGAAGGAAGATTAACCTGATCTTTAGTTATCATTTACCATTCAAGTAATTTCCTTATTACACCCTGTACCGTGTTGCTTTTTCTATCAGTATGTCCTGATGCTGCCTGCCATTCTTTAACGATAAAATAATCAGATATTAATTTGGTAGAGACAAAAGGCTAAGTGGGAACACATGCTGTTTGCCCTTATTCATTGAGGTGTGGATAGAAGTTATACTATATTCACAACTGTGTATTTCTAAAAACTACTACCACCCCCGCTTTGAATTACTTTGAATTAGTAAAAAGCCCCAAATCTATAGCAAGCCCAGTTACTCTCTACTTGCTTTTACCACTGGGAAAAGCAAAAATAAAAAAATCCTTAGCACCATACCTGTCATATAGTTATTGTTGAGTCATTTCAGTTATGTCTGACTCTTCATGACTCCATTTGGAGTTTTCTTGGTAAAGATTATGGAATGGTTTGCCATTTCTTTTTTGCAGCTCACTTTACAGATGAGGAAACTGAGGCAAACAGGGTTCAGAGACTTGTCCCGGGTCACATAACTAATAAGTGTCTTTGGCCAGATTTGAACTCAGGAGGATGAGTCTTCCTGATTCCAGGCCAGGCAGGAACTGAATGAGAAAATATCTCAACAATTAGAAGTTATAGAGAAAAGATTTCATCTTGGCATAAGGGCAATGTTCCTTATAATTAGAGCTACTCAAAAGTGGACTGAGCTGCCTTAGGTTGTAGTGGGTTCCTTTTCACTAGAGACCTTTAAATATATAGTGTATGTGCCCTGGCTCTCTCTCTCCTAGGCAGGGAGGTGACATTGGGAGGTTGTCTCTACCTTCTGCTTCCATAGACTCAATAATAGGGTCTTAAAAAAAAAAGAATCCTTCCTTCTGCCTTAGTATATCCAAAGAAGAAGAGTAGTAAGGGCTAGACAATGGGGGGTTAAGTGACGTGCCCAGGATCACACAGCTAGAAAGTGTCTGAAGCCAAATTTGAACCCAAGACCTACCATCTCCAAGGCCTAGCTCTCTTTCCACTGAGTCACCTAATTGCTCCCATATGGTAGATTCTTAATAAATGTTAGGTGACTGACTACAGCTGCAATCTTAGCTTCCATGGGAAGAGTGCCACCACAGTAGAGATAGGAGTCAGTGCCTGCTAAATAAACCCTGTGTGAAGTCCCAGGGCTCCTATTTTCAGTTAATATTTCCATTTGAAAACCCTTTCATCTGTTTTCAAGATACTCCTTTGCAATATTCACAAAAAAGAGAAAGGGGAGAAATGGAAGAATAGACCTAACACTTTGGACGTGTGGAAGAGGCACGAATGAAAACTTCGGAGGGAATGAATCAAATCAGAAAGAATGAGCTGAGTTACATGTGCACCTGGCAGAGGGTAGCAAAGACAAAGCCATACAGAATGGAGGCACACATCCTATTGGTGATGCAGGGGGATATGTAGATGTACCGAAATTATTCCCAGAAGAAAATAATGAGATAGAGGGAAAGATTCCTACCTCTATGCAGTCCAGGGGGAAAAAGATAAACCTAAGCCTCAGACTAGTGGTAGAGTAGGATCTATGATTATTAACAGTATAGATCTGCAAGAAGATGCTAACCCCGTACCATCAAAAAGCTTAGTAGTGAAAAACAAACTGAAACTGATTTGAGAAACACAGAAGCTGGTGACATGGGCTTAGATCTATCTGCAAAGCCAGAGTTACCAACATCTGACAAAAGTTTACGTGGCGTTGAGCAAAAACCCAAGAACATAGTGATTGGATTCAGTGATTCAGATTCTGATACGGAATCAGAAGGAATACCAGAAGGCGTGATAATAATGGATGAAGATGCTGTAGAACGAATGCCTTACCAATTTTATAAGCTTTATGAAGGGGTAGACAAAGAAGGGGATGTGCGGGAGACAAGTGAGAAGATTGAGTACCTGACACCAGTGCAAACAAAATCTTACCGAGACAGCGATGAGGAGTTATTCTTTGGGCATAGAACAAGCTGCATACCATTGGAAGAAATTTATGCAAGCTTAGGGGTTGATAATGAAGATGATTTTATAGAGAAGTTGAGTTACATGGCTTGTACAGATACAGATTTTGAATGGGAAGGAGAATATTAAGGAACATATTGAGAACTGGAGGAGGAGAGATAGATACACAATTTCACTTCTATTCTCTAACTTCAAACACATGACAAATACCATTCATGCTGTAACAGTGAAGCCAAGATTTGTTGGAGCTCCATAGGGTAACATACTACGCAAAACCTTAGGTGAATGAAGACTATTCTTGGGGTAGCATAGAAAATAAGTTATTCCAGCAAGAGAAAGACAAGTAATTCACCTGATCCCTATTAGCTTCTGTCCTAGGTTGAAGGACCTTTGGGGGGTGGGAGGACTTCTGAAATCAATCTGAGAAGAAATTAACTTTTGTTGGTGACTTTGTGTAATTGGAAGAAGAAAGAAGATTTAACAGTTGTCCTCCATCTCTCTGACTGTCTCAGGGTCACAGTTGTGAAAGGACTGATGTTTTCCATAATCCTCCTAATTCTCCTTATAGATTAGGGACACCCCTATCCCTCTCACCTCAATCCCCATCCTGTTGTTCCCAATAAACCCCCTTACTTGAGAAAAGAAGAGTAAAGAATATTTCTCGGAAATCTCATAGTTCCCCTGGGTTACTTAGAAGGTGACTGACTAAGACCAGGGGAGGGGAAAGGGAGGCAGAAGGGTATGGGTGGAAATTGGGAGGTGAAGGGTGGTATTGAGGGAGGAGGAGATTAGGAAAAATCTTGCTCTATTAACCATCACTAGTGATCAATAGGCAACCCCAGAGTAACCCCTCTGGCAGCATCTCTCTATCTCTCATTATCTCTCATCTATCTCCATTACAAATAGGCATCCTCAGGTTCCCCTAGCATCTCTATAGTCGCTGCCAAAGTAGTATTATTTACCACAACCAGAAATAGTTCCACAGATTATCTCTTTATTAAAGAGGTCTTTCTAAATCACAGTTTGCTCTCCACTGCAAGCAACATTGATCCCACCTGTCACTGTCCCAAGGCAGACTCTGGTCTTCACCAACACTAATCATCCCTCCATCCTACCAGTTCTACTGCTACCCTCAGTAGCGTCTTATTGAAGTGGTGGGATTCCTGGTTCTGGAGAGAAGATGGAGGCTGGAGGATTGCCCCTAGCTACTGTACTTACCAAATGGTTTTAATCTTACCCACCAAAGAAAATCCTACTTACTGGAACACTACAAGTCATGGAAGATTTTCTTATAGCCCACAATGAGTTCTTAGCATCGGAATCCTTCAGGGCCCCTGTAGTAACCCCTGTGGAGGCATCTGGATGATGCACCTGAAGCTTCTTGAGGCTCTATTGTGAGAACTCAGGCAGCATTGCTTTAGGAATTGCAGTGCTTCACAGTTTGTGATACTTGAATTTCATTTGGCAGCAGAGACAACGTTCTGGTTTTGTTGACCAGGAAAGGAGTTAAAACATCCTGTCATGGATGTGTTTAGGTGGGCAGAAAGCCCAGAAGGAAAAAAATGAGACATATTTGAATGAGATGGAGCTGGCACAACACAAAGTCAGGGAGAGAAAACACCCAAAGGAGTGGCTAGGGGAGCCGCATAGTTTTAAACTTCTTCATGGTCCTTTCTTGTCATTGATCACTGGGGCACAATCCCATCACAACAGGAGACCTATAAGTTCAGAGTGAAGAATTGTCAAAGTCTCAGAGAAAAAAACCAGCCGTGGTGGGGCATCATCGTATCTTCCACATACCCAAAAGTTTGTGAGAAAAGTGATGTACATGTATGTTGTATGTTGGCCATTCTTGCTCTAGAACTCAGTATTTTGCAACTATAATTGAGTAGGCATCCATCCATCAGACTAATGCAGTACAGCAGCTCTCACTTTTTTTTGTACAATGCAGGGATCATCAATGACACCTGTAAAACCCAGTGGAGTTGCTCGTTGGCTATGGGAGGGGGGTGGGAGGAGAGGAGGAAAAGAACATGAATCATGTAACCATGGAAAGAGATTCTAAATTAATTAATTAAATTAAAAAAGTCTAAAAAACAAAAACAACAAACCAATGTAGGGATTGTGGGCCAGGGTCCAAGGAGAGTTTTCATAGGGTAAATGATCTTGGGGGGGGGGCAGGAGACAAAAAACATTGCATCTCTATTTTTACTAGCCCTTAACTGAAAATTGGTATTTCCTTCAATTATGAATGTAGGCGTCAATCCACGGTAGCATTATCAGACTTACAAAAACGTCCATGGGCTTTACTTCTTGGATATGTTGTTTTCATGAGAGCAAAGTTCATGTAGAAAAATAAGCATTGTCTATGTCATGGATACCCAGGAACCACAGTGTGTCTACGGAACAACTACAGAAATAACTCCCCCTCTGTGGCCATCACAGTATTAAGGAGCATCCTTTCAATCATTCTTTTCTGACAGATACCTAAGAGCCTAATAAATGTAGTGCCTTCAGTAAGAGTCAAGGCAAGAGACCCAGAAGGGAAAGCTAGCCTTACCATCCCAAACACTAGGGGCCAATTTTCACTTTTTACCCATGATGGCAGGAGACCCTGGACAGATCATTTACCTCAGGGAGTCCTTGCATGAAGGAGAAATGATTCAGTTTTCAGAGAGCCCCATGAAAAAGCATCAGACATTGGACGTTCCTCACTCCCATAGCCAAGACGCTTGAATGACAACACATTACAAATATAAAGAAGAAGCACCTTCTCTGTAGTCAGAAATTCTAAACATCAACCACTGAATTTTAAACTCAAAGTCCCACCATTTGCCAAGACTTAGCCCTTTGTTGAGCAACTGGCATCCTAGGCATCCTTCCACACATGAACTCTATGTAGCCCAGAGATCCATCCAGTGCATGGCATAGATTGACCAATAAACATTTATTAAATGCTCACTATGTGCGAGGCACTGTGCTAAGCACTGGGGCTACAGAGAGAGGCAAAAGATCTTCCAAGAGCTCACAAGCTAAGGGAACAGACATTGTGAAGACAACTATATCACACACACATAGACATGTATGATATATTGGAAAGGGCAGCGAGGTGGCCCAGTGGATAGAACATCAAGCCTGGAGACAGGCGGTTGTGGGCTCAAATATGACCTCAGACACTTCTTAGCTACTTGACCCTGAACAAGTCACTTAACTCCAATCATCTAACCCTTACTGCTATTCTGCTTTGGAACTGATACACAGTGTCCATTCAAAGATGGAAGATAAAAGTTTAAAAAAAAAAGATACATTGGAGTTAATAAGAGGAAAGGCACTAGAATTAAGGAGGACAGAGAACAGCTTCTCACAGAAGACAAGATTTTAGCTGGGAGGCAAGGCAATAAGAATCCACATATAGATCCAGCCATAGCACTGCTGGGTTTGTACCCCAAAGAGATAATAATGAAAAAGACTTGTACAAGAATATTCATAGCTGCGTTCTTTGTGGTGGCCAAAAATTGGAAAATGAGGGGATGCCCTTCCATTGGGGAATGGCTGAACAAATTGTGGTATATGTTGGTGATGGAATACTATTATACTCAAAGGAATAATGAACTGGAGGAATTCCATGTGAACTGGAACAACCTCCAGGAAGTGATGCAGAGTGAGAGGAGCAGAACCAGGAGAACATTGTACACAGAGACTGATACACTGTGGTACAATCGAATGTAATGGACTTCTCCATTAGTGGCAAAGCAGTGATCCTGAACTATTTGGAGGGATCTATGAGAAAAAAAAAAACACTATTCACAAGCAGAGGACAAACTGTGGGAGTAAAAACACCGAGGAAAAGCAATTGCTTGGCTACAGGGGTTGAGGGGATATGACTGAGGAGAGACTCTAAAAGATCACCCAAGTGCAAATATTAATAATGAGGAAATGGGTCTTGATTGATGGCACATGTTAAACCCAGTGGAATTTCGTGCCAGATATGGGAGCGGTGGGGGGAGGGGAGGGAAGGAACATGATTCTTATAGCCATGGAAAATTATTCTAAATCATCTAATTAAATAAAATTTTTAAAAAAGAACCCACATGTAGGACCCAAGAATCCAAGAAAGCTGACAAAGAAACACCACAACTTTCCTTTAAGGGAAAGGGGGATATTTTTAAAGTTCCTAATGCCTTTGAATGACTACAGCACTCTACTGCTTCACCAGATTGCTGAGATCATCTATGTGGATGTTCCTTTCAGTGATATAATGATGATTTTGTCATTTCCACGCCTGCCCATCCTGTGCGTCTCCTACTCAGCACAAAGGAGGACTAAGCAACTTGCTGGTTTCTTTTTCGTTTGGCCTTTGAAATATCTTCATTAAATTCAGCTCAGCTAAAGAAACTGAAATTGACATCATTCGAAAGAAATGTTTACGTCTGCGTCTTTGGGAACATTTTAAAATGTGATCATTTTACCAAAGTCAAATTCATAAATCACAGTTATGAGCAAACTCTGAAATAGGCTTCTAGTGTTTGCCTCAGAAGTATTTGGGACCTAATCACACTGCATTCAGATTGGTCCAACAAAGAATTCACTTGGAAATTGTTTTCTTTAGGTGAAAATTCAGCTTTCCTGCTCTGAGATTGTAAGTGCTGCCTGCTGGGACGCCGCAGAACAAAAGGAGGAAAAATGTCACTTCCTATTGCTAATACTTATTAGTTCGCCATACTTTCTATGCTTAAAGCCCATGCATCAAATCCTTTAAAGAAAAGGAAAATAGAGCCTGTCATTTCCTATTGTTTAAAAGTAAAAATCCAGCCTGGGAAAGATTTTGTAAAGAGGAAGTGAGTCTAATTCCAATGTGTAAGTCAGCCCCAATGGCACCCACTAAGCTGGAAAGTATTTGGGCTGTTTCCTGGGAAGGGAGGAAAGGAGCTTCAATGAGAAGGGCATGTAAAATAATGGTAGCATTAGCTCACCAGAATATTGAAAACGCATTCTCACATCACCCACAATAGCAGAAGAATGTGTTCCTAATTCAGTAAGAGTCTACAAGCTGATGTCACCTTTCAATTCTGAACTTCCACAATTCATTCAGAAAGCTGGGACCTCAGTTTGTACTAGGTAAGAGGAATGGAAAGGTGTGGTATGTAGGGGTCGGGTCACAGGACAGATCAAAGACTAGCTTTGCATTGGCATGGGATGAACTTTTAGATTGTTGAACTATTTTTGTCCATTTAAGCCTGGGAAGTTCCTTTCTCAAAATTATAAATCTTGAGCAGAATTCTAACGGCTTAAAAAGACTAGTGGCAAGTAAAGAAGAATGTAAGAAGTTATTCCAAGTGAAAGAATACATGTAGAGCATCCACACACTCAAATAGTTCAAAGGACCTGTGATCTCTTAGGTCTACAGCAGGGATGGTGAAGCCTATGGCATGGGTACCAGCTCTCTGTGGGTACTAACTTGCCCTCCCTCCCCACCCCCAGAGTTCATTACTAGAAAGGCAGAGGGACTTGGGAGGAGCTGCTTCCCTCCCTCTCTCCACCATGCTAGATGACATTTTTTTCACTTCACTTGCCCCTCTGTCCAGCAACCCAATGGGAGCACACAGCAGGTAAAGTGGGCAGCTCACAGGCAGCAGAGCTGGAGGGGAGGGGAGTTCTGGGACCATTCCCCTCCCCCCTCTACACTTGCTGAGGGCATTCCTCACTTCACCCATCCCTCCCTCCAGAAGCTCAATGGGAACACTTTCTCCCTTCCCTGTGTGGGTAAGGAGGGGGGATGGGGCATACTGTGATATGAAAATCACTTTTAAAGACCGATATATATTAATTTAAGGTCGCCAAGAAATTCACTTATGAAATTCCTAAATGAAACACTCAAGTCAGAATGGAGTTTTGTGGTAATTTAATTACAAAGGGAGTAAGAAATTATTAGAGGGAGAGAAAGAGGAAGAGAAGGGAAGAGGGAGAGAAGGAAGAGGCTAACTCAACCTCCTGGCAGAGCCAGAGGGAGTTTTAGGCCTTGGAGGGCCAAGGCAAGGAAGGGAGTCAATCCTTTCACTCACGTGACCAATTTGAAGGAAAGCTGTCTGTGGGCCTCCACCCAGCCCGAGCTCCAGAATCAAACTGAGTCTAGCCCCTGTCCACAGTGTAAAAATGGAGATTTGAACCCCGGACTTCAATTCCCAGGAGTCCGTGGTAGCTCCCAGAGTTCCCCATAATCCCAGGTGAGGTCATCACCTGGGCCATGAGGAGAGAGGGGTTTTTAAATGGATTCCGACTTCAGGGTCTCTCTCTTCCTGCTTCTGCTTCCAAGGACACGTGTCTCCCAAGATGTAGTGAGTGTAATTGAATGGGCCTTTTGGCCCTCCTAGCCACGTGCTTTCTATATTTGTATTTTCTTTATTTCTTAATCTTTAATAAACCTCATAAAAATATAATACTTTTAGCAGAGAAACTAAAATTTTTACAACAGGAAGTGAGCCAACTCCAGAGGCTGTTCTCTACCTCACTTCCTGCTCCTCACACGTGCCAATGGTGACTCAAGCTTGGCTTAGGACAGCCCAGGGGGGCAGTTAGTTATTTCTGATTTGTCCTTATCTTGCACATGCCCGTGTAGTGTGGGTGTGCACATTCCTGGGTGCTAGACCAAGCAAGATGAAGGAAATTTAAAAATAACAATACTTAACATTTGGTGGGAGGGGAGGAGCATGGCACTTGGTCTCTGAGAGGAGGGGTAGACATGGCACTTGGTATGGTGGGGGGGCTGGGCCTGGCACTCCATCTCTAAAAGGTTCACCATCACTGGTCCAGGGATTCCTACCAGTATTGTAAATCATGACCTATGCCCGCCTGCCCATCTGTTATATGATTTTTGTTCATGTTCTCCCATTTATATTTGTGGCACAAAGAAACTAGTTGAGAAAGCAAGCTGTCCATTAGTTATCCTTTGCTCTTGCTAAGTGAAAGACTCATTTTTTTTGTTTATATGTTTTTTTTTTTTTATGGCATCCTTTGCACAACATAATTTCTCATTTGTAATGTGTTATACTTACTTACATCTACCCTAAACCTCTCCATTGATTTTTGGGTGATTCTCAATCTTGACAATCATTTTGACTGGAGCCACTATTAAATCACGTAGTACTGGTTCTTTCTCATCATAGAACTAATATTGAAGTGTTAATCATTTACTTCCAAACAAGGGCAAATGTTTTCAAAGACTACAAGTGGAATTGTTTATCTAAGGAGACAGAAGGGCCATTCTATCCTTCAATTTAAAAATACTCTTTTGTATATAATGTACACTTTGTTTTTGAAGAGGATCAATAATAAAAGAAGGTGATGTGTTTTCTAATTGATTTTTTCTATATTTTTTTGGTAAAAATATTTTATTTTACCAGTTACATGTAATAACAGTTTTCCACATAAGGTTTCTAAAGTTATATGATCCAAATCGTCTCCTTTCCTTGTTTCCTTCTCCCTTCCTGGAGTTGGTAAGCAATTTGATGTGGATGATACATACATTATCATGCAAAACATATTTCCATATTGGTCATTTTTGCAAGAGGATACTCATATAAAGCTAAAACTCCTCAATAAAAACTCAAATAAACTGAAGTGAAAAATTGTATGCTTTTTCTGCATTCCAATTCCAACAGTTCTTTCCTGGAGGTGGACAGAATTCTTTGTCCTAAGTACACAGAGTGATGTCTTGATTTATGAATGAATTGGATTTAAGTGAAGCTGAGTTGTATGAAGTAGTCAGCCCCACTCTCTCTTCCAGAGTCATGGAGGTCAAGTGGCAATACAAAAGTCAGGAAGACGGGTTCTGGCCCAAGATTCAGTGAGTGACTTTGGCATCTTCAATGTCTGATCAAGCTCTAAGTGCTCCACTTCATGGCCATTGGAACAAATTGTTTTCATCCACCCATTCCACCTGGGGAAATCTTCCTGTGCTTGGGGTAGACATCTCCCTAACACACTGATGGATCTGAGGCCTTTCTGTTAACTTCAACCTGATTTAGCTCATCTGGTGTGAGGGTTACTACATACCTGAAGCCTTACAGGTCCATTTCTCTAATACCAACACTTTCCTGGTGGTCTTATATTGCTGATCCCCCCTAATCCTCTGCGTTGACAATTGGGTAATCTTTCATCTTGACTCACAGCCACATAATTTACCATATACTCACTCCCCTTGGATTCTGAAGAGAGTAAGCTCATACTTAGCTCAGTCTCTACATAACATTGGTGCCACGAAACTTGTGGAGTTCCAGACACTCAGGAGGTTGGTTCTTTTTCTTGGTCTTATAAAACTTGCAAGATTGGAGCCTTCAGATTAATCTTCACTTAAAAAGATGAAAAAATAATGAGGCACACAAATAACGGAATCCTTTATTCAGGATTCCACACGGTAGCATCAGACAGAGAGGTTCCAAAGTCCCCTTATAACGTTGTCTCTCACCAGATTCTGCCAGTGAAGGAATGAAGAGAGCAGATGTCCAAGAAGGGAAGAACAAAGATCAGCCCTGGCTGCAGTTTTCTGGAGTTGTCTCCAGTTCTGACTCTATAATTGCAGTCCTTCAAAGAAGCTGCTATTCAACATGAGGTGAGCAGCCTAGAATCAGTTATAAAATGTTTATCCAGGCTCCAAAGTTTCTCCAAATACATACCATCGTGATTTTCCTAGAAGAATGCTCCCCAGCCTCTCAGGCAGGGAATAGCACTTGCATTGTGTATCAGTTTCCTGTTATGTGAACACTTTCTTTTTTTAAAAAATGGGCACAACCTCCAGGAAGTGATGCAGAGCGAGAGGAGCAGAGCCAGGAGAACATTGTACAGAGACCGATAGACTGTGGTACAATCGAATGTAATGGACTTCTCCATTAGTGGCAATGCGGTGATCCTGAACAATCTGCAGGGATCTAGGAGAAAAAACACTATTCACAAGCAGAGGACAAATTGTGGGAGTAAAAACACCCAGGAAAAGCAACTGCTTGACATATAGGATATGATTGAGGAGAGACTCTAAATGAACACTCTAATGCAAATACCAACAACATGGAAATGGGTTTGAATCAAGAACACATGTGATACCCAGTGGAATCGCACATCAGCTATGGGAGGGGTGGTGGGAGGAGGGGAGGAAAAGAAAATGATCTTTTTTTTCCTCAATGAATAATGTTTGAAAATGACCAAATAAAATAATGCTTAAAAGGAGAAAAAAAAGGGCAATCATTAGATATGGTGATCACCAAAAAATCACAAGGAATAAAATTTACTACATTTTTATCAGACATTCCTGAGTCAGCTCTCTATGTTAGAACAGCAACTCACTGGAGCTAAAGTCAAAATTTTTATGATATGCAAGAAGAAATAATAATAAGTAGAAAATACTTGACATATAATTAAGATTTAACCTTGAATTATTTAAACAAGTTCATGAAAATAAAATGAGAGATTAATAACACAAAGTACATTGACATCAACTATAATAATTTGTTCAGAGTTAAAGCTGTAAATTAATTGCTACAAGGAGACCCAAAAAAAAAAAAGCCTAGAAAGTACCTTGGTAAGCAAATATTTGACTTACTTGCAAGTGGAGAGATATGGCTACCAAAAGGAGCACCAAGTTAGAACATAAACTCGCTTGTAAAATTTTATGGAGAAGGATGATGGATATTTAAAAGCATTATTGTTTCATGAAGCAAAGAGTAGAAGTGGATAATAAAGTCAACCTAAAGGAAGCTTGGTTTGATATCCAAATGAGCATATTTACTCCATGGACATGCCAGGATAAAATAGAAAGAGGATTGCAAAAAGAGAAAAAGTTGGAAAAAAACAACACCCAAGCCCAAACCCATTTTTTCCAGTAAGGATCGTGGAACTACTACCCTCAGTTCATGACATAATATTCCCTGATAGAAATAGAAGTTGCAATAAAATGAACAAACATGTGAAAAGCAGTCAGACTAAATCAAGTCTATGTTGAACAAATCTTTGCTGAAGGTGATACAAATGGAAGGCTGTTGAGGGAATAATTATTATTTTTATTTGTTTATTCAAAAAGCATTATGCACCTGGAATACAAGTATTTGAGGTGTACGAGACAGAATTCTAGCTCAATACCTTTCTTGGTGATAAGAGAGTGGCATAGTGAGCACTCAACCATGGCTCTCTTCTTGCTCCTACACAGGCATGGTCTCCCATTAAAGATAAAGTGAATCAGATCCCAGTTCAGATGTCTGCCTAACCACACTAAACTCAAGCCAGCCCTACGTATAGATGTAGACAGCTACTTGTATATATTACATGCCTTATTTTCCAACTTGGGAAACAGAAATATTGACATCTATTAAATATTATTATATCTACTCTTTGTGGAAATCCTGTGACAATTACTTTTGGGTCTAGTTCCAATAGTTTGGATTAAAATATTTCTATTTTTAAATATGTTGGGACTGTTTCAACTCTGCTTTACATGTATTCCAACACATTTGATATCAGAAATTGCGTTAATATCCTCTGAAATACATGAATACAGTTAAAACCTGAAATTAAGTGCTTCACATGTTATATATAAAATTTCTCCATTACATGTAATGAAAGCTCTTAGATTGAAATAAATACTTTTTACCAAGTTAAGGGAAAAAATCTTTCAACTCGTATTCTCTTACTATTTTTAACATAAATAGATGTTATTTTATCAAACGTATTTTCTACCTTTATATGTGTACATATACATACATACATATGTATGTATGTTGATTACGCATCTCCTAAGTGCTAGGCATTGTGCTAAGAGCTATGATGAGATGCAAATTGTCTCTCTCCCTTTCTTCCTTCGTCTTTCAGAGATGGTAAGCAATTGGATCAAGGTTATACACACATTATTATGCAAAACATACTTCCATGTTGTTCATTGTTATAAGAGAATGTTCCTATAAAACGAAACCCCCCAAATAAAAACATAAATGAACCAAAGCGGAAAATCATATGCTTTGATCCGCATTCTGACCCCAAAATTCTTTTTCTGGAGGTAGACAGCATTCTTTGCCATAAATACTCCAGATGGTTTTTTTCTCTTTATTCATTTTTTTCCCCATGTTCCATTTTGCTCTGGTCAAGAGTGAGAAATATGTGTTAGTTCCATTTTTCTCACTCTCTGAAACACAACATTGTAAAAAAGATTTCAATCTGTGATTTTGTCCCTGCCGAGTCTCCTCGCACAGATCAAAACGTAGGCAAAACTTGGCATATGGTTTTGGAGGAAAGTGAAAAATGCAAAATCCTGGATCCCACTGTAGAATGAACTTTCTGAGAGAACCTTAGCCACGTATGTATGTGTGTATTCATTTACATAGGTATACTCAATGATTATAAAGAAAATGAATTCGCAAGAGTTAAGTACAAAGAAATTTGGGAGGGAGGTGGAAAATCAGGAACGTTTTCATGTAAAAAGTGGTCTCTGAGTGGATAATCCAATCACCCATAACTATCACAGTTTGATGTTATATTCATGTAGACTCTCCTTAAAGAAATAGACCTGTTAAATGGTGACTTTTTGGGCCCACGTTCATCTCATAACATTTCAAAAAATCTCAGTAATGCAAAAAGGCCACCAGATTGCTGAGTGACTCAGGGATAACAGAATATTCCCACATTTGTTATCTTGGCAATTTACTGCTATAGTAGAATGAAGCATGACAGATGGAATCATAGAATTTATCACTTATTTATTTGGGTTTATGTTTTAGGATTTTGGTTTTACAAGATTATCCACTTACAAAAATGAATAATATGGAAGCATGTTTTGCATGATAATACATGTATAACCTGGAATGAATTGCTTGTCAGCTCCAGGAAGGAGGGGGGGAGAAAGGAGGGAGACAATTTGGATCATATAACTTCAGAAAACTCATGTGGAAATTTATTAAAACAAAAAAACTAAAACTATCAATTTAAAAAAATGAAGCGTGAAATGATCACTTGGTAGATTATACTACCTACCCCCTTTTCCATGAACATCTACTTTTTTTCCTCTAATTGGCTATCTGGTTTTATAGGGAATAGGCAGCCTGGTTTGTCTTGTATTTCTTTGTATCCGCAGCACATAGTAGGCACTCGAAAAAAGGTTTATTATAGATTTAGGTCCAATATTGGAATGAAACACGATTCTCAAGAGCTATTCAACAGTTAACAAAAGAGATTTACTTTGCCATAGCATAGAAAGGATTAACAAGGATAGAGCACTCAGGTTGGTTACTACTCGTCTTTCTATGGAAAGACAAGAAGAGCAAGGGATGAGGCTTTGCACAGCCTAGGGATGGTGACCAACTCTGTAGGGTCTCTACTCCAAATGGGTGGGCCTTTTATGCCCTTATGTTGACATGGCCTGAGGCCACCAGGAAGCTGACCCAGCAGTGGCATAGCTTGACCCTTATTTGCTTGGGTCAATCAAGGCTTGGGAAAACTTCTTTCCATTGTAGGGAAAGAATTAGCCCAATCTACATGGTGACCAGTTTTTGTATGTGGGGGTGGGGGGGTGGGAGAAGGGTAGAGGGCAGAGAAACCTGGTTGCAATTGATCCTACCACACATGGTAACTATGTGAGTGAAGAGAGGGGACAGATAAGTAGAATGGACAAGACCCAGCAATTGTTTAGGTATGAAGTTGGAGGGAGAGTGAAAAGAGTGGCTATTGGACTCCCACCCTGAGAAGCAGGAAGTATAGAAATACCATCAATAGGAATAAGGAAATTTGGAGGAAGTTTTAGAAGGGAATATAGGGGTGTGATAGGAGAAACATTTACTAAAACTAGGATAGACTAGTTTTTTTTTTCCTGAAGAGCAATGAAACTCTCCTCAAGATTTAATTGGTTTATGGTTGGAACCATTGACATGGGTAGATAAGTCCACTGCAAAAGAAGCTGGGAGTTCTCAGGCTTGATGGATTTTTTGTTTCCATAGAAATCACCTGACTAGGTATGTGTGTTTGTGTGTGTGTGTGTGTGTGTGTGTGTGTGTGTGGAGGGAGAGAGGGGGGGAGGGGGGAGGGAGAGAGAGAGAGAAAGGGAGAGAGAAAGAGGGGGAGAGGGAGAGAGAGAGAGGGGGAGAGAGGAAGAGAGAGAGAGAGAGAGAGAGAGAGAGAGAGAGAGAGAGAGAGAGAGAGAGAGAGAGAGAGAGAGAGAGAGAGAATAGCGTTTCTTTCACCTAAACCAATGCTATATTTTTTTCTGAGTCTTTCCCAAGCTTTGTTAAATAAACTTCCTTTTGTTAAATGACATATTCTTTCAAGTATCTTATTTCATCCAATCCCAAACCTGAACCGCCAAATCAGCCAAATCAGACTTGTCCCAGAACAAAGTGGAAGAGCAAATGAATTTAGCTTTTACCATTATGTCTTTGAGATGCCTTTGGGACATCCAGAAGGAGATGTTCAGCAGGCAGTAGATGATGCAGGAATGGAGTTCAGGAGAGTGTATGCCACAACTCTCCAAAGCTAAGTTCAAAAAGATATTGCCAGGGGGCAGCAAGGTGACTCAGTGGTTTGAGAATCAAGCCTAGAGACAAGAGATCTTAGATTCAAATGTGGCCTTAAACACTTCCTTGCTGTGTGACCCTGGGTAAGTCACTTAACCCCCATTGCCTAGCCCTTACCACTCTTCTACCTTGATTCTAAGATAGAAGGTAAGATTTTAACAAAAAGAGAGATTACTGAACCCTATGATCTCTGGGACAGAGTCTTTTTGCCATTTCTAAACTCTGATGTCTCAATGGCACTATTCTGCAAATGGCAGCCCAGGAACTAGAATTGTTATTCAATATGGTGTCAAAGGACCAAGGCAAGGAGAATTCACAAAATTCATATTAAAGACATCTTCAAAACTAGAACAAAAAGACTCCATAGGTGACAATGAGTACTTTTACACTGTAGAGGGAGAGAATAGAACAAAGTTCTCACCTTTTCATTCTGTCACCCTGGATAATAGTATTAAATTTAACTAGAATCCTTTGGGGACACCCACTCTCTATGTGGTTTTTAACTACAGTTACAAAGAGAGGTGCTTTCTGCTTATGTTTGTCTATATTTTTTGGTCCTCTTCTTTCACTGTTGGCATTATGTAAAGAAGTCCCATATGGATGTGTTCTGTCTGGTTCTGGTTCAGATTCCAAGGAGGAGACACATGGTAATGCAATACACAAGAGGTACTTTATTCAAGCTATAGCTTGGGCCTCCACAAGAAGCAGAAGACCCCGAGCATTGCAGAGGTCTGGTTTATATAGAGGGCTAGAGGTAGGTGGTCGTCTTGAGAATCAGGCACCAGAAGTGAAGACACATCAGTCTTAGTCCCAGATGCTTCCTTTTAAAATATGATCTGCCCGGTGACCTAGATCAGGTCAGTGAACATATGGTCTGGCCAGTGACCTAGGTCAGTGAAACCTGAAGCCTTGAGCTAACATATCCTTATGGCAGTACATAAATAAGGATATGTCAATTTTAGTTCTTCAGACAAGGGGCCCATTAGGGTATCATCTGGGGGGCAAGTTCCCATGATAACACTATGTTTTTTCAGATGGAATATATTTCCCTATTGTAAGAGATCTAGAAGTGCCTTTCTTACCCCATGAGGAGAAATATGGCAGCCATCAACATGCTAATTTTGGCTGTCAAAGTATTAATGTCATGAATATTGTCAGCTGAATTCCTCTTTTAATGGAAAAAACCACCATTCAATTCTAAAGAAGATACCTACTGCTTGATGAGTAGCTGAAGAATGGGGCAGTGTGTTTTTTGGAAACAATACCAATACATACACATTTCACTTTAAGAGATCAAAAAAAAAAAAGCAGACTGGACACTCATTTTAAAACAAAAGCTTTATTGATGCTTCTTGATTTTACCTCACAGTTTTCTCTCAATATATCTCCCACAATGATTCTCCCTTTCGACAAAGAAAAAGTTAAGCAAACCAACCCATACCGCCACCCTATCCGACATCATATGCAATATGCCCTTGTCTTTCTACGGAGAGGAGGGAGATCAACATCAGAACAGATCAACATCAGAAAGCATCAACAGATGCTTTCTGAAAAACCTTGATGGGCTGCTTCCATTAGCAAGGAGACGATCTTGCTGCATTGCCCTTGCTTTTTCTCAAGTGAATATTTCTGAAATTTTGACACAATTTATAGTGACTTTTTGGAAAAGGATTGATTGAAACGCAATTGAAATGTCAATGTTGGAGGAAATTACTGATGTCCGGGGGAAGTTGTGTTAGTGGAGGATAGATGGAAAAAACTGCACAGCAGAGAGTATTTGAAGGATGGCTGTCACTTCTAAAAAGAACAGTAAATAGCTTTTTAAATGCATTCTCCTTGTGGGTCCCCCGCCCATTCCAGGTGAGGAAAACACTTTCCTTCTAATAACAAGATCTTGGAAGGATGGATAATTGTGATACATGTTTTTTCCAAGGAAGTACTAAGTTTCCCTCTGCTTAATATAAACTTCCTGAAAGTGAAATAGTTCATTTCTTGTGAACCATTTCTTTAAGATTCAAAAACAAACTCCATTTCCAAAATGCATATGTGGGGAAACGTAGGTACTCTGGATTACAAATCTGTCCCGATGCACCCATTTGGGCTTGCTTACCACATCAAACTCCACCGAGTAGATGAGCAGGGGACCCTTAGTGTGATGACGAAATGAAGATTCTGTAGCAGTACCAACCGGAAAGGGCTGGAAACGGTGGTGCCTTATGAAGGGAATGGCAGATGTCCAGCTCTGTGTGGATCCTGCCCCCTACTGGAGAAGTGGCAGTCGTCTGTCAACATGTAGTGCAGAAAGAAATGAAGAGACCTTAAAATGTGGATTCCTTACTAGAGGGGAATTAGAATTCAAGACCATGACTTGGGATTGCTCCTCTCCTCTTCATACCCTTGCCTTTTAGTCCTGTATTCAGCAGCTGCTCACAGGGAAAAATGCATGTTATCATGAGGCATCCACTGCAAAATTACTCCCTGGTGGGACTTTATTCCCAAGGTAAGCAAATAAAATGACTGGAGTGACCATTCTGCCCCGATCCTCCTCTGCCCCTTAGATATACTTGTATTCCTTTGTCACAGTGACTCCCCTGGACCCACCTGCCTGGAAGCCAGGTATTTTACATCCCTCCCTCCCCCAGGATCCTCGGATTCCCTGAAGGGGGTTTGAGGTATCTAAGCTCTCTGTCATTGACTGCAGCCCCCACCAATGTGTTCAATGTGACCACTTTCAGCCACGTAGCAGAATAGCTTTGTAATGTATTTATTTATTTTTACCAATTACATGTAATAACAAATTTCCACATGAGTTTCCCACAGTGATATGATCCAAATTGCTTCCCTTCCTCCCTTCATTCCCCCATCCCGGAGCTGGCATGCAATTGGATCTGGGTTATCCATGTATTACCATGCAAAACAGAGCAGAATAGCTTTCAAAAGAAACACGTACTTCAGAAGACCAGTGACAACTTGATAACGATACTGATACAGGATTCCGTAATAAAGAAGTATTGGTATTTAAGCAATCAAGCAAGAACATACTTCTCAAGACTGGAACACTGCTCGCTTCCCAAGATCGCCTTAGTCTCCGGAGAGAGGAAGCCGATTGGGTTCAGAGCTTCGTTTAGTTCTTATAGTACAGTCTCGGGTTCCAAGTTTAAAGTCCTCTTGGGCTGGAGTCCCAGGCACTCTGCAACCTCCCAAGCTGTCTGCAACCACGACCTGGAATTTCGGCTCTAAGGTCCCCAAGGCTGGCTGATTCTGGGTCCATGGGGAATTCTACCTCCTGCACTTGAAATTGAGAAGGGCAAATGAACTAGAACCAACAGAAACCCCAGATCCATTTCCCAGGGCCACAGAGTCTAAAGGGAGTGGAGGGAAAGCCTACCTTCTTCTCATGAATGTTCGATTCATGGTATCCACACTATGTGTGACTTTTGCCCTTTCTAGATGCCAAGCAGAAAAGAGAGCAAGATTGTTTCAGTCTATGGGGGCAGCTGGGTAGCTCAGTGGATTGAGAACCAGGCCTAGAGATGGGAGGTCCTAGGTTCAAATCTGGCCTCTGACACTTCCCAGCTGTGTGACCCTGGGCAAGTCACTTGACCCCCATTGCCTAGCCCTTACCACTCTTCTGCCTTGGAGCCAATACACAGTAGTGACTTCAAGACAGAAGTTAGGGGTTTAAAAAAAAAGGCTGTTTTAGTCTAGCAGTTAGAAAGACACAGTCTGATCTGACTAGGAAGCCAATTAAAGGAAGCTAATTAATTAAGAGGAATGTAGGATGTCTTCTCTCGGAAGTAGAGTGTCTCCATATTAGGTGATCGGGACATGCTCCAGTTATATATCCATCAATCTATCTATCTAACAAATAGTTGTTAAGCACTATGTCCAAAGCACTGTACAGGATGCCAGTTCAAAAAAGATAAGATCTGAACCTTCATGGAGTTTTGGATCTAGTAGGTAGATAGGAAACAGAAATGATGATACTGGGTTACATGCACACTCTAGCCTCATGGTCCAATAGCTCCTATCATTGTTTCTCCCATCCTCCATATTGGTTTGTTTCTTCCCTCCATTGATACCTGGTCCACCCACTGAGAAGATAAGGTAGAGTTGAACTGGTTCCCCAAAGCATCACAGTGGATAAAGGGAGAGAGAAAAGCTGGTACAGAGCACTGAGGTTGAGGGATTGGAGGTCACGTTGTGGATGAAGAATGGGATTGGTTTTGGAAGGCTGAAGTAGAGGTGAAATGACAACCGATTGTGATCACATAAGGGAATTTCAGAGTTCACGAACATCGGGGGATTATGTTTGTGAGTGAGTGACGGCAAGGTCCATGCATGACCATCTCTTTGTGTGCTTTTTAGGCGGGTAATCAGAGAAAGCAAGAGATTGAAGTGTTCGAGGCAGTATTGACATGTGTGGTGAAGTGTCTTGGTATGAGGGCAGGAGAGAGATTGTGAGCCAGGTACTGAACACACTGAGAAAGGAATGGGAGTGTGTTTGTACATAACAGCTCCCAGTATCCCTTGTGTGATAGGAAAGGTTATTGAGTGATGGAGAGAGGAACAAAGAGTATTTCAACTCCCCTACCTTGAGCAGCGAGTCAGGGAATGGTTAAAAGTTCAGGCAGTGCTAAAAAGGGTGGGGATAAGGAGCCTGCATCATCAGAGGGGAGCCAGATCTCAGTGAGGCCAAGGATGCAGTGGTGGTAAAGGAAAGGATTTAAGAAGAAAGCAAGTTTGCTGCCTCTGGAGCTAGCATTCTATAGGGTTGGGGGAAGGGATGGTCTGAGGGGAATTGGATTAAGTAATTAGGTAGTGGGCAACAGAGAATGGGGTTTGATCATTGGGGTACCACATACCTGGGATGGGGAGGTTATAGGCAGGGGAGAACTTGTTAATAATGAAGAGAATATTTTAGTTTTTAATTTTTTGAAGGTTAACTTTTTTCTGATTATACATGTATTATCATGCAAAAAATGTTCCCATATTTATTTTATGAGGGAATAATCTTATAAAACCCAAACCCAAAGAAACAAGTGAAAATCATGTTTTCATCTTCATTCCAACTCTAACATGACCATTATCTCACTTGTAAAGAGTGATGGTTTAGTTTCCTTATTAGCTACTTTTATTCCTTCAGCTTCTTTTTCTTCTCTAATTGGTAAAGCTAGCATTTCTAGTAGAATGTTAAATATTCATGGTGATAATGGGTGTCTTTGCTTCACTTCGGATCATATTGGGAAAGGATCTAACTTTTCCCCATTTCAGATGATATTTGCTGATAAATACTACTTTTTATTTTTAGGAAAGGCCCTTCTTTTCCCGTGCTTTCTAGTGTTTTCAATAAGAATGGGTGTTGTATTTTGTCAAAGGCTTTTCCTGCATCTATTGAGATTATCATGTGATTTATGCTGTTATTGATACGGTCAATTATGCTGATAGTTTTCCTATTATGAACTAGCCTTGCACTCTTGCTATAAATCCCACCTGGTCATAGTGAATAATCCTTGTGATATAGTGCTATAGTCTCTTTGCTAGAATTTTATTTCAAATTTTCTCATCAATTTTCATTGAGGACATTTATAATTTTCTTTCTCTGTTTTTGGTCTTCCTAGCTTAGGTATCAGCACCCTATTTGTGTCATAGATAGACTTTCGGTGTCCTTAGGGCTTTGCCTTAGAAACCCTTTAGGAACCTTACTTGGGCCGTTCAGGGAGAGAGCAAGTAGGGAAGAGTGTTTGGGAAAGAACATTTTATAAATGAAGAAACCAGGAAGGGCAGGTGGTCAAGTCAGTGGGAAAGCTGAAAATGGGCAATAAAAGCTCTCCGACATTGCCGATCACACCTTTCCTTGAGATCCTCTTAGGTAACTCCCTCATCCTGTTTTCCTTCCCAACTGTTTGACCCCTTTTTCTTAGTGTCCTTTGCTGAATCTTCACCCACATCACACCCAAAAAAGATGGATGTTGTTCCTCAGGGTCCTCCTTCCCCTTTTCTCTCAATACTGTTTCACAGGATGCACTCATCAGTACCCACACAATCAACCCACCATCTTTACAACCTAACTTCCTTTCCGGTCTTCTTACTTCTTTTTACCCTATCTCCCTTACCCAATTCCCCTTGTCCCAACCTACCTTGACCTCCTTGCTGTTCCTCAAATAATATACTCCATCTCCAGACTCCAGGCATTTTCACTGGCTATCCCCCATGACTAGAATGCACATCTCCTCATTTCTACCTCCCCGATTCCCCCCAGTCTCAGTTAAAATTCCATATTTTATATGAATCCTTTCTTGATCCCTGTTAATGTTAGTGCCTTCCTTCTATTAACTACCTCCCATTTATCCTGTTTGGAGTCAGTCGTTTGCATGGTGGCTCTTCCATTACAGTGAGCTCTTTGCAAGCAGGGATTTATTCTTTCTATGTATCCCCAGTACTTAGCACAGTGCCTGGCACATAGGAGGTGCTTAATAAATGCTTATTGTCTAAGTATTTCTGAAACTGAATACTTAAGAAAAAAACTTTCATAATAATTCATTTACTTTCTATGATTATGGCTGAGGGTAGGTTATGGGTTCAAATCCATCCTCAGACTCTTCCTAGCTGTGTGACCTTCTGCAATTCACTTCACCCCCATTACTAGCTTTTATCACTCTTCTGCCTTGGAACAGTATTGCTTATAAGAGGGAAGGTAAGGATTTATTTTTAATGGCCATGACCAAGAAAAGACCTCTTAATTCTTTGGATTTCTATTCCTCAATATCTAGCACAATGCCTTAACCACCGAACTAGAAGTTCTCTCTTGGTAGTTCATATTGAAGCTCTGGAATCATTTTCACTTAAAAGTATATTCCCAATTTTATTTTACATTTTAATGATGAATTTCAGTTTTTAAAATCTCTAAGTTTCTCTAGCAGTCTGCTTTGCTTTTAGCTTGAAATAACACATGTCGTTGCTCAACTTAACAAGACTATTAGCTACTAAAAAGCAGCTATTACATTCTTTGTCCAGCATTACGTAATTTTGTTTATCCTGAAAGAGATGGAAACTGTTTAATCTGAAGAAAGTTTAAACTGAAAGCTGAATTCAGTCATGAATCATTAAGCACTCTTGATAATAAAAGCTTAATTAATAAATTAATTAATAATTAATAAATGTTGCACTTACCTTATGAGGTAACTTCACCATGGATTCCAAACTCCTGGAGAAGCTCATAAATCAAGCTATCATCAAGAAACATGATGTTGTAGTAATGGTTTTTTGATGGAAACCAATACTGTGCCATCTTGTTGTTTTGGGTGGCATTAAAAACATTTTGGTCTGCTTTGGCTTCCACTTCAAATACAATGATCCCTCACCTGTTGCTGGATTTACGTTCCAGAGGCTCTGGGGATAGAAGAACATCTGTGAAGTAGAGGCGTTATGTTGATTTTATTATTTATATATATTGGAAGGCTTTATAAACCCTTCTCACTCTCCTATAAACCCTTTCCACACTCTTAATACTCTTTCCCACACTCTTGTAGACACTTCATATGCTCTTAAACACTGTCTACACTCTTAAACCGATGTAATTTTAAGAAAATATAAAATTCTATATGGAGATTTAAATCTCACAATGTCTCCACAAGTAATTCTACCATTTCTTCCAAACCAATTGCAAATATGTCAGTAGGCTTATCTCTTTGATCTAAAATAAATATTTGAGAAGGATTTTGATATGTACATATTTACAAGAAACATTTTCCAGCCTAACTAAGATTCCAATAAACCCAGGCTGATTAAAAAAAAAATCTGTCCACTAAAAAGACATACAATTTTAAATCTGATGAAATCAGTTCAAATCTTTGTGCAAACCCCTCCATCTTAAGCTTAATATGTATTCAAGTAGAGATAACAAACTCTTTTAACAATCAGACCTCTTTTCCTCAAGCAAGTCTCCATAACTAATAATTCAATTTAACTACGTTTCCATTGCTACAAAATTTTCAGGAAAATAATGTACACACAAATCAAGGAGCTCTTTGATAATGGGTATGTGGAGGTTAGAGGCAGACTTTCATAATGATATCAGGGAAAACTAAATCTTTACAGTCACACCATTTAACTAAAGTCATAGATTATATTCTACTATACTTATTTTTTATTATAAAAAAGGATTTAGTTCAGTACAGTGAAATAAAGCTTTAAAGGCTCTGTTCTCCAAATGTCTCTCGTGCATATATCAAAATCATGTAAGATTCCTTTAATGATGTAATAGAACTTTGTTACAATCAACAAGCCTCTGGATTACTAACATTACACCAGGCATCAAAGAAGGAAATGTATGGTCGCCTCAAGGAGTCTGCCACCCTCTAGGAGGATATTTAGAGCATGGTTACAATCAAAGAGTTATCCCTTATAGATGTAAGGACCTCCAGATACTTTTTTTCTTTTTTTAAAACTCTTCCCTTTTGTATTAGAGGCATTACTATCAACTCCAAGGCAGAAGAGCAGTAAGAGCTAGACAATGGCGATTAAATGATATGCCAGAGTCATATAACTAGGAAGTATCTAAGGCCAAATTTGAAACCAGGACCTCCTGTCTCCAAGCCGCATGCTCTAGTCACTGAGCCACATAGCTGCCTCTTTCCAGATATTCTGGAATGCACCAAGACCTTACACACTGCAGGGCAATGACATCCATAATCACTGAAAAAACAACTGGCCTACCTAGTCACAGAAGAAAACCAGAAGGATGAAAAGTGACCGCCTCTCATGCAGATGATGTTCTAATATCATCTGGATAATACATAGAGCTGTCATATCAGAACACAGGGCCTGGGGGGCATCTGGGTAGCTCAGTGGATTGAGAGTCCAGCCCAGAGACAGGAGGTCCTGGGTTCAAATATGACCTCAGACACTTCCTAGCTGTGTGACCCTGGGCAAGTCACTTGACCCCCATTGCCTAGGTCTTACCACTCTTTTGCCTTGGAACCAATACACAGTATTGGTTCTAAGATGGAACGTGAGGGTTTTTATAAAAAAAAATAACACAAGGCCCAAAGAGAATATAAATGGTCTAGAATTGAACACAAAGAAAAGAACAGCTGAATGGTCCTTGGGAAATGGGTCAGTTATTGAATGGCCCTAAGTTCCCTATTCAAATAAAAGCCCATTTTAAATATAAATAATGACATTCTTTTGATAATGTTTTATGACTTTAAGTCACCATATGAAATTATGGGACACTGAGAGGGGTGATCAGGGACTAAATAAACCAGCATGGTGCTGTGGTGGGTAGAAAAGAAGATGTAGAGGGAAATGGTGTGGAAATAGAAATAACAAGATTTTCAAATGATTGCATGTGTTAGGTAAGAGACTGAGGAGTTTAAGATGACAATGAGATTGTGAATCTGAGTAAATGGATCGTGACACCCTTGACAATAATAAGAAAATTTACACAACGGGTGGATTTCAGAAAAAAGATGAAGAGTTCTGTTTTGGATGTGCTCACTTTGAGAAGCACTTGGTACATTCCATTTCTATAACTATTTCTACTCATTTGCTGTTCTGGTTCAGTTGTTTTCAGTCTTGTCTGACTCTTCATGATCTCATTTGGGGTTTTCTTGGCAAAGATGTTGGAGTGGCTTGCCATTTTCCTCTCCAGCTCATTTTTCTAGAAGAGGAACAGAGGCATAGAGGATTAAATGATGTGCCCATGGTAACAAAGTTAAGTGTCTGAGGCCAGTTCTAAACTTAGGAAGACGAGTCTTCCTGATTCTAGGTCCTGCACTTAATCGAATTAATTCATCATCTAGGTGCCCATATTACTTCTAATTCTTACTAACTACCACTGTTACTACTGCTACTGCAACTACTATTGCTACGACTACTACTACCACTACCACCAGCACAAGCAGCAGCAGCAGCACCAGCACTAGTACTACCTAACATTTATAGAGAGATTTAAAGTCTGCAGGCCCTCTATAGAGGCAGTTTGTGGTATGCTGACAGCTTCATGGATCTAGGAATCATATGCATAAAGGTAAATTTCAACCCAAGAGAACTGATGAGATAACTGAGTGAGACAGTAGAGAAAGAAAAAAAGACCCAGGGCAAATACTGGAGGATACTTCCAGTTCATGGCTATAACATGAAGATTTAGCAAAGGAGATTGGGTTGGAAGAACATGCAAGAGAGAAAGAGTTTCACAAAAACCAAGGGGTGAGGATTCAGGAGGAGAGGGTAATCGATAGTTGAGAAGTCAAGATCAAGAGTCTGCAATTACAACACCACCATTTTGGAAAGAACAGTTTCCGTTGAAGGATGAGATCAGAAGCCAGATTGCAGAAAATTCAGAAAAGAGATCAGGGAGAGGAAGTAGAGGCATAGTAAACGGATGGCCTTTCCAGAACAATTTATCTGAGAAGCAGGAGAGATTATCGGATCATCTTATCTAGGATGGTAGGATCTAGTTAGACACAGGCATGTAGTGGATAGCAAACCACTAGTAGGTAGGGAGATATTAATCAGAGTGAGAGAAATTATAGAAAGGATATTTTGTTGGAGGTCAGCCTAGGCAAACAAAGAGATAAAAAGCAAAGGAAGAAAGGGAAGAAAAAGAGAAACCAGGATAAATCTGAGGGATATGAGAAGAGAAAAAGCATAGTACTTTGTTTTTAATAGCTTCAATTTTTTTCAATAAAAAGGGTTTTCATCTCAGAAGATAGATTGAAGAAATGCTGAGGGAAACTGGAGCAGAGAAAAGGAGGTTTAGAAAAGTGTTTAAGCCCAGTGGAATCGGGGCGCGTGGGCTATGGGAGAGGTGGTGGGAGGGGGGAAGGGAAGAAAAGAAAATGATCTTTGTCTCCAATGAATAATGTTTGGAAATGACCAAATACAAATTAAAACAAACAAACAAACAAACAAATAAGTAAGTAGGGAAAACTAAAAAAAAAAAAGAAAAGTGTTTAAGGATTGCTTTGCTATATGAGGATGCAATGGAGATAACAGGATTTTTTAGTAGATCCAGGTAGTACAGTTCTATGACTTCCTCCACTTTCACTCAACAGTCCATAAGCAGGTGTGAAGAAGGAAGATGGAAGTCATTTAGGGTTGGAGTTTGGCAAGGTTCAATTTGCAATAGGACAAAGGAACAAGGGATTGAGAGTAAGGGATGGTTTAACACTGACCTGGTTCAATAAAGAGTTAGGATTAGGAAGTGAAGAGAGCTTGGCCTGAGCAAAGCTTTTCTAGAAGAGTACTAAAGGATGGAGGGACTGGTGGTCATAGTGAGGATGAAGAATGGGTTGTATGCTAAGTAAGTAGATGGAGAGAGTGGAATAATGGATTATGATCAGATAGAGGAATTTTAGAGTCAAGATCCAGGATTTGAACATTCTCTGTGTAACTGAAATGAAGTAGGAGAGTAGATTAAGAAACCAGAAAGTTAGAGTATTTGAGGGAACATCAATATGCTCCTCTTAGTAGGAGGGTAAGAACTGTAGCAAAGAGGGAGACTATGGACTCAATGAGGAAGGTAAGGGGCAATGAAAATGTCCTGGATAGGGTAGATAACTACTATGTGCATAGTAAATTTGGATAGAATGAACCTCAAAGAAGCAGAGGCTGCTGAGTGATGGTAGTAGAAGGAGTCTGGAAGTGCCTATGGGAGCAAGGAGTATCCCATCTCCTTCTGAGGCCCATTGAATTGGGATGATATAAAAGAGGTGCAATCACTATTGAAAAGGAAGGCCAGTAAGGTGCTATCATCTGAATGGAACTAGGTCTCACTCAGTAAGGGCCAAATCATGGAAGTAAAATTACCGGAAGAGATCTAAAATGAAAGAAAATAAAGCAGGGATTCCAGAAGACACAGTGGAAAGGGGTGGATGGAGCGGAATTGGCAAATGATCTGTAAAACTAGAGTTGTAAAGTGGCATTAACATATAACACAGGATTATAATATATATAAAAGAATTACAATTGTTTTAGGGGAAAACCTCACAAACTCTCAAAAATGCAAGAAATATGGATTATAGGAGATAAAGGAGTAAACGCACCTAGCTTCCGACATGTGGCAAATTCAAAATATTTGTTCTAGGAAGCATTTCCAGGGAGCTACCACAGGAACATGAATCCTGAAAGAGTCTAATCTATAGACAATCTCAAAATAACAATGCAATATAAAAGAAAAAATTGTGTAAAACTATTACCATACCAATACATTTTTCAATGAAGAAAAAAATTAAAGTCCCCCAAAACACCCTTAGACAGAATACACTTTAATTATAACATTTATTTACAATTGCTTTGTTGTCTCAATACCAAAATTTCTTTTTGAAGATAATTATTTCTCTTTATTTATAAATTGTCCTTTTTTAGATTAGTAAATCAGGGTCAGGTTTTTATCAAATTGGGATTATAAGTATCTAACCTTTAAGTGCTTGGGAGTCTCTAGTAACCAGTCAGTGTCTTATTGCTAAGGGCAATGCTTGGAAACTTTCCCACCAGGCACATTTTAGCCTCCAACACACCCCTGGATTTTCTTGGGCCCTGTGTATTTACAGACGTTCTCACACACACTCTTCTGTATCTTTGGGGAGGGTGTGTAAAAACAACAAAAACGAAATGTGATTTTTATTTTTTACATAATATATTTATTAAAAATCAGTCAAGGTAACCCAGGAAATTCTCAGCAAAACACACATAGAAGCATAAAGTAAATCCAAAGACATACAAAATAATCAGCTGTGAAAGCAAATTCCAACATGATGCACTTAACCAATGAAACAAAACAAAGGAAGCATTACAATAAGCACAAGTAAAAGCTATTACCTTGGCAATGAAATATGCCTACTCAAAAGCTCCGTTCAAATGAAGTGACCCATTATCTTTGACTCTGAGGCATTTGAGAGCTGAATGTATAGCATTTGAACTATTTCTTTATAGGTTCCTTTTTCAATATCTGAGAGAATGGTTAAATTTTCTTGGGTGAGAACAGACTTTTATTAATTAAATTAATTTTAATTAATTAATTAAATTAATTAAAATGTTATTGACATTTAATATTCTCAGTGTTGGTGGTCTTGCAAGTGAGGTAGACTGAAATGATAGTGGCTATTCATCCTATATGGGCAACTGATGAGTAGGGGAGGATTTTTCCCAAATGTGTTTGGTTTTGACCTCCTTAACCCCCTAAGATGGTTGGTAAGATGGCTAAAGTATTGATATATTTAGTGATGATGACATTTGGCATAAGATTGTGATTGGGGGGGTGGGGGGAAGGAAAAGACAATGATCTATGTCTTTAATGAATAATGCTTGGAAATGATCAAATAAAATATATTTTAAAAAAAGATTGTGATTGGGGCAATTTTTTATCTAGTAAATAAGATTATGCTTGATATCAGGGAATGCCTTGAGTGATTTCTGGTACTCAGAAGTGAAATGTAGAGAATCCTAATTTTATACCTAGAGCTAGTATTATTAGTAATGATGCTCATTAGCTGGATATTTGGAATAAGGTTTGTTGATTGGTTATACAGACATCATAAATAATTACAAATGTTATTATTGATGCTGTGGCTTGGGTTAGGAATTATTTGATTGCAGATTCTGTGGTTCTTGTGTGGTATGGGTAGATTATGATGGGGATAATGGTTTGGGTATAGATTTCTAGCACTCTTCAAGAGGTCAGTCAATGGTTGTTCGTCAGTGTACTAGATGTTTCTAGGAAGAGGCTGAGTGCGATAATTATTAGAACATACAGGGACATTAGTATGGGAAGGAGGTAAACCAATGTTTTCAGGGTGTGGACCCAATAGCTTAGTAGCTGACCTTACTAAGATTTGATGTTAAGGAAACACAGAGAATTTTGAGTTCGTGGTTATAGGTTCAATTCCTTTTGTTCTAGAAATAAGGGGATTTAAATCCCTATTATTTATTCTATCAAGATAACTCTTTTATCAGACATATTTCTTATTTCTGAGGGGGATTCTTGATAGTGCAATTGTGATAGAAATAAATCATAAGCAGAGAGCTAGTGTGATTGGTAGAAAGTTCTTTTATAGTAAATATATTGGTTGTTCATAGCTGAACGGAGGGTATAATACTCTAATTCATAAGAAGGCTACTGTTAATAGAATTATTTGATTATAAAAGTAGTTGTGTTTGGATAGGGATGTTCCTGGGATAGGGATGATAGATGTTCCTGAGAATGGTTGTTCTACCATTAATTATGATAATGTTGGTGTATTTTACAAGGAAGAATATGGTGAAGGCACCTGTAGCCTATTTATCGCTGAATCCTGGTACCAGTTCTGATTCTCCTTCTGTCAGGTCAAAAAGGGGCTCTGTGAGTAGTCATGTATTTTCTTGTGTGATAGTAAGTCTTTTTAGGGTGAATGAGCTGTCGATGAGTATAATGGATTATTGTAAGATGATGGCTAATGTCACTTGGTAGGAGATTGTTCCAATTAGGGCATATTTGGAGTTTGAATCTCAGCTTGATCATAGAATTGAGGAAACTGATAGGCCTGAAAGAGCAAGGATGAATAAGAGTCCAAGATGAGGATCAATAAGGGTATGAGGTATCACCAGAGCTGTTAAAAAATTAGCGCTAGAGATAGTGCTAAAATTGGTGCAATAATGAATATGGAGATTGATGGTGTAAAGCGGTTCTTTTGTCAATAATTTAACCCTATTGGGAAAGTTTGGAGGAGGCGGAAGGTCCAATAATATTGGGACCTTTACTTTGGAAATCCTCTAATCCTCTTCATTCAATTTCTGTTAAAAAAAAAGCTAAGGCCGGTAAGATTGGGACAATATATGGTAGCAGGTTAATTATGAACACTTTTTAAGGAGAGGAAGTTTGAACCTCTGATACTAAAGGCTTAAGTTTTATGCAATTACCTACTTTGCCATCTCTTTTCTATAGACTGAATTAATTAATTAAGATACATTTCATGAATTAGTTCTAAGGTACATTGAGTAAAGTCGTTCTTATTTCTCTTGTCCTTCCGTACTGGGAGAAATTAATCTATAAATAGAAACTGACCTGGATTTCTCCAGTCTGAACTCCAATGACGTAGGACTTTAATCGTTAAACAAACGAACCTTTAAGAGCGGTTGCCCCAGGGAGGTGTCCTGATCCAAAATGGAGGTCGTAAACCCTAATTCTCGATATAGGCTCTTAAATGGGATTGCGCTGTTATCCCTGCGGTAACTTGTTCTGTGGATGCAGTTATAAGTCAATACTGGTTGTGTTACACTTCTCTTTGTCTTGACTGACTGGCTAAGTCATAGTGTAAACGGTACAAGTTTTAATTTTTGCTTTAATGGGCTTTCATTAGTCTTCATTAATTAGTCTTTCGTTTTTCCCTTGCTGTAACGTAATTGTGCCTGTGGTGTCTGTTCTATCGATGTTTTTAATGGTTTGCATTTATTTAATACATCTTTGGGTTTTGGTTAGCACTCTAATTGGCTCAAAATGCTCAGTTAACCGAAATCTCTTAGGTGTGAGCTAAATGCTTGTGATTAAGTTACATTTTTATATTCCAAATGCACTTTCCAGTAGGCTTACCATGTTGGGCTTTTTCTCCTCTTTGGTCTCTACAAGTATATTCGTTATTTAAATTAGCGAGCTCGAGGAGGGTGACGGGTGCTGTGTGCACCCCCTAATGTCAATTTCAAGGAATTCTCTAATTTTAATTTACTACCACCACAATCTTCTTCAAGAACTCAGGTTCAAGGAGAGCTTCGTTGTTCTCTAGTGTACAGAATGTAGCCCATTTCTTTCCCCTTCATGTGTTACACCTTGACCTAACGTTTTTAATGGAAGAATAATTTGGCTCTTTTATGGCGCTACATAGACTGTATTGGCAAGAAAGGGTGGGGCTTATCAGGGTTTATCGATGGTGGAACAGGCTCCTCTAGGGGGCACCACCAAGTTCTTTGAGTTTTAAGCACTGGTGAATGATTTTGTTATCAAACGATTTAAGTTTAGGGCTAAGCATAGTGGGGTATCTAATCCCAGTCTGTACCTTAGCGATCATCTGCTCAGCAGAATTAAAATTATTTTAATTGTTAATTTTGGTGCATCTTACGGTTTAGTTAAGTATTAACTTGATTGTTATTTATAGCTTAAACAGACTTGACGCTGCTGACGTTCTGTTAATTTGGGTTATTCGTATGACTGCAGCTGCTGGCACAAAATTGACGCAAGTTAGCCAATTATGATCAGTCAACTTTTTGTTTCTGGCTTAATATTAGTCTCTGCTGTATCCCCTTGGGGTGTGGTTAAGCAAGGTGGAATGGACAACTTGTAGTGTGTCTGATGCCAGCTCTTCTTAGCTGTAAAGATAGTTTTAAGGGCATTCTCATTGGCTAGGGAAACTTGCATGAGTGGGCCTAACTAAAATGAACTGTGAGGCCAGGGCCCAATCTTTTATACATAGGTCTATATTAAAATTCATCTAAACATTTTCAGGGCTTTGCTTTGGATTTAAGCTACTTTAATGGGTAGAGTTTGCTAACCTAATAATAGAAGCCAATAGGGTTTTGAGTTTGTATACTGTTAGTATTAATTAAATTATAAAAAGAAATAAAAAATTAAGGATAAAAGGTTATAAAAATATAATATTTATATAATACTCACAAGATAGTTATATGATAGTCCCAGTTCCTGTGCAGCACACACTTAAATTATGTCTTCCAATTTAGCGGTTTGATGGAAATAAAGGTATGATTTTTGACAAGGGTTATGGGGTTTAGTGAATCATGTTTATATTTATGTAAGTTGTTATGAATTATTTCCAAGTCTCTTTTCTCTACAGGGTTTAAATATTAAGTATTTAGATTACTGACTATATCAATCTATTAATTGGTTTCCTGGAAATAATTGATACTTTATGGAAAACTGTATGAACATATCTTAAATATATATTGTCTTATTATCATTCATATTTTATTACTACTTATTTACTGTGAAATATAAGGATTGCATTGAAATGTTTGTTCCTAGATGTCAATGGTGTTCCCAGGGGTCCGCCCAATGGATAAAGTTTCCCCCATGCCAGTTAGAATCAGTTCTGCTTCCTTATGGGCTGATTAGTAAGGATAACATTGTGATGCCTCATTTAATGGCAGTCTGGATGCACCAATTGTATGTCCCTGAAGTACCAACCAGTAACCCAGACAAAGAAATTAGGTACATGACAATTGATGAGCTTCCTCTGAAGGACTGCAAGCCTTCAGATGGTGGGACGGTGATCTCTCATGGTGGTTGTGATATGCTAGAAATAGAAGGTGTCTGATCCTGGGACCATGGATGTAATGTATACATCCTTCTGCATAATATGTCTTATGTAAAATTAGGATTAGGTGAAGGATATCCATATACTGTGCAAGTTAAAGTTCTACCAGGTTTGAATATATTTAGTACTGTTTGAATTTAATGTCTTTAGTTCTATATGAGTATAATGTATAGGAGATATGCTGGGTAAATAAATCTGTGTACTATACACATTGTAGTAAAATGGTACATTTTATTTAAAGCAATTGTAGAGAATTTAATACTAGGGTAGTGTATTATTAATGTCAGTTTATTGTGTCAGCAAGTAGTTTAAGTAGAATATCAGCTTTGGGTGTTGATGGTTCTTCTTGATTTAAATGTCTTAGGAAGGAATTTTCCTTCATCGTAGGCTTACAAGGCCAGTATTTTTGTTAAATTACTGGGACTTTGGGTTTTACTATATAGTTTTCTAATATGCCTGCTGGTAATATAAGGACGATAACGAGTATGAAACATTCTATTGAAGCTGCTGCTAATGTATGCTTGTTCTGCTGTTTGTCCTCAAATTCAGATCAGTGTAAAGAGGTTAGCTGTTAGAATTCAGAAGAATGTTTGGGACGCAACATCAGCCTTCCTTGTGTTGATGTGGGTAACAGGGGGAGAGTTAGGGGGATTAGGATAGAGTGAGGACACCTTCTAGTTTGTTAGGGATGTATCAGAGGATTGCAAAGGTGAATAGGAAATATTCTGGTCTGATGTGTGGTGGGATATTGAGGGGATTTGATGCTCTGGGGTTGTTTGGGTCACCTAGCATGACTGGTGAGAATACTGCCAGTAGCAGGAGTTCAGATTAGGCCAAGGGCATCTATAATAGTGGAATAGTGGTGGAATGGGATTTTGGCTGTATCTGGGTTGATAACAGAAGGGTTATTGGAGCCTGTTTTCTGAAGGAATAGAAGTTGGACAATATCCAGGGCTAGGATGATGAAGTGTAGGATGAAGTGGAAGGCAAAGGATCAAGTCATGGTGGCTTTGTCTTCTGAGAAGTCTCCTCAGCTTCCTTGACTAAGGTAGAGATTCTGTATGAGACAGCTGAAAGGAGGATGGTAATTACTGTGAAGGATATTTGTTCCCATGGAAGTACAGCAAAGCAGATAATGTGGAGGCTATAAATGGCTGTGTAAGGGAAGTTGCAATTAGAGTCAGTGCTAGGGCTCATGCCTTAGTGTGTGATATGTTTATGGCTTTGATATTGAGTCGTTTGAGTAACATCCTGCTAGAAAAGGGGTTCTCATGAGAGCTGGGCTGCTTGTCATTAGAGCAGATGATGTCATTGGTAGGGTGGTGAATAGAATGTCTTATTTAGGCTGTGGATCATGGAGCCAGAGCATAAGAATAATATTGCTTTGAAGAAAGGCTGGGTACAAATGTGTAGGAAGGCAAGGTGGGTTTGGTTAAGTCCAGTTGTACCTCTTGGGAAGCCTAGTTGTCTTGATGTTGAGGATGCACAAATAGCTGTAAACAGTGGTGTGATGGCTCCTAGACATAAGGTGGTTTTTAGGATTGTTCATGATTGCTATCACTGAGTGAAATCAGATTCCTAGGAAAATGCGTGCTACAACAATAGTGCTTGAGTGTAGCGGGGTTGATCCTGTGGCTGGTCCTTCCATGGCGGAGGGCAGTCCTGGGCTGATTTGCCTGTGGTGGCGTTGATTCAGCCTAAGAAGGTGAGGTGCTACTGTTGGTAGAAGAAATGGGTTGTCAGTCTCACGAGCTGTTGTTCAGTATGTGTTGTCCTATCGTTGGCATAAATCCGATATTGCTGATGCAGTTATAGAATTGCTTATAGGGCTGCTGTGTTAGCACATGTGTGTCCGTACCAGCAGGAGCTCAGTGTAAATGATTGGATTCTGATGCCTTCTCAGGAGATGAACATTTGCAAGAGGTTGTTATTGGCAGACACTAGAATAATGATTGTTAATTAGATATTAGAAGAATTGGAATATACAAGCATCTGAGTGTATGTGTCAGAGGGAGAATTCTAGAATTGATTAAGTGACAAATGGGACAATTGGGATAAAAATAATGGAGAAGAAATCTAGCTTAAAGCTAATTAAGATGTTGAGGGTGTGAATTGAGAATGTCATTTAGAGATAACAGTTTCTTGGCCTGTATTTATGAAAATTAGTAGGGGTGGTAGGCTGATGAGAGGCCAATTTAACTAGGTTGTTAGAGTAAGTTGGGAAGTGCTTTGTTTTGTGTGGAAATACGAGGTCGTGTGGTGGGGGGCTGGATGCTTAGTGGTGTCAGGGGCAGCAAGGCAGTTGTGTTAAACACATGATGACTTTTATTTGGAGTTGCACCAACATGTTTGGTTCCTAAAACCCAATGGATTATTGCTGTCCTTTAAAAGTAAGAAAGCCATGAGGTTAGGCACTGACTGGTTCAAGAGTTAGCAGTTCTTGATTCTTTCTCAGCATAGAAAAGGTTTAAACTTCTAAATTTTGATTCACAATCTAATGTTTTGATTAAACTACCTTTGCAGTATGCTAAGCCCTGAATGTATTTTGGATTTAGTGAGATAATTATTAGTGGTATTACGGGAACGGCTATGAGCATGTGTTCATGCGTGAAGGAGGGGTGTATCGGGTTTAGGTAGTGAGTGAATTTGCCTCGTTGGGAGGTGATTAGTACGTATAAGGAATAGAGGGCTGTGATTACTGTATTTAAGCCTAATAGAAGGATGGAGAAATTGGATCATGACCATGATGAAATAATGATTATTAGTGCTCCTAGCAGGTTGCTCGATGGTGGTAAGGCTAGGTTGTCTGAGTTAGTGAGCAGTTATCAAGCACATATTAGTGCCAGGATCATTTGTAACCCTCAGGAGAGGATCATAGTTCAGCTGTGAATTCGTTCTTAGTGTTTGCTAGGCAGAACAGTAAAGAGGATGTTAGGCTGTGGTGGGCGATTATTTGGTGGCTCCTATCTATGAAGCTGAGCATGGGTTGTAAAAGGAGAGAGCTACTTACTAAGCCTATGTGGCTTACTGAGGAGTAGGAGATGAAGGATTTTAGATGTTTGATGAATACAGATGGAGCTTGTTACGATTACACCCCCAAAAGATAAAATAATGAATGGATAGCATCGATGTGAAGGTTGCTGTTCAGATAAGGCAGTAATGGCTGCTAGGACTACTAAACCTGTGATTTGGACGGCATCTTGTGCTTTAGGTAGTCATAGGTGGAGCCTACAGAGTGGTATTTTGAGTATAAAAGTGATCATGAATGCCTACCATCGGGTAGTGCTTGACGAGGAGGGATTTATAGGGTCAGTTATAATGTGGACTATGGGGATGTGAAGGGATCCTAGGTTATTATTTAGGTATAGTAAGGCTATTAAGAATGGGAAGGATGCTACAAGGGAATAGAATGAGAAGTAGAAAGCAGCATTTAGATATTTTGTTCTGGTTATCTCATCAGGTAATGACAGTAAGGGGTGGGATGAGCATTATTTCCAATAGAATATAACATATAATAAATTCTGAAGAAGTGAATGCCATATTTAGTGACAATTGAAGGAATAATAAGTTTTGTTTAGAATGGTCAACAAGATGTGATTAATAAGAGGCCTGAACGTGCGATGATGGAGAAGGAGCTGTTAAAATTATAGCCTATATCTACGTTATGGTATAGCAGGGAGAGGCTGATGATACTAATTAGGAGGCTGTGGGCTATTCAATTAATTCATACTCAAGGTTTTTTAGAATATCAGACTAGTGGAATCAGTATAAAAGTTGGAATTAAAGTCTAGGCTTTGTATGTGGTCATTTCCAAGGGCATTGGAGATAGTTATAAGTAGGGCTAATTATACTCCTCCTTCACAGGTGGAAAATAGTACTAGCATTAGTGGTGCTATTAAGGTGGAAAACATGTGGAAGTGGGAAACTAGGAAGGCTATAAGGATCAAGAGAAATATCAAGAGATATTAGGTGTGAGTGATAAATTAGGACTCTTGCTAGGGCTATGGTTAGGCTTAGATTAATGGTATTATAAGATATTCATGGGCTTAAGCCATGATTGATTGAGTTGAAATCAATTATCTTAATTAGATTAAAAATCTATTCAGTTCATTCTAAGTCTTTTTGAATCCAGTCATAGGCTAGACTTGTGGTTAATAATACAATTAGTAGGATAGTTTGGAGTTAGGAGTTGAATAGGTCATGGAAGTGGGAGCAGTACTGCAATTTCTATGTCCAAAAGTAGAAATATAATTGGTAGAAGAAAGAATTTTATTGAGAAGGGAAGTTGGACTGAATCTAATAGGTCAAAACTACATTCATTATAGGCTAGTTTTTCTAGGTATAGGTAAAGTTGGGGGAGGTCAAAAGGCAATTAAAAATTTTTTTTATTTTAATTAGTCAATTTAGAACATTATTCCTTCATTACAAGAATCATATTCTTTCCTCCCCTCCTCCCACCCCTTCCTGTAGCCAATACACAATTCCACTGGGTTTTACATGTGTCCTTGATCAGAACTTATTTCCATGTTGTTGCTGTTTGCACTAGGATGATCATTTAGATTCTACATCCCCAATCACATCCCCTCAACTCACGTAATCAAGCAGTTGTTTTTTTTCTGTGTTTCTGCTCACACCGTTTTTTTCTCTGAATGTGGATAGTGTTCTTTCTTATAAATCCCTCCAAGTTGTTCAGGATCACTGCATTACCACTAATGGAGAAGTCCATTACATTTGATTGTACCACAGTGTATCAGTCTCTGTGTATAATGTACTCCTGGTTCTGCTCCTCTCACTCTGCATCAATTTCTGGAGGTTATTCCAGTTCACATGGAATTCTTCCAGTTCATTACACCTTTGAGCACAATAGTATTCCATCACCAACATATACCACAATGTGTTCAGCCATTCCCCAATTGAAGGGCATCCCCTCATTTTCCAATTTTTTGCCACCACAAAGAGTGCAGCTATGAATATTCTTGTAGAAGTCTTTTTTCCTACAAACCCAGAAGTGCTATGGCTGGATCAAAGGGAAGACAGTCTCAAAAGGCAATTATTACTACAATGGTGGCTAGAAATGTGTTGGTTATTAATGTGAAAATGAGGTTAATTATTTTTCTCTGGTTTTACCCAGAACTTAATAATGGTTGGAAACCAGTGGTACTAATTATACTAGAAGAATATGAATATCAATCATCCAGAGAACTATCTCAAAATAAATGGTCAGAAATGAAAAAGAAAAATAGGTATATAAAATGACACTTTAAGTTGAATACCATTTCTTATCTAGGGTTAGGATTGGTCTTTTCTTCTTCTACCTCTATTTTGTGGCATAAGGGATGCACTGAAACATCAGAAAGCCTGCATTCAAATATGAGAACTGTTTGACTATGGGTTCATTAAGGAGATTGGTCTATAATTTTCTTTCTGTTTTTTTTAATCTTCCTTGCTTTGGTATCAGTACCATATTTTTGTTATAGAACTAATTTTGTAAGACTCCTTTTTTGCTTATTTTGTCAAATATTTTGTAGAGTATTGTTATTAATTGTTCTTTAAATATTTGATAGAATTCACTTGTGAATCCATCTGGCCCTGTGAATTTTTTCTGGGGGAGTTCATCGATGGCTTATTCAATTTCTTTTTCTGAGATGGGATTATTTAAATATTCTATTTCCTCTTTTGTTAACCTAGCCAATTTACATTTTGTAAATATTTATCTATTTCACCTTGATTGTCAGTTTATTGTCATATAATTGATACTTGTATTTGACTTTTTAAAAAATCAAATTAATCAATACTTTATGTATTTTTTCATAGAATCAGCTCCTAGTCTTATTTATTAGTTCAATGGTTCTTTTCCTTTCAATTTGATTTCTCCTTTGATTTTTAGAATTTCCAATTTGGTCTTTAACAGGGAATTTTTTATTTGTTCTTTTTTCTATTTTTTTTAGCTGCATCCACAATTTATTAATCTCCCTTTTCTCTATTTTTTATTTTGTTGATATAAGCATTCAGGAATATAAATTTTCCCCAGGCTACTGCTTTGGATGTGTCCTATAAATTTTGACATATTGTCTCCTCATTGTCATTCTCTTCATTGAAATTAGTGATCATAAAGACTTGTACAAAAATATTCATAGCTGCGCTCTTTGTGGTGGCCCAAAACTGGAAAATGAGGGGATGCCCATCAATTGGGGAATGGCTGAACAAACTGTGGTATATGTTGGTGATGGAGTACTATTGTGCTAAAAGGAATAATAAAGTGGAGAAGTTCCATGGAGACTGGAACAACCTCCAGGAAGTGATGCAGAGCGAGAGAAGCAGAACCAGGAGAACATTGTACACAGAGACAAACACACTGTGGTATCATCGAACGTAATGGACTTCTCCATTGGTGGTGGTGTAATGTCCCTGAACAACTTGCAGGGACCCAGGAGAAAAAAACACCATTCATAAGCAAAGGATAAACTATGGGAGTGGAAACACCGAGAAAAAGCAACTGCCTGAATACAGAGGTTGAGGGGACATGACAGAGGAGAGACTCTAAATGAACACTCTAATGCAAATACTATCAACAAAGCAATGGGTTCAAATCAAGAAAACATCTAATGCCCAGTGGACTTACGCGTCGGCTATGGGGGGTGGGGGGGGGGGAGGAAAAGAAAATGATCTATGTCTTTAACGAATAATGCTTGGAAATGATCAAATAAAATATATTAAAAAAAAAAAGAAATTAGTGATCATTTCTATTTGTTCTTTGACCACCAGTTTTGAAGAATTAGATTGCATTGTATTTATTATTTCTGCTTTTCTAAAAATTTTTTGCAAAGTTTTTTTATGCCATGGTATATTTATATGTGTATTATGTACTGCTGAAAAGAAGTCATATTCCTTTTTATCCCTATTCAACTTTCAATAGATATCTATTAAATCTAACTTTTTTTATTTACTTCCCTTATTTATTTTTTGGTTAGATTTATCTATTTCTGATACGAGAAGGTTGAGATCCCCCACTAGTATAGTTTCACTTTTAATTTCCTCATCAAACTCCTTTAGTTTCTCCTTTAAAAATATGGATGCTATACCATTTGGTGCATATATGTTGAATACTGATATTTCTTCATTGTCTATATTGCCTTTTATCAATATGTAATTACCTTCCTTATCTCTTTTAATCAAATCTATTTTTGCTTTAGCTATGTTTGAGATCATGATTGCTACTCCTGCCTTCTTTGTCTCAGTTGAAGCCCAATAGATTCTGCTCCAGCCCCTTATCTTTATTCTGTGGGTGTCTACCTGCTTCAAATGTGTTTCTTGTAGACAACATATGGTTGGATTTTGGTTTTTAATCTACTCTGCTATCCACTTCCATTTGGTGGGTGAGTTAATCCCATTTACATTCACAGTTATGATGGCCATCTCTGTATTCCCCTCCATCCTGATTTTCTCTTTTAATTCTGCCCTTTCTCCTTTCACTCTTTCCCTCTACATAAATATTTTGCTTTTAATGACTCCCTCCCTTATTTTACTCCCCATTCCCATCACCCCTTTTCTTATTCCCTTTCTACTTCTTTATAGGGTAAGATAGGATTCTGTACTCCAATGGATCTGTCTGTTCTGTCTCTGAGCCAATTCCAATGAGAGTAAGGTTTAAGTATTACTTATCACTACCCTGATCCTCCCCTCCATTGAAATAGTATTTGCCCTGCCTCATGTGCCTCTTTATGTGGTATAATTTGCCCCATTTTACTTCTCTCTTCCCATTTTCTTAGTACAATCCACTTTTTAATCCCTAGTTTTTTTTTTACATATCATGCTAAATAACTTAATACCACATCCTTTTTCTATGTGTACTTCTTCTAAGTACTATGTTAATAACAATTTTTAAGAGTCACAGATATCATCTTTCCATATAGGAATATATAAACAATTTAACCTTATTTAAGCCCTTAAAATTTTCTCTTATTTAATTTTTTATGGTTCTCTTGAATTTTGTATTTGGACATCAGATTGCTTGGAAATCTTCTATGTTATTAAATGACCATACTTAGCCCTGAAAGAATATAGTCAGTTTTAATGATTCATAGTTGTAAACTCAGTTCCCTTGCCTTTTGGAATATCATATTCCAAGTTTTCTAGTTCTTCAATGTGGAAGCTGCCACATCCTGTGTAACCCTGACTGGGACTCCATAATATCTGAATTATTCCTTTTTGGCTGCTTGCAGTACTTTGGCTGCTTGCAGGGAATTCTTGAACCTGGCTTTAGAAATTCCTGGGAGTTGTCCTTTGAAGATTTATTGCAGAAGGTGATCTGTAGATTCTTTCAATCTCCATTTTACCCTCTTGTTCAAGAATATCAGAGCAATTTTCTTTGGAAATTTCTTATAATATGATGTGTAGGCTGTTTTTGTTTGGTTATAACTTTCAAGTAGTCCAATAATTCTCAGATTGTTTCTCCTGGGTCTATTGTTTAAGTCAGTTGTTTTTTCAATGAGATGTTTCATATTTTCTATTTTTTCCATTCTTTTGATTCTTTGATTGTTTCTTTATGTCTCATGAAATCATTAGCTTCTTTTTGCCCACTTCTAATTTTTTTTATTTTTTTTTTATTTTTTTTTAATAACCCTCACCTTCCATCTTGGAGTCAATACTGTGTATTGGCTCCAAGGCAGAAGAGTGGTAAGGGCTAGGCAATGGGGGTCAAGTGACTTGCCCAGGGTCACACAGCTAGGAAGTGGCTGAGGCCAGATTTGAACCTAGGACCTCCCATCTCTAGGGCTGGCTCTTAATCCACTGAGCTACCCAGCTGCCCCCGCCCCCACTTCTAATTTTTAAAGACTGAATTTCTGCCATGACCTTTTGATTTTCCTTTCCTATTTGATCATTCTACATTTCATTCTCTTTCCTTCATTGGATTTTTTTTGCTTACTTTTGCAGTAAGTCAGTTCTGTTTTTTAAAATACTTTTTTCTTTATTGGATTTGTGTGCCTCTTTTTCTACTTGACCAATTTTGTTTTTTACGCTGTTGTTTTCTTTGTTAATTAATTTCATTTCTTTTCCCCATTTTTCTTTGTTTTTTCTTCAAAATGTCTTATTTGATTTTTAAATTTCTTTTGAGTTCTTCCAGAGCTTAAGATCAATTCCTATTTTGTTTTTGTATTTTTTTAAGCTTTTCATGTGGTTATTTGGATCTTGTCATCTGTTGTTTGTTCTTTGCTCTTTTCCCCCATAGATATTTTGAGAGTCAAATGTTTCTTTTGTTGTTTGCTCATCTTCCCAGCCTTATTTTTGCCCATTGACTGGAAACTCCAAAAGCCTCTAGCAGATTCTTTCTCCTCTGTGACTTTTGCCTTGGGGTTAAGTCTTCAATGCAACTGGCCATGAAGGCTTGATAGGGCCCAGCCAGATGTACTATCTGATCTCTCTGCAGACTCTGCAGATATCCAGGCCTGAGACCTCAAGGGGTCAGTCTGAGGTCCTCCCTTGATGATGAAGCCCATGTCATGAATTCCCAAAGTCAGGCCTTGCTGTTCTGACTTTGACCCAGTAGGTGTGAGGGGTCATCAGCCAGAATTTCTCTATTTGCAGATTTGCTTCTGGATTCCCCTTATCCCATTAAATTCAACTCTCTCTACCTGCCTTTCCAGTTGTGTTAAGTAGGAGAGCCCCCTCACTCTTCCTGCTTTGATTTCTGTCTTTCTGAGGTGCCTTCTACAGATCAGTTTAGAAGGATAGAGTAGTTTCGACTTTTGAAGCTACTAAGCCACCATCTTGGATCTGCCCCTCAAGTGGTTTTATATACATGATCTCATTTAATTCTTACAATTCCTACCCTGTAAAACAGTGATACAAGTAATATCCCCATTTTATAAGTGAGGAGACAGGCTTGAGAGGTGAAGTGCCTAGTCCAAAATCACACAGTTATTAGTGTTTACTAGTAGAGCTGGTAGCAAAAACTATGTCTTTTGACTCTAGGACTCTAATTCTACCTCAGGACTTAATATAAATGCAATGTAAGTCCCCTAGTGTCTAAAAGGGGTCATTAATATTTGATTGACCAGAGGGACAACAACTCAGAACTATACAGTCACTAGCAATTCATTATTCTTCATTTATTTATACACCAAGATGCTAGTTTGAAATTTTAAAGGGAGAAAGTACAGGAGGCAGCTGGGTAGCTCAGTGGATTGAGAGCCAGACCTAGAGATGGGAGGTCCTAGGTTCAAATCTGGCCTCGGACACTTCCTAGCTGTGTGACCCTGGGCAAGTCACTTACCCCCCACTGCCTAGCCCTTACTGCTCTTCTGCCTTGGAACCAAAACATAGTATTGTAAGGGTTTAAAATAAAAGGGGGGGGGGGGAAGTACAACTCAGATAACAAACTTACTGGTAAATAGTTTTTCAAATATAATTGCTAAACTCAAGTATTATGAACAAACATTTGTGAGCACAAAGGATCCATATATAGAATGTACACATAAACAGTACTCTTTATAGACTTCCCCCTCCACACATTTAACTGAGCCTACCTGGCTTATAAATAAGCATATATTAGCCCATATACCACATTGCCGCTGCATAATACACCTAATGACTATAACAATCTTACTTCATACAGGAGCTGAGATTTTGAAATCAGTGAATATATTTTTCAGTCAACAAATCGAGGCACTTTGAAAAATATATGTGTCTCTATTAACAAAGATATTCTCAACATGATCTTGGGAGCTTCATTACTAAAACTAGAAATAAACCAGAGGTAGGGGGATTTTTTCCATTATGTGGAATTCTCCTTTACTTCCCTGTGGTAAGAGATTATTTCTTGATAGAGGTCCTCAAAGACTGTCTTCCATCCCCAGTCAGTTTTAGAAGCATCTCAGACCCTTTCTTTTCCCTCGTTTACTATTCTAGGCCTAGCTTAGCCCAGACTACTTCAGAGCTTCTACAGTTATTAAACAGAAGCTGTTCCATCAGAAAATTGTCCCACATAGGAGTGGGACTTTGTCAAAACCTAAAGAGCACCACCTTCCAGAGGCTGGCTTCAGGAGATAAGGAATCTATACCAGCCAACTGCCTACTTAGCCTATTTCCAAGAAGATATAATTCCTACCATATATCCTTTATTCAGTCAGTTGCCAAATCTGATCAGTTCTGCCTCTTCATCTCTCACCTCCCATCACAGCTACCATCCTGGTCAAGGCCTCTATCAGCCCCTGAATGGACTAATAGCATAGTGATCTGGCTGGACAGAGCCAAGATGGAGGCTTCATAGCAGTGAAAGCTGGAATAACTCTGAGAATCCTTTCAAACCAACCTGGAAATGGCACCTCCAAATGACTGATGTCAGAGATCTAACAAGGAGATTAGAGTGGTTTCTTCCCTAGAGAAAAGAACTTGAAAGATAGGCAGAGGGGGATCAAAGCAGCGATTGATCATCAAAACAATCTGGCCCTTGCTAAGAAATACAAGGCTGGATCAATGGAATAGTAAATTAGGAAAACATATTTTACCTGGCAGATCTATGGAGAAGTGAAGAATTTATGACCAAGAGATGGGAAACCTTACAAGATGTAAAATGAATAATTTATAGGGGAAACAACAAAGTGGGAATTTTCTTCATGAAAAGTTTCTCTGCAAAAATATGTAAAGAAATAAGTCAAATTTATATGTCATTCCCCAACTGATAAATGCTCGAAGGATATGAATAGGCAGTTTTCAGATGAAGAAATCAAAGCTATCCATAGACATATAAAAATAGTTCTAAATCCTTCAGGATTAGAGAAATGCAAATTAAAACAACTCTGAGGTACCACCTCACACCTGCCATATTGTCCAATATGACAGTAAAGGACAATGATAAATCTTAGAGAGGATGTGGGAAAATTGGGACACTAATGCTGGGACACTGTTGGAGTTGTGGACTTATCCAACCATCCTGGAGGGCAATTGGGAAGTGGGCCCAATGGATGTAAAATCATGCATGCCCTTTGATCCAGTAATACCACTAGGTCTGGATCCCAAAGAGATAAAAACAATAGGAGAGGACCTACTTATATAAAAATATTTCTATGTGTTCTTTTTGTGGTTGCAAATAATTAGAAACTAAAGAGGAATGGCTGAATAAATTGTGGCATATGAAAGTGATGGAATACTATTGTGGTAAAGGAATGATGAACAGGATGATTTCAGAAAGAGCTGGAAAGACCTCCATGAACTGATGCAGACTGAAATAAGCAGACCTAGGAAAACATTGCACACATTAACAGCAATATTGTGGAATGATCAAAGGTGATAGGCTTCACTAACTCCCAGTAATACAATGATTAGGAACAATTCTGGGGGGCTTATGAAAAAAAGAATGCTATGTACTAGAGAAAGAACTGTTGGAGTTGCAATACAGGTGAAAGCATATGATTTATCACTTTTTTATTTGGGCATATGCTTTGGGATTTTGGTTTTATAGGATTTTTTACTTACAAAAATGAATAATATGGAAATATGTTTCATGTGATAATACAGTTATAACCCAGACTGACTTGCTTGCCGGCTATGGAAGGGGGAGCCAAGAAAGGAGGGAGATTATATAGATAATATAACTTCAGAAAACTAATATGAAAATTTATTAAAATAAAAAAATCTAATAGAATTAATTAAATTAAAAAAAAAAGAATATGTGAGGAGGATTGGTTGAAGGACCTGAGGAGGGTTAGCCTGGAGAAGAAAGGACTTAGGAGAACCCCGGGAACTGTCTTCAGGTGGTGGCTCAGTGCTGAGTCTGGGAGCAGGAAGACCTGAGTTCCAGTTTACCCTCATATACTTCCTAGCTGTGTGATCCCAGTAATATCACTTAACTCAGTTTGCCTCAGTTTCCTCAGCTATAAATGAGGATAATAATGGCACCTACCTTGCAGGATGTTTGTGAGGATCAAAAGAGTTAATATTGATAAAGTACTCAGCACCGTGCTTGGCACTACCTGGGAGCTCTATAAATCCTGGCTATTTGAAAAGTCATGTGGAAGGGAACTTAGCCCTGTTCTGCTTGGGCCAAGAGGAAAGTTGCTGAGAGGTAGATTTCAGCTTGATGCCAGGACGAATTTCCCCACAATTAGAGTTGGGGATTGGGGAGATCTAAACTTAAACCACCAACTTTCTATACTAATCTAATTAATTCCTTAATTACTACTTAAGATTAAGGGAGGGCTTATATGAACAGGAACAAGGCCAAAGGATTCTCACAACTGATGTCCTCTTACTGATGGGTCTGGAGAATATGGGGATTGGGATCAAGATATGGGAGACCAGGGGGCAGCTGGGTAGCTCAGTGGATTAAGAGCCAGTCCTAGAGACTGGAGGTCCTAGGTTCAAATCTGGCCTCAGCCACTTCCTAGCTGTGTGACCCTGGGCAAGTCACTTGACCCCCGTTGCCTAGACCTTACTACTCTTCTGCCTTGGAGCCAATACACAGTATTGACTCCAAGGCGGAAGGTAAGGGTTTAAAAAAAAAAAAGATATGGGAGACCAGGAAGAGCAAAGCAGCCAGTTGGGCGATACTGGGAACCAAACTTGGAATTTGTTTCTAGATCTGCCATCTAAGCACTGTCCTCTTCCCCTGAGAAATACTGCAAGCACCATGTCCCTCCACCCATCTTCACATTTAAATGTTTTTGAACAAAGATCTCTTTTCTTTCCCATGTGCTCCATTGGGAAGGCATGTCAAGGTGGAGAATCATCCCATTCATTTGAATTCTCAGGTTTCTTCCAAGTTATTTTTACAGTGTTAAGATGTAGCTTTTCCTGATTCTGCTGGCTTGCTTTAATTTGCATTATTTCATGCAAGTCTTTCTGGGTGATTAGGGGTGTCAATAATTATGTGGTGCCCCAGGTCCCTCCAGTACTCTATAAGGGTTCTGAGCCCAGATTTCTATAAACCACCTTTACATTTGGCCTCATTTACCACCTCCCAAGTTAAAAGGGAAGAGACTTCTATTATGTACTCAATGAACCCTAACCTCAACATTTTATCCCAAAATACCCCATTGAATACCCATAATTCACTGAGTTGTCTGCTTTTGTAGAGAGCTGGGAGGTGGGCTTGGGGTGCCCCAGTTGTATTTGGGTGTCCTGGAGGTCTCATCTTTCAGTTTTTCTATTTGTGGAGCTCCTTCTACCTTAGTCCCTGCCTCTCCTGCTGAGATCTGCTTGTGGTCAGGAGGTGGTCACTGCGCTGGTTGGAGGACAAAGCATTGGAATGGCCTAATGAGTAGCCCTTGCTCCTAACAATTCTTTCTTGAGATGTTTTAAGAAAAGGTTTCTTCACAGCTAGCCTGGTGTTCTCTGAATTAAGCAGCTGACATACCAATGGTCAGCCTGGGATGGGACAAATGGCTCATTCCATTACTGGCTTTGCCACTCATTGCCCATGATCTTAGGTGAGATCCTGACCTCCTTGGGCCTCCATTTCCTCTCCTACAGTAGCAGAGCCTCCCACAGGCTCCAAGTTCCTTCTCCCAGCTTTCCAGGACCCTCCTCCTCTGACTGGGCTTTGATGCCTCAGCTATACTCCCTCTTCCAGGCCCCAACTGTTAAGGCCTTAGTCACCTGGCGGCAGCCCTTTAAAAAGAGGGCTTTCACCAGATTCCTACCACCCCCACCTCCAATACCAAATTTACCTCAAGAACAACCTCTACATGGGCAGAAGAGTAGTCATCACAGAGATCCAAGGGAAGGGTTATTTATTTTTTTTTTGTATAACGAGAAACTAAAATGTAATTCTGTGTTAAATTTTAAAAAGAGAACTAAGGAACTTTGTGACGGATTGATGTTCATGTTTTTGTCAAAGGATGCTCAGAGGACAACTTCCTGGGGAGGAGACAAAAGGCGAGAACAGCTGGGCTGGTAAGGCAGCCAGCTCCAGCCCTACACCGAGTTGGACTGGCCCCTGTGACCAGCAAAGGAGTGTGAGCCCCTGCTGGTTCCAAAGACCCAGGACCTAGCCCTACAGTCTGACCCCCGGCCTTCTCTCCAGGCAGAAAGGAGGCTTAGCTAGGGGGCAGGTGACTCCCTGCTTGACAGCCCCCTCCTGAGATGGGGCTGGAGTGAAATCACCCTTTGCCCTAGTGGAGGAGGTCAGGAATGAAGCCCTTAGCTTTCTTTATAAATGACACAATTGGCCCTGAGCATTGAGAATTTTTCCTTCCCTCTCCCAACCAAGTCTGAACCCTGACAAACCTTCCCAGCTCCTATGAACTTAATCCCTACCTTCTTTGTGCTAATAATCCAGCCAAGGAGGACCTTGGCCACCCCAGAGCCCAAAGGAAGAGATGGAGAAGGCCCAGTTTTCCTACAGAGGCCCTGAAGCATGGCAGGCCAAATGTGGGCTCAATATAAATTATCTCCAGGTGAGTAGGGGGGGCCCTGTCCACCTGCTAATAGGCTCAAAGGCCCAAGGAGGTCCTGCCACCACCCATTCCCATCATCCCCCCCAATCTGATGAGTTTATGGTCCCAAAGGAGGGCCCAGAGGAACTGAGCTCCTGGTGCAAAGGTGGCTGAAGGCATTGGCCAGTCTGACTCTGGTGTGAGGAGTAGGGTCTTTGTCCTCTACCTAATACTTAGAAAGGGAAAAAATGGGACCAAGCTGGGGCCTTGGGGAGCCTTGGCCTTGGGTCCTGTGGACTCTGAGCTCTCCCTCACTGCTCCTCATCCCTTAGACTCTAAGGCTTAGAGCATCATCTAATCCATGATTCATGCTGTATCTCGTAACTGCTTTTCCTGCACGTCAGGGCACCTCAACTCCTCTATAAATTGAACCCCAATGGGGAGAAGGAGCCTCCTGGCAATGCCTATCCCCTGGGGACATACAGTATCTAAATGCCACCCAAGGCGATCCTCCAGATTGGAGGCTGTTGGCCTTGCCAAAACTGACAAAAAGTCCAGGAGATGGTGCTCAGTCATAAGAGCACAAAGTCTGCGCCCGTCGTGCCCCGGGGAGAAGAAAGCCCAGCAAGGTGACTGGCAGGGTGCCCCTCTAAGTTCCTTTAGCTACCAGGTCCCTCTGGCCTGCTGGGACATGCCCATGAAAGACGATGGCTCCCAGCTTTGTGTGCCCCCTCATATACCCCATTCTTTGTCCCAGAGCAAGGTCAGGCTCCTTAGAGGAGTTCTGGCAGGCTGATGCTGAGAGGGATACACAAAGGCCCTCCCTCTGCCCCTCCCTATACCTCCTACTTGGAATACATAGCTATATACAGCTTCCCCCAAGGGTGGCTAGGCCTGACCCTGGAGAGGATGGAGAAGGAAGCAGAAATAGCTGATCCAGCTCCATATCAGGGCTCAACAGAGGGGACCCCTTTCTCTTTGCCTCTGTCCTCACCTTGGGCCAGACCCACTGCTCTGGCTCCCAGAAGCCATGGGATCTGCTAAAGCAGACCCACAGGGAGGGCTTCCTATGCAGGATCCCCATGATCCTGAACCAAGAGATGCAGGTATACTCAACATGACCCCCATTAGTAAAATTGGAAACACTGCCACTCGGTATGCATTAGGGTTGTTGCTTTGTGGGACCAGAAAAGAGTCAGGGCTCTCCTTGTGCATATCCTGATCCAGGGGCCTTTTGGCCCCAGCATCTCCTCAGCAGGCTTCCTTCCCAGCTAAGCCAAGTTTTCTTCTCTTCCACAAATCCCTCTTTCCTACCAGACTCCTGGGGGCCTTGGTGGCACTGAGGCCACTTTCAAAGCCACAGCTTGCCATGGCCATTGGGGCTGGCTATGCTCCTGTGTCTGGGGCCTTGGGCTGGGCTGACCTCCATCCCTCCAAGTGGAAAGTCTGAGTGGGCTCGCCATTTTGGTCAAATGGCCATTCCTTCTTTCAATTTTCATTCAAGTCCTGCATAGAAGGATGTGCAAAGGGGAGGGATGGCTGGATGGCTGACAGGGAGATGAAAGGAGCATCATGCTGTTAAGGCATGAACTGGATCAGTGTAGGAAGGAGGAGGAGGGATATATTTCAGAAGGTCAAATGGAGAAGAAAAAAAAAAGCCATACCATGGCATTTCCTTCCTTGGATTTCCTCACTTGCTCGCCTCTCTCTCTCTCACTAATCCAGTAACCAGCCCCTTCCCCTCCTCCATCTAGCAATACAGGCTTCTGGTCTCCTTTGCCACCACTATATCGTTCAGGACAATTTCTTCTCCTTGGGGGCTGTGTGAGGTATTAAGGGGATTGGATCCCACTCACTCTAGTGGCAGGTCATTGGAATCAGCCTGACCCCTGGGCTCCCAGGTTCCCCAATGTCAGTGTGCCAAAGACAGTGCAAAGTCACCAGTGAGGGAGGATCTAGAGGTTTTACAAAGGGAGCACAAGAAGGAGACAGGTCTGTTTTTACTTCCACTCTGGAACTCACTCAGTCCCTGGACTGATGCCTTGCTCTCTCGGATCCTCTCTCTTGATCTCTGACAGAGAGCTTGGAGGTAGGCTGCAATGGAGGACTCAATCTTTCCTTAAAGTTACACAGCCTATAAGATCCCTTTTCTTCCTGTCTCCTCTTCCTTTACTAATAAGTGCTTATAAATCTAGTAATAAGCCTCTAGATTAATTTTTTATCTATAACAGTTATGACAATGGCAAGTTGGTGATGAACTTCCTCTTTTCCTCTTCCCTTCTCTCCCTTCCCCTCAGAGTTTTTGACAAAAGCAGTTCACTAGGAAATAGAGTTCTGGAGTTCCAGGGTTCCTGAGACAACAGGCAGCCTGTGGAGGATTGGTGAAATCTCAATCTTGAGTTCTTTGAAATTGGATCATTTATTTAGCCCATGGCGATTAGAAGGTGGAAAGCCTTTTAGCTCGGCTCCATCTATAGAGACAGAGATCAGCATGATTTGAGGGGACAGGTGATGCTTTTCCTTTTTAGATACCATTTTTCACTTTAAATGAACCAGTGATTAGGATGGTTCCAAGAGACCATGTGTTAGCGTGAGAATGAACTTTATGGTACATTTTAAAATGAGAGCTCTTTAGAAAAGCATGTCCTATAGAGGGTGAGGCCTGAAGTAAGATTAGAAAACCTGATTTTTTGTTTTGTTTTTCTCCTTTTGGGGAGTTTTCTAAGCTTAGACAATGGGAAAGGGACCAGGGACTCTGAAGATTCCTATACGAATTCCAAAAGAAAGCCTATTGTGTAAGATTTTTATTTCATGAGATAATAAGAGGGTCCCCATAGTCATGGAATGATGAGGAAGGAAGGCATTTCAGCAAATGTTGGTCAAAACAGGTTTTCTTATGTCTGAGACATAGTTCGTTTGAGTATAAGACACTGAAGGAGTAAAGATGGCTATAGGAGTGGATAATCCCAAGGAGTTATAATACTGTGTTGTTTGGGGTTAGTTTCTTGAACCCTCCACTAAACCTAGGTCATCCAACCACCCATTTCCATATTGTCAGTTGAAACCCATATTTCCTTTGGCCCACACCTGTGAATTATATCCTTCTGGAGACCTGACTCTCAACATGGCATGTCTCTTCCTTCTCCCCCCCTCCCAGACCATACTCCTTCCTCCAGGAGTCTATGCCCTGTCTCTTTATCCTCCTCCTCTTTCTCCCCTCTAGCCTCTCCCTGTTTTCATCTTCTTCCTTCTGCCCCTCCTCTCCTCCCCTCCCTTTTCTCATCCTCTTCCTCCTGTATCCCCTATTCTCTTATTCCTTCCCCTCCCCCTCCTATTACTTCACCCTCTTCCCATTGTTTACACACACACATACACACATACACACACACACACACACACATCACACACATCACATATCATCTGTTCCATCTCTACTTAGATTTCAGAATTGCTAGTGGACACTAAGGAAGCCCCAAATAAAGGCATCCCCCCAAGGGAAGTTCTCAGGTATAATCTTAGAGGAGATTTAGTAATAATAAGAAATCATATTCCATTCTCCAAGTGATCTTGATAGATGGGTAGATTCTACTCCTTTATTTGATGTGGGAGTTTTGCTAGTAATTAAGTGGTTTGAGAACATTTTCAGAACATATAGCCCAAACTGAACTGATGTAATGGATCTCATGTTTGCTTTTTTAACTGAGGGAGAGAGACAGGCTATCCTGGAAGCCACTACTAATTCTGAGGATGAGAATGCAAAACAATGGCCTTTAAAAGACCCTAAATGGGACCAAAGTGTAACTGAGGACTGGATATAATTGCGTGAAGCCAGAGTTGCTTTATTAAGGGGTATGAAGTCTTGCTCCTCAAGAGCAGGGAACTGGGTAAAATTTGAATATATGAAGCCAGGAAAAACATGAAAGGCCAAACTGCTTTTACACAATAAGATTGTAGAATTAGGAGCTAGATATCTTGGGCTGAACATTTCAAAATAGACAGATTTTTCAGCTAATAAACCATTTTGTAAATCACTTTTGCCCAGAAATTGAGTATTTTTCAGAAGACTTGTCCAGTCTGTCCCAGTATGGAGATAAGAGAAATTGAAGAAAACAGCAGTATATGTTTTTGAAGGCTGTGAGAGGTGAGAAAAAGAAAGAGTTTTATAGAAGGATTTGGAAAAGAAAGAATAAGGAAAATGAGGCAGTTACATTAGCTCCAATCTTGAAAAATGCAATTGAAGAAATCATTTCCCCTTTGAGAGAGATGGCAAAGCAGTAGCAGAAAAAGAAGCAATACAATGCTATTTTTGTGGAAAACAAGGCCATATAACTATGAAGTGTAGGAAGAAAAGTCAGGATAATAGGAACAGAAGCTGGAGAAATAATAATATAGACTCTCCAACAGGGCTAGTAATTTTAATGGGGGTAAATCACAATTCAAATTATACCACCATTCAGGGAACTAGTAATTAGTGTGGGAGACACCAGAGAAATGGTCAGAGTTCTTTATTATGGTGTGAGGGAGGGGAACAGAACTTGGAGTCTAGGGGTGAGGGCTACTCCTTCCCAGACCCTGATATTTTAATGCCAGTTATTCTAGTCTTCTCCCTTCCCCTAACAGAGAGCTTAAGATTGGGGGCATATATTATGATTGTGTCCTAGAAATTGGGGCTTCTAGATCAGTCTTAGTGGGTAGACCTGATTCTGAATGTAATTCTATTGGTTCTATAAATGTGGTAGGTGTGTCAGGAAAGTCTCAAAATGTCCCCAAGTTTTCTCCTCAAATGGTATCCATTGGACATCTATCAGTAGAACATTCATTCCTTTCAACACTGGATTCCCCTACAAATGTGTTAGGGAAAGATCTTTTACTATATTGTGCTCCCAGATAGCTCTTTATCCTTAGAAATGCCTGAAGACTCTTTGACCTTGCTTCCAGTCCTGCTTCCTGACAGTCAAGAGGTTCTAGCCCTTGCCTTTAAATTCCTGTAGATATTTCTGAGTTATATCTTCCTCCCATATAGGCCTACTTAAGTCAGTTGTTCCTATTCAGATTAAAACAAAAGGTGGCCCAGTCTCTTCCATTCCTCAGTATCCTTTACCAAAAGATGTAGTTGTAGGAATTTCCCTGATAATTCAGTCATTAATTGAGTAAGGGATAACAATTCCATGCAAATCTGAATATAATTTGCCTATTCTCCCTGGAAACCTATTTTTCCAGTTTGTACACTTTCTAAGGGCAATAAATTATCATGTAATCAAATGACATCATATTGTCCCCAAACCAGCTACAATAATCTCCTCAATCCCCAGTACTGCCACATATTTTACTGTGGTAGATTTGTGCTCTGCATTTTTCTTCATCCATATCCATGAAGATTCCAGAAACAAATTTTCTTTTGTCTGGAAAGGTTCCTAGAGGATATGGATGTGATTACCTCAGAGATGTGTAGAGAGCCCAACTTTGTTTTCAGAAATTTTAAAGCAGGATTTGGCTAATATCATTTTTAATGGAGCTTTTTAATACAACTTGTGGGTGATTTTCTTTTAGTAGCAGCAGATGCCCATATGTTCTAGGAAGACAGTAGGCACCTTCTCTTGGAGCTACACAGGAGAGGACACAAGGTTTCCAAGGTAAAGGTTGAGTGGTATTTCCCAAAGGTGGAATATTTAGGTTTTGTTTTGACTTTTGGAGTCTGCTCCATTAACTATTGAGCTATTCAGCAACTGGCTATTCCATCTACTAAGAAGCAGCTGAAAGCAATCTTGGGGGCAACAGGGTTCTATTGGCAATGGATTCCTTGATATGAGGAAATTACTAAACCTCTTATAGCTCTGACAAAAAAGTCAGCCCCTAAAGTACTCCAGTTAGATTCAGAAAATCTGTCAGCTCTTTCAGAATTAAAACAAGTCATTCTTTCTGCCTCTGCTCTAGGAATTATAGATTATAAAGAGCCTCTTACCTAGCACATACATGAAAAGAGAGGGGTAGCTTTAGTTGTCTTCACTCAAACCTTGGGTCCTGCACAGTGCCTAATTGCTTATTATTCAGCATAGCTGGATCCAGCACCACCCCCTCTTAGATGGGTCACAACCACAGCATTGCTTTTAACCAAATCAGCTGATTTTAATATTTGGGTGTCCATTAATGATATTATGCCCCTGTGAGGTCAGAGCATTATTGCTGTTACATAGGATGCAAGCATTTTCAGATCAAAGGTATTCCTCGATGTGGGATAATTTTGTTAGGAAATAAAATATTACCATAAAATTCTACACTTTCCTCAATCTTGCAGTATTGCATCCAAATTTACCAGTATTGGGGGAACCATTACATAAGTTTAAATCAGTAGTAGACATGGCTGAAAAGCCCCATGATGATGCCTCTGAGACACACTTAGAAAACCTAGATTTAGTTTTATTGATTGATGGTTCTTCTTTGCCATTCTGTTGGAATTCTTTGATTGCAGAGGCTTTCTCACTTCTCCTGACATATATATATATATATTACAAACACAGAGATCATTAAAGACTTTCTCTCTGTTCTCCAGCTCTGGCTGTTCTGCCCATACAGGTCGCACTGATCCCATCTCTTAGAGGGAATCTAGGACAGGTACTGTAGCTAAGCAAGCTGCCTTAGAAGGACAAGAGTTGATCTTAATTGATACTTAATGATGAACCAAGTTTTTGTCTCTCTTACGATGAACAATAAGTGGAGAAATGGAAGCAAAAGAGATTAAGGGGGTCTGGGTGTCATCATAAGGAAAGTTGCTGCCCCCTAGAAGCTTCTATCATCAAATATGCTTATCTTTTCACAGGAGTGGCCACTTTGATACCCAGAGGATTCATGGACTCTGTTAAAAGAAGTCTGGATAGGCATTGATATAACCAATATAGTCTCCAGGGCGTGTGCAGCCTGACCCACTTGACAGGCATTTAATCAACATGCTTTCCATATCAAGGCTTTTTTGGGGGGTGTCCCCTGGCTTACACATTTTTTGAGCATTTGCAAATTGATTTCATCAGTATGCCTAAGGCTGGGCATTACAAAGTGTGTCTTGTTTTAGTAGACCAACTCACTAGATGGATAAAAGCTTGGGCTACAGAAACTTTGCTTACTAAAGTACTAGTGAGGGATATTGTTCCTTACTTTGGCCTACCCATTGATTCATTTTACTGACTCTGTTTTATCCCAGGTTTATTCTTATTTGGGAATTACTCCCAAATTTCACACAGCCTATCATCCCCAGAGCTCAGGCCAAGTTGAAGGTATGAACAGAGAACTTAAAAACATGATTGGTAAGTAGTGCACTGAGACTCACTTGAAGTGTCCTGAGGTTCTCTCCTTAGCTCTGTTTTACCTTCCCAACAGGCCCAGGGGAGATCTACATGACTCACTATTTGATATGCTTTTTGGACTAAGCAGGCTAAGCCTTTCCCCAATGCATAAACATCATTACTTGGGGGTGGGTTGGGGGAAACACTTCTATTCTTACATACAGGATTTACAGGTCAAATTAGGTAAACCTCATGAATCTGGAGCTGTAATACATGCCAAACTTCTCTCTCCATAATCTATCCCCAGGAGACAAGCTATATGTAATGAATTTTCAGCACACTGGAGGAACTTGGCCTGTCAGACTGCTATCAAAATTGGAGAAAAGGACTCTTGGATTCATTGTCCTCTTGTAAAAGGGACACCATCTACAGATGTTGAGTAACTGTATCCTGTTGCATACATTGTATTTTATTGCTTGTTTGTTTTAAGATTTGGTTTTGCTTTAAGATTATAAAATAATCTAATCTAGGGTATTCTGTTATAAAATGTTACCTTAAGTTAGTATGTTTTGGTTATTAGCTATAAGTTCTATTACATTGTCTTCATTTGTACCCTTTTCCCAAGACTGGACTAGGGATAATGTTATTATAAAAGTCTTAAGTCAAATGGGAAAAACTCTTTTCTAAGGCAAGGCCATTGGCAATTATGGATGTTGTGTCTGTCATGAAACCCATTGGAGCTCTGTTTTGTCATGGTCAAAAATTTGAGTCCATATGAATGAGCCTTTCCACAACTTGCAACTCAGGAAGTTCATATGTGGCCTTTTCCTTCTTTTGCTTTTGTTATATGTCACATAAATAATGACAGATTATTCCATCTAACTGGTAACAATCTATACAGTTAGTCTTTGAGAAATTTAAAGTGTTGAAAATCTCAGCTAATTTTTAACAGGTCTTATAAAGTGGTTTTCAGATTTGGGAGCCCTATGATGTCTGATCTATCATGTGTCTACCTATGTTTTGTATGTGAAGAGAGGTAAGGGTTCATTAAGTAGTCGGTGTGTAATGGTGAGCAGAGATGGGCTTTCGCAGAACCCTTGATGCAAACAACTCCAAAAGAAACTTCTTCCCTGCCAGGTGAAAGCAAATATCTTTTGTGAGTCTTTGTGAATTGGTAAAGTCTACCATTGTGAAAAATCTAGCACTGCTTGGTATTGATGAGATAATTGTAGCTGGAGTTGGAACAACTGGGTGGGACTTCACCACATAGTCATTAATAGCCCTTAAATCTTGGACAAATCTGTAACATGGTCTTCTATTTTCATCCAATTTTGGTTTCTTTATTGGGAGTATAGGTGTATTGAACTCTGAAATACATGGTACTCTATAATTCCTTGTTCTAATAATGACTCTATGATAGGGGTAATACCAGCTACTGCGTCTTTGCTTAGAGGATGTTGAGCTATGCAAGGTGGAGGACCTCTTTTGGTCTTAACTTTAAGTGGAGTTTGCAGATTTTAATAGACCAATATCTGTAGAATGAGAAGCCCATACCTGTTCTGGTATATTATCAGGTATAGGATAAATTCTCCCTCTTTCTGCTTCTGCCTCAAATGTATCTAAGAATAACATTGGGAAAAGATCCAGAGCTCTTTCAAGAAGTTCTAAATTTATGTCTCCTGTTGGTGTGCATCGAATAGTAGCTCTTAATTTACATAAAAGATCACTCTGAAGTAAATTCATAGGTGAATTGGGCAGTAGCAAGAAAGAGTGCTCTACAGATAAAGGATCCAATGATACCATTTTGGGTTGCAACTTCTTAACCCTTTGTGATATTCCAATTACTTCTTCCACCTCCTTAGTTCCCATAGCCTTGCAATCTTCTGGGGATGTTTGCAGAACAGATTTAGAAGCCCCTGTGTCCACAAGACAATAATAAATCTGTTCCCCCACTTTCAGAGTAACATGAGGTTCTGTGCTACTCGGTGGGAAATGAGTTTGAATAACGGGAGCCAGCACATCTGTGTCAGGAAACTGCAGCCTTAGTTTTTGTCCATCACCTTCCACTTCCTCATTTATTCTTGCATCCATGTTTTCCTCTGTTCTTCCAGTATTACCATTTTGCCAGGATTTTTGTGACTCACTCCATCTTCCATTGGTCTCTATATTTCCATTGCTCACATTTACAACCAAATCATTATTATCTACATTACTTTTTACATTGTTTACATTAATTATTTCATCTACTTCATTATTTACATTAATTATTCCCTCATTAATTGCATTATTTACATTAATCATTTTATTAATTATCAAATCATTTCAACATTCTTTTAATCCTGTATCATTAACAATATCTTTTTCACAATCATTATCTAAACTTAATTTAATAATACCATCTTTTTGACACCATCATACTGAGCAGCCTCCCTTTAGTAAATCAATATTCTGAGTATTCACTCCAGCCACCTGGGAATACTTAGGTCTTGCTCCTGTCCAGATAAACTCTTACATACTTTGTAAATCTGGAGCTTGCTGGGAAATATTACTGCACACACGATTACAGCAACTACCATTACCATTATATACATTGTTATTAAAGCCATTATTAACTCTATTAACACCATTAAAATTTGCCTATATCCATTATACCCATTATTATATCCATTTCCTCAGTTTCCCCTATTTTGAGCTGCAAATTATCCTCTATATCTACACTCTCTAACCATGTTCCCAACTCAATTACACAAAAAGCACTTTAGAGGATTTTACCTGGTTTGCCTACAATTATATTCCTGCCTTGGAGTTCTGTAAGACTGTAGGGTTGCAACGGTTTTAACTTGTTGTATCTCACTCTCCTGGATCTTCTTATTAGCTTCTTTCAATTGCTTTCTCAGTTTTTTAGTAACCTCAGTCTTATTGCCCTCTGATCTGTCTAACTCATCTTGATAGATGAAAATTGCCATTCTCTTGAGCTCATCCAGTCCCATGGTAAACCAATTCAGGCAGTTACTCCTGAAATAGGTCTTTACCAATGGGCAGGCTTTTTTTTACAAACTGCCTCTGGATGTGACTTACATTCTCATCAAAAAGCAGATCCAGACCAAGTCACCATTCCCCATAGTCAATAATCCAATGCAGGAAGCTAGCTGGAGCCTCCCGTTTATCTTGCCTTAGACTTTCAAACTTTGACCATGTGGCTGGGAACTTGAGTTAGTCCTCATGGTCTCCAATATAGACTCCCTTGCCATGCCTAGTTGCCAATAATTCTCCAAGGAATTTATCTCTAGATCATTACACTACAGCAACCATGGAGTGAGATCAATATTTGCATTAGTCTGCTCCACTATCTGTTGTTTCTCCTTTCTAGTTAAAATTTCATCCAGCAATAAATCAAAATCCTGATAATTGGGATTGTAGATTCTAATTACTCATTCTAATTCTTTGACTACTTTTATAGGCTCATCTTCATACTTTGGAATCCTCTTTTTCAATTATGAAATAGAGAAAGTAAACTGAAAGAAACTACTACTGATTGAAATAGAAGAGTAAACTGGAGAAAACAATTACTTGTTGAAATAGTAAAGGTAAACTGAGGGGAAACTTTCCTTTTACAATGACTGCTGTTGTCTGGCTTTGACTAGGGAGGGCTGCTACAGGGGACCTGAGGCTGCTTATTTTTAATGGAGGTAGGAATAATAAATGCTGGTACAAATAAATAATAAATATTGGTACACAGGGGACTTCTCTGCAGAATACCCTAGGGTCTGCTCTGGGGTTTGCCTACTGATCCCTACTAACAGCTGATGGATCAGTATATTTCCTAACCTCCTTTCTCCTTACCAACCCCTCCTTTTGCCTCCCTCAACTCCCAATCTTCTTGAATCCTTTTGCTTCTTCCCTCCCTCTTGAGTGAACTATAAAGATACTCTAGTTGCTTTCTCAGTCAAGGGGCTTATTGGGATAACAGGATGGGAAACTGAAGTAAGAGGGCTGAGGAAGTCTCTAATCTAAATGAAGGATTTAGAAAATAGTCCAGTCACAAACTGTGACTCTTAGACAGTTAGGGAGATGGAGGACAACAGTCTTTTAAATCTTCTTTCTCACAAAATCATCAAGGTCTCTCATTTTTATCTGCAGTCTCATTATTACTATTTCTTCTATCTCCAAGTGCCTGGCTTCATAATTCCCTTATAACCATATCCAAATACTTTGGCTTAGCTCCAGTTTCTATTGCCTTTTGCATTTCCCTCAAATCTGGAGCTTGCTATGAGGACTTCAACTTGCAGTGTGAGCAGCAAGTGAATTTCTTGTACCTAATTCCTGCGTTATGTTTTTCTCTGTTATTACTCTGTTTCTTCTTTAAGAAACAGTTTTGAGTTTGATCCTGGAGCTTGAGTTTGGAGGAGCCCCGCAGACAGCTTTCCTTCAGATTGGTCACAAAGCAGAAGTAACTTGAAAGCAAACTATGAAAGCATTTGTCGTTGGAATTAGTGGTGTGACAAATGGTGGGAAGACAACCCTGGCCAAAAAACTCCAAAAACGGCTCCCAAACTGCAGCGTCATCTTCCAGGATGATTATTTTAAGAACTTGAAGTTCTTAATATGGAAACACTGATGTCTGCTGTCTACTCCTGGATGAAAAACCCAAGAAATTCCCTAGAATCAGATGCCCTGGAAAATGCTGAGGAAGTACCTATTTTAATCATCGAAGGTTTCCTTCTCTATAATTATAAGCCTCTTGATACTTTGTGGAATAGAAGCTATTTCCTGACCATTCCATATGAAGAGTGCACGCGAAGAAGTACCAGGGTCTATGAACCACCAGATCCTCCAGGATACTTTGACAGTTATGTGTGGCCAATGTATCTAAAACACAGAAAATAAATAGAAGACATCACGTGGAATATGGTGTATTTAGATGGGACAAAATCTGAGTAAGACCTTTTTTCACAAGTCTATAATGACCTGATAGAAGAACAAGTCAAGCACAAATGTTCACAGATAGCCCCCGAGGTGCCTTCTAGCTCGACATCTGTGATCTTGTGACTAGCATAAAGGATGCATCAGAATTCTTTCCATCACAGATTAGGAGAATCTAAAGAAGATATTTAGTCACATAAGCAAGAGAATGATATACACAACGATGACTATAGTGCAAAGGAAAATAATATTAGAAGCCTTCAGATTACAATAATGATTCATTGATTTTTGAAATCTGATGATGAAATGGAATCCTCTTGGTAGAGAGATGATGGACTAAAGGTGTGGAAAGTTGCGTATCTTTCTATGCCGTCATCTGATGGTCAACGTCACAAGCCTCATGGGATGGGGAACGGCTTTCTTAACTGTTTTTTTACAAGGGAGGATTGTATGGGAATACCAAGAAGTGACAATGATGTAGAAATGATTAAAACCATCAATAAGAGACAAAAGAAAAAAAAAAGAAAGTCTCTAATCAAGTGCCCTTTACAGAGGCAAAAGAAACACTCTCTAGTTTCCTTTTGCACTGATCTTGTCTGGTAACTAGGTTTTTTCTGGGAAACAGGATTTGTGTATGTTCTGACTGTGTTTAAATTTTTAATTTCTTCCAACTCCTTTTGTTTTAAATCCTTTTCAGTCTTCTCCAACTTTTCTTTAAGATCTTTAACTTCCTTGCTCTGATCTAAATATTTTCAAATAGGTAACCTGCAGCCTCTCTCAATTCTATTAGGGAAACAGAGTCATATTTTGGGAAATAGTTCTTAAAAAATGTCCTTAAATTTGGTGTGCATTCCCTCAGAAATTGCCTACATATATGGCCATCTGTCTCTTCATTATCTCTTTCTAAACCTAAGATTTCCTCTGCCATTTCTGACAGATGTTCTATGTATGTGGCAGGATGTTACCCTTTTTCCTTCCTAACCTTTTCAAATTTGGACCATGCACCAGGTTTGTAATAGCATTGCTTAATGGCTTGAAGCAAATCCTCTCTACATTGTTTAAGATATGACATGCAGGTAGGATTGGTGAAATCAAAATCCTCTCTTTGATCTGGAGTGGGCCAGCTTGTCAAAGTGCTTTCAGATCTAGTTGTCTCCACAAGTTTCCTTATTTCATGGGAACTGAATAATTCTGTTAAAAGAAATTCAGTATCTTCGAAATCTGGATCAAAGATTCGAAAAGCTCTCTTCGGCTCCTTGTGGGCTTTAAAAGGATTGTCCACAAATTTTGGAAAACAATATTTAATGGTCTCAAGTTCCTGTGGAGTGAATTGTCTATGGGCCTTTGAATGAATAGCACCAGAATTAGTTGTTAGCTTGGTGACTTCCTTCAATGGACAGATTTTCTCAGGGGCACTAAGCAGCCTGGTTCTCATTTTCATTGCTACCCTCATTTTCCTGAGGTACATTCTCTGATTGCCCATTGTCCTTGCCCATAACTAGATCTAGACCCTTTTCCTTAATGAGTTGTTCAAATATTGCCATAATCATCTTGCCTAAGTTGTTGTCAATGGCCATAACCTTCTCTGCATTCAGGGGAACCATGAATCTGAAAACTTTCTTTACTTGGGATAGAGTCTGCAACACAGCCATGAATAGTACATATACTTGTGCCAGGACTTGCCAGAGAACTAATTCATGTTGGAAAGGTAATTATAACACAGTCATTGTCAAGTTTCCTACATAATCCACAGTCTCCACTACCATTTGAGTCAATTTGCTGTAAAGAATATGGTAAACCCAAAAGCTAGCGATGAGTGCCAAAACCACCACACCAAAACTTGTTTGAACATATTTACCATCTTTCCTACCTGTGGGATTGTTGGGTACTGTCAGACTAAGGTGCCAATTGAAATAGAATAAGTAAACTGACTGAAACTGTTACTTCTTGAAATGGAGAAGGTAAACTGAGGTGAAACTGCTGTTCTCTGGCTGTGACTTGAGAGACCTGCTACAGGGACCTAAATCTTCTTATTTGTAATGGAGGTAGAACAGAGAAATGCTGAAGGATGCTACCACACAGGGATGCTGGTACACAGGGCACACTGCTTTGGGATTTGCTCTGGGGTTTCTGCCTATTGATCCCTACTGATGGCTGATTCTTCAATCTATTTTTCCTGACCTCCTTCATCCCTCACTTCCTCCCTTAACCAACCTCTCCCTTTTGCCTCCCTCACCTCCCAAATCTTCTTGAAGCCTTTGCTTCTTCCCTCCCTCCTGAGTGAACTATAAAGATATTCTAGTTGCTTTCTCAGTCAAGGGGTTTATTGGGATAACAGGATGGGAAACTGAGGTAAAAGTGATGAGGAAATCCCTAAACTATGGAGATAATTTTAGAAAGGTTTGAGGAAGTATTGCAGTCACAAACTCTGACTCTGAGACAGTTAGGGAGATGGAGGACAATAGCAGTTCAAAATCTTCTTTCTTCTTCACAAATCAGCCAGATCTCTCAGCTTAACCCCAGAAAGAAACAAAGTTCAAAATCTCTCCTTTTCTCCTGGCCAGCTCAACTCTCTTATAGACCACCAAACTCAAAAGCTTCTCCCCTGATCAACTTCTACTGCTTAGAGCCAGAGAGACAAAGATCAAGTCCCAAAAGCCAAGTTTCTCTTCTCAGTGTCAACTTCAACTGCTCCAGTCAGAGAAACCCCAAAAACCAAATTAGCCTCACAAAAGTCTTTCAGCCAGCTTCAAACCTCCAGGGAGCGAGAGTGACTTCCAGTCAGAGACAAAGTCCCCTCCCCCCAGTCAGCTCAAACTGCCCCCAACTGGGGACATTCCATTGCAACCCTGGTTCTTGCATCTTGGCCCACAAGTCCATCAAAACCTCTCTCTCTTCATGTCTCTATCACACAGCAACCCCCCCCCCCAACTGCCACTCCTGGGAACATTCCTTTGGAACCTTCTCTTGATTGACAGCTAGAGCTACGTCTCCAGCCTTGGTTCCTGCAAGTTCTCTCTCTCTCCCCACGCCTCTACTACCATGATTCCAGTTCACTCTGGGTAAAATTTTTATGTTGTCTCAGATGTACCATCCCCTTCTCTGCTGTAATATAGGGCGCATCATGTAGAGGACCAAGGGTAACTGGCTTCTGCTCTGAAACTGCAGCTTCTAGCTCTACTTAGTAAGAGCTTGTTGTTCTTCAACCCCTTCAGCCATCACCAGTCCCTGCACCTTTAAATCATCGGCAACGCCATTTAATTTTCTTAGCTGTTCACAGGTAGCCTCAATTTTATCCATTCTCTTTCAAAGCCATAACAACATTCTTTAAATCAGCAATCCCCAAATTTAACTAACCCAAACACTGTACCTCTTAATCAGACACTTCAAGATTTTAATCAATACGTGTAACATACCACATCTGTTATAGAGGGATTTGTTAGGGGAAAGAACAAGAAGGAAACATATAAATAATTAGGTTTATTGTTGGGAAGATTGAGAGGAAACGAAGGTAAAAGGGTAAGGGAAAATTATTATAATTAACACAAAACCTAATTCCAATAAACCTATTTTAGTAATCAACTTATCTAAGCTGAATACATTCAGTTTCCCCAAACACAATCTCACAAATAGAGTCCAGTATATGAGCCAACATCCCAGAAGAAAATGTCCAAAGCAGGTCCAGTAGAGAAGTTGTTCTTTAGTCCTCTGTCCAGCTGCCAGCAGCCAGTCCAAGCAGGATCTCTCTCACTCAAGCTGGTATCTCCCAAAGGGCCAGAAACCTGGTAGACAGATGGAAAACCTCCAATTTCTCCAAAGCCATCTTCAGGAGAGAGTGAGCTTTACAGTTGGGACCTTGGAATCTTCAGCCAGATCTTGACCCAGGCTCCCATGTGACTCACTGTCACATGTCCCTGTCAAGCAATTGGAAGTTCACATTGCAAAGTCCTTTTGCAGTCTTCCTCTTCCTAATACATTCCCCCCTTTTGCATGAAGCATAAATCATGTTGGAAACACTATTTTTGCATGTGTACACAATCTAAATTAGTTACTAATTACATAAACTAAGATATCTACCCAAAATAACAAAACCTATACTCAACTATCTTACTCTAATTAATACTAACCTATTTTAGGGAATTTAACAAAGAAAAAGGAAAAGGAATTAAATAATGAACAAGTACAAATGTGAAACAGAAGCAAAAGCAAAACAGCAAATAACATCAAACAAAAGATGAACATAACTTCCATGCAAACATCAAACTCAAAATATTCTTATCAGCTAATACAGAACATTGTACTACTATTGCAGTATATTAACATTAAACTTAGAAAAAATTTTGAAAATTAACAATAAATACAACATTGCATAAGTTTTACACTGAAAATCAAACCAAACATTAAATTCACTTATGCAAATACATGTAACAATAGATATAAGTGATTTATGTACATAATATATATATACATATAGTACACACAATATATACATGTATACTATACACATATATACACTTATGTACACTTCATATTTACATATATACACTATAATAGAATTAATTTACAATTCTATTATGCATACTATTCACATATATTTACATATTTATTTACAATTTTGTTTGATATGTGATGTCATATGTTGTTTGTATTGTGTAATGTATGATGTAGTACAAGTCAGTATCTAATTTTCTTATCTACTTAATCCTACCTAATTAATCCCTATCTTCAAAATTCTTCTGTCTAACGAGATTTCTATACTTAAACTAAATCTAAGTATCTAACTACATTTTGTTAGTAACTAACTTATCTATAGCTAATTATAACACTGTTAGTACCCTAACTATACATTCACTAATTTAAGTAGCGATTCAATGTAACCTAACCATGTTTATGTTTTGTGTTTGTTGTATTATGTTGCTACTTTTGCTATGTCATGTTGTTTGGCTAGTGTAATGTCAGTGTTACTGTTATATTAGTTTTTTGTTACTGTTGTATGCAATATACTTACCACTACTTCAGATCTTTCCTTCTCTTCTCACATCCTCTTCCTTGAATTATTCTTCTTCTGTAATTCCACAGTAGTAAATATATTTGTGTATGTATGTGAATAAATGCTATTTTGTACTATACTACATCACCCCCCAAGTATTAATCCAGTAGTCCATTAATCCTGTAATCATCTTCATTGCAAATTTCCCAAAGTCTTTAAATTTATAAGTTTTCAGTCTTTTAACGCTATCCAGTAATTCCTGAATTCTCCTCTTCATCTGCATTGTCCTCTTCTATCCTCTTCTGCAGGAATGGTCCTCTGCTTACTGATCTTTTTGACTGCAGACTCAATTTTACTGATGATTCTAATTTTCTGCAATCTCTTCTTCATTTTCTTTTTCTTCGATGATTTGTACGTTTTCATTATTAACACCATGTGCTAATTTTATATGTGAACGATGATACCATGAATCTCTACCCAAAACTTTTACTGAAAATGGATAAACTAACACAATACTGTAAGGACCTACCCAACTTTCTTGTGTTGTTGATGTTTTAGCAAAAATTTTTTATATATACCATATCTCCTGGTTTATAATTATGCAGAGAATAATCCAAAGGACCAGTTTGAATTAATACTCCCATATCATGTAATTCTTTTAGTCTTTGTTGTAAAGCACTTAAGAAGGAAGTTGACAATCCCCTCCTAAAAGGGATGTATAGACTATCTTAAAAGTTTTTGCCTGTACTGGAGCATGTCCAAAATGCATTTCATAGGATGATATATGTAAATCTGCTCTTGATCTTATATATAGGTAAAACAAAACTATAGGAAGAATCTCTGGCCATTTGAGATGAGTTCCAGCACAGCTCTTCCCCACCATAGTCTTTAGTTCCCTATTTACATGCTCCACTTGCCCTGAACTTTGTGGGTGATAAGGAACATGATATTTTGGTGTTATTCCTAGATTCTCATAGACTCTTCAGGATGTCTTGAGTAAAATGCTATCCCTTATCAGAGTCTATTGTTAGTGGTACTCCAAATCTAGGTATAATTTCCTTAATACTTTCACCACAAAACTAGCTGTATTTGTATTTGATGGAAAAGCTTCAGGCCATTTGGTCAATCTGTCAACAATTACCAAGCAAAACTTGTATCTTCCAGCTTTTAGCATGCTGATGTAATCAATCTACAGACTCTCAAATGGACAATGTGCTAAAGGCCTACCACCTAAACCTTTCTGTCTGAATGCCTCTTAATTGAATTTTTGGCAAACAGAACAGCTTGAGCAGATCTCATTTGCTACAGTACTTATTCCAGGAGCTACCCATTGTCTCTTTATGGTGTCAATTATAGCTTGAGTACCAAAATGAACTTATGTGTGAATAGCTTGACACAAATAGATATACAGGTCTTTTGGTAACAGAGGCTTTCCAGTATCTGCTATCCATATACCATGTTTTTTTCTTGCTCCAAACTTTTCATTCCATTTTTGTGTTTCTGAGTCTCTATAAACTTTTTCTAGATTATCAGATTCTATAGTTGATATTTATGACATACACTGGAGCATTTATGGCATCAAATTTCACAGTTATACCAGCTCTATGATTTCCTTTAGCAACTGAATCTCTGCTATTAGTATGACTTGAACAATGGATTACCACTAGCTGTTTAGGCTTCTGGATAGCATCCAACAACTCAGTTATTATTTCTGCATGAGCAATTGGTTTTCCCAATGCAGTAATAAAACCTTGTTGTTTCCAGATCTTTCCTGTAGCATGACACACCGAAAAAGAATAACGGGAGTCTGTATACACATTTGCACTTTTACCATCAGCTAGAAGACATGCTTGCTTTAAAGTGAACTACACCTTGAGCACTAAGGTTATTAGGTAATGATCCATACCACAGTGTCTCAAATTCTGTGACAACTGCAGCACCTGTACATCGAATTTCATTACACAAATATGAAGAACCATTTGTGAATAAAACCAAATCTGAATTTTTGATTGGAGTGTCTTTTAAATCTATCCTTGGCATATCCACTAAATCTGCTACTTCTACACATTCATGTAATGGTTCACCATTTTTTGGCAAATCAGGAAGAAGTATAGCTGAATTTAATACTCTATATTTCTTCAACTCTATGTTTTCACTACCTAAAAAAGTAATTTCATACTTAGATATTCATTGGTCTGAATAAGTTTAAGTATGAAATTTCCTCATTAGCGCCTTCTATTTGATGTGAACAAAATACCATCAATGGACATCCCCAAACTAAATCTGATGACTTCTGAACTAACACAGCTGCAGCAGCTACACACCTTAGAGAAGAAACTGTACCAGCAGCAATTAGATCTAGCTGACAACTATCGTATCCAATTGGATGATAACTCTGTCCTAAAGTCTGTGTCAGTACACCAGATGCAATTCCTTTGGTCTCATTCACAAATAATTGAAAAGGTTTAGTATATTCTGGGATTCCAAGAACTGGTACAGATAAAATCACTTCTTTAAGTTTACTTAAGGCTTGCAGATGTTCAGGTTTGAGTTTCAGAAGTTCTGGTTCTGTATTCCTGGTTAGATATGTTAAACATTTAGTAATTTCACTATACTCAGGTATCCATTGCCTACAGAAACCAGTTGTTCCAAGAACAGTTCTGAGTTGCTTCTTGGTCTTAGGTGCACTCAGTTTCTGGATATTAGCTATTATTTTTTGAATGATACTTCTGACAACACAAAACCAAGATATTCAATGTGAGGCATTACCCACTGATTTTGCCTTGGAGATTGTATGTCCACATTTATATAATTCAATCAAAAGAATATTACTATCTCTTAAACACAGTTTAGCAGATGGAGATTCTAGGAGGATATCATCAACAAAATGTACTATTTTACTCTCCTTGAATGTTACTGTTTTAAGGTCTTTGTTCAAATTTTGTGAGAATTGCCTCAGGGAATTGCAGAATCCCTGTGGAAGACATATCCATGTCCCCTGTGTTTTCTCCCATGTAAAAACAAAGATCTTTTGAGAATCCTTGTAATTTGGAATCGAGAAAAAAAAAGCTGAACATAAATCTACCATGGTGAAATATCTTGCTTGACTTGGGATGGATGAGATTATAGCAGATGGGCTTGGATGTGTCTTTATTACAGCTCTCAAATCCTGGATGAATCTGTATGTGATTTTGACATATTGATATGGCTTTGCCTTTTTTTAATAGGAAATATAGGTGTGTTATATTCTGAGAAGCATGGTATTATGATCCCTTGTTGAATTAGGGACTCAATGATAGCTCTTATACCTTCTATAGCTTCTTTACTCCAAGGGTATTGAGGAACACAAGGAACTGGTCCTTCCTTGGTTCTCACTGTTACTGGAGCAGCTGATTTCAATAGGCCTACATCTGTGGAAGACTTTTGACCATAAATATTCTGGTATATCCACAGGAATAGGATAGATGGAATCCAACTCATTCTCTGCACTGACTGAATCTAGGAACAGCAATGGAAAAACTTTCAGAGATTCTTCTTGGAGTTGTAATGATATATCCCCAGTGTCAGTACATTGAATCGTTGCCCGTAATTTACAGAACAAATCTCTTCCAGAAAGTTCATTGGACATTCTGACATACAAAGAAATGTATGTTCTACAGATAAAAGTCCTAAAGTTATCATTTTAGGTTGTAATTTTGCTACTCTCTCTGGTTTTCCAGTAGCTCCAATCTCTTCCATTGTATCAACAGCTTTACAATCTTCAGAAAGACTTTGAAGAATTGATTTACTGGCTCCAGTATCCACTAAAAGATCATATATCTAATTCCCTATAGTTACAGAAACATAGGGTTCAGTGCTATTTGGAGGTTGGAAGGTCTCAAGAACTGGTGCAAGCACAGTAACATCAGTACAAAGTTCAGTCATTTCCAGTCCATCCTAGCCTACATAATTACATGACTTTTCCAGGATTTTGTATCATCAGCTTTTATATTACCCTCAATGGTACTTATATTCTCCATCTTAGTATCATTGTTCCCATTTACAATTTCATTATTATTATCTAGTTTATATTCATTAATTTCTCTTATTGTACATTCATTAGGATTTTCTATTTAATTTATATCACAATGTTCTTTTCTCTGTACAATTATTTACACTAATTATATTCTCCTTTGATTCAATTAATTCATTTGTATCACCATCTACCTTATTTTCATTACTCTCAATTTCATTTATCCTCAACTCATTTTCATTTATACCATACTCATTTCCTGGTTCATTTTCATATGCAACTAGGGTAAACCTTCATAAGACACAGACACCCTTGTTCTGATCACCCAATGCTAACATTCCAGAAACAATGCTTTTAGCTTCAAGGACATATAACTGGAACTCCTGCTTATAATCTGGTATTCCCAAAGCTGGAGATGATAGAATGTCTCCTTTCAACTGTGACAAAGCATGCAGGTGTTTTTGTTTAATTGCAACGGTTCTTTAATTTCTTTCTTTGTCAAATCAGTTAAACATTTGGAAATATGAGAATATTCTACTATGTATTGTCTTAAGAAACCAGCAACCCCTAGAAATTCCCTAAGTTCTTTCTTGGTCCTTGGGATGCCTAGCTTCTGTATGTCTGCTATCCTTTTATCAGAGATTTTCCTGGTGCTCCCCCTCCAGGACAAATCCAAGATATTCAACCTTCAGGAGAACCCACTGGATTTTCTATTTTGAAACTTTATATCCTCTCTTATGAAGTTCTATTAATAAGTTCTTTGAATCTTCCAAACATGTTTTGCATTAGGTGATGCTAGCAGTAAGTCATCCACATAATGTATTAACCTGCTACATTTGAAAGTTATGTAGAACTCTGTAGAAGTTGGCAAAATATGGAAGCTGACTCACAACATCCTTGCACTAATCTTGTATAACACAACTGAGTTTGTCCCCATTGGAAAGCAAAACTGTTTTGAGAGTCAGGGTGCAATGGTATGGTAAAATATGCATTGCTCAAGTCCAACACTGTGTACCTTAATGCCTCTGAAGGTATTTGTGTTATTATATTATTCAGAGAAGGTGTGACAGTGTGGGTTTTTCTTATGAAGTTATTCACTGCTCTAAGATCCATCACAAATCTCCAAACTGTTTTTACATCTTCATTAAGCTTGTTCTTTTTAATAGCTAGAATTGGACTATTGAATTCAGACCCTGTAGGTCTTAATATACCTTGTTCTCGCAAGCTGTTTATGATTGGTGTTATTCCTTCTTTTGCTTCTTTACTTAATTTGTACTGTGGCATCTTGGGTGGTATTTTATCCTTGACCTCAATTCTGACTGGTGTCACAGATTTAATCCTACCCACATAATTTTGATGTTTTGCAAACACCCCTTGTGGACTATCTTTAGGTATTTCATACATAGATGTTAAAATTTGGATTTTCTCAGGTTCTTCTAATTGTTCCAGGTCTAAAAATGGGTAGTGTTTTAATGAATGTTTGGACAAATGCAAGTATATTTTCCCAGATCTTTCACATTGCAAAGTTGCTTGGGTATTACACGAAAAAATCCTGACCTAAAAGGTTATCTGGAAAGAGGGAATCAATAGAAATGTATGATCTATGGTGATAGGACCCAATTTGACTATTGTGCTTTTGAGCTCAGGGACCTGTTGTATTTGTCCCATAGCTCCAGCTATAGAAACCATACCCCCTATGTTGGTATCCCCTGGACATGTCTTTAGGATGGATTTTGAAGCACCAGTATCTATGAGAGCTTTGTAGTTTTTCTTTCCCACTTTAATCCATACATATGGTTTTTGTGTAGATATGGAATTTATTGTTAGTGAATCTCTCTGCACTGCTCTGCTATCTACTGCCATTTGCATGGTTGAACTATTTTAATCTTCTTGACTTAAATAATTTCCTATGTGATCTTCATCTAAGTTTGATTGTATTATATCTTCTACTTCTTTGGAAAATGAATTTAAATTGTAGCTATGTTTAACCTGATATATTCCTTCATGGTCAGACCTCCCCCAACCATTTAGAATGTTAGTTTCATGGCTGACATTTGAAAGCTTGGCTGTTCTCTCAGTTGCTAAGTTTTGCATTCTATTCATCTTTTCAAATTTAACTGCTAATCCACTTCCATTATTTTTAATATGATTATTATTTTCAAATGTAATTTCAGATTCATTTTCATCAAATTTTGTAATTTCTAAATTAGTCACTGTAGTATGAAAACTTTCAGCTTCTGGATTCAAACTATATGTTTTTTTCCCCTAAGGAAATCTGTGCCATATAGCTACTTGAAGAGTTAACTGTTCATGTGGGTTTATAATTTTATCTGTGAGTATTTTTAAATCTTTTGCAGCTCCATTAACCTCATTTGTAACCGTAGCCTTGTGCTTTGATTTTCTGCTACAGTCCTTTTGCTGCAGGGAATTGAAATTTTGTTTCACAGTGTCTTTCACCAGCTGTTTAGGTTTATATGAGTTTTTATGACTTTTTCTTGTACAAAATCCAATCCCAGTGCTCAATCTGCACTGAAAAAAGTTTTCTAAGTATGTTTTAACTTGTTTTATACTTTTTTCACGAGTGGTTACTATATAGTTTCTCTCTAAGTCTCCTATTTCAGTTTGTATTTGAGCAATGATATTTTTAACTTCTTCATCTAGCTCCTTCACTTGTTTCTGCCTTTCATTTGATATTTTGCTTGTTTTGCTCTTCTAAGTTCTCACAGACTTAATTTTCTGCATTACCCGTGCATTGTCCCTTTTATGTTTTCTCTTTTGTTTTATACCAGCCTGTCTCTTACTATTTTGCACCTCTATACCTCCATGCACCAAACTAAATACAGGTTTTGGCTTCATAAGCCCATTCTTAAAATATCTGCATATTTGGGCTTAGTCCCTGCATTTATAGATTTATAGCTGTACACATTTCTTCAAGGTTTGATGCTACCTGATTTGATCTTAAAGTGCAGTGTTTACAGCAGGTATTTTTCTGCTGTTTATAATGTTTTCCTTTGTGTTTTTATTGTTAACTTCATACTTATTTTTGAGAAAACAGTCTTTTATCAGGTGTCCAATTTTGTGACAGAAAAAGCATTGTCTCATCTCCCTTTGTACTTTCCTTTGCTGATAGGCAGGTTTTGTGTATGTTTTGACTGTGTTAAGATTTTTGATTTCTTGAATCTCTTTTTCCTTTAGATTTTGTTCTGATTCATGCAATTTCTGTTTTAATTCTGTCACCTGTCTATTCTGCTCTGTGTGACTGTCAAAAAGATATGATGCAGAGTCTTGAAGCTCTGATAGATTCACTGAATCATATTTGGGGAAATAGTTCTTGAAGAAATTCCTAAGGTGTGGTGTGCACCCTCTTAGAAATTGTCTTCTAACATGGGCTATAGACTCTTCAGAATCCTTCTCTATTTCCATGATAGCCTCTGCAGTCTCAGAAAGGTGGTCAATGAATGTAGCTGAATGCTCGCTCTTTTCTTGGACCATTTTGTCAAATTTACCCCAAGCATTTGACTTGGAGCAACACATCTTGATTGCCTAGAGCAAATCCTCTCTGCATTTCCTGAGATAGGTCATGCATACCAGGTTAGAGAAGTCAAAATCCTCTCTTTGCTCCTCAGTTGGCCAGCTCATCAGGGTGCTCTCAGATCTTGTTTTGTCTATGAATTGGCGGTGTTCATGGGGGCTAAATAACTCCAACAGAAGGAATCCGTATCCCCAAAACTTGGTTCAAAGATATGAAAAGCCCTTTTTAATTCCTTGTGAGATCTATGAGGCTCTGATATAAATTTTTTGAATCTTTTCTTTATAGAATCCAATTCTTGTGTTGTGAATTGTTTATGGACTTTGGAGTGTAACACTCCAGTTGTGTCAGAGATCTTAGTAATGTCCTTTAATGAAAAAAATTTTTTTCAGCCTCTTTCTTTGCATTAGTGTCCTTGTCCTTGTCATTTCCTTGTGCACACAACTTGTTTTTCTTGGACTTCTTTTCTTTATCCTTTGTTACATTGTCTGCCTGTCCATTTCCCTTATATTTCATCTGATCTAACCTATTTGCCTTTAAAAATTCTTCAAACACGTTTTTCACCAGTACTTCCAAATTGGTGTCAACTACCATGATTTCTGTCATTGTCCTTGGAACTAAAAATTTATAAATGTTCTTCAGGTAAGTAAGAGTCTGTATTGTAGTCATGGTAAAAATGTAAGCCTGAGTAGTACTTGCCATAGGATAGTATCTTTTTTAAATGGTATGTTCATTATAAAAGTGGTGGTATGTATCCCATACTTTCTAATAGTATAGCCTGCAATTATTGCCAACACCATCATCCCACATACTACTTGTTTGAACATCTTGTCTTTTCTCTTTTCACTTCTTCTCTATAGAATGTGGATACAGTCTGTTCAGGGTGCCAAATTGTATTAGGGGATTATTTTAAGAGGAAGATGATAATTTCAAGATCAGAAATGCCAATATCTTCCCTCTTTCTTTCCCTTTCCCCCTTCCTGTCTTTCCTCCCTCCTCCCTTCCCCCCTTTAGTTGATTTCTTATTTTGGTATCAACTCAGAGTGAGTATCTTGGTATATCAGACAAATCACTCTCTTTTCTAAGTATAAGTAAGGGGGTTTATTTAGGAGAAGGGGAAAGGTAAAGAATTTGAAGGGAAAGAGGGTTTGGGGTTTCCCTAATACTAAAAGAATTCCTAAGTTGGAGGATGGTGGAATAGAGTTCAGATTTGGGAAAATGGTCAACAGGTTTGAAGATTCAGTCACTGGGATATTGTAGGGAGAAACCAGAAACCAGAACTTTTCTGTCCTTCCTCCTTTCTGTCCCAAGGGCAAGAGACCAAGTTTTTTCAGTTTGGCTCTTCTTTTTCAAGTGTCCTTCCCCATTCTTCATTCCAAATAGAATGTCCATCTTGATTGACAGTTGTGTAGTCCTTGCTTTCTTCAGCATTTGCTGCAGACTTTTTTTCCATCTCTCCTCCACAACATTACACCGGCTATACTTTAGTCTAGCTCCAGAATTTACCCATGATTTCATAGTATCTAGATCTGGTTTTTGTTGGCCCTGGCAGCAAGCATTTTGACATTGATTAACATATCTGTTTTGATTATTAGTATTATTGTTATTCCATCAGTTGTTATTATAATTATTATAATTGTTACTCCAGTTAGTATTGTATTGTCTATTAAAACCACCATTCCTATTCATTTGCCTTCTGACTTGGTTTCTGAACCTGCATTCTCTGTACAGGTGTCCGATCCAGTCACAAAGGAAACAGTGCCTAGGACCTGATCTTCTTTCACTAGGCCTATAGTTATTATTATTATATCTTGGCTGCACACATTTCAAAGCAGCTACTGTTTTTACTTCTTTAATTTCACTTTCCTTTGCCTTTAATTCAGCTTCCCTTAGTTTCCTTTTTAAATCTTCTACAATGGCATCTCTCTCATCAGTTTTTTCTTTTGGATCATTAGTTAAATATGTAGCCTTTCTCCTTAATTCCTCCAGATCAAGCTCTTCCCAATCTGAGTAATTAGATTTAGCATTTTTCACAAATATACGCTTGATGTGGGCAATGGTGCCTTCATCGAGTGCATCCATTCCCAGGAGAGTTTCAGCTGCCTCGGTTATCCTTTCTAGGAAAACCTCAGGTGCTTCAGACACTTTCTGCTTAATGGCCTCAAACTTGGACCAAGCATTGGGCCTCTTTGTATATCTCCCCATGACTTCCAGTATTGCATCTCTTGCTTCTATAAGCTCCTCATATACCCCATTGTCTGCTGTATCCAGTTTTAAATTCTCTGTCCATGACTGTAAAAGAGGGTCTGATCTAGTCTCCTCTATGAACTTATTTCTCTCTCTCTCTTAGTTAGGACCTCTTTCATTAGAAGAGAAAAATCATTAAAATCCGAGTCATATAATTCAATTGCCCTTTGCATCTCCTTGATAACTTTATTAAAGGAATCATCACTAAAACTTGGGTTTCTCCTTTTAATATATTCAAGGTCGTCTGGGGAAAATCTTTTATGAGTTCTCACTTTATGTACCTCATTCTTTGTCACTACTGGCAAGTCTCTAAGGGGACATAGATTCACTGTTCCAGTTGCTTCTTCCTGTTCCAACCTGTTTAGCCTTTTACCGTTATTGCTAATGTTGCTGTTATTATCAGCAATGTTTCCATATCCCACATTTATAGTTATGTTGTTCATAAAGTGTTTCATTGTATCAAGTTGATGTTTCATGTGTATTACCATAATCTTCAATTCAGAATCCTTTTTAAACCAAGCAATCAGTACCTTTAGCCAATTTCCACAAACACACACAGAAGCCCAAGACTTGGACAAGACAAACCCACAGATTACAGTTAGGGGAACAGAGGCCATTGTGTCAATTATCTTAATATCTATCACAGGTTTCCTAAATTCCAATTCAAATTCAAGGTTACAAAAGTTTGGGAAACTTACAAATATACCATAAGGTATATGTATTATCTGTTCCCACAACATAAACAACATATTGCTTAACATGCCTGATGACATGTTTACATCCACTATTACTGAAGAATTAAATACAGTGTTATGACAATGTCCTTTATACATAAACTGAACAGGTTGTTACACTTTTCAAGAATTCAAAAAACAGTTTTTCCAAAATGGCCACTCTAAAATGGCCACCGGAAGCATGCGGTGCAGTCAAAATGACTCCCATAGGCAAGCCAAGCCATCAGCATTCTTTTGGGCCTTCCCCCTCAGCTCCTAGAAGTCCAGAGAGGCTCAACTGAACTTACTATGGTTATTTTACTATATAAACCTAGCTGGCTCTGCCAAAACTGTTATAGTGGGATTTGTTAGAGGAAAGAACAAGAAGGAAACATGTAAATAATTAGGTTTATCGTTGGGAAGATTGAGAGGAAACGAAGGTAAAAGGGTAAGGGAAAACTATTATAATTAATCCCCAAACCTAATTCCTATAAACCTATTTTAATAACCAACTTATCTAAGCTGAATACATTCAGTTTCCCCAAACACAGTCTCACAAATAGAGTCCAGTATATGAGCCAAGATCTTCAGAAGAAAATGTCCAAAGCAGGTCCAGTAGAGAAGTTGTTCTTTAGTCCTCTGTCCAGCTGCCAGCAGCCAGTCCAAGCAGGATCTCTCTCACTCAAGCTGGTGTCTCCCAAAGGGCCAGAAACCTGGTAGACAGATGGAAAACCTCCAATTTCTCCAAAGCCTTCTTCAGGAGAGAGTGAGCTTTACAGTTGGGACCTTGGAATCTTCAGCCAGATCTTGGCCCAGGCTCCCATGTGACTCACTGTCACATGTCCCTGTCAATCAGTTGGAAGTTCACATTGCAAAGTCCTTTTGCAGTCTTCCTTTTCCTATTATAAATCCCAGATATTACACAGAATAATACCCTTCTTATACTAACTTCAGTGTAAGGAAGCAATATTTCCACTTTTATAAAGTCATAAAACCAGTCAGGCAATATTACAACAAAAACATAGGGAATTAAGGAGAAATCGTACCACAGAAACATTTTTTTGTATATTAATGTTACACTTATTTAAGATACCAGGTGTTGTTTTATTATAGCAAAGCAACTAATAGTCAATCTATTGTTTACTTCCACTGTATTAACTACTTAGAACAAATAGCAGTTGTTATAATGAAGCTGAGAGAAAAAACTAGTAAATGGTATCTTCCAGTCCACCCCCCCCCCCAATTCAACCATGCAGTTCCAATAGAATGTCCCCTTGAGTCCTTTGCCACAGAATTCTATTCAAAATGGCTACCTGCCGGTCAAAGAGCAGCCTTCTTTGCAGCCACACCAAAATTCCTTTGCTCTGACTGAGCCTGGCATTCTAAGTGACTGTGGATGACAGTTACTCCAAAAATGTTTTTAAATCCTTTGGTCCTAGCCTAGCTGGCTTCGCCAAATGTAATGCTGAGCTGTCCTAGAGGGACGTTAGATGTTACAACCCACCTAGGAACTCCTCAGGGTCAATTAAGCACCAAACCCTTGGCTTATGAAAACAATGTTTATTTGAATAAAAGGAATAAGAGAAGCTGGTAGGTATGACCCTAACACTCTGCCAACTACCTCCACCCAACTCCTAAGTCCCCTGCCCAAGGAGGGCCTTCTTTTTCTTCTCTGGGCCCTGCCAACAGCTCCCTGTCCTACCTAAAACCCTTTCCCCAAGCTATCTGACTGATCCTAATCTTCCCACCAGAAATTAATAAAAAAGGGGAAAGCCCCTGGGTTTGGCTGCTGTACTAAGTAAGCAAAGTTATTGATGGAAAGCTTTGGATTACCTTAGCCAAGAGGAATTCTGGCAGCTGGACCACTGGCAGATGATCTTTAGACTCGGGGAAATTTGATTTTCTCCAAATAAATCCCCTAGCTGGATGTCAAAGATCTCTCCATGAAATCTTGACTTTCCAGGGAGAACCTCTTGGAGCAAAACCCCTTCTTCAGTTTGAAATTGTAGGCAGAGAGACAAAACTCACTTCTGGCTCAGCAGAAATCCAAGAAGGAAGTGAAGTTGTTATTTTCAGTTTTAGACTCCCACAATTCCTTTCTTACCCAGAATCCTTTCCCAAGGCTTATCTCAAACTTTCCTTCTTTCAACTAACCCTAGCAAACCAGACCATCCCTAACTTATTCCTACAGGGATATGGGTGACAATGTAAAGTGCAATTTCAGCATTCTATTCCCTACTACAGTATTTATTTGTGCTAAGGCCAATCTAGGAAATGCAAAGGATGGGACACGTAAAGACAAGTCTTTTACAACTGCCTTATCCCAGCCGAAGGTAGATTTCTCATGGGTTTTGGTGACTCCTGGGCAACTCTATGTCTGTAATTCTTCAACTTATTCTGCCCTTCCCCAGGGATGGTATGGTACTTGTGGTTTGGTCTGAGTTCCCCCACCAGTGGTGGTGCATGATCATTTTATTGGCCAGGTAGTCAAGTTCAGGGCTATGAATGTAGTGACTTGGTGGCATTCCAGAACAAGGGCCTAATTCAGTAGCCTCCTCATCAGCAATATAGAAACGTTTCTGGGTTCCTCTGCCCAACTTTGGAATGATGGCAGTAATTGGTTTTATTAGAAATAACTTTGCTGAGGTTGAAGATTGGCTCAAGATACAGTTCAAGACATCTTCTGGGGTTCTAAGGTTATCTCTTTACTACAGGCTAGTCCTTGACATGCTTGTGGCTGCATGGGGAGGCTTGTGTTCCCTTAGTAATCAATTTTGTTCCCTTGTAAATGGATCTGGCGAGATTGTGACAAATATCCGTGAACTTCAGCGGATTTTGAATGATGCTCAGCACATTGCTTTAGAGATGCAGGTGACATTTGATGGTGCATGGTGGAACCTGTTATGGCCACAGGAAGCTGATGTGTTAGCCACTCTGGTAACCAAATGGGCCTCTTTAATCCTAGCAATTGTGGCTCTTTCAAATCAATCTCAGCTGTTGTCACAAAGCCTATACCAAGTTTTTAACAGCAGAAAAAATGACATACACTTGAACTGTGGCTTCTGGCCAAGCTGGAGAGAAAATAGCTTTCACTTTTGAGGAATAAATCTTTTTTGTTATTTCTAAGTTTGGCTGGCCCATTGTTTCATGGGGATAAGCAATGTGATTTTGCTTTTTGAGTTTTTTCTTCTTCCTAGGTTAAATTTGATTTTTTTTCTTAAAATGCTTGAGTCTGTGGAATCAGTATTAATATTTTGATATTGAAGGGTCTTTTACACTATCTATCAGCACTGACAACATTGCAAACCCAAAGGCTTTAGACTATCGAAACTTGGCATTGCTTGTTAAGTTTTATGGGATTTCAATGGCTATTTGTGTCTATTTTCAGAAGAAGAAACTGTTAATGAGTCACTGATCAGTAGGATGGAGCACAGGATCAAGGAGACAAATAGTCGTGGTGGGGTTGGTTAATCTCCACGCTAAGGTAGAGGATCTGTTTCAGGGGATTGGGGGTAGTAGTTGTTCAGCAAGTCCTGAGGTTAGACATCCCTGTTTTCTACCCTTATACGAGACTAAAACGTCTCTCTCTTTGGCTCTAATTTTGGCTCACTATCCCTATGATTGAGGTACAAATCAGAACAAGGGATCTCATTTCCCCTTTTCTCAGACTTTTGTCCCTTTTTTCTTTATTATGCCAATTTTGTCTTGGCTGATGGTGGGTAACAGCAATATTGCTGCACCTGTCCTGCATGCGTGTAGATATAAGCTGTCTCAGTTGGACCGTGATGGTTAATCAAGGATCTGTGATGATGTTAATTCATACTCATATCCACATACATAGAAGAGGCAGTGCAAAGTCACCATGGAGGGGGAGCTAGAGGTTTTACAAAGGGAGCTCGGGAAGGAAAGGTCTTTTTATACTTCTGTTCTGGAACTTACTCCCTGAAAGGGCAAGATTCATATTTGGAAGTTGAACCAAAGGGTTCTCCTCCCAGGTGGGAGATGGCAGGCAGAGAACCCAGAAAGGGGACCTCCCTGGAGGATGACTCTTGGGGCCCAGGAATGGGACCCCAAGGGGCTGCCAGACAAAGACAGGATCCCCTGTGCTCACAGTGAGCTCATTTCCCTGAAAAGCCAAGAGTCCTAAAATTGGGCTAGAAATGACCCTGCCCAGTGTGTGCTGGTAGATGAGTAATGACCAGCTCTGGTGGGGGGTTTAGAGGGGAAGGCATATACAGCAAACTTCCCCCATCATTTTCTTCCATTTAGACTTCAGTAAAGTAATCACTGAAGCCTTGATTTGGCAGCTGACTCTCAGGAGCTGGTTGGAGCTGGTTCTACCCCAGTCTGACCTTGACCTGACCATTTGTCATAATAAGATTCATGTCCTAAAAGGGCATCGAAATTCCTGTGGATCCAGGCTAAAAATGAACAGGGTAAGCAAAGCCCAGTGTGGGGATTGAGCTCAAAAATTCTCTGGCATGAAATAAATGTCCAACAGGGAAGAAGCACTGATCATTTGGGAGGAGGTGATGCCAAGCCAATAGTAGGTCAGGCCAAAGAGCCAACTTGCCACTCAGACTTGACTAGAGGAATTGATTTTCCAGGTCCTAAAAGGAGAAAAATTAAAACCTCAGTTTGGCATTTCAGGGACCCATGGCCTCCTCTAGGGCCCATCCTCTGTGCGCTGAGGTAGATCTGAGTGTGGAAAGTGCTAGCTCCCCAAATCCTGACCTTGGTCTAGTGGCTTGAGTGTCTTTCTTCCTGGGCTTGGCTGTTCCTTCCAGGCACTAGGCCAGAGGTTAACCCTCGCATTAGGCCCAGATTCAAGGCCTTCCCATATCAGTCAGCTGGAGGAGGCATCAAAGAAGGACCTGGACTCAGGGGATTAGGCAGAAACCTCTTCTCCAGAGCCCTGAGTTCAAGTCTTACTCTCCTAGAGAAGTTTTCAACTCAGCTTTGAAGTCACCTTCCTCTCACTGACAGTCTTATTCCTTCCTACTTTTAATACATGGAGGTATCTCTGAGTTTTCTCTCAACAAACCTCTAATAAAGCAATGCTTGGTATACTGGAGGGAATCCAGAGAGGATCGCCTTCGTTGAAGACCTGGTAGTGTAGCTGCTGGAGGAAGGCCTTGCTTACTTTGGATCAGTAAGCTCCTTAAGTATACTTCAGACAGGGGTGTCCATCTCTTCAGGCAGTCTTTCTGGCCATGTCTCATGGAGTCCCAAGTTTTTGCAAGTCTAAGATGCTTCCAGTTATCTAAGGAATTTGGCCAGAACACTGTAGGCAAAAGCCAAGACCACTGATGATAGCATTTCTCAGTCAAGAAGGTTGGCTTGGCCAAAAGTAATGACCCCCCAGAGGCCCACCACCTCCACTGGCTCTGCCTCTGGAAACATTCCAGTTTATGGATTACTTGAAACACCTGAATAATCTTCTTTTGGTTGTCCAGATGTTGTTGATGTTGTGACCTTAGCATGGTGAGTTCTTCCTGTGGAGTAAAGAAAGGAAATGGGTTCCAGAAGACCCAGAGAACTTCCCAGGCTTTGGCAGACCCAGAGTACTATCTCATCTGAGAACCACCATTATTTGTCCACACACTCCATTGAGGCAAACTCTAAGCAAAGAAGGTAGGTCCTTATGATCATGGTCAGAGCAGGAGGGCAACTCTTCCATTGTCCTCACCTGGATGTGGGTCAGGGCATCCCTGTGACAGTCTTCCTTCAGTGCAGCTTCTCTTCAGCTCCACAGACTCTCCAAGAAGATCATAGTGTCCTCCTGGCTCAGGCCTTCCATACCTCCACTCATACTGGCCCCTTGCTATAGCTGTAGTTGCAGGCGCTTCATCCTGCTTATCTCCTTCAGCCAAAGGACAGAAAATTCTGACCCCAAAGTTTCTAGGTGTCTTTCCAGAGTTTATGCCATTGACAGCATATGCAGTTTAGCCTTGGAGAAAAGGAAGGAAAACAGACAAAGAGAAGTCTTTACAAAAGGAGGAACAAGGAAGAGTGGACAAAGGACTCAATCCACCAACACTGATTAAGTACATTACTTGTGCTAGGCACTGGCATGGGTGCTGGGGACCCAAGGGCCAAGAATGAAGCTATTCCTGCCCACAAGAAACTTCTATCCCAAGTGGGGAGAACAGGAATTTCACAACTGCATATGGGTTGATTCATGTGACATTCATGCTGTCCTTCTGTATTTTTGTCCTCCCGTTAGAATACTGAATTGTTTTCCTCTTTTTACCACCTGGCACACAGCCTGTACTTTCTAAATACTTGTTAATCCAGAGAAAGGGTCATAGCTTTGGGTGGGGGTGGGAGGTCTAGGAGAGTCTTCAGGAACAAGATGGGCCCAGAGCTCTGTCTGTAGTAGATTACAGAAAGAATTCATTGTCACCATAGCAGGCAGCCACTGTGGCAGTCACCAACTATGGGCAAATTGGGAAGGCCTAAGGAGGCTAAGGCTAGAAATCTAGGCCAGAGCTATGTGGCACAGAGCTTGGAAAGCCAAACAAAGGGTTGTCTCTTTCACCCAGGAGACAATGGGGAGGGGATGCACTTGGTCAGCTCTATGCTTAAGGAACATTCCTTTGGCAGGAGAGTAAAGGAAGACACTGGAGCCTGCTTGAGTAATCCAGGAGAGTGAGAAGGGCCTGATCTAAGCTATCCAGGATGGGAGAAGGGTTAGGAAGACAGAAACTGCAAAGAAGCAACCCCTCCACCCCCCACAGGTTTCTAGCACAAAAGACTGACTCAGAGACTTCCTCCAGAGGCACAAGCCCAAAGGAAGCCAATTCTTCAGAAGGTTCCTTGCCTCCTCCATGCCTAAGGATTTATACAACAGAAGGGACAGATCCATATGGCACAGACAGGGTTGGCATCTTTTTTGAGCCTACCCAGTGCATTACCTCCATAACCACTTTGAAAAAACACCAGATCACATTCTGATCAGGAAAGCCAAGAAAACATCCCCATGGATCATTTTCCCATCCCATGGGGGCAGCTACAGGGACAGACAAGTATCTGGAATTATTTCTGTTCCCCTAGGGGTCACATTTTCCTGCTCAGGTGGGGATGCCCAGTAGGGAGAACCTATTTCTCTGAGAGAGGATAGAAGAATGTTTGGCAGAGAACTCAGGTGATAGCTGGTGGTTAGAGAGCAGATATCTTGCCATGGAGAAGCATACTTACATCTCTAATATAGGCCAATAAGGGAGGTTACATCCACCTTCACTGGTGAATTAGGAAGAAATAGAGAAAGGGTTGAGAGAATGAGAGGGGAAAAGAGGTTAATCTCTCTTCCCCTTAGTGAAGACAACCTGAGTTTGTCTTCCTGAGGGACAGAATATGTCTCCTCAGAGAATGGGGTTGGGAGGCGGAGGTTAAGAACTAGAGGAGAGGGCTTTAGGGAAATGACCCACTGCCTCCCTTCTTGATCTTAGTTATTGTTGAGAGGCAGGATAGATTTTCCTGCCTCTGGATCCTCCCAGTACTCCAACTACCACTTTTCCCTTTAAGATCTGAGTTCACTCCTCAGCCCTAGTCTTGAGCTAGTCCTCTTCTTTGGAGAGAGATATGGTTCTGCCCAAAGCTTCAGTCCCCTTCTTTGGTGTCAGAAAGTAGGCAGACTTGATCTAACTAATAACACTTTAATGGAGAACCACACAGGGAAGAGAAATTGTAGAAGTAGGAAAAAGTAGAGTAAGGAAAGTGGGTAGTAGGAGTCCCTAGAAATTGACAGACTGACCCTCCAAATCTCAGGGGGTCCAGGCCTTCAGCATTTACCCCTCTTCTAGTCAGTTGTTGTTTGTCCCTACTCTTGAGATAATCTGATTAAATTGCTGGAGTTCAGGACAAATTGTGGATAGAGAAGTGGAGGATTTTCTCAGTAGATGGCTTCTTCAAAGTCCTAACTACAATGTTTGAGATGAGCAAAAGACTTCCAGGGATCACTAGGAAGCATTTGTTGTCTAGAGAGAGATCTCCAGCCTCCAAGATTCTCTTGTCAGGCTCTCAGCTGAAGGAGTGAGAGTTGAAGTGGCAGTTTTGAGTTCTACTTAGCCTCTGTTCTCACCTTGGAATCCTGGGTCTCTTCCTTTCTGCCCCTCCCCCATGTGGACTGCTTCTTGCTTCACTGGATCAGATTTCTTCCTTCTGCATCTTCCTCTTTTTTGCCAATTCTTCTCTTACATATCCTCACTGGTTGTTGGGTTTTTTTTTGTCACACAAAAGAAGCAATGGAGGTTATAATACAAAGAATGATTTAGAAGTTTCTACTCTTTCCTGTACTCCTCCCTCTCAGAAAGGAGATTAAGGCAGAAAAAGGGACGTTGGTAGCAAGAAAATAAAATAATTTTGGAAAAATATCAAAATCATATTTTTGTTCTCCCTTTTCTAGGAAATGTATTTCTCTGCTGTTAGAGGAACTCCAAATATGTGGACTCTAGTAAGGTATTGAATTGTGTCTCTTGGAATTTGCAAAAGAGTACTAATGATGGAGGAGTTTGGAGTTTGTTAGATAGAGAGCCAGGACTGGAGTCAGGAAGTCCAGGTTCAAATCTGGCCTCAGACACTTGCTAGCTGTGTGACCTTGGGCAACTCACTTAATCCCAATTGCTTAGACCTTACCTCCTTTCTTCATGGGAAACAATACTTAGTATTTCTTCTAAGACAGAAGGGTTTGATGAAAAATATTACCTTTCTTGGGATGAACAAGAACAAAAAACAGTGTCATAAGTAGTCAAAGGCATGGCATCATGTTCTGTAGGCTGGGGATTGTAATGACTGAATTGAATAATAAATTTAGGAAAGTCTAAAATGTGAAAACAGGAGAGAACAGCTGTCAGAGTGGTGAAGGGGACCAAAAGGGAAATGACATGTCAGAGGGACTATGGGAAAAGAGGCCCCATAATGCCCTACTATTGGGACTGTAAGTTGGTCCAGCCATTCTGAAAGTAATTAGTAACTGAGTTCCAAAGTCACTAAACTGAACAGGAGACATTGCTAAGATGTCTGTGCATCTTAGGAAAGGACAAGAATCCGGATGGCTACTTCTTTGTTGTGACAAAGCCAGGAAAGCTCCTAAAGGTGGTACCTGTGTAATAAAGGTTTTTTTTGTTTGTTTGTTTTATGTGGAGAGAGAGAGGAGAGGGAGAGAATGGAGTCTTCCCTCCCTCAAGGCAAGAACAAAGGGAGGAGGAGTTGATGTTGGGTTTGAATCAAGAGGTAGAAGGAGGGTGAGTCTGTTCTTTCCCCCTTTCAGTCCTCTCTAGTTATGGCTCCTCACCAAGCCTGCCTGTTCACTTCCCACTGTTTGGCTCTTTCTAAATAGCAAGTTTCTTATTCTAGGGAGAGAGAGATCACTTCTCTCCCCATTCAGCTATAACTGCCCTTCACTCAGTCTTGAGTTAGAGTTTGGTAACAAGTTTATTCTAAACAGGGATGAAGGATAAAGTTGAACTGGTTGGTAGATTGGGGTCAGGAGGGAAGAGGGAAAAGGGGATCCCTAGCTATTTAAACTCCTCTTCCTCTCAAAGTTAGGTAACTCAGGTTTGGTGACCTGAGCCCCTTGAGGGGTTCAGACTGTTGAACCCTGGTTTTTCGCACCGCACAACAGGTGTCCCCAAGTTCAGGGTAAAGGGAGATTGTGATAAGTCTTCTTGTGGACTCCTCTCTCCAAATCTCTGTCCACTCTGTCCACTTGGTTTGGGAGGATTTTGATCAGTTTCAGGGAAGGAAATATTTCTTGGATCAGGATCCAGTCAGAGATTGACCCTCTCCTCAGAAAGTCTCAAGTCAAGAGAGAGCAGACCAACTGACTCCTTTTGTGTTGTTCCTCTTCCAAGGTTCCAAACCTTCTCAGTCCATCCCCCCTTCTGCAGATGGAATCTTTGCAGTCTCTCCAGACTTTTTCCATATTAAAAGTCTGGATTTTTCTCTCTCACATCTCCCTGTTTTTGTCTTGTCGTCTTGATCCCATGTGAATTGCTTATCTTAATTCTATTCCCATGATAATCTATTCTATTCACTATTCCCACTCAATATCTACACCCAAAATAATAATAACCTGTCTATGTCCTATTCTGAAACCTATCTTATGCTAAGATCTGGGTTACATGTAAATTTTTTTAGGTTGGGCATATAGGTATAATGTTTTTGTACGACATAACAGTTTTGATTTGGGGTTTAAAAATAATTTAAACAATAGTAACAATGTTAAAACTCTAAAATAACGATGTACTATGAAATCTATGTATTTTCTTCTACTCCTTATATCTTTTATGCCTATGTAAAATGTATCCATCATAATGAATATGTATGTACTATTCTTTTATGTACAGGTTGATTCATTCTTTCTCTATAGCCAACTCTCTGTGTACAGAATTTCTCTTTCCTCCCTAAACTATTCTGTCCTTGTCTGTTAAGGGTTGATATGTTAATTCTTCCCTATCTTATGTCAGTTTATTAGCTTGATAGTATTCTACATATGTATATGTATGTTTCCTATATAATTATTACATATAACACACACATGTTACATATCTACATAAGCTCCGTTTTGAAGTCATCCAGACAAAAAGCTATTTCCCTTTTGCCTGTATGAGTTCTGTCAGAGACTTATTTACAATGTACATTGTTCTTTATCTAATGAACTGTCCTTATTTAAGAGACAGTCTCTAAAAATCAGTGTGATAGTGTGTTTATGTTCTAAGTGCGTAGTGTGGATGCATATTCTTACGTCTCTTCCTGTGTTCCTCTTCTCATCTTGTCTGATGAATCTGAACATTTTCTTTCTTCTTGTGCCAGGTTTATGTGCATATGTGCGCGATTCCCTAAGTGTGATGTTAATATGTATGATGGTTAATCTTATGTGACCCTTTTTTAAAAATTTTATAGTATTTTATTTGATCATTTCCATGCATTATTCATTAAAGACAAAGATCATTTTCTTTTCCTCCCTCCCACCCCCCGTAGCCGACGCATGATTCCACTGGGTATCACATGTGTTCTTGATTCGAACCCATTGCCATGTTGTTAGTATTTGCATTAGAGTGTTCGTTTAGAGTCTCTCCTCTGTCATGTCCCCTCAGCCATTGTAGTCAGGCAGTTGCTTTTCCTTGGTGTTTCTACTCCCTCAGTTTGTCCTCTGCTTATGGATAGTGTTTTTTCTCCTAGATCCCTGCAAATTGTTCAGGGACATTACACCGCCCCTAATGGAGAAGTCCATTACGTTCGATTATACCACAGTGTGTTTGTCTCTGTGTACAATGTTCTCCTGGTTCTGCTCCTCTCGCTCTGCATCACTTCCTGGAGGTTGTTCCAGTCTCCATGGAATTCCTCCACTTTATTATTCCTTTGAGCACAATAGTATTCCATCACCAACATATACCACAATTTGTTCAGCCATTCCCCAATTGATGGGCATCCCCTCGTTTTCCAATTTTTGGCCACCACAAAGAGCGCAGCTATGAATATTTTTGTACTATGTGACCCTTTTTTATGGAAGTTCGTTTCCCATATTGTCCTTGGTTGAAAGTTCTTTTCCTGTTGTTAAAGTCCATCTGCAGTGTTTGGTGTTGATTGAACCTCTCCCAGGTCCTGAGCTCTTCTCCTTTTCTGATACCCATTTTGTCTGTGGTCTCAACTTGAGTGTCGATCTCTCATCGGGTTAACCAGAAAAACGGGATCATGCATGCCCGTAAGATTGTTTTGTCCATTGTATGCTTGTGTGTAAGAGTGATTTTATATTGGGTGTGTGCTAGTGAGATTTTTTGTAAAGATTGTGTTTTCTTCATGAGTGAGGATATACTGTTATTGTGTCATGATGTGCTCTCCTGCAGAGGTTTTTAGATGGAGAACTATATGTATGTTTTCCCTGTTTGTGTAGTGCATTATTCTAATTCACATTCACTGTCATTTGGGCTTTCTGTAGTCGGCATTTCTTCTTCTTCCTGTGCATCTTGTGTTGGAGTATGGGTTTCCTGATAATGTTTTGGAGCAATTTCTGTTGTTTCTGTCAGTTCTATTATTTCTGGGGCATTTTGTGTCTGCACGGATTCTGGGGCTGTTTCTATACTTTCTCCTGGTGTGTCAACTTGGGCATAATGTTGTTTTATGTGAGAAGCATGGTACCATGGGTCTTTTTCTATTACTTTTATTGAAGTTGGAGTCGTGAGAGCTACCTCAAATGGATCATTCCATCTAGGTTCTGTAAGTGTTTCTTTAGTGAAATTTTTCATGTACACTTTGTCTCCTGGCTTGATGTTGTGCAGTGAGAAATCTAATGGTACTCTCTATGTTAATAATCCTAGTCTTCTCAGTTCTTCTAGCCTATCTTGTATTTCTTGTAAGAGGAGATATGCAAGTCTCCTCTGGGTCTAGTTCCAAGATAGAATAGAGCTAGTGGAAGGATTTCTGTCCACTTCAGATGAGTTTGTGCACAGAGTTTTCCTATGGTGGTCTTTAATTCTTTGTTCATCCTTTCCACTTGCCCTAAACTTTCTGGTCTGTAGATATTGTGTAGACTTATTCCCAGATTTTTATAGACTTCTTGCAAAATGTGTGATGTAAAGTGACTTCCCCTGTCCAAGTCAATGATGTCTGGTATGCCATATCTAGGAATTATTTCCTTTAACATTGTTCTCACTACCATGGCTATGTTGTTCTTCTTAGCCGGATATGCTTCAATCCACTTTGTAAGTCTAGCTACAATTACTAAAACATACTTGTATCCCCTGTCACTTGGCATGTTAATATAATCTACTTGCAATCATTGGAAGGGTGTGTAAGCTAGGGGTCTCCCTCCCAATGCTTTGCACTTAAAATGACCTTGATTGAATTTTATACATAGGTCACATGCCTGACAAACTCTTATTGCATTTGTGGATATCCCTGGGGCCACCCAAAATCTGCTGTCATCTAACTCCTTTGGAGTGGATAACATTGCAGAGATGTTGATATAGTCTTTTGGGTAGGACAGGCTTCCCTCCTTCTGCTATCCATATTCCTTTCACTAATTTGGCCCCAAGTTGTTTTTGCCATGACTGAACTTCCTCGTCATTGTAAGTTTGTGTTATTTCCTGCTTTTCAACCAAATAGGAATCCAGTATACATATAGGACCAAATCTGGTCACATATTTTGCTATTTTATTGGCCCTGTGATTGCCCTGGGATATTTCGCCATTGCCAGAAGTGTGTGCTCTGCATTGTATCACAACAACTACTCTTGGCAATTCCACTGCTGCTAAGAGTTGGGATATCAGATTTTTGTATGCTATTTGCTTCTCAGCTGTTGTAATAAATCCCCTGTTTTCCCATATTTTTCCATTAGTGTGTAACATGGCAAATGCATAAGCAGAATTGCAGTAAATGTTAAGTCTCTTATCCTTTCCTAACTCCAGAGCTTTGGTGAGGGCTTTTTTCTCTGCACCCTGAGCGCTGACATGGCCTGGTAATGAAGCATGCCAGAGTATTTTGTCATTTGTCACTACTGCTGCTCCTGTGACCCTTTTTCCTTTGAAAATGTATGAAGACCCATCAGAAAATTATTGTAATTAAGGATTGCTAAGGAGTGTATCTCTTAAATCTTCTCTGGTCTTACGCACTAACTCTACAGCTTGGGTGCATTCAGGTAGGGATTCTTCTTCCAATGGCAAATCAGGTATTAATGTTGCTGGGTTTAGTGGAATGCATCTCTGTAAGGTCAGGTTGTCATTTCCTAGCAAAATGATCTCATATTAAGATAGTCTTGCTGATGTAAATGCATGCATATTCTGTGACTTTAGGAGTTTTTCAAGCTGATGTGCAGAATATACATGGAGTTTGCATCCCAGGACTATCTCATTTGCTTTCTTGACCATGAGAGCAGCTGTGGCTATGCTCCTCAGGCAATACACCATGCCTTATGCTATGGGGTCTAGGATTGAGCTGTAGTAAACTATTGGTCTTAGCTGCAATCTAAATTCGGCTAGTACTCCAGAAGCTATTCCTTTTGCTTCGTGGACATAGAGGTGAAAATCTTTATCATAGTTTGGGATTCCTAAAGCTGGAGCTGTTAGAATAGCTTGCTTTAGTTGGGACAAAGCATGTAGGTGTTCTTTTGTAAGTTTTAATGACTCTTCTACATCATTCTTTTTCAGATCTGTGAGGCATTTGGAGATGTTGGAATATGCTATGACATATTGCTGAGAGAACCCTGCCATCCCAAGGAATGCCCTAAGTTGTTTCTAGGTTCTTGGGATTCCTAGCTTTTGTATATCAGCTATTCTCTTGTTGGAGATTTTCCTGGTACTCTTTTCCAGAATAAAGCCTAGGTATTCAAGTACCCACTGTAGCTTTTCTTTGAGACCTTATGCCCTCTTTGATATAACTCTATTAGCAATTTTTTAAAGTCTTCTAAACATGTTTTAGGGTCTGGTGATACAAGGAGCAGATCATCAATATGGTGCACTAGTTTACTATGTTTGAACTTTATGGATTCCAGGTCTCTTTTTAACAGCTGACAGAATATTGACATGCTTTCACAACAACCTTGAACTATTTGAGTCCAGTAGAGATGATTTTTTTCCCACTGGAATGCACAAATATTCTGGCTTTGCTGAGTTTGTGTTGGGGTACTTGGGAGGTATGCCATCTTTGACTTCTATTTTGACTGGTGTTACCAATTTAATTATCCCTACATTGTTCTGGTGTTTAGCCCATACACCCTGTGGAATATCTCTAGGGATATCATAGATCAATGTTACTGCATGCTGCTGGTCTGAAGTTTCATTTAATTGTCCCAGGAATAACAAGGAATAGTGTTTCAGGGATTGTTTTGGTAGATGCAGATATATTTTCCCTAACTGTTCACAATGTAAAGTTGCCCCAATTTTACAAAGAAAGTCTCTTCCCAAAAGGTTGTCTGGGCACCCAGGTATTAGAAGGAATGTGTGGTCTATAGACAGTGGACCTAATTTTACAATTTTAGATTTGAGTTCAGGGACCTGTTGTATTTGCCCTGTCGCTCCTGATACAGAAACCATTCCCTCTATGGTGGCATCTCCTGGAAATGACTTTAGTACAGATCTTGTTGCCCCTGTAACTCTGTTCTCCCACTTTTATCCATTCATAAGGTTCTGGTGTCTCTGCCCCATCTTGTGAATTTGCTATCTGCTGTGGGGTGGGCCAGCCTCCCACAGGGGATGGGGGTCTTGGAGGTGGGACGGTATCAGCGAAATGATGGATGGGACACAGCTTTCACATTCAACCCACAGCATAGGTTTCACAGGATGAACTGCTCCACCTTGGCTGAAACCTGGCTTTATTTTTATACCTTCATGATCACACATCTACTTGGCACACAGTTTCATTCTCAACATACATGTTTCCATGGAATCTAACAACAGACAGGAAGCCTAGGGAGATAGTCAATGAAACACTGTTGCTAAGGGCAGGGTCGGTGGATAGAATCAACATGACCCAGATATAGGTTAGGGAATTCAGAGCACAGATTTGCCAGAAGTTTTTATGCCTAGAAAAGAGGGTCCTATTCAAGTGAGTATATAAGAATCCTTGGGTTTAATTTTGTAAGTGGGCTCTCCTGGTAATATCCTGGGGGGACAGAGTGGGACATCTGTATTAACCCTGAAAGCATGTTGCTCTCGTCTATTTTTCCTGGGGTGATGTAAGAATAATAATCAAAGCAATTCCAGCAATAAGGGGAAGTTAATAAGGAAAGTCACTTGGAGGGGTTTCAGTGGGTGTTTCCATCCTTCGTGGGGGCTGCTTTGCAGTCCCTGGTTTCCACATGGACCATGTCAAACAGTGTGGTCTTTGATGGCTCCTGGCAGTTGCCTATCATATTGTTTAAATGCACAGTTTCCCCAACATCTTTTATTCTTTCTTGTCCCATAATGTGTTGTGAGTTTGTGTATTTTGTCAATGTTTGTGGTTCACCTTGTGCTAAAGTATAATCCTCCCCTCCTCTTTGATTCTTCCAATATGTGGTCAGCTCAATGTGAACTGATTGCAATTCAGGACCTTGGACAGTGACATGCTGGCATACTGTGTCAGGAATGTCAGGAGTGTCAGAGAAGGGGTCTGCATTTAGTGTTGAGATGCACTGTGTCAAAGCTGCTTAAAGGCTGTGTCTCTCTCACAGTTTTATTCTCTTTTACCCATTCCCTTATATTCTGTTTCAGATTCTGGTTTAAGAGATAGCAAGTTATTGTTGAGTGAATATTGATTTGTGCTAATTCCTTCCCCAGGTCTGTTGTCATTGTGTAATTCAGGGCTTTTGATCTTATGGTGTGGGTAAAATTCTTTTGTGGTTATGTTTAAACTAGCTTTCTTTGCACTATCTTTTGCTTCCCCTCCACAGTCCTTAACTGTATCAACTTGCAGCTGAAATAGAATAAGTAAACTGAGGGAAAACTATTACTTATTGAAATGAAGAATGTAAACTGACTGGAAACTATTACTCTTATAATGACTGCTGTTCTCTGGCTGTCTGTGACTAGAGAGAACTGCTAAAAAAAACCTGAGGCTGCTTATTTATAATGGAGGGATGCCACACACAGGAATGCTGGTATACAAGGGACTACTTAAAAGGGACTGATCTGGAATTTGCTCTAGGGTTTTGCCTGCTGATCGCTGATTCTTCAATCTATTTCCTTGCCTACTCCCTCCCTTAACCAACTTCTCCCTTTTGCCTTCCTCACCTCCCAAATCTTCTTGAAGCCTTTGCTTCTTCCCTCCCTCCTGAGTGAACTATAAAGATATTCTAGTTGCTTTCTCAGTCAAGGGGTTTATTGGGATAACAGGATGGGAAACTGAGGTAAGAGAGATGAGGATTTCCCTAAAATACAGGGATAGTTTTAGGAAGGTTTGTGGGAGTATTCCAGTCACAAACTGTGACTTTGAGACAGTTAGGGAGATGGAGGACAACAGCAGTTCAAAATCTTCTTTCTTCATCTTCACAAATCAGCCAGGTTTCTCAGCTTAACCCCAGAAAGAAACAAAGTTCAAAATCTCTCCTTTTCTCCTGGCCAGCTCAACTCTCTTATAGACCACCAACTCAAAAGCTTCTCCCCTGATCAACTTCTACTGCTTAGAGCCAGAGAGACAGAGACCCAGTCCCAAAAGCCCATTTTCTCTTCTCAGTGTCAACTTCAACTGCTCAGAGCCAGAGAAACCCAAAAAAACCAAATCAGCCTCACAAAAGTCTTTCAGCCAGCTTCAAACCTCCAGGGAAAAAGAGTGACTTCCAGTCAGAGACACAGAGACAAAAAAACAAGTTTCTCCTCCCAGTGTGGCCAGCAAAAGCCCCCAACTGCCCCTCCTGGGAGCATTCCATTGGAATCTTCTCTTGACTAACATCTAGAACTAGATCTCCAGCCCTGCATCTTGGTCCACAAGTCCTGCAAAACCTCTCTCTCCATGTCTCTATCACACAGCTGTTCTGTATATTTTTGTTCTTTGGGCATTTTAATGGTGGGGTTTGTGTCTTTAGCTTTCAATTTCCTTGTAACAGTGTTTTTCCCTGGTATTTTGTTAGAGTGGTCTGGAGAATTGCAATGTTGCTCTTTTCCTATTGGAGTCATGTTATGTTGCTGATTGAAGGATTTGTTATCCCTCCCTCTGATTGCAATCCCCAGACCCAGTCTACATGCTAAGAAGTTATTTAAGTATGTTCTGATTTGTTCTTTGGTTTTTCCTTGCATTCTTATATGCCCCCTTGCTGTGAATCAAATATGACCTGTCTCATGTCTGCAATGCTAATTTTCAGTTCTTTCTCCATCTCAATTGTTGACCTCTGCTTTGCACTCATGTTTTCTCTCATACTCTGCATAATGCTCAGTTCTCCCACCATCAAATTTTTAGATTCCTCCTTTTTTCTTCCACCCCCCCCCTTTTCTATCCTTTGGTTATATTCCCACGTTTCCTCCTTGAGAAAACGTTTTCCCTCTCTGTCACTTTCTGTGTAGTAAGTGAAGCTAAGTCCTGGCTTCATTGTGTATAATGGCTCCCCTTGGATACCACTTCAGAGTAACATGGCTTTGCACCCTGGCTTATGGCAGCTTGCATTGACTTCAGGTCAAGGTCTCTTCCTCTCTGCGTCTGCAATGGTTACAACACTGTTTGTCATTGGTTTGCTGTTTCCAAAAAGTCTTGTTGTACCCTCTGCCCTATGAATTTTGGTATTGGTATTTTCTATCCCTGTTGTGCCCTTGTTCATATTTCTGTTTCATTGGGCAGGTCCAGACCACATGTCCTGTTCTTCCACATAGGAAACACTTTCTATTGTCTCTTTGCCCCCTCTGCTGGTATTGGGTGCTTTGTCTATTAAAAGTTTTGATTGTGGCCAGATTTTTCACTTCCTCTATTTCTTTTTGCTTTTGGGATTCAGTAGTGTCATGTAATTTTTTCTTAAGTTCTTCTTTTTCCCTATCCTGTTCTTCCTAACTTTCAAACAGGTAAATGGCAATGTCCCTGAGCTCATATAGGGAAAGTGAGTAGTATTTTGGACAGTAATTACAGAAAAAGATTTTTAGGTGCTGATTATATCCCCATAAAAACTGTCTCCTGACATGGGCTGTGGACTCCTAGGAATCTTGGTTGTAACCAAGTATTGCTTCCACGTTTTTGAGAAGGTGATTCATAAACAGGGAAGAATGTTCTTTCTTCTCCTGTTGTAGCCTGTCAAATTTTCCCCAGAAATTTGGTCTTTTGCAGAATGACTGTATTGCTTGTAGTAGGTCTTCCCTACATTTTAAAAAATAGCTCATGTTCAAGGGTCTTGCAAAATCAAAATCTGGGTATTCCTCCAGCCAGCTAGTAAGGGTATCATCTTGTCTAGCTTTTTCAATAAATTGCTTGTGCTCTTGTGGCATTAAAAGTTCCCCCAGAAGAATCTTTCCATCCCTAAAATCAGGCTCTTAGAGCCAAAATGCTCTTTTCAGCTCCTTGAGACAACGAAATGGTTCAGAAATGAACTGAGGAATTATTTTTTTCAGTGATTCCAAGTCCTGTCTTGTGAAGGACTTGTGTACCTTAGCATATAGTATCCCAGAATCGTGTGTCAATTTTGCAAAGTCCCTGAGAGGCATGATTTTCTGAGCCCCCTGGACCTCCTCAGGTTTGGTGTTATCAGGTGTCTTTACTGTCATTGCATTGTTGTTACACACCCCTACTGCCCCTAGTGTTATGGTATTAGCTGTCTCAGAACCCTCGTCCATGTCCCTATTGTCAGTCAAGTTTTCTTTTGTCACCTCCCCAGCCACTGTTTCTATTGGTTTTCCCATATTTTCTTTGTTTTTTTGAACATACTCTAGGAGTATTTCAGTCAGTATAGGGATCTGTGCAAATAGTACCTCCAGCCTGTTGTCCAGCACTTAGGTGTTTACTGCCTTCTTGTGTATTATGATCCTAGCCCCTGATTTGACATAATTTATTGCCTGTCCAAAAGCAATAAGGACTACATAAACAAGAGGTAGAGTTTGCCAGAGAGTTGAAAATTCTAATGGTATCTTGTTCTTATAGTTAGTCATATTGAAAATGCTTCCTATAGTGTCATGTATCATGACTGCTATAGTGTTGTATATAAAGCAGTATCCCCAATATGTCATTATAGCCCCCATCAGCATTATCCAAAACATTATTGAAAACATTTCTTTTCTCAACTATCCCTGTTCTTGTTTGTTGTTTTCCCTTACTTAGAATCAAGATGTCTGATTCTAAGTAGTAACTGCCTCAGTGCTCCTTCTCAATATGGCTGCCCTACCCAGGGAACTCCAACTGTCAACAGATGGCAGTTGACAATGGCTTCTGTCAGACCTCTGGGGTGCCATCTATAATAAAGAGGTTTTTATGTGGGGAGAGAGAAGAGGGGGAGAATGGAATGTTCCCTCCCTCAAGGCAAGAAGGCTCCAAACCTTCTCAGCCCATCCCCCCACTGCTGATGGAATCTTTGCAGTCTCTCTGGGCTTTTTCCATTTCAAAAGTCTCTGGACACTTGTTAACTGGGGCATGACTGAACAAGTCACAGTAGGTGAATGCAATGGAATGCCAGTGTGCTCTAAGAAAAGATAAAGGAGCTGGTTTGGGGAGAACACTGGGAACCCTTCTGTGACCTGAAGCACAGTCAAGAGAGGAGAAACAGAATAACTGACCCCCAACAATCATGAAATTTTGCTCAATGCAATGACCAACTACTCTTCTGCAAGACAAATGATCCAACTTGTGACTCAAGACTTGAGGCCTGGAGGAACAGCCCATGAGGGACTGGTCTTGACTATGCATATTTGTTACAAGCAGCATTTTATTTTATTATTTGTGGGGGAGGAAAAGAAGAGATTTTTGCCCATCAAGAAGAGGGAAAAATCTCTCTATGGTTAATACTGTTTGTCTCTGGTCTGATATCTTCTGGTGCTATAGAGATGACCCTGGAGTCTCAAAAACTGTTCCGGTCCTGCCAGGCCAGGGCAGGCTTTGAAGAGAGGATGACAAGAGTCAGTAGGGGCTCTGTACAAGAAGAGCTGAGCCAATCCCCTGTGCTGACTAGCTCCCACTTGTCCTGTTTAAATTTCCTTGCAGCTTGTGTCCCTCCCTGTGAGCTCCTTGAAAGCCAGGACCGTGTCTTTGTGTGAGGACTTGAGGAAGAAGGTGTTTGTTTTGCACTGACGCCCCAGTGCTTAGGCACAATGCCTGGCACAGTGTAGGCCATGCTTTCTAAAAGCTTGGTGACTAACACTGAGGCTGAGAGGAATGAAATGGTTGTAAAGAGGCTGCTGGAAAGAGCTGTTTGGCCCTCCTGTGCACATTTGCAGACACTCACCTTGAAACAGGAGTTGGAGTCCACAGAGTCCTGAACGTCTCTCTTATTGCTTCCCTTTGTTGTCCAGAAGGAGAGCACAGCAGGGTGGAAGTTCTGAAGCACCAAGAGGAAGGCATACCAAGCACCTAGCACCCAAAAGGAGAGGTGAATTAAAGTCCAGACTGAGACAAAAGGTAGCAGGTTCTCTGAAAGGGCTGGAAGTTGAGGGTGAGGACCTACATCTGGACAGAATCTATGTAAGATCTGACCCTGGCCAAAGGAAGGGGATGGACCAAAAGCTTTCATGATATGATTCCTTCTCTCCTCCCTCTCAGAAGTCATTTCTATACTTTTGGATCATAAGAAAATGAGAAAGAGTAAGTTGGTTAGGGGACGTGGAAATTGTACCTAGAAGTCCTGCTTTCTGATCCAAAGCCTGGTTAGTACACAACCCTGCCCTTTCTCATTGGGAACCATGATGCTCTACAGAGATGCCACCTGAAGACTATGCCTGGTTACCATCTGTGTGTGGCATCATCATTCCCAAGTTGGGCTTTGGAGTGCTCCTGATCTTACAGTACAGTATGACTGAATGATTTCATGACTCAAGACCAAGGGTTCAGCCCTTCTGGGATCACCAAGGGAGAAATACTCTATCTGTCCTCACCCATTTTCGAGCCCAAAAAGAAGAGGCAAAAAGATCCAGAGCTGGTGCTAACCATGCCCTGTTGAGAATTTGTAGGGGGAGAGATAATGGATTCCTTCTTCATTTAGCCCCTCTTTCACAGCCCTCAAGTAACTTGAGAACTACAGGGTGTCAGTGACCAACATTAGTCTGGAAGAACTACACGGAGAGGGTGCCCCAGAAAGGTTTGCTGAAATTGATTAAGAGGGGAACAAGAAACAGGTCAGAACTCAGACTTTAGGCCCAAGAACTTGCCTATAATTGGTCTCTGTCCATTTCTCAGGGGCTTTTGACCTGTGTCCCTACAGGTTCCCTTACTGAGCTCAGTCTTCCAAACCGTATTTCTCTTACCCTACTCCCAATCCCTTGTCTGTCCCTTCCACTTCCCCACAGGAGGCTTCTGTGGGGACTCAAGAAGACTTACCAAAAGCCTATGCAGCCAACAGCAACATGATGAGGAAAAAAGCCACCTTTTTAGGAAAGCGGGGTACCCAAATTTCATAGGGAGGAAGGAGGAGATGTTAGGAGGGGAGCCTCAGCCCTAGTGCCCCTCTTGGGAGACCCTGACTGAGTGACCAGTGTAACAACCCAGAGAGTAGATGCTCAGGGCAGCCAGCAGGAGCAGAGCTGGGATTTGGGCACAGCCCCGGAGGTCATGTTGAAGTAGAAAACTTGGCTCATGAACTGCATTCATGTCCTAGTGACATGATGCCCTTTGAGAGGTTTCCCTGGATGTTCTAACTAGCCCTGCTCATGTTGCTCTGCCAGAAATGTGTTGATAGTCTAAGGAATGGGACAGCCTTCTTTCATGAGTCCTTCCACTCACATATTTAATCTGAGAAGAGCCTCCAAGAAGTCCTGCTGAAGCTAGCTGCTCACCCTGGTCCTAGACTTCAGTCCAGGATTCTTGTCTATGCCTACAGCCTTATTTAGAGCCTCCTGGCTTCTGCCCTGGAGGCAGCTGGGATACTATGACCTCTTCCTTTTCTCCCTGGAGAAACTGAGGGAATGTCCTGGCAAGAGGGAAGAAAATTCTTGATTCTCACCCTAAAGTAGTGATGGTCTCTGACTGCTGAGGGCCCTCTGACTAACATAGGTGAACCCCAGGAGACTCAGCTGAGGTCAGAGGCTCAGGAAGAGAGGGGTGCCCCTGTGTTCACTGTGAACTCATTTCCCTGAAAAGCTAAGAGTCCTGAAATGGGGCCAGATCTGACCCTGCCCAGGGTGTGCTGGTAGATGTTTAAGGACCGGCTCTGGTGGGGCTGTAGTCAGGAAAGCATATATATATATATATATACAGCATATTCTTCCCATTTAATTCAGTCTAGAAATCAGTCAAGAAGTCAATGAAGCCTGGATTGGCAGCTGACTCACAGGAACTGGAAGGAGCTGGTAGTAGCCCAGTTTGACTGATCTGATCCTAAGATGATAATAAGATTCATCTCCTCAAAGGGCACAGCAATGTCAGTGGATCCAAGTTGAAACTGAACAGGGAAAGCAAAGCCCTGTGGCAGAATAGAGCTCAAGGATTGTGGACCTTCACTGACCTGGCTAAGATGAAGACATCCAGCAAGACAGCTGCAGTGCTCAGGTGGGAGGAGGTGATGCCAAGCCACCAGTAGATCAGGCCAAAGAGCCAACCTGTAAATGTCTCAGCATGGGGTTCAGAAGCTTCCCTCTCCAAGCCCCATGTCTGTCCTAGAGCTCCCCAGCCTCACACCTCCCAACTGTGCAGATGCTTTTGGCTCTTCTACTCTCAGATCCTCTATCTGTGCTTGGGTTCTCTCTACTGTGCAAGATCATGTCCCTACACAGAAACAAGGGACACCCTGGGCACAGTGCCCACCCATTCCCAGAACCAACCTGGAAGAGTGACCACCAGCTTTAAAGGAGGCATTGCTTTGTCTGGATTTGGAGCCGGGTGGCTCAATACCCAAATTCCAGGCAGGAAGGGGGAAATGAGGAACCCCATAATGGGTATGCCACTCCCTCTCTCCTGCTATGAGGCTGAGACTCCAACCTTCACAACCTTCTCAAGTGCCCTGGAGCAGTTGGATTGCAGAGTTCTCCCTCCTTATCTCAGAGACACCCATTGCCCTCCACACTTCCCAGTCAGAAGTTTCATGCTGGGTGGCGGCGGTGGTGGTGGTAATCTATTCTGAGCATCCTAATCTGCTGTGAGGAGGCTCTTGATTACTTGTGGGAGGCAGTGTACCTCACTTGAGTAATTACCTTCAGAGTTGCACCCTAGAGATGTGAAGCTTCATACTGCCAGATCTCTTCCTGAGAGCCTGCAGGTCTCACACATGAAGAAGAAAGACCAGAGGATCAAAAAGAGGAAGGGACCCAAAAGAGAGGATCTGGAGAACTCCTTAGAGAGGGGCTGGCTAGGATGAGGAGACTTTGCAAAATGAAAAGAAATGACACTAAAAGCCCTATTTGAATATTTTAAACAGGTGAATCATTTACAATGTTTGAGGCGGGGTTGAACAAAATCACAGGGTAAGCTTTGGGTAGCCAGGAAAACTCAGTGGATAGAGAGCCTGAGATAAGGGTCCTGAGTTCAAATGTGTCCTCAAACACTTCCTAGCTTGGTGAACCTGACATGCCACTTAACCCCAATTGCCTAACCCTTCTGCCTTTAAATTGTTACAAAGTCCAAAGGTAAAGCTTCCAAAAAACAAAGCCACAGATATCATGGGCCAGGGAGAGTTTTTAGGCTAATGGATACCTGAGCCTGCCTCCTCATTGGATGCCTTTTGCTCATGTTGCTAGGTCCATGGGGGTTCAGGAGAAGAGATACACTGTAGTTGGGTTCTGTTCTGAATGCAGCTTGGAGCCTCTTGATTTCTAGCCTTCTGGATGCTCAGATTTGCCTGTCCCTCTTTCCTATTCTTGGGAAAATCAACTAAAGCCCTGGTTGTGGCAGAAGGGGAAGAGATAGTGCTGGGGTCAAGAAATCCTCCCACTTATGGGCAAAGAAAGCAGAGTGATCTCTCTACCCAAGATGGGGGCAGGAAGGAGATCTATGTGGTATAGCTGTCAAGTAATAACTTCAGTTGGGATCTTCAAGGCTTAGGATCTCTTGGGCACTGCTCACCTGAGGGGACTGTTCTGGAAGGGAGCATGTCGGCCAATCATCAGGAGCTCTCAGCAGTATTGGTGCTGCTGTCAAGTCCCTTGTAATCACCAGGAGAATGGATCCAATTCTGGCTTCATCTTAGAGACCTGAGTGAATTAATTCCCCTCAGATTTCCCCCTATTGAGAAGAAATGGGGGCCACCTTGAAGAAAAGTGGAAATACACCCCAAACTAATTCCATCAAAAGGGTATGTGAGCTAGGAATCTTACAAGGTGCTATTAGAACGGGTATTAAGCCATTCCAAGTCACAGGGATTTTGGCTATCTCCTCAGGTAAGGTCAACCAGGTTACTGCCTAACCTCAGCCTTGGCTCAGGTTTGTCCTAGAATTTCCTCTTTCTGCCAATCTGTAGCCATCAGCTCAAAGCTAACCTGAAGGACAGCTTCCCCAATTAAGGACCAGCCCCACTCTCTTTCCCTTCTTTATCCTCTATTCCCCCCACCTGGAATTTATTTCAACTGGGCTTTTTCCACTTCTAATTGTTCTCAGGATGCCTCATGAGCACACATATTTCTTCCAATGTATTGTAACCTTGATGCTGAGGATCAAATTCTAATCCATTTCTTTGGTGTCTTCTCTCTGTTCCCCCAACAATTGTAGGTAATATTATCTGTACTGGAGAGTGTACAGGGAAACATACAAGAACTTGGTCATCATGGGTGGAGTCAAGATGAGGGCTTTGTAGCAGTAAAATCTAAAACTGCTCTGATTATCCTTCCAAACTTATTTTTAGGAGGCACCTTAAGATGACAGGAGTCAAAGCAGGACAAGTGAGGGGGCACAACTTGAAAGGTAGGCAGAGAGAGCTGATTTTCATAGGATAAGGAGGAACCAGAAGCAAAACTGCAAACAGAGGAATGCTGGCTAACCACCACCCCCTATTTCACCAAAGTCAGAACCTTGGCATGTGTCAACTTTGAGAACCTGGGATGAGGGTTGCACCAGCAAGGGAGCACCTCAGACTCACATCTTAAGGTTCCAGGCCCTGGCACCAGCCTTAAGTGAGAAGTCCATAGTGCTTGGCCCTTTAAAGCATCAGTGAAGACTTAGCCCTAGAACAAAAGTCAGATGAGAAGAATCAGTAAGCACCTTATGGAATCCCCAGTCCACAGGCAAAAAAAAAGTCTAGGAAGATGAGCAAACAGCAAAAAGAAATATTTGACCCTAAAAAATTTCTATAGGGAAAAAAGGCAAAAAAAAAAGAACCCACAAGAGATGATAAAATCCAAGCAACTACATGTAAAACTTCAACAACAACAAAAAAAGGCAGAGAGTGAGAATTGGTGGCAAGTTCTAGAAAAACTAAAAGAGGAATTAAAAAATTTAAACAGCATGAAGAAAAATGGGAAAAAGAAACTAAAGTAATGCAAAAATAAGAGCCTAAAAAGCAAAATTGGCCAACTGAAAAAAAAAAGAGGTACAAATATCCAATATAGGAAAATCTGTTTTAAAAAACAGAACCATCCTACTGGAAAAAGAGGCAAAAATATCCAATAAAGAAAAAAATGTCATGAAAAGTAGAATGGACCTAAAGGAAAAGAAAAATCGTGGAATAAATTCAGTCTTTAAAAATTAGAATTGGGCAAATAGAAGCTAATGATTTAATGAGACATCAAAAAACAAAACAAATGAATTTTAAAAATGAAAAAAATATGGAATCATACTGAAAAAAACCCAACTGATCAGGAAAACAGATGAGAGACAATTTGAGAATTATTGAACTACCTGAAAGTTATGGCCAAAAAGAGATGTAGACATCATATTACAAGAAATTATCCAACAAATGATTGCTGTGAAAAAGACAGTAAAGTAGACATTGAAGGAATCCACTGTTCACCTTCTGTAATCTCCAAATGACAACTCCCAGAAATGTTATAGCCAAGTTCAAGAGTTCCTAGACCAAGGAGAAAATACTGAAAGCAGCCAGAGGATTACACAGGATCTGGCAGCTCCTACATTGAAGGACTGGAAAGCTTACCCAGAAGGTACGGGAACTGGAGTTACAACCAAGAGTGACTTATCCATCAAAACTGACTGTATCATTTCAGGAAAAAAATATGGTCATTTAATAGAACAGATGATATCCAAGCATTCCTGAAGAAAAGACATACAGAAAAATCTGATGTCGAAAAACAAAATTCAAGAGAAGCATAAAAAGGTCAATGAGAGAAAAAAAAATTTAAGGACTTCAATAAGATCAAATTGTTTATATATTTCTATATGGAAAGATGACATGTGTAACTCTTTAAATTGTTATTATCATAGTAGTTAGAAATATACATAGTTTGAGGGTGTGATATTAAGTTTTTTTAAGATGATCTATAAAAAGGGTGTAAAAAAGCATTGTACTAAGAGAAATGGGAAGAGAGAATTAAAATGGAGTAAATTCTATCACATAAAGAGGAGGGGGGAATATTATTAAAATGGAGGAGAATACTTAAACCTTACTCTCATTGCAATTGGTTTGGAGAGGAAAGAACAGAGTCATCAGGGTATAGAATCTTATCTTACCCTGTAGAAAATAGGGAATAAGTAGGGAATAAGAAAGGAGATGCTGGGGAGGTGAGTAATATAATGGAGGGAGTAGTTTGGGGGTGATTAAAAGATCCTATAGAGAAGTAGGAGAGGAGTAAGAAGGGAGGTTATGGGAGGGGGAGTTATACAAGAGGGGAATAGGGGAGAGTGATTTAAAACAAAACACTGGTGTTGAAGGAGAGAGTAAAAACATAAAGAACTGAATTAAAAGAAACTCCAAATCTTAGAACATTTCTATGGTAACAAGAAGCAAAGCACAGAATCAACAAAGGACAATGCAAAACTTCAAAGAAAAATGGGAATTGCTCTCAAGCACTAGAAGAACTCAAAAAGGAATAAAAAATCAAATAAGACAGGTTGAAGAAAAGTGGGGGAAAGAAATTAAAGTAATGTAAAAAGAATAACAGCTTAAAAAGCAAATTTGACCAACTGGAAAAAAGGCAGAAAAATCCAATGAAGAAGTGTTCCATGAAAAGTAGAATGGACCAAATGGAAAAAGAGGATCAAAATATCATGGAATAAATTCAGTCTTTAAAAATTAAAATTGGGCAAATAGAAGCTTTGATTTCACAAAATGTCAAGAAACAATAAAACAACATCAAAAGAATGAAAAAATAGAACAAAATATGAAATAACTCATTAAAAAAACCAATTGACCTGGAAAATAGATTGAGGAGAGACAATTTAAGAATTATTGGGGGAAAAATAACAAAATTCATCTGGAAGAACAAAGGTCAACAATATTAAAGGGATTAATGAATGAAAATGTGAAGGATGGTGTCCAAGTGGTACCAGATCTTAAACTGTACTATAAAGCAATCATCAAAACATCTGGTACTGGATAAGAAATAAAAGAGTGGATCAATAGAATAGACTAGGAGTATATGATCTCAACAATCTTGTTTCAATGAACCCAAAGATCCTAGTTTGGGGGATAAGAACTATTTGGCAAAAACTGCTGGGAAAATTGGAAAACTCTATGGCAAGGATTAGGTTTAGATCAATATCTCACAGGTCAAAATGGGTATATGATTTAAGCATGAGTAATACAAATAAATTGGGGGAGTATAGAATAGTTTACCTGTCAGATCTATGGAGAAGGGAAGGATTTATGATCAAACAAGAAAGAGAACATTATAAGATGTAAAATGAATAATTTTAATTGTATTTTTAAAGTATACAAGCAAAATCAATGCACGTAAGAGTAGAAGGGAAGCAACAAACTGGGGGAAAGGTTTTATAACAAATTCCTCTGATGGCTCATTTCTCAAATATATAAAGAACTAACATAAATTCATAAGCATCCAAGTCATTCTACAATTGATAAATGGTCAAAAAATATGAATAGGCAGTTTTCAGATGAAGACATCAAAGCTATCAATAATCTCAAGAAAAAAAAATATTCTAAATTCCACCTAATTAGAGAAATGTGAATCAAAACAACTCTGAGGTACACTTGTAAGGAAAGGACAAGAGAGAGAGAAATGGAATTTTGCATGAGGGGCCCAAGTGACAGCTATGTCAGTTGGAGAGCAAAGCATCCTGGGAAAAGAGAAGAGATCTGGGAGAGATCCAGATGAAATTCTTGGCTTTTAGAGCTGAGACCTTGAACAAGCAGGATGTAAGTTCCTTGCCAAGGACCTCACCAAGAGCCCGAAAGAAACTTATTCTATTTCAAAAAGTTATCATCAATCTGACACCTCTAACAACATCCCCACAGAGGATCAGATCCCTCAAACCCCAAAGGAGCCGTGGACTGGATGATGAGAACCTGGCTCCCCTTCCCCTTCAGCCCTCTTGCACCTATCTTATTATTCTCTTAGGCTAGAAATATTAGAGATAAATTGGGGAAAGTAGCTGGGACCAGGGTGATGAAACACAAGCCAGCTATACAGCAACTGGGGCCAAGGACCATGTTAGGAAATAATTAGGGATACCGAGTCCCTTTATCCATCTCCCAACTTGTCTTTAGTTACATCATTAAACATCTAAATCACAGTCAGATTCTGTCAAATGATTCAGTTTGAAACTTGGGAAGGTATCTAAATTCAGCTACAACAGAGATTCATTAGGACCCTTCCCCTGCTGAGATGAAGTCATTGACCAGGCTTGTCTCTGGATCCTCTCTGTGCCGGGGAATCTGGGATTACCCTTGGGTCTATTTTATAGAGCCAAGATGGATCTGAAGATACCTGGCTATGCTATTCCAAATGAGGTTCTGGGCATATGATATCATTTGTAATGTGATCCCAGACTATGTCCATTATTAAAACTGTTGAATTACTGGGACTGGATTAAAGAGGAAGCGGGGCATTTGTAGTTATTGTTCCCTATAGCCTATAGGATGGTCATCTCCCTGTGGCATCTATTTACCTGCTTGAGAACCTTTCTATGCAAGATCAGTGGCAAACAAACACACACACAAAAAAACAGAAGATCCAAAGCTAGTAATGGCCTTGCAAAAAATAGATTAAAGGAAATGTACCAAGAACTGAAACTGAACAAAACTAATGCAAAGGAAACTGCCCTAGAACAAACCAAGAACCCAGAGACAAGCACAGACAATCAAGACAAAGGTGGGGCTGAGGGTGCAGAAAACATCCTCCCTATCCAAGACTATGCTAAGCTGAGGAAAGACTCAGGAATTGTCCATCTAAAGATACACAAGCATTTCTTTTCAGCGGATCTAGAGGGATTAAAAGGAAGAATGTCCAAGTATCAGGAGCCTTATAAGGCAATAAAAGAGTTGAAAAGAGCAATTTGGCTTTATGGTGCAAATTTTCAGGATATGGAACTTCTTTTGGTGGAACTTTTTACCCCAGGGGAGAAGCAACAATTTATCAAGACTAGTTAAGATCCAAACTTGACTGATTGGCCCTTAGAACATTCAGATCTGAAACTTTCTAACCCTCACAACCTGAGTTATCTACATAGAGCAAGGGAAGACCTCATAGAGCATATGAAATCATTCACTGCATGCCCAAATTCTTGGGGCAAATTTGAAAGGATGTGCCAAGAACACCCTTCTCTGTTCCTGGATCGCCTCCTGGAAGCTGCTGAAATAGTCTTAGACTTCCCTGAACAAAGAGAATAGGCAATTCAACATGTAGGGAGACAATTCCTAAAAGAATGCACCCCTCCAATTAAGCTGTACTACAAGAAATTTTGCCCTAAATCTGAATCTATGAGCCTGGAAGATCTGAGGGAAACTTCCATGTATTTATTTGACTCAAATTGAGAACAACATCGGGAATGGGATGAGCAAATTATGGACCTACAGCAACAGTTAAAAGAGGCTAAAGGCACGATAAAGCAAAAAGAAATTGAGGTGAAAACCTGGCTACCTTAAAAATTTAGAAGCAACCCAGGGTATAATACCAGCAGGCCAGGCAATCCACCCCAAAATGATGTTTCCTCTGTGGAAAGATAGGTCACATAGTGAGGTTTTGCAACCTGAAGGCACAAATAGACCAGAAAAACACAAAAAGGTCTTAGAACAACAATCAGTATAAGTACAATAGAAACAATGCAAATAATAATAATTCACAATATTGTAACCACACATGTGCATGGCATCAGCAAGCGCCCAATCTCGATACAATGAAGTCTTTGATCCAGCAAGGGGTGAGACCCAAGTATTTCCAAATAGTTTCTGGGACTAACAAGAATGTAACTTTGTGAAGCTAGGAAAGTGCATTACCATGGAAGGGAACAAGAAATGGGGGCAAGGAAAATTACAGGGCAAAAACAAACAAAACAACAGATGCACAATATTGAAGAGATAAGCTGTGGGGATAGAAAATTAGATGGCAAAAACCTCGAAGCAAATTGCTGAAGAAGAGGAATTGCAAAGGGATGTGATAGAAATAAAGAACAAGATCTTTGGAACACAGGAGAAGCAAAATGGGGTATAAGAAAGCAATCAAGATAACATGAATTACATTATAACACACATGGAGAAAATACTGACATGCAAAGACAAATATGTAGCAGTTACAAGGGAAAACCTGAAGTCCTCGATACAAAGTAAAGATGATTCAATACAAGAACAAAACAATAACATAATAAAAGACACAAAGTTACCTGGGTGTTCCATAAACTTTGAAGTGCACAAGGCAAAAGAAAATCATGAGAACTTAGCTAGAGTTCAGTGAGGTACAAGAAGCAGTTCCCAGCATCCAAACATGCAGACCTCCAAAACGATGGATGCTAGGAAATGCTGCTATAAAGGAGAATTCCATTGACACAGAAAAAACGTCAAAACTAACGCTGAAGTAAAGGAATTCCATCCTAAAGCATTAACAGGGATACTAGCAAGCAACATCACTACACCACAGTAAAATCACTAAGTCAAACTGGCAACACTTCAATGCAACCTAGAAGTAAAGTCATTCCTGAATATTTAGTACAGAAGGACATGGGAAATCTTAAAGATCAACATGAAAAAACAAAAGAAGGGAATGAATGGGAATTGGGAAATAGCCACAAACAGCTGCATGTTTACCCATGAACCACAAATTCCCTTGAACCATGTCAGATTGCAGTGGGGTGCACTATCCATCATGCATTCTCTTTACACCTCACATTGAAGAGAACTCAAAGATGCAAATTTCTCAAGAAGATATATTCTCTGTAGCTACATGTACATCAACAGTTACCCCTACAACAATAACAAATGAAAAAAGCATGCACATAAAAGCAGAAACAACATTGCCTGTACAAGTAGTAACATCTAGCATGGCTGAAAGCACAGAAAATCCTGCACAATTAATATCAAATCATACTTCATCAGTGTGTGGCAAAATGGAGATACAAAGAAGACATGGTCAATAACAACAGCAAAGAGTATCTCAGAGAAAAATGAGCAAATGCAACAGGAAACACTCTTGCAAGCAGAAACCAAGAACAGACATTAGCTGGGAGTCAGAATGGGACTTGGGAAAAATAGAGATAATAGCTCCAATGATACCTGTGATTCAAAGCAAAGAAAATCCAGAGCCATCTGTGTGTATTAAAGTGGGGGAACAACATTACAAAGCCCTAACTGACACCATTGCCACCCAGTCTGTCCTCCAATCATCCTCAGAGAACAGCACAGTAGAAGGGTCAATTCAGATAAAGGGGGCAACAGGTCAGATTCAAAGATTCCCCAAACTGAAATCTAAAATAGTTTAACTAGGACCTTTCACACTTGACCACACATTCCTCTTAATGCCAAGTTGTCCATCCAACCTGATTGGCCGAGACTTTTTGTGTAAAATAGGGGCCCAGTGTGACCAAACAGGAACGATTTATCTACATCTCCCCAAACCGTCTTTAAAAACATTACCCATTGCTTTTCCTTGGGCAATTGGATGAAGAGCCAGAATAATGTCAAAACGTCACACCTATTTTTGAAATTCCCAAAGATGCTCCAGAAGGGATCTGGGCAAAATTTTCCAATGTTGTAGGAATAATAAAATCAGATCAAAGAGGGTACTCCACCATGAATTCCTCAATACAAACTAAGCAAGGAAGCCATGGAAGGAATCACGCCAATAACAGCCTCCTGGAGCAGGGAATAATAACATCCATAATGTCTGAATATAACACCCCTATCATGCCAATCAAAAAGCAAAAGCCAGATCCTCAGGGCAAAGTAACTTGGAGATTTGTGCAAGATGTAAGGGTTGTAAATAATTTTGTAAAGAAGAGCCACACAGTAACTCCAAGTCTTAGTAGCATAATATCAGAAATACCAAATACTGCAAAATGGTTCAGTGTTATTGATTTAATACCTATTTCACTGTCCCTGTGCATAAGGAGAGTCAGAAAATATTAGCCTTTACCTGGCAAGGGAATCATATTTCATGAACTTGGTTTGCTCAAGGGTTCTTGGAGTCAGTAACAATCTTTTGTCAATTGCTGAAAAGAGATCTAGAACCATCAAATTAAAGCACAGCAAGGTAATCCACTATGTGGATGACATTCTTCTTGCTTCCCCATTGACAAGAATTTTTCTCCAGGACTCAAAGTCTCTCCTAATTAAACTGTGCCTAATTAAACTAAACTTATGCCAAAAGAGGGCATAAAGTGTCAAAAAGCAAGCCTAAGTGGGTAATGCCTAAAGTGGAATACCTGGGATTCATCTTAGAAGATGACACAAGGAAAATTTCAAAGAAGAGAATAGCTGACATAAAAAACTTGAGTGTGCCAAAGTTGAAGAAATGGCTAAGAGCATTTCTGGGTATCATGGGGTTTTGTAGACAGTGGATTCTCGGTTATAGTCAGATTTCAAAATGCCTTACTGACTTGACCAGGATTAAGGTTTCACAAACCTTAAAGCTCACAAAGGATCATCTCAATGCACTGTTGCTCCTAAAGTAGGCTATATCAGCTCCTGCTCTAGGAATCCCAGACTACAGCAAAGAATTCCACATGTTTGTCCATGAAGCCAAAGGGATCACTAGACCCTAGGACAAAACTTTAGACCAATAGTTTACTATAGCTCCCAGCTTGACCCAGTAGCTAGGGGCATGATTCATTGTCTCCATGCCATAGCAGCAGCAGCCCTGATGGTGCAAAAATCAAGTGTTGGGGTACAAACTGAATATGTACTTGGCTCACCAGATAGAGAGCATATTGAAAAAGAGCAACCTACAAGCTTTTACATCAACTAGATTGTCTCAGTATGAGATTGTGTTGCTCAGCTATGAGAATCTCATCTTGAAACATTCCTCAGCTTTGAACCCAGCCACCTTAGTTCCAGATCTACCCATGGAAGGGAAACCACAGCATAACTGCAGGAATACCATAGACTTAGTACAGAAACCCAGAGAGAATCTAAAAGATACACCCTTATCCAATCCTGACCTTGAGGTTTTTACAGATGGTTCCTCATTCATGGATAATGGCAAAAGGTTCACAGGGGCTTCTGTGTGACAATCAGACACACTGTGCTATGCATCTCTACCAAGCCTCATCAATGCACAGGGCAGAGTTAAAAGCATTATCAATGGCACTCTTGATTGGCAAAGACAAGAAGATAAATGTGTACACCAATTCCAAGTATGGATTTACCATTGTACATGCAACAGGTCAGATTTAGAAGCAAAGAGGATTTATTACCTCATCCAAGAAGCAGAGATCTTATGGGGATTTGATACTACAGCTTCTAGAAGCAATCCAACAACCCAAAGAAGTAGCTGTAATACACTGCCATAGTCCCACATATGAGAAAGATAAAATATCCCAAAGGAACAACAGAGCAGATATCACAGCAAGATATGCAGCAAAGTTTGGACCAGTACTTGTTCTGAATTTCTCCATAGTTGGGTAAAATGATTTAACACAAGCATACAATGAAAGGGAAATTCAGTCATGGAAAGAAAATCTTGGTGCCAAACTGATCAGAGGGTCATGGTTCTCAATCAGGGAAATCCATGTTGTCCAGGGTATTATATTTGTAATGCTATACATTCAAAAGGGCATTTTGGAACCCTAGCTAGAGATTTTGGACAGTTCCTGGAATTTCCTCTTTTGCAATAAGAGCATGTCAAACGTGCAGTCTTTGTAAGCAGTTCAACCAAGGGACTTATAGAAGCAAAGGCCTTGGAGGTTGGCCACTAGCTTATAGTCCCTTTGAATGCTTACAAGTTGACTTTATAAACATGCCAAGAGACAGGGGATTTTAAGTATTGCTTAGTCATCATAGACTGACAAGATGGCCTGAAGTTTTCCCTGCCAAAGATCCTGGGACTCATTTTACCTCACAAATCCTATAAGAAGTGTACAAAAATCTAGAAATAGAAGGGAAGTATCGTGCTGTTTGCCACCTACAATAGAGAGGTTTTAATGTGGGAAGAGAGGAGAGGGAGACAATGGAGTCTTCCCTCGAGGTCAGAACCAATAGAGGAGGAGTTGATGTTGGTTTTGAACCAAGAGGTAGAAGGAAGGTGAATCTGTTGTTCCCCCTTCCAGTCCTCTTTAGTTATGGCTGCTCACAGTAACTGAAATATTGTAGGATGATCAAATATAATAAACTTTGTTACTAAGCAATGCAATGATTGAGGACAATTCTGAAGGACTTATGAAAAAGAATTCTATCCACATCTAGAGAAATAAATGTTGGGAGTAGAAATGCAGAAGAAAACATATGATTTATCACTTGTTTATATGGGTATATGATTTGGGGTTTTGGTTTTAAAAGTTCATTACAAAAATGAATAATATGTAAATGGGTTTTGAGTGATAATACTTGTATAACCCGGTGGAATTGCTTATCAACTCCAGGAGGGGGAAGGGGAGAGGTGAGGGAGACATGAATCATGTAACCATGGAAAAAATATAAAATAAAAAATTTCTTAAAAGCATCCTGAAGGAAATCGTAATTCAGATGGAAGGAGGGTTGATTCTTGAAAAGGCACAGAAGAGGAAAGTCATGCCAGCCTGAAGGAAGGGCAAAATCCAAGTCACAGGAAAGGGAACCTACAGTAAGTGTTCAGGAGATAAGAGTAATTCAATATGATACGTGGAAGGAAGAACCATGATATAAAACTGAGGAGGTACATAGAGAAATATTAAATCTTAGAGGGTCTTGAATGCCAGGCAAAAGAAATTTCAGTTTACCTGATAAGTAGCAGGGACATTAAGGACTTCAGCAGAGAAATATAAGAAATGTGGAACATTGCTCTGGCAATGAGAAGAAAGTCAAATTGATGTGGGGTAAGAATGTAGATGGGAAGATCTTTGGTGTACAAGCCTACATCGATAACAAGGAGGAAATGGATGATCATAATCAGATTGTTAATTATTCATTTGATCCAAGGTGAAAATAGAAATAAATTTCTTAGCAGACAGAAACTCCAGACAAGCCACTCATCATCAGTGGTACTATTTTTTGAGTAAAGGCTGTATTGTTAGGCTTTAGTTAAGCATGTTCTTTAACTCAGTTAAGTTATTCCTTAACATTTTTTCAGCAAATCTGAGACCTTATTAGTATGGACATGCCCTATAGAGAGTAGACAGTAAATTATCCATACCTTTTCATCCCATATGAATTCTCTTCCATTTTCTCTCTCATGAATCCTCCATGCAGTACTTTTCCACCATGTTCAATATGTTGGAGGTCTTCCTCCAGATTTCTGAATATTTTGTTAATGCCAAGCAATAACTTCTATTATATAATTAATCTCTGACCACCTCAATGATATTTCTTGGATGATAACATTTTTAAAAGTTTATTACAAAGGCATATTTGGTAACATGTTATACTTTGCTTCCTTCATATCTCTCAATGGGCTGTTGGATTGTTTACATTTTTGTTTGTTTGGAAATTTCTTTCAAAAAAGAACTCTTACCATCTATCTTAGAATCTTTTATTAAATATCAGTTCTAAGAATGGCAGTAAGGACTAGGCAATTGGAGTTAAATGACTTTCCCAGGGTCACCCACCTAGGAAGTTTCTGGGGCCAGATTTGAACTTGGGACCTTGTCTCCAGGCTCAATACTTTATCCATTGAGCCACCTAGCTCCCCTCATTGTAGTACTTCATGAGGTACTGCCATGTGACATGGCCAAAAGAGTAGGGGATAGGGACTAGACTCACAATTTCATTAGTATAAGGAACTTTCAGGTACCTTCCCAATGCATATCACAGTCTTCTCTGCAATTTAGGGTCTGAGGGAACATCTAGAGCAATGAGACATTGTGTGACTTGTTTTGAGTCACATAGTATGTATCAGAGAAGAGCCTGGAACCTAAGTATTCTTGGCTATAAGGATGGCTCTCCATTCCCTATACCATGCGTCCTCTGCAAAAGAATAATGGCACAAAAAGGTGGGTTTTTCTACCAGTAAGCACCTAAGGATACCTGAACAAGTGCTATGTAATTTCTCAAATGGAATCTAGCTTGTTTCCCCTCTTAATCACTTGGTCAGATTCAGACTCGGAAGGTAAGTAACTTCATCAAACATCATCATGCCTTATTCTATGCCTTATGAAGAAATGAGCAGAATTGTTGTGATCTGCTTAAGGTTCTATAGGCAACATATGGCATAGCCAATTTTTGAATATAGGTACTCTGATTCCAAGCCAAATTCTAGTCTTTTCACTGCACCGTGCTGTCCACCTACAGAATTTGTCCAGGATATGTACAGTAAAAGATCAATTTAATGGGCCATTTGTCCAATTACACATCACATTCTGGATATTAAGCTTCCCTCATCCATTTGACTTCACCAGAGTAGATTTAGGACAAATTTGAGTGGTCATGGATCTCCTGAAGAATTCACTAGTATTGTGGAGTTTGAAACAATTAACATAATATCACCTATACCAAAAGCATTTGGAAAAGCCTCCAAAAGAAAGGGAACAGGTGGGGAGTCAAGATGGCAGCATAGAGACAGCAAATGTTCAGACCTCTGAAAACCCTTCCTTACCAATTACAAACTAAATGTTCCTAGGGGACTGAAAATCAAACCTAACAAGACAGAGACAAGGAACCCTCCTGCTGGACTCAACTTAAAAGGTACACCCCCCAAAAGCCAGAATTTGAGAACACTTGGGTTTAAGGGGAAGGAAGAAGGAAGGTCCCGGGACCCTTCCCCCACCTAGAGTGCCAAGCCTCCAGTGGCAGCTGGAACCTCTGGGCAGGCAAAGGCGCTGGTCTGGAGGGAGTACCTTGCGGGCAAAGCTGTGCCAGGTTCAGAGTGTGCAACACAGGCAGTGGGGAAGCAGATAGAGGAGAAATGCAGGACTCAGAGCAGGAGGCATAGTTGCAGCAACAGACACTCCATATTGTCCCCCACTCTGGAGATTTTGGTTTCAGGGCACATCCAGCAAGCCAGCCAGACTTAGTCCCATCAAAGCCTCCAGAGGACAGGGAAGCTCAAGTTCTAACCCCCCCCCCCCCAGACTGCTGGACTTAATCCCATCAAAGCTTCCAGAGGGCAGAGAAGGTCAAGCTCCAACACCCCTCCCCCACAGACTGCACTGAGAGATTTACTGACAAAAATCCAAGGGTGAAGGTGGAAAGAAAAGCCCAAAACCACACACAAAAAAATGATAGGAGCAAGAGCTCAGTCAACAGCAGGGAGTAAAGAAGGGATAAATATGAGCAAACAACAGAAAAAGAAAAAATAAATTACAATCAACAGCTTCTATACAGGCAATGAAAACCCAGCGAATTGGATACAGGCTCTGGAAGAACTCAAAATACAATTCAAAACACAATTAACAGAGGATGAAGACAACTGGGAAAAGAACTTAAAAACTAAGATAAGTCATCTGGAAACAGAGGCACTTGAACTAAAAGAAGAAAGTATCTTGAAAGCCAAAATCAGCCAGATTGAAAATGAGGCAAAGAGGATGAAAGATGACCTCCAAAGAAAATCAGACCAGAAGGAGAAGGATGACCAAAAAGCCAGAGAGGAAAGGCAGTCTTTAAGAACCAGAATACAACTAGAATCAAGTGACCTCACAAGGACACTATAAAATAAAATCAAAAGAATGAAAAAATTGAGGAAAATATGAAGCATCTCATTCACAAAACAGAAGATTTAGAAAATCATCCCAGGAGAGACAACTTAAGAATCATTGGTCTACCAGAAGACCATGACAAAAGGAAAAGCCTGGACATCATACTACAGGAAATTATCCAAGAAAACTGGCTTGATACTCTAGAACAAGAGGGAAAAGTTGAGATTGGAAGAATCCACAGATCACTTCCTGTATTTAATCTCCAACTGACAACACCCAGGAATGTTATAGCCAAATTCAAGAACTATCAGACTAAGGAAAAAATATTACAAGCTGCTAAGAAGAAGTCATTCAGATACCATGGAACCACAGTGAGGATAACACAAGATCCAGCTGCATCTATACTGAAGACTGGAATATAATATTCCAGAAAGCCAGGGAACTAGGTCTACAACCAAGAATCAACTACCCAGCAAAACTGACTATATTCTTGCAGGGGAAAGTATGGTCATTTAACAAAATAGAAGAATTCCAAGCATTTTTAAAGAAAAGACCAGACCTGAACAGAAAATTTGATTTCCAAGCACAGAACTCAAGAGAATCATCAAAAGGTAATTTAAAAAGAGAGAAAAAAGAAAAAAAAGAAAAAAAGCTTTTTTAAGAGACACAATAAGTTAAATGATACATATCCCTATAAGAAAAGAGGTCATTTGTAACTCTTAATAATTGTTATCACCTGGGCAGCTGGAAGAATTACACTTAGAGGGAACAGTGACAAATTGTATAGGATGAAATGCCAAGACATAAATATGTATATAGATGTAGCATACCAGGCATATTAGCATCTTGGAAGTATGATTGATGTATTGATATTGTATCTTATGTGTTCATTTACCAGACTCATGATCAGGTCACTTATTGATCATTGTATGGATGAATCTGCAGTCCAAAGGGTAAGAGAATTCCTGAGCAGGGCATTACCAGCCACAGTGACCTAGCTCATGCCTTGTCAGACCACATTCCTTTCCAAGGCGCATGTTGAATTAATCTCCTCCTCTTTGATTTTGTGATTATCAATTCAACCAATGTTAAAACCTCTGCTATGTTATGTATTCATTAATCACCTCCCACTTCACATTCCTAAAATCTCCAATTAAAATTGGGGAACAAATGCAAGTCTCCCTCTTGATTCTGCTCTTGATCCTTTTGATCTTCTGTCTGCTCTGGATCTTCTTGTCGCTCTAGCTTCTCTTGCTCCTCATGTCCGCTTGTTTCTCGCAACATGGTTGCCCCTCATACTTTTCATTAATCCCCTGGCTCTCTTGCCCATGAGAAGTATTACCTGAGATTGTTGCACCCCACATGTTTTTTTGTTCCTCATACTTCTCATTAATTCTCTGGCATTCTTGCCCATGAGAAGTATTACTGGAGATCGCGACTCCCCATGAGTTTTAACTTGTTGTCTCTGAGTCTTTATTCCAGCATTTCTTCCGCTATATATTATCTATTCATCCATCTTCCTTTAGTCTCCATTCTCCTTCTCAGGTCACCACCCACAAGTAAATTGTGTAGAAACTGAAGGCGGCTCCTATAATAGATATCTGTATGAATAAATACATATATGTGTGTATGTGTATATATATATATACATATATATGTATATATACAACTAGAGCTAAAAAAGGTTAATACTAAAAGAAATGGGAAAAGAAACAAAAGGGGGTAAGTTTATATGTCACAAAGAAGCTCATGGTGGGAGGGGGAGAACATCAATACACTGGAAGGGTAAAGAGGTTGGAGATAGGAAATACTCAACTATTACATGCATTCAAATTGATTCAAAGAGGGAAGAGAGAATTGATTTGCACCTATAGGGAAGTAGAAGGGTAACAAATGGACTGGTGGGGAAGGAAGCAGTACAATGGAGGGAGAGGGTGGGAGTAGTTTAAAAAGACTGTAAAGAAAATAAGAAGGGGGTAGAAAGGGAAGTAAGATAAGGGTAGGAATTAGGGGGGCTGATTAAAAACAAAACATTGGTGTCAAAGGAAATAGTAAAAGAAGAAAAGGCAGGAGTAGGAGTGGAAATAAAAATGCTGGGGAATACACAGCTGGTAATCATAACTCTGAATGTGAATGGAATGAACTCACCCATAAAAAGCAAGTGAATGGCAGAATGGATTCGAATCCAAAACCCTGCCATATGCTGTCTACAAGAAACACACATGAGGAAGGTAGATATACATAGGGTAAATGTAAGAGGATGGAGTCATATCTATTGGGCATCAACTGATAAAAAGAAGGAAGGAGTTACAATCATATCTGACAAAGCCAAAGTAAAAATAGATCTAGTTAAAAGAGATAGGGAAGGTAATTACATCCTGATAAAAGGCAGTATAGACAATGAGGAAATATCAATATTTCATATCAACATGTATGCACCAAATGGCATAGCATCCAAATTTCTAAAGGAGAAACTAGTGGAGCTCAAGGATTCAATAGATAGAAAAACTATACTAGTGGGAGACCTGAACCTTTATCAGAACTAGATAAATAAAACAAAAAAAAAAAAAGAAAGAGGTAAGAGAAGTGAATGAAATCTTAGAAAAAGTAGAGTTAGTAGATATCTGGAGAAAAATGGGGACAAAAAGGAACACACCTTTTCAGCAGCACCTGGTACATTCACAAAGATTGACCATGTAGTAGGGCATAGAATAGTAGGGCATAGAAACATTACAAACAAGTGCAAAAGAGAAGAAATAATAAATGCAACCTCAGATCACAATACAATGAAAATCATAATTAGTAAGGGTACATGGAGAGGCAAATCAAAAATTAATTGGAAATTAATATGATTCTCCAAAATCAGTTAAAGAACAAATCATAGAAACAATGACTTCATTGAAGAAAATGACAATGATGAGATATCCTTTCAAAATCTATGGGATGCAGCCAAAGCAGTACTGGGGGGGGGGGGAGGAGGGGATTATATCCTTGAGTTCAAGTATTAACAAACTAGAGAGGGCAAAGGTCCATGAATTGGGCATGCAAATTAAAAAACTAGAAAGTGAACAAATTAAAAATCCTCAGATGAAGACTAAATTAGAGATCCTAAAAATCAAAGGAGAAATTAATAAAATTGAAAGTCAAAGAACTATTGATTTAATGAATATGACTAGAAGCTGGTTCTTAAAAAAAAAAAACAAATAAAATAGACAAAGTACTTGTCAATATAATTTTAAAAAAAGGAAAGAAGAAAACCAAATTGATAGTATCCAAGATGAAAAGGGAGACCTTCCTTTTAATGAAGAGGAAATTAAGGCAATCATTAAAAATTATTATGCCCAATTATATGGAAACAAATATGGCAATCTAGGTGATATGGATGAGTATTTACAAAAATATAAATTGCCTAGACTAACAGAGGAAGAAATAGACTACCTAAACAACCCCATATCAGAAAAAGAAATTGAACAAGCCATCAAAGAACTCCCTTAGAAAAAATCCCCAGGTCCAGATGGATTCACAAATGAATTCACAAAATTCTATCAAACATTCAAAGAACAACTAATCCCAGTATTATACAAACTATTTGACAGAATAAGCAAAGAAGTTCTTCCAAATTCCTTTTACGACACAAATATGGTACTGATTCCAAAGCCAGGCAGGTCAAAAACAGAGAAAAAAAACTATAGGCCAATCTCTTTAATGAATATAGGATGCAAACATCCTAAATAGGATACTAGCAAAAAGACTCTAGCAAGTGATCATGAGGATTATTCACTATTACCAGGTAGGATTCATACCAGGAATGTGAGGATGGTTCAATATTAGGAACACCATCCACATAATTGATCATATTAACAAGCAAACTGACAAAAATCACATGATTATCTCAATAGAGGCAGAAAAAGCCTTTGAAAAAATACAACACTTATTCCCATTGAAAACACTAGAAAGCATATGAATAGAAGGGCCTTTCCTAAAAATAATAAACAGCATATATCTAAAACCATCAGCAAACATCATCTGCAATGGGGACAAACTAGAAGCCTTCCCAATAAGTTCAGGAGTGAAACAAGGACGCCCATTATCACCTCTATTATTTAACATTGTACTAGAAACACTAGCTGTAGTAATTAGAGAAGAAAAAGAAATTGAAGGTATTAAAATGGGCAATGAGGAGACCAAGCTATAAAGAATCCTAGAGAATCAACCAAAAAGCTAGTTGAAATAATCAACATCTATAACAAAGTTTCAGGACACAAAATAAACCCACATAGGTCATCAGCATTTCTATATATCTCCAACATCTCTCAGTAGCAGGAATTAGAAAGAGAAATTCCATTAAAAAATCACCCTAGACAATATAAAATACTTAGGAATCTATCTGCTGGGACAAACACAGGAACTATATGAACACAACTACAAAACACTCTCCACACAAAACTAGATCTAAACAATTGGAAAAACATAGACTGCTCATGGTTAGGAAGAGCTAACATAATAAAAATTACCATCCTACCCAAATTAATTTACTTATTTAGTGTGATACCCATTGAACTACCAAAAAACGTTTTTTACTGAATTAGAAAAAACCATAACAATGTTCATTTGGAAAAACAAAAGATCAAGGATATCCAGGGAAATCATGAAAAAAAAATGCAAAGGAAGGAGGCCTTGCAGTCCCAAATCTCAAACTATATTATAAAGCAATGGTCATCAAAATAATTTGGTACTGTCTAAGAGACAGAAAGGAGGATCAATGGAATAGACTTGGGCTAAGTGGCTTTAGCAAGAAGGTCTATGATAAGCCCAAAGATCCCAGCTTTGGGGACAAAAATCCATTATTTGATAAAAAAAAATGCTGGGAAAAATTGGAACACAGTATGGGACAAATTAGGTGTGGATCAACATCTCACACCCTACACCAAGATAAACTCAGAATGGGTGAATGACTTGAATATAAAGAAGGAAACTATAAGCAAATTAGGTGAACACAGAATAGAATACTTGTCAGATCTTTGGGAAAGAAATAATTTTAAAACCAAGCAAGAGCTAGAAAAAAATCACAAAATGTAAAATCAATAATTTTGATTATGTCAAATTAAAAAGGTTTTGTACAAACAAAACCAATGCAACCAAAATTAGAAGGGAAGCAACAAATTGGGAAACAATCTTCATAACAAAAACCTTTGACAAAGATCTAATTACTCAAATTTATAAAGAGCTAAACCAATTATGCAAAAAATCAAGTCATTCTCAAATTGATAAATGGGCAAGGGGCATGAATAGGCAATTTTTCAGTTAAAGAAATCAAAACTATTAATAAGCACATGAAAAAGTGTTCTAAATCTCTGATAATCAGAGAGATGAACATCAAAACAACTCTGAGGTATCACCTCACACCTAGCAGATTGGCTAACATGACAGCAACAGAAAGTAATGAATGCTGGAGGGGATGTGGCAAAGTAGGGACATTAATACATTGCTCGTGGAGTTGTGAATTGATCCAACCATTCTGGAGGGCAATCTGGAATTATGCCCAAAGAGTGATAAAAGACTGGGCAGACCCTTCAATCCAGCCATTGCACTGTTGGGTTTGTACCCCAAAGAGATAATAAGGAAAAAGACTTGTACAAGAATATTCATAGCTGCACTCTTTGTGGTGGCAAAATTTGGAAAATGAGGGGATGCCCTTAAATTGCGGAATGGCTGAACAAATTGTGGTATATGTTAGTGATGGAATACTATTGTGCTAAAAGGAATAATAAAGTGGAGGAATTCCATGGGAACTGGAACAACCTCCAGGAAGCGATTCAGAGCAAAAGGAGCAGAACTAGGAGAACATTGTACACAGAGACTGATACACTGTAGTACAATCGAATGTAATGGACTTCTCCATTAGTGGCAATGCAGTGATCCTGAACAACTTGGAGGAATCTATAAGAAAAAAACACTATCCACATTCAGAGGAAAAACTATGGGAATAGAAATACAGAAGAAAAACAACTGCTCAAATACATGGGTCAAGGGGATATGGCTGAGGTTGGAGACTCTAAATGAACATCCTAATGCAAACACACTAACAACATGGAAATAGGTTTTGATCAAAGACACATGTAATACCCAGTGAAATTGCGCATCAGCTACAGGAAGGGTGGGGGGAGGGGAGGGAGGGAAATAATGTGATTCTTGTAACCAAGAAATAATGTTATAAATTTACTAAATAAATTAATATAAAATTTTAAAAAGTAGTAGGGGAAGAAGAAAGATGGAAAAATAGAAGAGAGTGTATAAAAGGTACTATCTTTATTGCTCCATTTAGCTTGAGGCCATCATTTTGGGCCCCCTAGTCATGCTCCACAAGCAGGTCCAGTCAGCAAAAAACCCAGAAGAGAAGAACGAACTCCTCTCTTGCCTCTCTCTGCCCTTTTCTCTGCCCACTAACTCTCATATATCATATCTTGGAAGTCAACTATTGCTTTCTATTTTGCCTGCATCTCCCAAGGAGGCTTTCACTCTGCCGTCCATCTAGTGATCTCTTGATTCTACTGTTACATTTTTCTCGCTCATTTTATCATCTAGACTCAATTCACCCAGTGATTTCCTTCACACAGTTCTGGCCTCTGGGTCAAGAGTTAAGATCAAGTGTGCAACCCAGGAGAGAGAGGAAGAGTAAATTTCCTTCACACGTGTGGATTACAGTTTGCCAGGGTTCCCTCTTAAATATCTTGATAATTTTTTGAAATTGTCAATATCTAAATCTTGAAATTAGTTTGGCTGCAGAGAAGAAAAAAATCTATATAAAGTGTGCAAAGAAAATCATTCATTGTTAGGGAAATAGAAGTTTTGTATAGAGAGGAATTCTTTTGAAATGAAAATAAATATCCATTTAATTTAAAAATTTAGATTTGCACAACATGGCAAACTGACCTATAATCCTTCATCATTTTGGTTAATTTGAAGCATTTGCAGAAACCATTATTGTCTGTATTGCTAATAAAAATAATTTTGCTCACATTTGCTTAGATTTGTCACTAATTGTCTGGGTTGCCATATTAAACACTGAGCCAAAGGGAAGAATTTAAGACCAAACAAGAGATAGAACATTAAAAGATGCAAAATGAGTAATTTTGATTATATTAAATTAAAAGCTTTTGTACAAACAAAACTAATGCAACCAAGATTAGAAGGGAAGCAACAAACTAGGGAAATATTTTTATAACAAATTTCTCTTATAATCATTTCTCAAATATAGAAAGAACTAAGTCAGATTTATTAGAAACCAAGCCATTCCCCAATTGACAAATGGTCAAGGGATATGAATAGGCAATTCTCAGAGGAAGAAATCAAAGCTATCAATAATCATATGAAGAAATGTTCTAAATCCCTCCTGATTAAAGAAATGTAAATCAAAATAACTCTGAGATATGTAAGATTAAAATTAATATCCAATAACTCCAAGTATTAAATTTTATAAGATTTATTAATAATCACTTGAAGTAGAAGAAAAGTAAAGCCTGAGAAAAGAGCAGTTTTTCCTGACTATGTTGTCGGGAGAAGAGTAAAAGGAGGAGGTGGGGTTACAAAAACTTTATCTCCAAAATGTAGGGACTTAACATGAGGATGAAAGTGGGATACTGGGAATCATAGTTCAAGGGTATAGAAATTAATTACACAGATATCACCTTATACCTAGCAGACTGGCCAATATGACACTAAAGGAAAATAATAAATGTTGGAAAGGATGTGGCAAAATTGGGACACTAATGCATTGCTAATGGAGTTGTGAATTGATCCAACCACTCAGGAAGGCAATCTGGAATTATGCTCAAAAGAATTTAAAAGAATGCATGCCTTTTGATCCAGCAATACCACTGCTAGGTCTGTATTCCAAAGAGATTAAGAAAAAAAAACGAGGATGGGCCTGTTTATACAAAAATATTAATAGCGATGTTTTTTGTGGAAATTGTGGAAAATTGGAAACTGAGGGGATGCCCTTCAATTGGGGAATGGCTGAACAAATTGTGGTATATGACAGTAAAGGAATACTATTGTGCTATAAGAAATGATGAAATGATTGATTTTCATAAGAAATGAATGGACTTACATGAACTGATGTGCAGTGAAATAAATAGAACCAGGAGAACATTATACTCAATAACTGAAACATTGTGGGATGATCAAATGTAATAGACTTTGCTACTAACAATATGGTAATCCAGGAAAATTCTGAGGAACTTAGGTAAAGAATGCTATCCACATCTAGAGAAAGAACTGTTGGAGTAGAAATGAAGAAGAAAACATATGATTTATTATTGTTTATTGGAGTATATGATTTGGGGGTTGGTTTTAAAAGGTTATTCTATTACAAAAATGAATAATATGGAAATAGGCTTTGAGTGATAATATATGTAAAACCCAGTGGAATTGCTTGTCAGTATGGGAGAGAAGAGGGAAGAGGGGAGATGTAAGGGTTAAAATTAAAGGGTTGGACTAAATTTATAAAAAATGTGGTCACTTAAATTAATATATTTCAAATCAGTGACTTTTTATGGTAGTTTATTTACAAAAAGAGAAAGAATGAAAGTAAGGGGTAATGAGAGAGAGTAGAATATTACTCTGACCTGTTCTGAACCAGGCAGAGCTTCAGAGGCCCTGGCAAAGGGGGTCCAGAGGTTAATTAAACAGGGGTTCTAGCCACAAGGCCTTCTCCAACAGGAGGGGCCTCTCCGGAGGAGTATCTTCAGAAAAGTCAGGAAAGGGAGTCAGCCTTTTTCACTCACCCATGTGATAGTCCAAAGGGAAAATCGGAGAGCAGTCTGAGGTCCAAAGCTGGAGTTCCTTCATGGTCAAGTTCCAAGGTGAAAGAGCTGGTCACAGGAAGTTCTTGCTACTTTTAAAGACCCTTCCTTTCCCGTCACTTCCTGTGTCTTTCTTCCACTTTATGTGGATCAATTGCAGCTATAGCTTTGTTTAGGACTGCCCAGAATCAATTCTGATTTGTCACTCACTAGAGTAAAATGAGTTACAGACCTCCTCATACTTAAGAATAAGTGGGGTGTATATGCCTTTGGTGACTAAATCTAAAAATGGGCAGGAGGGAATTAATCCCATCTTCAATGAGGGAGAGAATAGGAATCATGTAACCTTGGCAAACTCATATGTAGGTTTTTACTAGAATAAAATAAATTTAAAAAATGAAATAAACATTGAGCCAAACAAAACTCAAAAATAAACACACAAATTTGAAATTAAGATTAGTCAAGTGCAGTAGTTCCTTAAAATGAGCAAATATGTATTTATATTAAATGTCCACAAAAATACAAATTATATGCCTAGCAGGTGATTTTGGTGATGCTGTAGAAAGTCATTACAAGTAGCATTATAAAACAGACAATCATTGGTTTTTAAAATTGAGAATCACCTCTGAAGCAGCCCACACTTGATAGTACTTGCTGTTTACTGACCTGATAGAAGAAATATGTTGGGGTCTAAGTAAAACATAGAAACCGAGGCTATCCAATTGGTCAGAAGCCAGCAGCATATACTTTTTATCTTTGGAAAGAGTTTTCTGCAGTTCAATAGCCCATAATTTCTGACTACTTGTATTATCATAAAAGAATAACGATTTGGTTTTACAACGTTGTGTTGACAATTCATAACTGATTTTGTATTACAGGATACTGAGGTACTGAGGAAAACCAACCGAAGAGTATTCTAAATCTAAACATTCTAGTGTTTCCTGTATATTTCTTGATCTCGCCTTCTCACTTCCAGCAAAAAATGTCTTCTCATTCCTCCAATTTCTCCTGGCATGTGTTTCTTTAGATTATTTGCTCCTGAAGAGCAGGACTTGTATCAAACCATTGTGATCCCAGAACCATGCACAGTGCCTTGCACTGTGAGAAGAGAGTTCAAAATTAGTGTTCTTTCCCTTACAAAAAAATACTCTCTTCATTACTGCTTATCGATACGGTTTTCCCATTTCCTTATATGCCATAATAATTGACTCAATGCCTAGTAGGACTGGTTTTATTCTGGGATTCAGCAATACGTGGCCACAACTTGGGATCCTGACCTATCATTCCCACTAATGAATGTCAGAACCTTGAAGAGAAACAAAAGTTTCACAATGGTTAACAGCACTTTAGAGAGACCAACATGTGTTTCTCTTCTCTTTTGGGGAAGAACTTAATAAGCAGACATCACACATTCTTGAATCCTTTCTACAAAGTGTTTTTGATACCTAACAGTGCTGTATTATGAACTCCCAAACAATGGCACTGATATTGCTTCTTTTTTTCAAGCCCTTACTTTCTGTTACATACTTGGTATCAATTGAAAGGAAGAAAAGCAGTAAGAGCTAGGTAATTGGAGTTAAGTGACTTGCCAAAGGTCACACAGTTAAGTATTTGTGGTCAAATTTGAACCCAGTCACTTAAAACTCCTGATCTGTCACTATGCTACCAAGCTCTCCCACTGATATTACTTTTTTTAAAAATGGATATCTTTTATTCTGATGTCACATTTGTTTCCCATTATCTCCTTCCCATTTTCCTTTGTCACAATCCAGTTAGTTGTCCCTTGCAACAAAGTAGTAAAGAAAAATACAGCTCAGCAAAACTAACACATTGACTATGTGAGACAGTAAGTTTACTTCTAAGGAGATTAGTCTGTAACAAAATAAATGATTCATATTCTGAAAGTTCATTTTGTTCCTTTCAACGAAGCTAGGGGTATTGTAATCTATCGACCTGCCAACATAACAGGGTTCATACTAGGGAGGAAGGGTCTAATTTTGTCCCTTTGGATTGAATTTGTTACTGGACTTAACAGAAGAGTTTCATCTTCATCTTTTGACCTAAATAATGGTTAGGAGTCAAAACACCTGTAATATCAAAATAGAGATATTTTCTAACAAATGCTATATTTGTCATATACCTACAGGACTATGAATTCCCTAAACATTTTACAAATATATGTCATCGATCATTTCAATATTCTTCTATGTAGTTTAATATCCCTTAAACGAGAAATGAATGTATGATTCCATAATCCTTTCCCATAATGATCTGCACCTGTGTCTTCTAGATGACTAGTTAAAGAAGAATGACCCATCTCTATTAGTGGAAGGAGTTTCTTATGCTAAGGTTCTGGGAGCCATCAGACCATGACACCTTGACAGAGTCATGCATGGTAGCTGAGGAGACCACAGGGTAGTCCTTGGCGAGATATGATTGCCCACTCTATCCCCTTTACATCCCTCTTTCATCAATGCCCCTTACCTATGGATTGAAATGATTATTATTCCCCGTAGTCTCAAAAGAAATAATGCAAGAGCAAAGCACCTGTACCCTAATTCCCCAAAACATCACCAAAAGATCAGACCCTTAAACCCAATCCCAAAAAGAGTATCATGGGTTAACTTTTATTTAGGTACCTAATTCCCAGCAAAACCGCAGCTACAGGCCAAGCCCAAAGAACTTTCCCACTCACAGAAACCTATTCTCATGAAGCCAGCACACAAATCAATCATAAAGTCCCATACAATATGTACAGGTACACTACAAGTAAATCAAGTTTCAATATGCCTCAGTGAATTGATTTCACAAACTAGTAACTCAGGAACTCCCTAGTAAGAACCCTGAGAAATGATCAATCTAAATTTGAATTGTGTTCCCAATATCCCTCAACCTCAATGATATGATTGTTGAATTATCTTTTAAGAACTGCTGATTAATTGTTCTATTTTATTAAAAGCAATAAGTAATTTTCCTTGTTTGTAAGCTCAAAACTTCTCACAGGGTAATGAGAAAATTAAGCCACCTATAACAAAATCATTCATCTTGTATTCTGTCTGTAGTTACAACATAAAAATATAGAATGTTAATCAAGTGATTTGTTAAAAGTTAATGTATCACTTTTCCAATTATCTCTCTTTGAACATGTGTGTTAGGTAACGTAATCTGCATGCCAAGAAAATGGGTATAAAAATAAACCCCAGGCCTGGGAATGGTGGAGCAGCTGTCAGATGCAAAGCTGTACCATGGCGGTAATGATCAAGCTGTCTTCCATTTGTTATTTATTTTGACCCCTGGAGTCTCGAGTGAGGCTGGACCCTGCCTGCGGCACTAAGGAGATCTTTACATTAAGGCAAATGCTAATTTAGATTTTTATCTCCTCTGACTTCTTCCTTGTTTCAGAAGTACAAAAGTGTCAGCTCTATATGTTATCCCCACAACAGCATATCAAAGTTTGGATGATAGGCATTTTTCACTCAGGTTTTCCCTGTGGTACCTAATTAGGTCAAACTACCATTTGGTTTAAGAAGAATAAAATTTTCTCTTTTACCTGTTTTGAACTCCAAAACGTTTGATTTAAATCTGATTGAACCTAAGTTCTCTTTGTAGAATTACACATTTTTTCCTGTTACTTTTTTGGCTTAATTTACACTTACAATGTCTCTGGCATATAATTCTACCATTTCTTCAAAACCAATGGCAAATATGTCAATAGGCTTATCTCATCAATCTAAAATTAAATATATGAGAAGGATTTTGACATGTACATATTCACAAAAAAATTCCCCAATATAACTAAGATTCCAATAAACCTAAACTGATAAAAAAAAATCTATCCACTTAAAAGAAATACAATTTCAAATCTGATGAACTCATTTCAAATCTCTGCAAAACCCTACATTTTTATTTTTAATTTTTTAATTTAATTAATTTAGAATACTTTTTCATGGTTACATAATTCATGTTCTTTTTCTCCCCTCCTCCCACCCCCTCCAGTAGCCAATGGACAATTCCGTTGGATTTTACACGTGAAACCCCTCCATTTTAAGTTTAAGATGTTATTCAAGTAGAGATAACAAGCTCCTTTTGTAATCAGAACTCCTTTCCAAAATATCTGAGAAGGATTTTACTAATGAACCATTTCACTACTTTCCATTGGTATAAAATTTTCATGAGAATAATGTACACACAAATCAAATTGCTCTGTAGTGATGGTATGAGATGGATAGAGGTAGACTTTCATGAATGAAATCAGGGCAAACTAAATCTTTATAGGCATGCCATTTAACTAAAGTCATAGATTATATTCTACTATACTTATTTTTATTATAAAAAAGGATTTAGTTCAGTACAGTGAAATAAAGCTTTAAAGGCTCTGTTCTCCAAATGTCTCTCTCTCACATATATCAAAATCATGTAAGATTCCTTTAATGATGTAATAGAACTTTGTTACAATCAACAAGCCTCTTGATTACTAACAGAATGCTCACCTCAAGGAGTCTGCCACCATCCAGGAGGATATTTAGAGCATGGTTCCAATCAAAAAGTTATCCCTTAATATGCTTGGGGATGTAGATTCTAAATGAATATCCTAGTGTTAACAACAACATGGAAATAGGTTCTGATCAAGGACACCAGTAATACCCAATGAAATTACGCATTGGCTTCCAGAAGAGTGGGTGGAGGGAAGGGAGGGAAATAATGTGATTATTGTAACCAAGGAATAATGTTCTAAATTGACTAAATAAACTTATTCAAATGGAAAAAAAAAAGTTATCCCTTATGGAGGGTAAGGTTCTCAGGTACTCTTAAAAGTTTTTTTCAATTTTTCAATTTATTTAGAATATTTGTTACATGGTTCCACAATTCATGATTTTTTCACACCTTTCTTCCCCTCCTCTGGGAACTGACTAGCAATTCCATTGGGTTTATGTGTATCGTTGTTCAAAATCTATTTCCATGTTATTCATATTTGCAATAGAGAGATCTTTTAACATCAAAATCCAAATCATATCCCCATCGAACAATGTGATCAATCATATGTTTTTCTTCTGCATTTCAGTTCCCAAAGTTCTTTCTCTGGATGTGGATAGCTTTCTTTCTCATAAATTTCATCTGGATTATCCTGGATCATTGCATTGAAACTAGTAAAAATATCTTTTACATTTGATTGTGCCATGTTTGTTTCTGTATACAATGTTTTTCTGGTTCTACTCCTTTCGCTCTGCATCAATTCCTGGAAGTCTTACCAGTTCACAAAGAAATCCTTCAGATCATCATTCCCTTGAGCACAATAGTATTCCATTACTATCAGATACCACAATTTGTTCAGTCATTCCCCAATCAATGGATGCTCCCCTCATTTTCTAATTTTTTGCCACCACAAAGAGAGAGACTATGAATATTTTTGCACAAGTCTTTTTCCTTATTATCTCTTTGGGGTACAAACCCAGCAGTGATATGGCTGAATCAAAAGGCAAGCATTCTTTTAAAGTCCTTTGGACATAATTCCAAATAGCCTTCCAGAATGGTTGGATCAATGCACAAATCCACCAGCAATGCATTAACATCCCAATTTTGCCATAACCTCTCCAACATTTATCATTTTCCTTTGTTGCCATATTGGACAATCTACTAGGTGTGAGATGGTACCTCAGCATAGTTCTTATTTGAATTTCTCTAATCAAGAGGGATTTAGAACACCTTTTCAAGTGATTATTGATAGTTTTGATTTCTTCATCTGAAAACTGCCTATTCATACTGCTTGACCGTTTGTTGATTGGGGAATCCAGGAACTCTTTAAAAAAAATCCTTCCCTTTTGTCTTAGAGGCATTAGGAAGTATCAATTTCAAGGCAGAAAAGCAGTAAAGGCTAGACAATGGGGATTAAGTGATATGGCCAGGGTCCCATAAGTAGGAGTATCTGAGGCCAGGACCTCCTATCTCTAAGCCTTATGCTCTAGCCACTGAGTCTAGTAGCTTCCTCTTTCCAGATATTCTGGAATGCACCAAGACCTTACACACTGCAGAGCAATGACATCCATAATCACTGAAAAAACAACTGGCCTAATTAGTCACAGAAGAAAACCAGAATGATGAAAAGTGTCTGCCTCTTATGCTGTTCTAAGATCATCTGGATAATACATAGAGCTGTCACATTAGAACACAGGAACCAAAGAGAATGTAAATAGTTGAAGCATTAAATCTAGAACTGAACACAAGAAAAGAAATGAGATTGTGAATTTGGGTAAATGGACCATGGCACCCTTGATAGAAATAGGAAAATTTACACAAGGGGTGGATTTCAGGAAAAAAAAAAGGATGAGTTCTGTTTTGGATGTGCTCACTTTGAGAAGCACATGGTACGTTCCATTTGAAATGTCTATTAACTATTGCTACTCATTTGCTGTTCTGGTTCAGTTGTTTTTAGTCTTGACTCACTCTTCATGATCTCATTTGGGGTTTTCTTGGCCAAGATGTTGGAGTGGCTTGCCATTTTCCTCTCCAGCTCATTTTTATAGAAGAGGAACAGAGGCATAGAGGATTAAGTGACATACCCATGGTAACAAAGTTAGGTGTCTGAGGCCAGTTCTGAACTTGAGAAGATGTGTCTTCCTGACTCTAGGACCTGCACTTCATCCACTTCATCATCTGGCTCCCATACTACTATTAACTCTTACTAACTACCACCATTACTACTATTTCATCTACTATTGCTACTACTTCTAGCCATATGATCCTAGTCCCATGTTGGTGAACCTATGGCAGGTATGCTGGAGGAGGCTGCTCCTCTCCCCCTCAAAAAGTGCTCCTGAGGACAGTTCTCTCATCACCTGCCTCTCTTCCCAGTAGCCCAATGGGAACATTTCCTCCCTCCCCTGTCTGGAATACGGCAGGGATGGGGGGACTCCCATGTGCTTCGAGGGTTGTAGTTTGGGCACTCGGTCTCTAAAAGGTTTGCCATCACTGCTGTAGTCGTATCACTCCACCTCAGTTTTCCATAGTTTCCTCATATGTAAATGTGGATAATAATGGCACCTACCTTGCAGAGTGATTGTGAGGATCAAATGAGTTAATGTTGATAAAATGCTCAGAACAGAGCCTGGCACAATATTGGTATTCTATAAATCCTGGCTATTATATGAAAAGTCATACGTGTCAATTCAACTGACAGAGATTTGACCAGAGTAAGGTAATATAGCAAGGTTTATTTGAAGTTGCAAGGGGGACCCCCCCCCCATCTCCACTTTTAACTTTATTTTTGAACAAAGATCTCTTTTCCCTCCCAAATCCTCCATTGGGGAAAGTGGATTAGGATGGAGAATCCTCCCATTGATTAGATTCTCAGTCCTTTTTACAATGTTAGGATATAGTTTTCCTGATAATAGCTTGCTTTATTTTGCATTATTTCATTTCCTTCTGGGTCATCTATAGAGGTGCTAATAAATATGTGGTGCCCCGTGGTCCTTCTAGTATGCTACAAGGGTTCTGAACCCAAATTTCCATAAACCAATCACCTTTATACTTGGCCTCATTTACCACTTCCTAAGTTACAAAGGGATGGAAGAGAGGACCTCCCTTCCCTGCTAAGTTATCTCTAACCTCAGCCTCTTACCCCAAAGTATCCCATTGAGCCTGAACCCTAATTCACTGAGTTGTCTGCTTTTGTAGAATGCTGGGAGGCCCTTGGGTTCCCCAAGTTGTATTTATGTGTCCTGGAGGTCTCCTATTTCAGTTTTTCTTTGCTTGGAGCTCCTTCTACCTTGGTCCATATCTCCTCTACTGACATCTACTTATGGTCATGAGGTGGCCAGAGAAAGAACTTTTGGATTGTCTTTCGCACCAGTGTATTTGTGGTTTTGTTTTGGGGGTTTGGTTACGTATGAGTGTGTTCTTACAACAGTGACCAATATGGAAGTGTGTTTTGCATGACAGATGTTATTTTATCAAACTTCTTTTATATATATTTGCGTGTGTATATATGTATATTTCCGTATATATAATATCTTTTTTAATTTTATATGTATGTGTATGTGTATGTGTATGTGTGTGTGTGTGTTGATTTGGCATCTCCCAAGTCCTAGGCACTATGCTAAGAGCTGGTTATAAGATCCAAATTGTCTCCATCCTTCTCTCTCTTCCCTCCCTCCCCCCCCCCCCAAAGACAGTAAGAAATTTGATCTGGGTTATATCTGTATTATCATGCAAAACATATTTTCATAATTTTCACTGCTATAAGAGAATACTCATATCAAACCAAAATGCCCAAATAAAAGCACAAATGAACTAAAGTGGAAAATCAGCTGCTTTGATCTGCATTCTAACTCCAATAATTCTTTCTCTGGAGGTAGATAACATTCTTTGTCATAAATCCTGCAGATTGGTTTCTCTTATTCATTTTTTCCATGTTCCATTTTGCTCTAGTCAAGAGTGAGAAATTGGATGTTAGTTCTGTCTTCCTCACTCCCTGAAACAAAACATCGTCAAAAGGATTTCAGCTTGCCTCACGAGGAATACTCCAAAGATCTGTGATTTTCTCTATGCTGAATCTCCTTAAACAGACACAGATGGAAACCTTCGTAAAACTTAGTAGATGTTTTTTGAAGGAACTGAAATAGCCACGATCCCAACTTAGTGAGAGAATCTTGGGCAACACATTCCTTCATCTTTGCATATTAAAAGACTTTTCAGTTTAGTAGGACTTTATAGCTTATATTTACCTCCCAGAAGCTTTGAGACTATAATACTATAAGGCGTGAGAGTAAGGCATTAGAACAAAGGTCAAAATGAGCAATCAGTCAATCAACAAACATTTGTCAAATGTCCGCTATGTGTTGGGCATTGTGTTAGGTACCAGGGATACAACTACAAATAAGGGAAAATACTGTTACTTTCCAGTTTATATTCTAATGAGAGAGACAATTTATAAGAAAACATATAGATGTATGTGTGTATAAATTTATACAGGTATATACAATGAATATAAAGAAATTAAACACAAGTAAATAAGTACAAAGTAGTTTGAATGGGAGGGAAATAGCAGTTGGGGGTGGGGGAAATCCAGAAAAGCTTCATGTAAAAGGTGGTATCTGAGTTGATAATCCAATAGCCCGTATCCGTTATCTTCATATAGGGTCTCCTTAAAGAAATGTACTTGTTAAATGGTCACATTTGGGACCCACATTTATCTCTTAACATTTCAAAAATACCAAAAAAACATTCTCAGTAATGCAAAAAGAAAAGGTCACCAGATTGAAGAGTGACTCAGGGAGAACAGACTATTCCCAGATTTGTTATCTTGGCAATTTAGTATTATAGTGTTGAATTTTGCTGTTTTTAAGAATGATGCATGAAATGATAACTCGACGGGGCATATGACCCACCACCTCTTCCATGAATCTCTAGTTTTTTCCTTTAATCGTCCATCTGTTTTTATATGGAACAGGCAGCCTGGACTTCACAACACTTCAGCATAAGAGGCTAGAGGCAATCTGGCTTGGAAACCAGTTCCTAATCAGTCACTTGAGTAACAATCTTCAGCTCCCAAAGAGTCTTCTCTTTTTTGTCTCTTTATTATTGTGGTCAAGTGTTATTTGTGATATTTCTAAGTTAACATTTTTAGCATTGCCACAGTAATTTTAAAAAGTATACATAGACAGAGGGTGTGGTAGTAAGCTGTTTAGGATGATATGCAAAAAAGAGGGGAGTGAAAAAGAGGATTGCATTGAGCGAAATGGGAAGAGGATAAAATGGGGTAAATTATATCTCACAAAGAAATGGGGGGATCACTATTACAGTGGACAGGAGAATGAGGATGGTGATAGGCAACCTTACTGTCATCAGAATTGGTTCAGAGAAGGAATAACACTGAGACTCACTGGGGTACAGAATCCTATTTTAGCCTAGTAGAAGGGGAATAAGAAAGGTGGTAAAGAGAAAAGGAATAATATAAAGGAGGGGAAAATGGAGGTGTGTGATTAAAGGATCCATTAGAGAAGTAGGAGGGGAATAAAAAGGGTGGTGGTGGGAAGGGGAGCAACATAAGGAAGGGAGGGGGAATGGGGGTAGTGATTAAAAACAAAATGTGTGGAGGGACAGAGTAAAAGGAGAAAGAACAGAATTAAAAAAGGGAAACAAAATGGAGGGGAATATGCAGATGGTAATCATAAATGAGAATGTAAATAGGATGAACTCACCCATAAAATGGAAGTGGAGAGCAGAGAGGATTAAAAATCAGAATCCTACCATATGTTGTTTACAATAAACACATTTGATGATAGACTTTGCTACTAACAGCAATACAATGATCCAGGACAATTCTAAGGACTTATGAAAAAGAATGATATCCACCTACAGAGAAAGAACTGTTGGAGTTGTAAGAGTTAAATTAATGTCCAATACTTTAAATATTGTTTTTATAAAGTTTATTATCTGACCAAATAGACCCATGTGACTAAGTTAATCTATCTGTTCCAAAAGCCTTACTCCACTAAAACCGCCAACAGGAAGGAAAGAGGGCTCGACATAGAACTCCACCCAATTTATCCTGTCTACATGAGCATGTAACAACAGAAAGTGAGTGAGGTTCTGGGAATTATAATTTTTCCTGGGGATCATAGTCTTTTAGAGTAACAGATTCTAATTTCACAATCCCCCCTGAGATCCTCTGGAAGACTGATCTCCTCAATGGATCTTGCAAACATAACCAACTTATAAGATTACAATAATTTGTGGATAAAAGGGAAAGAGTATAAAACTGATGATTGCTAGGCACATTAACAAAAAAGCCAATTAGGGGGCAGTCCCCTCTGGCATAAGAGTATACATACAAAATAAATGTGTTAACTATAACCCAAAGTTCATTTTGGATCTTTTGGTACAGTGTGAGGTTTCTGCAGGCATATCCATGGTGCCTTCTCCAAGCAGTTCACTTCCTGGATTCTAGGAAGTAGCAAGTTTCTTAGCCTAAAATTGCTCTCAAACAAGAAAAAACTTTTATAAAATTAGAATTTTGTGACAATTATACAATCCCCCTGACGAGGGTGTTGACAAACACATAGATAAACTGTAAAAATTAAATTATCTCTAGTAATAAAAGTATTATATTTTATGAGGTTTATTAAGGATTATTAGAATTCAGGGATACAAAATAATAACCACGTACTTAGGGCTGATTAGCCCATTCAAAGCTTACTTACTACATCTTGCAATGGCCAAGCAGAGAGCACGTGGGAGGCAGAGAGCCAATTGAATACTAACTGTGATCTCACCCAGGTGGAGACTCAGGTGAGATTATAGGGAATTCTGGGAAATACCAAGGACTTCTGGGGATTGACGTCTAGGATTCAAATCTCCATTTTACACAACTCAGATAACCATTGAAGCTCATGGCTTTCAATCTTGGCTGAAATGCTCCCTCTTGGGGGCCATTTAGGGGTACCATTCCCCTTAAATTTCCCACCTCTCATATAAGATTATAACTCATCACAGGGTAATTAAACCCCTTGATTTTGCTCCCTCCTTTGAAATGAGACTGTAATAGCTCTAAAGGCATGTCTTTTATACGTTTCATCCATTGTATTTTAGAGGCAAGAACTACCAATAGTGAAAATCACTTCAGATTTTTACAAATGCAGAAGTGGGTAATGTAATAGGCACTTCATTCCAGAAGGCTCTTTAAATTCAATGTCCATTATCACCTTTATTATTTAATATTGTACTAGAAACACTACCACTAGCAATTAGAGAAGAAAAAGAAATTGAAGGTATTAAAATTGGTAATGAAGAGACCAAGCTATCACTCTTTGCAGATGATATGATGGTCTACTTAAAGAATCCTAGAGAATCAACTAAAAAGCTAGTGGAAATAATCAACAACTTTAGCAAAGTTGCAGGATACAAAATAAACCCACACAAGTCATCAGCATTTCTATATATTTCCAACACATCTCAACAGCAAGAATTAGAAAGAGAAAGTCCATTTAAAATCACCCTAGACAATATAAAATACTTAGGAATCTATCTGCCAAGACAAACACAGGAACTAGATGAACACAACTACAAAACACTTTCTACACAACTAAAACTAGATCTGAGCAATTGGAAAAACATTAACTGCTCATGGGCAGGATGAGCTAACATAATAAAACTGACAATCCTACCCAAATTAATTCATTTATTTAGTGCCATACCCATTGAACTACCAAAAAACTTTTTTACTGAATTATAAAAAACCATAACAAAGTTCATGGAACATGGAACATTTTGTTCGTGGAAGAACAAAAGATCAAAGATATCCAGGGAAATCATGAAAAAAAATACAAAGGAAGGTGGGCTTGCAGTCCCAGATCTCAAACTATACTATAAAGCAGTGGTCATCAAAACAATTTGGTTCTGGCTAAGAGACAGACAGGAGGATCAGTGGAATAGACTTGGGGTAAATGATCTCAGCAAGACAATTTAAGACAACCCAAAGATCCCAGCTTTTGGGACAAAAATCCACTATTTGATAAAAACTGCTGGGAAAATTGGAAGATTGTGGGAGAGATTAGGTTTGGATCAACACCTCACACCCTACACCAAGATGGGTGAATGACTTGAACATAAAGAAGGAAACTATAAGTAAATTATGTGAACACAGAATAGCATACATGTCAGACCTTTGGGAAGGAAAAGATTCTAAAACCAACCAAAACTTAGAAAGAGTCACAAAATGTAAAATAAATAATTTTTACATCAAATTAAAAAGGTTTTGTACAAACAAAACCAATGAAACCAAAATCAGAAGGGAAATAACAAACTGGGAAACAATCTTCATAACAAAAACCTCTGACAAAAGTCTAATTACTCAAATCTATAAAGAGCTAAATCAATTGTACAAAAAATCAAGCCATTCCCCAATTGATAAATGGGCAAGGGACATGGATAGGCAATTTTCAGTTAAAGAAATCACAACTATTAATAAGCACATGAAAAAATGTTCTACATCTCCTATAATCAGAGAAATGAAAATCAAAACAACTCTGAGGTATCACCTCATGTATAGCAGATTGGCTAACATGACAGCAAAGGAAAGTAATGAATGCTGGAGGGGATGTGGCAAAGTCGGGTCATTAATTCATTGCTGGTAGAGTTGTGAATTGATCCAACCATTCTGGAGGGCAATTTGGAACTATGCCCAAAGGGTGCTAAAAGACTGTCTGCCCTTTGATCCAGCCATAACACTGCTGGGTTTGTACCCCAAAGAGATCATAGGAAAAAGACTTGTACAAGAATATTCGTAGCTGTGCTCTTTGTGGTGGCAAGAAATTGGAAAATGAGGGGATGCCCTTGAATTGGGGAATGGCTGAACACATTGTGGTATATGTTGGTGATGGAATACTATTGTGCTCAAAGGAATAATAAGATGGAGGAATTCCATGGAGACTGGAAAGACCTCCAGGAAGTGATGCAGAGCGAGAGGAGCAGAACCAGGAGAACATTGTACACAGAGACTGATACACTGTGGCACAATTGAATGTAATGGACTTCTCCATTAGTGGCAATGCAGTGATCCTGAAAAACCCAGAGGGATCTATGAAAATAAACACTATCCACATGAAGAGGAAAACGTATGGGAGTAAAAACACCAAAGAAACAGAACTGCTTGATTACATGGGTTGAAGGGGATATGGCTGGGGATGTAGACTGTAAATGAACATCCTAATGCAAACACCAATAACATGGAAATAGGTTCTGATCAAGGACACATGTAATACCCAATGAAATTGTGCTTCGGCTGCAGGAAGGGGTGGTGGGAGGGGAGGGAGGAATAGAAAATTATTTTTGTAATCAAGGAATAATGTTTGAAATTGACCAAATTAAAAAAAAATAATGTTAAAAAATTTTAAATATATTTAATTGGTCATGGTTGGTTGGAACCATTGACATAGCTTCCTGATTGCCTTGGTAGATCTTAGCTTTTTTCCCATAGAAATCACCTGACTAGGTATATATATATATATATATATATATATATATATATATATATATATATATATATAGAGAGAGAGAGAGAGAGAGAGAGAGAGAGAGAGAGAGAGAGAGGAGAGTTTCTTCCACCTAAACCAATGCTATATTTTTTTCTGAGTCTTTCCCAAGCTTTTGTTAAATAAACTTACTTTTGTTAAATGACATAATCTTTCAAGTATCTTATTTCATCCGATCCCAAACCTGAACCGCCAAATCAGCCAAATCAGACTTGTTCCAGAACAACGTGGAAGATCAAATGAATTTAGCTTTTACCATTATGTCTTTGAGATGCCTTTGGGACATCCAGGAGGAGATGTTCAGCAGGCAGTAGATGATGCAGGAATGGAGTTCAGGAGAGTGTGTGCCACAAGTCTCCAAAGCTAAGTAGATATTGCCATGACAGGAGGTCCCGAGTTCAAATCTGGCCTCAGACACTTCCTAGCTGCATGACTCAGGGCAAGTCACTTGACCCCCATTGTCTAACCCTTACCTTTCTTATTATAGCTTATAGATATTATATATACACATATATAATTATATATAATTCCAATGCCTGAGTTATGATAGCAGTAACTATTATATCCAAAACTGAGAGAGAAATCCATCTTTTAACCCACATTTCTGGATAAAGTTTTCTGAAAATCTCTTTTTTCCCATAATCCACTTTTTGAACAAAGGGCACTAACATTTTTTTCATCTTTCTGGGATGGGATTCAGGGAGAACATTGTCTTGTGTAAAGCAACATAGAAAAAGGGTGGACAAGAAGCTACATACGTCCAAGGACAATATCCATTCCATATCTCATAATTCAGCATAGTTTCTGACAAGCTTAAGAATTTTCCTTCCCGATGACCCTGGTGTTAAAGGGGCCGATGAGTCTCTGCTCTTTGTTCTTCTGATATCCTCTGTATTAAATCATGAGCATCTTTATGCAATAGGATTTCGGGCGTAGCTACTAACCTTCTGGAACAACCTCCTTTATTGGTTCTGTATGAATAAATTGGGACACTATAATCAAGTGTCATCACCCTCCTTAGAAGTGTGTAATTCGAATCTGTTACCCTGAAAAAACTACGATTCCCAGCAAAACTATGATTCCCAGCACCCCACTCTCTTCCTGTTGTTATGTGCTGACGTGGAGTGGGCTTTTGAGCAGGTAGAAAATCTTAGGCACGTGTTTCCATTTTGTTAGATAATAAGCTTTATAAAATATAATACTTGCAGTATTGGATATTAAATTAAATCTCACAGAAGTCATAGAAAGATTGTCTGTATTTTCCATCTTCTGTACCTCTCCATTGCCCATTGCCACAGTTTGCGGACAGAAATAAGACACCAAACCCTATTTCCAGGACTATTTGAAGACTCTTCAGTGGTGTTCAAGTAGACAGATGGAAAAAGTCCTTGCAAGTGTGATCACATACATGTTGGCCATATCACTGAAAGAAGAAAGCCAGTGAGTGGCCTTTCTCTTTCCTCAAAGGGCTCCTGCAATATGAGGCATCTCCTCATCAGCAAATGTTTTTTCACCTCCTATTTTAATACTGTGATTTCCATGTTCCTGCCCCACCCACGCTACCTTCTAGCTCTCTTTTACAGGTTGTCTTCAGCTCCTTAAAGGTAAAGACTATCTTGCTTCTTTAGATTTTGACAACCAACAATGAAAATAGTATCTGGCAAATATAAGCGATCTGTACTCTGTCATCTATCTATTCCCCCCCCCCCAAGATTATTTTATTAACAAAAATTGCAAACTGTTTTGAAACAAGAACCATGAATGATCACGCCCAACACCAACATGTCAGACCTGAAAAAGCACTTTTTCATTAGCTAAAACACAGGCAGATTAAAAAATCTTCCCTTTTAAACACTGATAGACAGTATTTATCCTTTTCAGTTGCCTCTGACTCAATTGTCATTGTAGTTTTCACAGTCAGACACAAACACCATTGCTCAAGGGTAAGCTTGGCAACTACTTTCTCCCCAAATGGGTCCAAAAATGAGAAAAAGGAAGAAAACTCAACGTTTTGAAACTTTCAAGGGAATCACTAACATTTTTGAACCTTGAAATCTATGGAAAATATCTATTAAAAAAACAAAACAACTCTTACCTTCTGTCTTAGAATCAACACAAAGTATTGGTTCCAAGGCAGAAGAGTGGCAAGAGCTGGGCAATGGGGGTTAAGTGACTTGCCCAGGGTCACATAGCTAGGAAGGGTCTGAGGCTAGATGGGAGCTCTGTCCAAGACCTGGCTCTCCATTCACTAAGCCATCTAGCAGCTCCTTCATCTATCTATTTATCTTGACCTCAGGGATCTACATAAATGTCAAGAAGAGTTCATTCCCTTTTCCTTTTTCAACGGCATGATCTCAGCCTGGGGACCCTATGATCCTAACAACGATAACAGTCCCAGATGTTGACCGTAGAGGCCTGGTTTTGTCTTGTGGAGGCTCCAGGAAAAAGAGAACTATGACTTGTAGGAAATATTAATTTTTTTAAAGTGTATAAAGTGAGAGAAATGGAGACACTTGGGAAAATATGAAATATGGAAACCCAGAGAAGAGAGAGTATCCAGCAGGAAAGGGTGGTCCAATGCGGCAAACATCTGGGAAGGATGAGGACTGAGGACAGACCCTCAGGGATCACTGGAGTGAATCATTTTAGCTGGATGATGAAGTTGGAAGCCAGATTGCAAAGAGAAGAGACTAAGAGGAGGGGAGATGGGTGCAATGAGTAGCTTTTTCTAGGAATTTGACTTAGGAGTACAGATATAGAATGAAAGCTTGATAGGATGATGGGCTCTAGGGAAGATGTGGTTATATTAAAGGGACCAATAGGGAAGTAGAGTTTGATGTTCATATAGAAAGGAGACATGCCTGGGGACTGGAGGAAACAGGATCAAAGGCACATAGAGGGGTTGGCATGGATAAAGAGAAGCATTAGCTCAATGACAGAGACTGGGGGAAAGGAAGTCAGAAGCTAGGAATGATGTCAGGGTTTTTTGAGATGAAGAGGAATCTCAAGGGAGATGTTTTCTCAGGGAGGTTAGACAGGAGCCCTCCATCAAGAGAATCAGGATAGAGGAAAGAAGAGGGTTGGAATTGCTTCTATGGGAGTGAGATTGGGGGTTACTTGGGGAGTAATAAGGAGATTATCTTGTATCTAGTCAGCATGGTCCTGACTTGCCCCCAGCTCAATTTGGCAGCCTTTTGTAGGAGCAGAGGAAGCAGACGGTAGATATAATACATGGCTGGGGTTTGGTAATGAATGAATGATGATAACACAAGGTCAATGAATAAATGCACATTGTGGTATATTTATAATGATGACTGAATTGATAATTAATTTTAAGGAATTATAAAATGGGGTAGGCATGCCCAGTTCTTTGGATATGTGCCAGGAAAGACCATGATGACAGCAGGGAATGATGCAATCACACTTTAATAAAGCTCAGAGGGTATAGAAGCAGAAAGAGTACAGAAAGTACAGAGATAAGTGGTAAAAAAAAGGATACAGAGGCAGATGATGTAAGGATGGGGGCATAGGGTAGTAGAGGAAGGCAAGCAGTGATGGGGAAGAGAGGGAGCAACAAAAAGAATTCACACAACCATGGATTCGAGTTGGGAACACTCAAGAGCATGGACCCGAAGGAAGGTAGAAGAGTGCTCTGAGAGGCAGGAGTTTAAGGACTCATTTTTATAGGATTTTGGGAGGGGGGGGGAACAGACTCTTCTCTGGCTCATTGCAGGGTTAGCTCATTAACATACCTTAAACATCTCATAGTTGTCGATCAAACTTTAAAATGAACATGTCTACATTATCTCAAAGTCACCAGCATTATTTGATGTTCCATTGCCATTCTGGAACTTGTTGAGATTTATGTATCATAGGACTAAAAGGCCCCAATAGTGTGAACCTTAGATTATTCCACCCTACTTAGTCTAACAAAATCAGGAATGTCTACACCCCTACTTAAGGATTAAGTGTTGAGAAGGACGGCCTATGACAGACATGTGCTAGCAAATGACCAATCAGAAACAACTGACAGACTCCCTGGGCTGTCCTAAGTCAAGCTTAAGCTACCATTGTTACATGTGAGATGCAGGAAAGGGAAGTAAAAACCGTCTATATATTTCATGTCACTTCCTCTCTCCAGCCTCTTTGGCGGTGGAGAGGTGGCTGGTGGCAGCATGTTATGCTGAGCATTTTGGCATCTTGGCGTGGCGGCTGCTATTATCTGGGTTAGCGGTGAGTTTTCCTTGATACCATACTGGAAGAAACCTAGTAACCTAGTTCAGATGAGGCATCTTCTCTGAGCTTTCTCGGAATTTAGGCTGATTCTTTCTCCTTTACCTTCCAAACACTATCCTCTTAGAAGCCTCTAATCTTCTTTAAAGTCCTCGTGGTGGAGGACTTTGAACTCCCCCTGGCATAGGCCAGGCGGGAGAAATCCTATACCCTCCTTCTCTCCCTTCTCCTTAATTCCTTTCCTCTGTATTAATTAAAAATCACCATAAATTTCCAACTGACTTGGGTATTTTATTTTGGATTTTCTCTGGCAACCAAATTAATTTAGATTAGTTCACAACCCTAAAATTACAACAGCAAAGACTAGAAATGGCTTCCCCTGATTTGGCACATATTATCAGGATATGATTTTTGGTTAATATCTAATACAGTTTGCACGTTATGCTCCTCTGATCTTTGGGTGGCTGGTACATGACTTCCAGGTTCTTCTTTGTAATCTTACTTCTTGCTATTGCCACTTTGTACTAATTATAAACAGTATATAAAGAAGGGTGGGGGTAGCCAAGGGGGGCCAGAACAAGACAAAATTTTAATACGATAACCAAGGCCAAAGAAGGATAATAAAGGAAATACCTGGACCACTGCAAAAGCCTCCTTTGGTTGGAGCAACATCTAATACTTATCTGTTTGGGAACCATGTAATAAGCCCTTTTTATACAGATGGAAATTCACCATGAAGGCTTAAGCTTACTTAAAAGATCATTAAACTGGGGGCAGCTGGGTGCTCAGTGGATGGAGAGCCAGGCCTAGAGACGAGAGGTCCTGGGTTCAAATCTGGCCTCAGACACTTCCCAGCTGTGTGACCCTGGATAAATCACTTGACCCCCCATGGCCTAGCCCTTACCACTCTTCTGCCATGGAGCTAATACACATATTGATTTCATAGATTGATTCAATCAATACACATATTGATTTCTTGAAATATTGATTTCAAGACAGAAGGTGAGGGTTAAAAAAAGGATAATTAAACCAATCAGGACTTCAGAAGAATAATGATCAATCGTGCCTACATTCTTGGCAAGTGATGATAGAATAAGATACACAGTTTCAGATGTGGCCAATGAGGAGTTGGTGTGCCATGACAACTACATATTTGTTACAAAGCGTTTTGGTTTTCTTTTCCATCTTTTGGTGGCGGGGTGCAGGGGAGCAGAGGGGAAGGCAGAAGAGAACATAATTGCCTATTAATTGAAGGAATAATTGATTTTAAAAAGAGGATTGATGCGTTGGCTCCAGGCTGCCCCGCCAGTCTCTCACATCCCAGGACCAGCTGTTTTCTGGAGCAATTGGAGGCTGCCCTGTGGGCAGAGCCCCACTCAAGCGGGCCAGCTTTCAGCCAGAGCCTTCCCCTGCCACAGAGTGATGCAAGCTTGGGCAGACTAAGGAAGGAACTTTAAGCAGGAGAAGACCCGGCACATCTGCGAAGAGGGACGGGGAATGCCTGGAAGTGGCAAGATGAGGAGCAGCGGCATCCCCACCTGGGGGTGCCGAGGGGGACGGCATCCTTCCCGGGAGGAGCCTTGGCTGAGGCTCCTGAGATGTGGTCGACAATATCAATAAGGAGGCCAGTAAGACCCAGTCAGAGCAAAAGGACCTGCGTGTTACTTCCGGTTGTCGCAAGTGGGCGTGGCGGAGCAATTATGCCGGATGCGCGCAATGGAGTATTACAAACAGGCTGTCGTCGTGATGAGTGATGATTCAATGAGTGATTAGCACTTTGGTAATAATCCTGCCTTTCCTACTTGGGGGTACAAACAACTGTGCCCCATCCACAAGGGTTCGCCCTCTGGGATGTCTTCGGTCTACTTGAGGAGGGGTGCGTGCACCGGGTGTGCGGCCGGCCGAGGCCACCTCGGGGTCTGCTTCTCAGCCAGCTCTCACCTGTGGCTCCAAGAAGCCGCAGCGCGCACAGGGCCTCCCGCGCTAAAGCCGTCTGCGCGTGGGCTCGTCCAGGGTGGGGGTAAGCGAAAGGCCTCCTCGGCGAGGAGGGCGGCCGATCCCCCGAGCGTGCGCAAACCTCCCAGGCTGGAGGGAGGGTGGGCGTGGTTTGGGGGCAGACCAGGCCGTGCTGTCACCACTCTGTTTCCGTGGTGGACCTTCCAGCACAGGCTCATTTTGGGAAATTCTGGTGAAAATTGGCACTCCGTGTAATTGGGGAAATAAACTATTTTTAAGAGATGTCCAGGCCATTCAGGGCGTCTCGGGCCATCGCCCGCGACTGGAAAAGAGGCTGACAGCTTGGTTCAACTCCACCTTTGAAGCCAATTCACAAAGCAAGTCAATCACCTCATGATGCGGTTGGCTCTCCTTGAAAGTGAAGAATGAGGGCAACTCAGTGGCTCTGTGGGAGGAAAGCCAGGCCTGGAGACGAGAGGTCCTGGGTTCAAATTCGGCCTCCAACACTTCCCAGCTGTGTGACCCTGGGCAAGTCACTTAACCCTTACTGTGTAACCCTTACTATTCTTCTGCCTTGGAACCAATACTTAGTACCAACAGTAAAAAAAGGGAAGTAAGAAAAAGAAAAGAAAATGAAGCATGAACAACAATGTCATGTAGGGAATTAAAAAATTCCTGCTGCAAGATAAAGCCAAGTATAACGTTTGTGCTACGAATTTTGATTTAGCAAACTGGAACTATAGAAATGTTGGTCTTCGAACCTAATGACTCACTACGGACTTTTTTCCTCAAACTCATCAGAATAACCAGAAAGCGGAACTCAAAACACGACATTACGGTCACGTGAGGCTGTGGGGATTTCACTGGGCTCAGAGACGGCGCTGGGATGGGCCCCTGGGCACAGGGAGACGGAAAAAGTGCCCTGCAAACAAGACCCTTCGTGCGGGCATTTATCGTGCCATCTTCGGGCTTGAGACATGCAACCGGGGGCCCAGCGAGCAGGACTGGCCTCCACGGCTTGTGCAAACGGCTCCGGGGCCCCCAGAGCACACCCGATGTCGAGGGAGCCAAACAAGGAAGCCGACAGACTGAGATAGATGAAGGGTTCAAGCTGCAAAACGGGCAGGTTCTGGGCTTCTGGGTGCTCTGCTCTGTCTTCTCTGGCAACGCGGAATATTCGCTGGAATCACGAGGCAGCCCGCTTCCTTTGGGTGGTCCGGCGCAGCACACATCCAAAGGGGGGGCAGGGAAGGCTGGTTCTAGTGCAGCACACATCCAAGGGGGGGCAGGGAAGGCTGGTTCTAGTGCAGCACACATCCAAGGGGGGGCAGGGAAGGCTGGTTCTAGTGCAGCACACATCCAAGGGGGGGCAGGGAAGGCTGGTTCTAGTGCAGCACACATCCAAGGGGGGGCAGGGAAGGCTGGTTCTAGTGCAGCACACATTCAGAGGGGGGCAGGGAAGGCTGGTTCTAGCACACACACATTCAGAGGGGGGCAGGGAAGGCTGGTTCTAGCACACACACATTCAGAGGGGGGCAGGGAAGGCTGGTTCTAGCACGCACACATTCAGAGGGGGGCAGGGAAGGCTGGTTCTAGTGCAGCACACATCCAAGGGGGGGCAGGGAAGGCTGGTTCTAGCACGCACACATTCAGAGGGGGGCAGGGAAGGCTGGTTCTAGCACACACACATTCAGAGGGGGGCAGGGAAGGCTGGTTCTAGCACACACACATTCAGAGGGGGGCAGGGAAGGCTGGTTCTAGCACACACACATTCAGAGGGGGGCAGGGAAGGCTGGTTCTAGCACACACACATTCAGAGGGGGGCAGGGAAGGCTGGTTCTAGCATGCACACATTCAGAGGGGGGCAGGGAAGGCTGGTTCTAGCACACACACATTCAGAGGGGGGCAGGGAAGGCTGGTTCTAGCACACACACATTCAGAGGGGGGCAGGGAAGGCTGGTTCTAGCACGCACACATTCAGAGGGGGGCAGGGAAGGCTGGTTCTAGCACACACACATTCAGAGGGGGGCAGGGAAGGCTGGTTCTAGCACGCACACATTCAGAGGGGGGCAGGGAAGGCTGGTTCTAGCACGCACACATTCAAAGGGGGGGCAGGGAAGGCTGGTTCTAGCATGCACACATCCAAAGGGGGGGCAGGGAAGGCGGGTTCTGGGCTACTTTGCAGGAACATGGCTGTCCCCAATGACACGCATGTTCTGTCTCCTCGAGGTCCCCGGAATGCACTCGCTGAGGGCGGGGCTTTCTGCCTTTCTGTGGTGGGTTGGACGGCGCTTGCCGCCCAGTTCTGACCCGCATTCTTGCTGTTGGCCGTCTCTGTAGGAATTTCTGTTAAAGAACTAGAAACCCAACCAACGGCCCCGGATGGCAGGCGGTCAGCTAGCATCCATCAGGCAAGTGCCCCAGTGAGGCCATCAATCCTGCACGTTCTCCAAGTTAGCTTTTCATTTGTGTGGCACAGACCTCGTTCATTTGGACATTTTTAGTCTCGGGCGGGAAGAACCTGGCAGGGAGCAGCAAGCTCAGGCGCTTGCCGGCTCCCGGGCTGAGCCGCCCCCTCTGAGTGGCTGGCCGTCAGGCTCCCCCAGCCGCGACAGTGTTCCCCGGGCCACCGAACGTCTCCCTGCCGTGGGCGAGCCTCGGCCGATGCCATCCAGGAAGTTCCATCACGCCCCGACATCCCACTCATTCGGCTCCCCCGCTCCGTGGCGAAAGCCGGGGTGTTCGGTGTCTTGTATAGCCCTCCGGCCTCTCTGGTCTTCCTGGCCTCCTGGCTGCTGGTGAGCCAGAGCCTCCGCCTCCGCCTCCCCACGGAGAGCATTTTCTCTGGCTGGAAACACCGAGGCGCTTCCTCTTCACCCCCCCCAGCTTTCCTCAAGCCTTTCCCGGCCTCTTCGGGCTTAGTGGCTCCCTCTGAGGTCCCTTCTCATTGGTCGCCCATTGGTGGCTCTCCCTTTAGGCGCCGAGTCTGCATCGCTGTCATTGAACAAAGCCTGGCATGGAGGCCCCTCCTCAGGCTCCTGGAGGAGGGGCTTGAAGTACTTCAAGTCGGGGAGCTGACGAGGGCCTGCGGGGCGGGCCGGAAGTTGTGAGGATTGTGCATGGGATCCTGGAAGTCACCGGAAGCCAGCCGAGCTGGTCCACCACGTTTGGCAGCTGTGCCGAGGCGGGGATTCCCCCCCACCCCCAATCCTCCCAAGAAGAGATCTGAACAGACAACCTTGCCCGAAAGGTCGGAGGGCCACCAGGACGTGTGGAATGAGGTCCAGCGACGTCATGACACGCTCCGAGCCCCGCCTGGCTTCATCCCCGCCGAGACCTCTTTAGGGGTCTGGACGCTTCCCTGGTCACACGAGGAGGATGCTTGGCACGGACAAGCTCCGTTACATGAGGCAGGCCAGGGCCAGGATAGATAGGGCGGGCCGGTGCAGGAATGACCGAAGGAGGGAATCCCTCTACGACCAGGCGGCCACTTTCTTGGAAATTAGGCTTTACAAAAATGCACCTTTTTATTTTAATTGGCTTCCTGCGCATCATATCCACTTGAGAACCCTAAGAAAAGGCTCACAGGGCAGAAGTGGTTCTGACATACGACGGCTAAGAAGCCCATCTTGGATCTGCTGAGAGCTCTGACCCAGGGCCAGCCGGTGTGTGCCAGCAGCTGGATTCAGAGCCGGGCCTTCCTCTCTCCACGTGACCGCTCTGCCATGCCAGATACTGCAGTAAGCACGTGCGCACTTCTTTCTCTTCCCCCGACTTTTCCCCTGGCTGCGGCGACTGCTCGTGCTGTTCCCTTTTCCTGGGAAGCCTCTTCCTCGAGGTTCGGCCTAATTTGTCCATCTCCCAATCCAATACATGTTTGGCTTTTGTTTCATCATGTAAATAATTTCTAGGTCTCTTGTTCTATAATAAACAGATATTTAGAGTCTCTGAAATCCAGTTAACACTGCACTGACATGAACATTTCCAAATAAAAAAATGTAGAAATGGGGGAAAAAAACAATTTACGTGATAAAACAAAAGCCAAAATTCTATTTTTTTTAAACCCCTACCTTCCACCTTAGAATCAATATTATATATTGGTTCCAGGGCAGAAGAGTGCTAAGGGCTAGGCAATGGGGGTTAAGTGACTTGCCAAAGGGTCACAGAGACAGAAAGTGTCTGAAGTCAAATTTGAACCCAGGACCCCCAAATTCTTGAATGAACTGATCATTCAAGAATAACCTATTGAACAGGTGAGGATGCTAAATAAACTGTAAAACCAGGATAATGTAATGTTATAAAGATGTTCCTTAAGCTTTGTTTAGAAAAATTTAGAAAACAGCCAAAACGTGAATTTAAAGATTTATTATTCATAAATTATAAAATAATTCATATTTAAATTCTATTTAAACTAAACAACTTGAAATCTAAATTTCTGTCACAGAGCTTTTATTAAAACGAAGACCAGTTAATTCTTAAAAATAACAGCAGCTCAATACAGAATGTTCATCTTGGTCTCCATTTTATGTCTTTTACACCATGAAAATGTTTCTTTAAAGCAGTGTTGTCTGCCCACGTAGAATCTAGACAGGAATCATCATCATTTTCTTCTAATTTCTGGAAAAAAGCTTGCTTTTACTTGAAGTATTTTAGGAAAGTGCATAATAAAATATAAGAATGAATTTTAAAAAGAGGCACTTAAGTGTTCCCTCTAAGGCTGACGATTTCACATTCAAAGACTTCTGGGAGAGGTAAAAGGGGAGGCTCATAAGCAAAGGAAGATACTTTGGGTCCCTGGGGCTTCCCCCTTCTTCAGTGTTCTGAATCAGACCCACCTTCTCCCCAGGCACACTGCTTCCTCTCCCCTCCCCTTCCTAGAACTGAAGAGAATCAGCCTACTTTGGGTTACCTTGAGCTCCTCCTGCCTTTTGTAATAATACAGCATCATTTGTTTTTGTTCTTCATTGCTGATAACAGGCTCCCGGGCTGGAGCTCCTTGGCCCTTCTGTTGAAATACAGAGAAGGGTAAAGTGCACATTAAAGCATTATTGGCTTCTACTTCAATGGCTTTGAGACCTCGGAGATGGGTGGAAACGCGCCGTTTCTGTGATCCTTGTTCACATGCTCCCATCCGCCCTCCCCACACGCAGAGGCCCTTCCCCACCTCGAGCTTTTCACAGTGCAGTACTTGGGTGGTCCCTCTGTTGTCGCTGGTGCCTATTAGCCCATCTCTTTTCCCTCTATCTTGTCAATGACCTGGAATCCTGAGAGTGACTAATCATATTTCCTGAATAATCACATATTCTACTTCTTAATATCCTTTATAAAATAAATCTTAAGACGGCTACGTGGTAAAGTGGAGCAAAGAATCATTAAATGGCTCCAAAAGCCACTGGGTCGGTAGGTCAGTATGGTACGAACATTCGGATTTAGAATCAGAGCTGAATTCGAGTCCCACTCTGTCCCCTTGAAGAGGCTTCTTCCCTTCGGTGGGCCTCAAGATGTCCACCTGTAAAATGAGAGGTCTGGACAAGTGTGCCTACGGTCTCTTCGGAGCCCCAAGATTTTTGGGTTCTTTAGGAAATCACCAACTCTGGCAGTCGGCGCTGTCCTGAAATAGAACAATTAAGCTGAAGTCATTGCAGGGATCAGCCCTGCAGTATTAGAGGGCTTTGGCAACCTACCTCTTTAGGGAAGGTTGAAAATGCATAGGATCCAAGTTGGTTTGTTTTTTAAATCCTTTACTTTCCATCTTATAATCAATTTCTAACTAGAGTTTCTAAGGCAGAAGAGTGGTAAGGGCCAGGCAGTGGGGGTTAAGTGACTTGCCGAAGGGTCACAGAGACAGAAAGTTTCTGAAGTCAGATTTGAACCCAGGACCTCCTGTCTAGGATCAACGATTTTTTAAAGATGACAAGGACCCCAGAGATCGCTGACTTCCTGCCTCCAAATGCAGCTCTTCCCATCACACTGAGCTGCCTCTTTTCCTATCATGGAAAGTCACTCTTCCCAAGACATGAGTCACGTTTCTCCTTTGGGATTTAGCGCCCTGTAGTCCCTCCCATCTCTATCAGACTAGGAACATATTAATCTACTTTGGGAGTCTGGAGCACATGGGAAGCAGTCTCCTTCTGAATTGACAATTTTAATCAGTTTAACAATTTTCTTTCTTTTTTAAAAAAATTCTTACCCATCTGTCTTAGAATAGACACTAAGTACCAGTTCCATGAAAGAAGAGTGGTCAGGGCTAGGCAATGGGGGTCAAGTGACTTTCCCAGGGTCACACAGCTAGGAAGTGTCTGGGGCCAGATTTGAACTTAGGACCTCCTGTCTCTAGGCCTGGCTCTCAATCCACTGAAGAACCCAGCTGCCCCCTGTAATTTCTATTTTAAATGACAATTTTATTTTCCTACATCATTTTAAAAAATGTAACATTTGCATTAAAAAAACCTCAAAGATAGTTTTATACTTTCCTTTTCTACCTCTGTTGGTAAGCATAAGAGATATCTTTATGTAGATTTATTTACTTTGAGACTTGGGTCTATAAAAAGATAATGTTTATATTGCTAATTTAAATATCTTAAATTTACTATAACTTTTCACTAGTTAGAAAATGAAAAAACAGGATCTAGTTATAAAGATATAAATAAAGAAAAATTAAACATAAATACTTACTTGTTGAAGCTTGACAATGATTTTAGTTTTCTCATTTTTCCCCACATAGTCTGAAAGTTTCTGAGTTCTTTTTAACTCCTTTGCTGCCCACCATATTTGTGCCTCTGATTCATTAATGATCTGGAGCCCAGCCTGTAATGAATATAAAAAATCCCCTTTAAGCCAAATTTAACTTTAAGGAAGAGATGAAAAAGTATACCTGCTCCTCTGGTGTTTGGGGTTTTGGGCAGACATGAAGGCCATGGTTAGGGAACTCTCAGACTCAGCTGATACGTTGGCGGGTTTTGCTAAAATGTTTTTTGTTTTGTCTTTTTGAATTCTTTGTTCTGGACCACTACGCTCTGGGAGGAGCTGAAGGTAACTGAAGACAAGAACAATTTTAACTTTAAAAAAAGGAACTATTTTAAATTACATGTTTAACAACTTTTGACAATTGTTTTCTGACATTTTATGATTCAAATTTTCTCTCTCCCTGTCCCTCCCCAACCCCAGGCAGTATATAGTCTGATACAGGTATTATCAATGCTTTCATGCAATACATATTTCCATATTGCTCATGTCATGATAGAAGATACATATCACACAAACAATAAAAATCACATGAAGGAAAGAAAGTGCAAGATGGCAGGCTTTGATCCGCTTTGGACTCCAACAATTCCTTCTTGGCTGTGGAGAGCAAAAAATATTGACTTTTAAGAAAAGATTCAGGGGCAGCTAGGTGGAATAGAGCACCAAGCCTGGAGACAGAAAGGAAGGAAAGAAGGAAAAGGCATCTGGGGAGGGAGAGACAGACAGACAGACAGAGACAGAGAGATTGTAAGTGTGAGAGAGAGTGAGTTTGGCTCAGCTCCTAGCCCTGACACGTGCTAACTGCACAATCCTGGGCAATTTACTGTGCTTCTCTGAGCCTTGGTTTTCTCATCTATAAAATGGGGCTAATTGTACTCTCTACCCACAGGTTCATTGTTAAAAGTGTTTTGTAAACCTCAAAGGCCCACATAAATGGGAATTATTATTTTTGTCTTGCAGTCTTTTAGGCTATGACACAGAGAGAACATTAATACCAGACTTTTTGCCCCTTCAGGCATAAAGGATCTGAGTTGGTCCCCCCCCCCCCCTTTTTTAAATCCTTATTTTCTGTCACAGTACTAACTCCAAGACAGAAGGGCAAGGGCTAGGCAAATGAGGTTGGGATTTGCCCAGCATTACCCATCTAGTACATGGGCTCTAAATCTTCTTTAGACACCAGGACGCCCATCTCACCAGACAGCAGCAACCCTGCCTGATACTCCCCCTTCCCCCAGGATTCTGAGTCTTTGAGGAGTCAGGGATAATTCTGGGATATTATACAATCCATGCTGTGTTGTTAAGAGGAGAGAAAGGCTCCCAAAGCTCATTCCCTATAGGAAGCTGACATGATAGTGAGCTGTAGAGGACCAATATTAGACCTTCACCATCCATTCGATTTTCCAACCATAAGAAGATCAGTTGTAATACCTGTCGACCACTCACTAGCTCTGATATACTGTTGACCTTTTCCTTAATAGGGCCCAAAATTCAAAACTTCAAACTCTCAAATTTCTTCTAACTTTTCACGTCTATCGTACTAATCCCATTCCCAGGCTCCAAATCCTTGACTCTGCCAATTTTTCAGTCCATTATCCCTCTCATCCCCCAAAGCAGCTTGAGACACTAGCCAACCATTTCAGTAATCTTCCTAGCAGCATCGCCCTCTCCCCTTTAATTTTCCCTTATTGCTACCCAAGGGTAACTCTACTACTTTCTCTGGTCCTAATCCCAGGCTGTCAAGCATTGCTGGAAGGAATCATGAAACCATTTTATGGTTAGTTCATGCCACTTAACTCCAGTTGAGCCTTCACTGTTACTAGGCCATTTTTCATTCAGCTCTTATCTACTTTCTCATAGTTTTCAGGGAGTCTGCTTCTTGGGTAGTTTGCTCCTTGCTCTTCTAAGCAGTTTATGATTTTGCTCCTTTCCTCCACAGCTTTTATTTCATTTTTATCTCATTTTATTTCTTCATGTAGTTCTTGATGAAAAAAATTTTTTTTGTCTTTGAGTATCTGCAGTGTTTACGGGAGTTATTTGCTCCATCTAGGCTAGATTTTGATGCATCTCTAGATCTAATATTTTTATATACAAGCCTTTTCTGATTAACCTCCTTCTCCAACTTTATTTTCCCAAGTTGGGGTTTTGTTCCTGGGCCGGGTTCCATTGCCATGTGGGTGATTGCTCCTGCTTGGTCCTTTCCTTGTTTCTACACTGATCTCACCTCGCAAAGATAGCCACCTCCTCTTCTCCCTCAAGAATCTTAAGAGATTCTAAGTATTGGATTTTTAGGGCCTTCTCTGGCACCTTAGGATAGAGTCCCAGGGAAAGTCAGAGCCCCTGGGCATCTGGCCTGTCCTGGTCTGAGAACTGTCAAAACCCAGACTGGTTATTGCTCCTCTTGGTGATTTCTTTTTTTTTTTTTTTTTTTTTTTTTTTTTTTTTTTTGATTTCTGCTGTTTTATTTTACTGGGGGGTGGTTCTGGTAGGGTGTTTGTGTTTCTTTTAATCCATCCTCTTTTCTTCTTTTTCCCCTCAAGGTCGACCAGCAGGCCCAAGTGTTGTCAGACTCCCACATGTGGGCACCCTGATATCTCAGTCTTCTTACTGTGTCCATCGCTCCATTTCATTTCATTTCATTTCACTTCCCTTCACTTGGCCTTCCGGTGGTTTTATTTCTGTTTCTTAGTTTACTTAATTATGATGATTTTTTTTTTTTTTTAAATTTTTGCTTCAATGTTCCCGTCCTGGTCACCGTCGGGTGTCTCCTCTCCATTGACCTGTCAAGGTGGGGAGAGTACTGGGAGGCGATGGAGGAAAATTATGGAACGAGTGATGGAAACTCGTCTGAAGGGGAAAATAGCCAGACGTAGCTCCTGGACCTCTGGCCACAGGGAGTCGGGGTCTTGACGAGAGAGAGGATCACCTGCAAAACGGATGTGAGATACCAGATTCGAGAAAGTTCGCTCCTGTCTCCTCACCCAGGGATGTGTGAGCCTCCAAGCTGAGGAAGATCTGTCCCCCGCCCGTGGGTTGTGCCCTGCCGTGCTTGGTGCTTGGTGAAGGCTTGGAGCCTCTTGCTTCCTGGGAGTTGGGGCTCCTCCGCCTTGTCTTTCTCTGTCTCCCCTCGACACAGGACGGGGCATTTCAAGGCAACCGTCTTTCCGAGGAGCCCGAATGTGCCATTCCCGTGCAAAGTGTTCCTTCCCAACTTCTGTCCTCCTTTTGGGAGCCGGCAGGGCCTGATGAAACAATGGAAGTTTCCCTCTTCCCTCTTGGTTCTGTACATGAGTCCGGAGGACCTGCTGCTAGAGAAAGCTGGTCACCTGACGCTGTCCCTCCTCCTCTTGGTGATTTCTAAGAAATCCAATGTGGGTTTCTGCAAACCTGGGAACTTCTGACCACTTTGGTGCTTCCTTTGGACACAAAGCCTTACAGATTTCTGGCAGGAACTTTTCCTACTTCTCATGGATTTCTGGCCAGTTTTCTTTCTTTTTTTAAAAAATGTTTTTTTTTTTTAATTTTTATTTAATTATGTGATTTAGAATAATTTTCCATGGTTACAAGACTCATGTTCTTTCCCTCCCCTCCTCTCACCCCCCTCCTATATCTGATGCACAATTCCACTGTGTTTAACATGTGCCATTGATCAAGACCTATTTCCTCATTATTAATATTTGCACTGGGGTGATCTTTCAGAGTCCACTTTCCCAGTGGACCCTGTGATCCCACCGACCCATGTGATCAAGCGGTTGGTTTTTTCCTGTGTTTCTTTTCCCACAGTTCTTCCTCTGGATGTAGATAACATTCTTTCTCATATATCCCTCCAAATAGTTCTGGATCATTGCATTGCTGCTAGTAGAGAAGTCCATTACATTTGAATTTACCACAGTGTATCAGTCTCTGTGTACAATGTTTTCCTGGTTCTGCTTCTTTAGCTCTGTAACAATTCCTGGGGGTCGTTTCAGTTTACATGGAATTCCTCCACTTTATTATTCCTTTGAGCACCAACAGATACCACAATGCGTTCAGCCATTCCCCTATTGAAGGGCATCCCCTCATTTTCCAATTTTTGGTCACCACAAAGAGCGCAGCTATGAATATTTTTGTACAAGTCTTTTTGTCCATTATCTCTTTGGGGTACAAACCCAGCAGTGCTATGGCTGGGTCAAAGGGTAGATATTCTTTTGTCGCCCTTTGGGCATAGTTCCAAATTGCCCTCCAGAATGGTTGGATCAATTCACAACTCCACCAGCAATGAATTAATGTCCCAACTTTGCCACATCCCCTCCAGCATTCATTACTTTCCATAGCTGTCATGTTAGCCAATCTGCTGGGTGTGAGGTGATACCTCAGAGTTGTTTTGATTTGCATTCCTCTGATTATAAGAGATTGAGAATACTTTTTTATGTGCTTATTAATAGTTTTGATTTCTTTATCTGAAAATTGTCTGGCCAGTTTTCTGTGCAGCTCCAGAGAGAAGAAATCACTCAATGTGGTTTCTTATTGGAATTCTTGATGATCAACCAGGTGAGAATTTCAGGATTTTGCTGGAGTAGGTATATAAGAGGTGGGCATTGTGCCTCTGTTTAGATAGATATCTTGGCCCAAAGTTCACCTTTTAACTCTCAGTAAATGAGCTTGTTTCTAACTTTACTTGAGAATATTGCAGTCTTAAACCTCCCCTATTTTTACCCTTAACAAGTAAAAACAATTTCAGTATCTTTCACTCATCTTCTCTTTGTTTTTTCCTGTTTCACAGAAATAAAAGTACTTTCTTTCCTAGGCTGACTTCTCACTATTTATGCCCTCAGTCCCTGATGATTTCTATATTCTCTTATTCCTGTTCAGAGGCAAATTCCTAGAAAATGTAGCCTATATTGCCTTCTATCCTAAATAATATGGTTTATGTTCCTACTACAGCTTTCCTTTCAAAGTCATCAATAAATATTAAATGGTAAATTTCAATGGCTTTTTTTTTCAATTTCTTTAATCAATTAGTAGCTATCTAACAATGGTGGCTACATTTTCCTTGTTGAAACTGTTCCCTTTCTGGTTTTATTCTGTTTCTCTATTTACCTCTAATTCCTCCTCCTTCATAATGACACTTCCATTTTTTTTATGTCTAGCTATTTTTTTCAAGATCCTATTTTATGATCTCTTCCCTTCCTCCTGAATTTCTCATTTTGGTTAACTGTACCAACAGTCTCCTAGTTTACACAAGCTTCAAACTTTGAAATTATTGTGATGATTCTTTTTTGTCCCCTACATACCAAGCTAGTCATAAGGTCCTAAAGATCTTAGTCATTTATGGCTTTTTAGGTCCCCTCTTTCTATTCCCAAAGGTACCACAATCAAACATTCGGGGTCTCTTGCCTAGCCTATTCTTGGCCTTTAATCTTTTTTATACATTGCTGCCAGAGATTGATGAGCAATGTGATGAATGCATAGTTCTGATCAAATCGTTCAATTCCCTGCTCAAAAATTTTCAGTTGCTCTCTATAGTCCAAACTGGCCATACTTACACATTGTGCCACTCCTCTATCCTACAGTTAAACTGGACAGGTTGATCTTCTCTAAACATACACAATTCCATCTTCATTCGTTTGTTCAAAAGATCCTTTCAGCTTCAACTGCCCTCCTTTTACCCTGTCTCTGGCTCCTGAAATCTAATCCATTTCTCAAGACCTAGTTCAGATGTCACGCCTGTAAAGGTTTTCCTGATTTCCTCAACTGGAAGTAGTTTCCTCTAACCTCATTACAGATTCTACTATACATGTTAGAACTCTTACAAACTTATCACATCTTAAGTTGTATTATAGCTATTTGTACACATCATTTCTCTTACTAGATTCCAAGCATCTTCAAATCTCTTACTAGATTCCACTGTGCATAAAAAGATATTTACTAAATGTTTGTTTAATGAAATAGAATGTGTTCTCACTGTACTAAATTGCTTCTGATCACATATAAAAGCTATCCCAAAAGTTTCAGGGCAGTTTGAAGCTTTCGGAAAGTACTAAATTAGAATTACGTAAATAATTATTAAGATTCACCAAAGCTTCAGACTGCACTGAGACTTTCTAGTCTATATATCCTATACTTCAGAAGTCAAAGTGATAGACTTTTAATACCCTTTCAAGTGTGGATTATAAAAAATGCATAAAGCATACTTTAGCCCTTATATATTGTAAATAACTCCATTCCCTTTTTCAAGATGAATAAATCCATCTCAGATGATTGCTACATACCTGAGTTCCTGACAAATCTTCTTTATTCTCAAATTCCATTCTAACTGGATCATATGGTGGCAATCCCATTGGATAAACAATCATCACAGCTCCTCGAAGCTGGTCGAGTGCATCTTTCACCATCTCCATAGTAACACATACATTAGCTTGCACTTGTTTCTACAATTGAGCAAGCACTATTACTTAAGCATTCTATAACAACAACTCTTATATTTTGGTTACAGTTTGTATTTAAAAGTAAAGACAAATGGCTAAAAAAGAACTCCATTGGAGGAATAAAATCTTTTTAACTTCTTCCCTCCAATTCTCAAATTACCCATGTTTGTCAACTGAAAAACAAATTCACACTGATATTAAGATGAATATATTTCCCTCAATAAAACAATCTAATTAAGCTTAAGCATTCATAATACTAAGCTATGGATATTAAAACATAATTATGCTTATTTTAAGTAATTAAGAAAAAATATGTATTAACGCATATTTGTCTCACTCGTGAACTACACTAACCTGTTGTTACATAGTTTACCAAAAGTAACAGAAGTATCTCTAAACTGTAGGGGTTGGAGGATAAGTGAAAAACAGTTTAAAGTCTAAAAAGTGTAGGCTAGAGAGCATCCCAAACATGTCTTGGATTTTTTCCATTCCAAATTCTCTCCCTCCCTGTATCCCTTCCCCAATCCAATGAGAAGGTAAGAAATGTGATGCCTATTATACAGTTAAAGTCATGCAAAATATATTTCCACATTATCCACAATACAGGGGAAAAAAGGAAGAAAGGCAAAGAAAGTGAAAGAAATACTTCAATTTGTACTCAGATCATCAACTCTTATCATTTCTCATACTTCCAATGCTTTGTAAAAAGCAGAAAAATCCAAAAGATGGGGCTTCCTATAACTCTGGGAGCAAAATGTGACATTACCTTAGATATTAATGCTTTAGCTTCTTCTACAGTCTTCTTCAAAACTTGCATCATTTTTTCATCTGGAGCTTAAAAGAGAAGTGATAATAAGATTTTAAGAGAAGTTTTAAATATGCTGTATACTTTGTGGCAATCTGGTAAAAAGTTTAATGATAGGTAGTGAATTTTAGTAATGGATTCAAGAAGGTGTTACATTAAAGGCAGTAGATAGGTTAAATGGCTGGGTAGGGACAGGATCTCTTCACAGCTATATAACTTTCTGCAAAAAAGACAAAGTCTGAGAAGCAATGATGTGGAAGAGTGTACAGGCTTGAAAAAAAGGACCTGGGAGAATAGTCAGAATTTCAGCATGGAATCATGCTGAAAGAAAGTTTTAAATTTTCAGTTGAGAAAACAAGGGACAAGAGAAAAACAAGTTGAAACCTCATATATTTCATCAATATTTGTGACTTGTCATTTTATGTCAAAAGCTGGCAGCTAAGTTAAAATAATCCCTCCTGAAAAACGAGTTATTAAGCTGGCTTTTCCTACTATTCTTTCTGAATTTAACTAACTCTTTTGCTCTGGAGAACACTACCTAACTCTGAACACAGAGCAAGTTTATAACAGTGTGGAAACTATGGCACCTTCCAGCAGGATGCCCTTGTGAACAGAGATCATTCTTCATTCACACCTTTGGATCACCTTGGTGCAACACGATGTCTTGCACTCAATAGTGCACTTAATAAATGTAAAATGAACTGAAATGCTTCTGTGATCACCAGTTTTAAAAGGTCATTTTAGGTTGCAATTTCTTTAAAGGGCCTGTACCTTCACCTTTCATAGCCTTCATAGTACACAATATTTTTGGGTACCCCCAAGCATACAAAACAATTATTTGAGTGGTTGACATTTTTCTAAATTTAATTTTTACATGAGGGTCTACTTTGGATAAAGAAATTATAATCTAATTGGTAGTTTACAATTTTAAGACTCCACCTCTCATATGTTAAGAGGACAACCAAATCCCAGAGATGATTAAAGTTAATGAGTCATTCTCTATAAAGAGATATGGGAGATATGGCTCCTCACAATAAAGAGGGATTAAATATAATTGCATTCTTCTTCCTATTTCTGTACATATCAAGAGGCCATTTAAACAAATATGCACTTCTGAAACCCTGACAGAATTTGAACCTCAAAATTTTTCCACTAAATATTGTCCCATACTATATTTAAGATATAGCTGTTATACAATATTAAGAATGTCTGAGCTTCACTTATCTAATCCTCTGTGTATTACCATACTGGCGTCTTAAGATAGGAACATATAAAATTAAGTTTGTGCTTATAAATTTGTGTTGAAATGTTGAGATCATTTTCAAATAAAAAATAATGAAATATTACATTTTCTATTATCAACATTGACCAAACTTACTCAGTTACATAGAAGAAAAAAGTTATTTATTGCTTGATTACCATGACCGTTTCTTCGTCCAATTTCGTCCTTCTTAAACACTGAACCCCCACTTGGCATACATTTTTCAGCCCATTCATCTTTTAATTTCAGCTCCTCAATTTGTTCATCTGTTAGTCCTTGCATATTAGGTGGTAAAAATATTCCATGTTCTGCTAGTTCTTCCATTTCTTGAAATATGGACAAAAGAGAAAATTAGAAAATATATTTCAGTTATATTATCATCACCATTACATATCTAAATAACATAGTTACCAAAAGAACTTTAAGATATAGTTTCATTTGGCTCCCACAGTAACACTATTGTGAAGATTGGATTTAACTATCTCCCGATTTTAACAATAAAGATACTTAGCCCTTTCTTTATTGTGAAGATAAAAGTGTAATCTCCGGATTGTAACAATGAAGATACTTTGCTCTTCCTTTATAGTGAAACTAGAATTGTAAGCTACAATCTATTTTTAGATTTTAACTACTAAAAGGTGTTAAGTAACTACAAAAAGTGAACTTAACAAAAGAGGATTTAAGTAACCCCAAAAGATAAAATCTAACCAAAAAAGGTGAGAACTAAAGAATGGGCAGTCCTGGAGAAAAGCATCTGCTGTGATTGGTAGACGTGAAAATTTAGAAGACATGACACAAGAGAAAAAGGCCTTTAAATAGAGGGGGAAAAAGACTGAAGAAGACAGTCAGTCACCTGGGCTTAGAGTGAAGGATCAGTCCCTCAGAGCTGAAGGGAAGATGGACATTTGTTCGGTTATTTCAGGCACTGACTGAAAGACCGACACCCAGACTTCTTTTAGGCTGTTACCGTTGGTGAACGAAAAGTCGACTTAGTGACCCCACCTTTCTGGAGGTGTGAGGCCTCCAGGTAAGGCCCATCTTCTTGAGACTCTCTTCCCCTGGCTGGGGACTTAGAAATTCTTAGAAGCCAGAGTTTTTCTCTCTCTCTCATTCCTTAATATCTTCCTTCTATTGTAAATAAACTACCATATGCTGGGAGCCATTAGGCCACGACGCCTTGACAGAGTCACGTGTGGTAGCTAAGGAGGCCACCGAGTGGTCCTTGGCAAGATGTGATTGCCCACTCAGTCTCCTTTGCATAACCTTTCTCATCAATATCCCTTACCTTTGGAATTGACATGATTACTATTCCCCCTAGTCTCAGAAGTAATAATGCAAGAGCAAAATACCTGTACCCTAATTCTCTAAAACATCACCAAAAGTTCAGACCTTCAAACCCAATCCCAAAGACCATCATAGGTTAACTTTTATTTAGGTACATAATTCCCAGCAAAACTGCACTACAAGCCAAGCCCAGAACTTTCCCACTCACAGAAATTTATTCTAATGAAGCCAACACACAAATCAATCATAAAGGCCCATACAAAAAGTACAGGTACACTAAGCTTCAACATGCCTCAGTGACTCGACTTCATAAACTAGTAACTTGCCAGTGGGCAATTCCCTAGTAAACCCTGAAAAATGATCAGTCTAATATAAAATATGAGTTGTGTTCCCAGTACCCCTCAAACTCAATGGTATGATTGTTGAATTGTCTTTTAAGAACTTATGATTGATTACTTTTAATAAGTAAATTTCCTTGATTGTAAGCTCAAAACTCCTCACAGGGTAATGAGAAAATTAAGCCACCTATGACAGAATCATTTGTCTTGTGTGGAACCTTTGTTCACAATACAAGAATATAGAATGCTAATCAAGTGATTTGTTAAAAGTTAATGTATCAGGCCTAGAGATGGGAGGTCCTAGGTTCAAATCTGGCATCAGACACTTCCTAGCTGTGTGATCCTGGGCAAGTCACTTAACCCCCATTGCCTAGCCCTTACCACTCTTCTGCCTTGGAGCCGATACACAGTATTGACTCCAAGATGGAAGGTAGGGGTTAAAAAAAAAGTTAATGTATCATTTTTCCAATTATTTCCATTTAGACATGTATATTAGGTCATGTATCTGTGTGCCAAGAAAATGGGTATAAAAATAAACATAAAGCCTGGGGATGGCAAAGTAGTCCCATGGCTGTAATGATTAAGCTGTCTTCCATTTGTTATTTTTTTGACTGATCGTTCGCCACCTGTCGGGAACCCCTGGAGTAGCGAGTGAGGCTGAACCTTGCCCGTGGCAACCATAAATTCCATTTACTTTAGTAATTCATTTTGGTTCTTAGAAATTAAATCCCTGATGACCACCTAATATAAATATATTCAAAGTCCAACCACAAATAATTTTAACACTATGAAGTATTCAGCATTTTACAAAAGAAAAAAAATTTAAGGTTCAATGAGTATAAGAGATATGTCTAAATTACAAGGCTAAGAAATGGCTGAACTAGGGCTGGAATCAAGTTCCCTAAACTCCTAGTAAAGAGTTCTTTCTAGTATATTAGCCTGTGAATGCCTTTTTCATGTTCTTTTTTTTAGAATGCTAAAGTTGGATGAGAATGTAAAGGTCATTTCATCTAACCACCCACCAGCAGATGCTGGAATATCCTTGATAATATCCAGCTCCTGCCTGAATACTTCATAACAGGGAATTAATTGCAGCTTGTTAGCTTTAATTTTTAACAGTTCCAATCATTACAGCTTTTCTTTATAATGAATTGTAATCTGTTTCTCTTTCATTCACTTGATTCTAGTTCAACAATACAACAAATATTTATTATATACATACTATATGTAAGTCACTTTTTAAAGTAACTGATGAAAAGTATAGATATGATAATTCTCTTCTCAAGGAACTGAAAACATAATACAGAGGGGGAAAATGTATACATAAATAATGGCTATACAGGGAGGAACATGAGAAATACAAAAAAGAATGACTACATTACCTAATAGCACCAAAATGCTATTAGAAATGTAAAGAGAGACTATCAACTAAGATGGCAATGGGAAAGAGGTGAGCCAGACCAGCTCTCAATTATCCCTCTCAAAAACAATAGAAACTCTTAAGAAGACACAAACTTCAAAAGAAAATCACCTCACAGGCAAGGAAAATGAATATTCAAATAAATCAACAAAGTAAAAATACTCCAACAAAATAAATAAAGATTTAAAAATCCTTATGGAAGTGCGAAAGGAACAAAATCAAACCATGGATCCTGAAACAATGGTAGAACGTAACCTTGATAAGAAACACACTGAAGAAAGGAAAAAGCTGACATTAGTGAAGAAGGAACAAAATATAAGGACAATGAAAGCTGAGTCAGAAATATTTGTGGAAGATATAAATAAAACTGGGTTTAGTAAAGAGAACTGTTGTACAAAAAGGCAAAATGGCACATGTGGCAAAACAACAAACAGCCCTTACCTTCTATCTTAGAATCAACACTGTGTATTGGTTCCAAGGCAGAGGAATGGTAAGGGCTAGGCAATGGGGGTTAAGTGACTTGCCCAGGGTCACACAGCTTGGAAGTGTCTGAGGCCACATTTGAACCCAAGATCTCTGGGCCTAGCTCTCAATCCACTGAGTCACCTAGCTGCCCCCAACTTAATGGATACTTGAAAGCTTGTCAAACAAAGATGATGGTACTAGAAGACAGAGGTCAAAGACAGATCCTGAGACTTAGTGGAGTCCCCAGAAACATTTAAGAGAGCATGATGACTGTTTCAGGAAACTGTGGAAGAAGTTCCCAGAATTTTTGAAATCAAGGAAACTAAAGGGCACCAGTACAGATGAACCCCAAATTCAATTCGCTCAGGTGTGAACCTTTAATTTACAAAAGTGAAGAGCAGTAAAAAATAAGAAAAAAAATCACATAGCAAAAGAATGCCAAACTGATGTGCAGATTTTTCACCCAAAATGAAAGAAAAAAGCAAAGGCACAGAGGCTAGAAAGGTAATGGTCAGAACAAGGGGCACGAAGCAAGACAGCTGCCCACAAAATAGACTGTGTGAAGGAGAACAGTAGCTTAGAGCTAGAAAGGTAGACTGTGGAGCCTGATCATGAATAAGAAATACGTATTTTGTTTTGGCAGTGAAGGGGCATGTCTGAATAATAATAATAATAATAATAATGCTGTCTGAATAACTTTCCCAATGCAATGTGAATAATTGACTGGAGAGGGAGGACAGATTGTAGGCAAGAAGATGAGTTTGGAGGCTATTATAATAGCCCAGAAAAAAAAGAGATGTGAGCTGGAACTAGAATAGTTATTGTGTAAATATAAAGGAGGAAACAGATGTAAAAGCTGCTAGAGAAGTATAATCAGTTGAGGAAAGGAAGAATGTTTATTCTGGAGGATGGTAGACTCAAGATATAACTGATGAAGAAAGAACTAGGAATAATTAGAAGTTGCAAAGAGGAAGATTTCGACTCCACATAAAAGGTGAAAATAATGACATCTGTTCAAAAGTGAAACAGACTACCTGATAAGGCAGTGAGTGCCCATGATGGAAATCTTTGAGTGGAGGCTAGGTGACCACTTAGAAGACGTATTATCATCTGCTCTGCTGCTATATTTTCTGAGTATTTTCATCTGATTTGTACAAGGCTGAAATCTCCGAGCTGTGTTCCTCCTGTGGAAGGCAAGTTCCTTGAGAGAAGGGATTCTTACTTTTCTATTTGTAACCCTCAGCACAAAGC